>NC_139512.1:116893400-117598400 GCF_947247035.1 Vipera ursinii | reverse complement strand
TCCCAGTATGTAGTTGGTATTATTAGATGCTGATAGTGTTAGCTGGATGGAAATGAGGGACAGAATTGATGTATTTAAGGATGAATGAAGGATTTATATATTCTTATAGGGAGAGCATATGCACCTAGGATTTATAAAAACGAAAGTGGCATACTTTTTCCTCCCAAATGTTATTAACTGAAGTTATAAATTTTGCTAAACCAAAACTTGTTTTCCCCAATTACAGTGGCCTAGTTCTGAGTTCCCCAACCTTTCTGGCTTGGCAGACCAGCGGGAGGGAGAGGGGATGGCACTGCGTGAGTGGTGGGCAAACGGACACGCAGTTCCATTTATACATTCACACAAATGGAGTGTGTGCGCATGTGCTTTCCCATTGCTCACGCAAGTGAGGATGAGCATGCGCTCGCCCACTTCTGCTGCCTGGCTCTGAACGCTCAAGGCCCAATCGTGGGCCACAGCCCAGGAGTTGGGGACCCCCTGGTCTAGTTCACACACACTATGTCAAAACCCAACAAACCACATTGTGGCCAAGTATACTGGGTAAACCAGCTTATTGACTGCTATAACGACAATGCCAAATTAATATATAAAGATGCCATTGTGTCTAGTTTTCTTAGCAATGTTATAGAGGTCCTTTGCCTTGAGGGAGGGGCTGGTGTTCACAGCATAATCCTGAAATTCTTAGGATTCTTAGGATCTTCCATCCAAGAGCTGATCATAGCTACAATACCGTGGGCTGGTATTTTATTGGAAACCCCTTAGAACAGGCATGTCAAACACAAGGCCCGGGGGCCGGATCCGGCCCGCGAAGTGGTTTCATGTGGCCCACGAAGCCATCCTGGAAACAGTGAGGGAACGGCCCCCACTGCCTTGGCCCTGGCCCAGAGACCCTCCTTCTGCCAGAGACCCTCAGATCTGTCCCACTCCTACCCAGGCCCCCATAGGCACCCTTGATGCGAACGTTGTAGAGCTGGCCACGCCCACCCAGTAGGCCATACGCACTCTAGCCATGCCCACCCAGTAGGCCACGCCCACCCTGGCCACACCCACCCGGCCTCTGAGGGCAACCGCAATGCTGATGCGGCCCTCAGTGAAATTGAGTTTGACACCCCTGCCTTAGAACCACATATTTGAGATAGGTGGCTACATATATAAAATAATATAAATAAGTAAACAAATAAACAACTGCGCTGCTACTTGCTGGGGCATTCCTGGTATATTTATATGAACATATCCATGCAGATTTTCTTGCGTGATATAAAAATGGCTTGCTTTTTCTAAGGTATTTTTTCCCAACTGTTATCTAGTTGGATGTTAAGGCCACTGCTTCTTAAAATACTGAAGCAAGTAGGCCACCATTCTTTTGATTACAGGGATGAGAAATTATTACCTTAATTAATATTCCAAAAAGCAGTATCATCTCCCATTTTCTACACTGTCTTGAAGGCCTCCCTTCCTGTCTAGTAGGGGAGAAACCTGTAGGGTTAGAGGCAGTAAAAGATAAAGCTTCTCTAAGCAGCATCTGTAATAAGAAGATAAAACATATTCTTTAGACAGGCTCAAGATAAAAACATGGGATGGTTATTGCTGTTCCGACCAGCAAATGTCCTCTGAAGAGAGGTTTGGTTACTTCCGGTACTGCAAACCCCAAACATAGATACCCATATGGTCAGTGCTGGTGATCTGTTTTATCATTCCGGCAGTAGAAGCCACAGAAGAATTCATCAAGTATGCACTTGTGGGTTTTGGATTTTTTTATTATAAAAACAGTATTTATCCCACTCATTAAAATCACATTCAAAAATCGGCAAAAAATCCATAATAATAACCCAGAGAAACAAACCAGAGATCAATATTTACAGACACTGCAGGGACAGGGGTTTTATTCCACCTCTTCTTGGAAGGAAGAGGGGAAATCAGATGGCAGAACAGGCAAAATTCATCACATGAGGGGGGAGGGGGCATGCAGCAGAGGCAATTGCATGCGCTTGGGGCATGAGACCTGACCCCCAACTGAAAGCCGTCCACCCCAACCCCCATTAATTGCAAATGAAAGGAGGAGGAAGGATACAGGGAAGATTCAACCTGAGATTCCTCACCATCCTGTGGGAGAAATCATAACGCTTGGGCGGGCAGGGGCTTGAAAGGGAACACTGTTTTATACAAGGCATACTGGGAGGGAGGAGACGAGCAGGCTTAGCTTTTCAAACCCAACCTGGCCCCTTGGCACAAACGTATTTACAGAATCCTTCAGACACTTGGGAGTTGGCACGGAGCCTTGATCAGGCTGTTTTCAGCTACTGCAGTCCAGCTCCAGCCTCAAGAGGCCCCGAAATGAGGCTCAGGCAGCTCCAAATCACTTTTGGCGTGAAACCTACTGCCCCTGCCTCTTTCCACAGCAAAGCAGCCTAGCCTTTGACAGTGGAGACAGCAGAAATAGGGGCAATTCTCACCTGACTTCCAAGAAAAGAGCTGGAGGCATTAATATATTCTGGGCAAGAGATCTGTCGTGGGGTCACAGGGAGCACAACTTCATCTTCGCTAGGCTAACAGAAACAGGTACAAGACCACTTGAAATTTGGCACTGTTGATTGAGAATGCCTGTTCAGGCCTGGAATAGCAAAGGATTTCAGTTCCTAAGGCTGCTGCTGAAGAAGCAGCTGCTGTCCTGGGTTGGAAATATCAGATTTGGAATGGCGAATGATAGAAGCAGCTAATAATAAGGGTTAAGGACCCGGACAGAACACTGGGAAAGAACAGGACTAGATTTTATTAGGAATTTCTGTGTAATTGTTTAAAGGCCAGACCTCATTCCCAGCCTGGAGTGGAACCCCAGCCAATCCTGAAAGAGATGCTTATGCTTAGCAATGGCCACCTACCCAACACTTTTCGGAAATGCGTTGAAAATGCATGCTTCAAATCTCTGGCAAGAACTAGAATAGATTTCTTCAGGATCTGCCATAGAACCCTTGTCAGAGCTTGGTATGGGAAGGTAATGGGTCTGAATTTCAGATTGTCTTGCGGAATTTCTCCTCATCTCTGCTAGTGTAAGAGGACTGTTTAAAGGCAATGTACATTCCCCAAATGCCATGTCAACAAGGCCCAAGCTAGCAGGATCTGTGGTATTCCTCATGTATACTTTTGCACACATCTGGCACCACAGTGAAAAAGTAGGAAGGAACTGCTCAAGAAGCCTGGCACACTTCACATTTCCTTCTGTTGGTCCTATTTAGGGGCAAGGCCTTAATTTCAGCCCTGTTCATTAAGGAATGAGTAGACTCTTATCCACCTTATCAGACTCCTACCCCTGGAATGGGTATTGTCCCCCATGTGTAGAGGGGATAGGGGAGGAGGGAACCTGTCCCACGATTTCTGAATACCCCCACCCCCTCATTATATCCCTGGGGGTTGGGTGGACGTCACAATGATCAGCAAGAAGAGACAGGAGAATGGGCAGGAATGGTGGGCAAATCCAGCTGAATAAATTAAGGATGGGAAACGATGTCAAGGAAGGTCAGAGGCCATTGGTACTACTGCTGCTGCGCTGAATCAGCGGGACCTTGCTTAGCTCTACCACTGGAGAGCGTGGCTTATGTTTCATTTTAGGTACCCTCTGCAGCAGCTGTTGAGCTTCTTGATAGGCATCACGCAGCTCCTTCTTCCATTGCACCAACTCAGGATCACTCTGAGAGAAAAAGAAGACGTATTAACAAAGAAGCACAAGAAAGATATTCCAAAATAATAGCAATTATTTCACTAAGGGAGGGAGAGAGAAATTACATTACATCATCAGTCTTATTCTTCACCCTTGCCCCCTATGGTGACACTCTGAATCAGTGTCCTTATTACAAATAGGTTGGTCTCCTTAAAGAATCTTTGCTTGTAAGAAGTCGGCAATATGTTCACTAGATATTTTAGACTGCAACTTCCATCAAACATGAACAGTGCTTAGGAGTTGTACTCCAATACCACTTATAATCCATTTAAGCTGAACTCACAAAAAAAATACATTTTAACATGCATTAAGATTCTTGAGCTGCTGACCCAAATCAGAAAATTCATCTATCCTTTTAAAATTTAGATATAAACGATTAAAGTTTCCAGGGATTCCCTTAGTGCTTAGCACCATGTCAGCTATTAGCACTAGTGTTTTCTCCCAGCAGACGAGAGCAACTGGAGAGAATCTTAATCTGACCCTATCAGCATAGCTCTGGCCCCTGAGGATCCACTTATTATTTGCCCTGAGTGCTTTTTAATGTCCACATACTCTGCAGTGTATGGAATCTGCAAATTGCAAAATCATTTTGGTTACAAACATCTGGGACATTATTTAGCAAGATAAACTCCCTCTAGATATCCACAGAAAGCAACAAGATAGAATTGCTTAGCTTTGTTTCCCTAGAGAGAATGTAAATGTGGCTTTCAATGACTGGGGAATAGCTACGGTACAACTTATTGCCTCCCAAAATTGAAATAGAAGCTGCTTCTGATCCTCTGGATTTATGAACTAGACCAGACATGTCAAACACAAGGCCCGGGAGCCGGATCCGGCCCGCGAAGTGGTTTCATGCGGCCCGCGAAGCCATCCTGGAAACAGTGAGGGAACGGCCTCCATTGCCTTGGCCCTGGCCCAGAGACCCTCCTTCTGCCAGAGACCCTCAGATCTGTCCCACTCCTGCCCGGGCCCCCATAGGCACCCTTGATGCAAACGATGTAGAGCTGGCCACGCCCACCCAGTAGGCCATACGCACTCTAGCCACACCCACCCAGTAGGCCACGCCCACCCTGGCCACACCCACCCGGCCCCCTGAGGGCAACCGCAATGCTGATGCGGCCCTCAATGAAATTGAGTTTGACACCCCTGAACTAGACAACAATTGTGCAAATGCAGTTAAAGCTCTACTTGAAAACTTAATAGGCACAGATTATTCTGAGAAGCATTTGCCAGGCATACATGACCACTAAAACGATTCACTGCTCAAATAACTTTTTCCATAAACTAAGAACAGTTCCTACCCTAAGTCTCTAAGGCAGCAAATAATGGGGAATTAAAAGAACCACAATTTTTAAAAAGGAACAAAGATTAGTCTAGAGTGGAATAGGAAGAGCAGGATGCAAGAGAATTTCAAATTCCTTAGCTTTGCTCTTTTTCTATTTTGCATGGAGTAGAAAATTAACACCTGGCTTAGACAGATACCAAAGTTTAACTTCAGAAAAGATTAAACAGACCACCAAGGAAGGTTCTTAGGAGAGACTGTATGAGAGGGGAAAATCAAAACAAAACAACTTACATCACACTGCAAAACAAATTGCTTGCCTCCCCGGATCTTAAGCAGAATGCATTTTCGATCTTTTATCTGTGTCTCCTCCACTGACTGGATCTCTTCCATAGTGAGCAGGGACTGCTATAATGTCCCCCCCCCAACAAATATTTGATTAATGAATGCAATTTCCAACATATATCTTAAATATTCAGGCTGCATCTTTTACCTACATCTACAGTGCCCTTCTCCTGGTACTGTGCTATGGCCTTAAACACACACAAACATTACCTCTGTGTGCTATATTTCCCTAAACACACACAAATGAATTCTTCCAATCATGTATGGCAAGTCCTCATACAACCTTAAATCTGATCTTTCCCACCCATTGAAGAAGAGCTTGTTCCTTACCGGAGATTCTCCCTCTCCACGCCATTCCAGACGATTTGGGAAGAGGTAGAAGTATCGCCTCTGCCATTGAGTAAGGAAAGGGTTCCCCAGTTTTGACATATAGCCATGCATGATGCAGTCTTTGCCCAAGGCATAATCTGTACAGAATAAGTGAAGATAATGTGAAGGCTAACGGAAAGGGGGGGATTGTTATAGGGAGCAGAATAGGACTAGTACCAATAAATCCAGACGGCCTTTCCACACTAAGAGGAAAGAAACACCAAGTTTCCAAAAGCAAATTCTTGCAGATTAAATCTGAGTTTTGGCAAAGGGGTTTCTTGTATAGAACAGCAATGAGGCTCACCTTCCTCATGGCCCAACTGCTTGTTCTTTGCTCTTTTGCGGGCCTCCAGCTTGTCAGTCTCAGCATTGACTGTATCAAATACAGTCTCCGTCACCTCCTGCTGCCAGCGCTCTGAGATGGTGAGCGGAAAGTTGCGATACAGCTCCTGGTCACTATCCAATAGCTGGGAGGAGAAGCAAGTTATATCACTATGTCCCCAGGATCAGAGGAAAGCATGCCTCTGGGTATCAGCTGCTGAAAGGGCAGCACAAGAGGCTACCTACTTCTGGATTTCCCACAACAGTTTTCAGTCAGTTTCAACAGCATTCTGCTTATGTTCTGTTTGGACTTTTGGAACAAGGCTTATTGATTTCTCCTTGACAGTATTATTTGCTCCAGCTCTGTCCCTTCTATTAGTGTTCACAGCTTGCACAGTTCCTTGTAGATATTTCAGATATCATCCTTTCTACTATATTTTAATTTCCTCAGCTCTTTTCCCAACTAGGAACACATTCCTTCACAAATCTCTGCACAAATTTCAATTAATTACCATATCACCTGTTCAGAGGCTGACTAGCTCTATTTCCTAAGGCATCTGGCTGGCTACAAAGTGCTAAACTGATTGGCCGTTTGCCAGCATGACAATTCTTAATATTACCCTATGTGCGCATTATTCCAAGCCAGAGGATTCAGAAAGTATGTATTAGTTCCTGAACTTCACTGCTTTTATTATCTGATAATTGTTGTCTTAGTAATGGACAAAAAATTAGTCACACATTGCTCTTAATTGGAAGACCCTGAATTGAAGAAAAAAAATCTATGTAGTTTTCTTCTAAGATATGTCTTCCATAAATAAGAAACCGCATTGACTAATAGAGTAAAAGCTTGATTTATTGGGTCTTGACAGTACGGACTTTGTACGCAATGGACAACATTTCTGCAGCAACTTATATCACTCGTGTGATGATTTTGTTATGCAAGTAATATAATTTGTGTCCACTGACAATCTGGAAGAGCAGGTACCTTTTTCCTCCCCTGTCTTAATTCCACTGTATCCTTTCTCAGAGCCTTTTTAATTTTCATAAATGAGATACCGGCTGAATCAACAAGGCATTGATGCAACAAGGTGTTAAACAAATATACAGTTGCAAGCTATGACAAACAGTTCTTCAACTTATCATGGATGCACGACAGTTGCAATTGCAGAAGTACAGTTCCAAGTGGTGGAAGTAAACAAAAGGAGAACTATAAATATTGTGTTCTGCTTCCAGGGAACTCTGGTTAATACTAGAGGTTGAAGCAAAAGGACCTGATTCCACAAGTTAGTCTGTCCCAGCCCTTTCTCAGCACCAGCCTTCAGCCTAATCAGAATTCCTATGTAATCACTAGAAGGAGAAGGCTGGTCTGCACTGTTATTTCCTGGTGGCAAAAGACAGAATTTCTGTCTCTTGTGCAATTTCATCTTCTACTGCCTGGCTCTTTCCACTATATATAAGTTTAACCTGTTTGAGCGGGGGGGGGGGGGGGGGTTTGAAGAAAAAATGGGATATCAATTTTAAAATAGAAATTCCCATAACATAAAAGAAAACTGCAGCTACTCAGCAGAGGACACCATAATTCTGGGAGATTCTCCTTGTGGTACCTTAATTCCTTTGGTGTCTTCTTCATCAAATGAGCCAATGTCAAAAGCATCTGCTGCATTTACCTCACCACGTGGTGGAATCAAGGGTGGAGGATACTACAACGATATGATAAAATAAAGTTAGCAAAGAGCAAAATGCCGTACCTATTTATTCCCCACCCCACCCCCATCATAATGTCCAAATATGTGTTATTTTCTTTCCCATTGGCCTTTCAACTAGGGCTCTCCTCACCTTCTGGAGAAAAACCATCTGCCAGTCCACACCCTGGAAAAATGGATTCTCCTTTATTTCAAGTGACCTAACGAAAATATAGAAGAAATAATAGTGATTTCATCCTTGACTTTGCAATAGCTGGAACTAGAAGGCTGGGGATAAAAAAATGGAGCTATGATGACCTTTATGAACAGCAAATATAACTTATCAGGCTTATGTATTTTTATAATCAGTGTGGAATGCAATTAGTGTGGAATTTCAATTTTTAATTTAAACCTTCAGAGAATTCAGATAAACCTAACTACATCAACATCTGTGGACTATTATCTTCTACTGGAATGCCTGGTTTGCTCAGAAAAGTACATGTGTCTATTGCTGCAGTTATAAAACTAAAAATTCTTCAGATGTGCAGAAACAGCACTAATCACTGTGCAAAACCTATTCCATGAACTTTAAATCTGGTGCCGTTATTTTTCTATTAAAAATATGCTTCTCCAGTTTGAAACTTAAAAATAATATTGCTTAAAATCTCAGAAACTAGAGAAGTATTTGAGTAAGACTTTGAATGGTTTTGGAGGTTAGAGGAAGGGAAGTGAAACTATTATTCTGTGGGCTCTATATATATATCTCGCAACCCCATGGACAACGTTGCTCCAGGCCTTCCTGTCCTCTACCATCTTCTGGAGTCCATTTAAGCTCACGCCTACTGCTTCAGTGACTCCATCCAGCCACCTCATTCTCTGTCGTCCCCTTCTTCTATTGCCCTCAATCTTTCCCAGCATTAGGCTCTTCTCCAGTGAGTCCTTCCTTCTCATTAGGTGGCCAAAGTACTTGAGTTTTAGCTTCAGGATCTGGCCTTCTAAAGAGCAGTCAGGGCTGATCTCCTCTAGGACTGACCGGTTTGATCGCCTTGCAGTCCAAGGGACTCGCAGGAGTCTTCTCCAGCACCATAGCTCAAAGGCCTCAATTTCTCTCTCTCTCTCTCTCTCTCTCTCTCTCTCTCTCTCTCTCTCTCTCTCTCTCTCTGTGTGTGTGTGTGTGTATGGGTTTGTTTACCATTTCATAAAATAATGCATTATTCATTTCCTTTCTTCTCTAACCACCATAAGATACAATGTAATCTCTGGATAAATGCATCTAGCCCTAGATTTGGTACATCTCTTGTAAGGATGAACCAAACGTTTACTTGTGCTCTGCATCTGATGAAGTCATAGTACCATAAAATGCAAAAAAAAAAAGTTGCTGGTTGATTTTTCTTCCTCGGGAAAAATGTTTTTAAAAGCAATAGCACTTAATGTTTTCAAATTAGGTATTTTTCTGAAAATTTTTAGATTTCAACCTGATGTATATTCAATGCTAATTAGAAAATCATGAAAATAAAAGTCTTACTTATACAAAAACAGTATTTCTGGTGTTTACATAACACTGATGCATTTTCCTGGTACACCCGTGCCACAAGGTCATCTACACTGATTTATCAGATTGTGGCTTGAATTTGTAACTGAGGAATGGAGAAAATTGGCAGCCTTGAAAACCAAGGCAGCAGTTAGATACTGAGAAATGTTTTTTATGAAGCTGGTTCTATTTACATTAACTCCCAAAGTTTTGAAGTTCTGTCTCTTCAGTAATAGATTCAGGAAATATGTTTCGATAAGCCAAGGATATGAAAAGAATACATTCTTTGCAAGGTTTTTTTTCCTTAAATAAAAAATGAATGAGTTGTTCTCACTTGAGTTCCAAATCCAACTTTATTCTAAGTAGAACTTTTTCAATAACTGAACATGGATGAGTAACCTTAAAACTCTGGCCCATTCTGACATTCCACATCTCACATAAGTCCTTCAGCACCTTGGCAGGACACTCACCCACGACCCATACAGCCCAGCCGACGGTTGACATCTCTCTGCAACAGTCCCTCCAGCAAAGAACGTAGCTCAGGTGAAAAGGAATCTGGCAGCTCCACAGCCTATCAAAAAAGGAGGACAGATTTAACTAAAATGTGAGAGATTGGAGAGGTCAGAGGAAACCAAGCAAAACCCACCAGGGTTCCATATTTTAACTCCTTTGAAACTATTATTTGTTATTCACTCAGGCTATTAGAAAAGACAATATTCCCCATTCCAGAAGCTATAGGCCAGACATGTCAAACACAAGGCCCGGGGGCCAGATCCGGCCCGCGAAGTGGTTTCATGTGGCCCGCGAAGCCATCCTGGAAACAGTGAGGGAACGGCCCCCATGGCCTTGGCCCTGGCCCAGAGACCCTCCTCATGCCAGAGACCCTCAGATCTGTCCCACTCCTGCCTAGGCCCCCATAGGCACCCTTGATGCGAACAATGTAGAGCTGGCCACGCCCACCCAGTAGGCCATACGCACTCTAGCCACGCCCACCCAGTAGGCCATACGCACTTTAGCCACGCCCACCCAGTAGGCCATGCCCACCCAGGCCACACCCATCCGGCCCCCTGAGGGCAACCGCAATGCTGCTGCGGCCCTCAATGAAATTGAGTTTGACACCCCTGCTATAGGCAATCCCACAGAAATAGTGAATAACTTGAGTCTGACAGCAATGCCATCAGAATTCTAGTAGAAAGGGAGAATGTTAATAGGCAACCCAAAAATCACATGCAATCATTATTTTATTTCACGTAGCCCTTAGCATTATTCTGCTGTTTGAAAAGTACAGACCCATTGGGAATTACTTTCACTTCTATCCTGTGCTTGCATATGTTTCTGCAAGAGATAAATGGTTTCAAATGCAATGGAATAGCAAAGAGGAAGGAGAGCTGAATAATTTTGCAGACTGATACCTGCCTAGGTTTTGCCCTCTATCAACAATGGCCGCAGAGGGTTGTTTCTGTGTCAAGAAATTTTCAGAGGAACAAGGTTCCCCATCTCTGTGTATAAATGCTGGGATGATTATGATGATAATAATAAAGTACATAAATAGTGGACATTGCAAAACCTGGAGACAACAAAATAGAGAAGGAACTGGAGAAAAATCACAAAACACAAAGACTTGCAAATAGCAGTAGAATAACTGTGGCAAAAGAAAGCAAAGATAGTACCAATAGGAGCACCAGAACACCATGGGCATTGACAAAATCAGCATTAGTCAATTTCAAGAGTTTTACTTGGAACAGCTTACACCAGACGTGTCAAACTCACGACGTCACATGATGTCGCGCAATGTATCGGGACGGTTTTGCCATTGCCGGCAATGGGGTGGGTGCGGCTTCTGGATGTCACGTCCAGCCTGCGGGCCAGCAGTTTGACACCCCTGGCTTACACCATGGGACAATACTTTTAATATTATTAAACAATAACCTCGGCCTATCTCAAGTCCTTAGGAAGGACTCAATAACTAGATAAAATGCAAAATCCAATTTAAACATCTGGCTAAATGTCCATACAACCATAATAATAATATCCCAAAGGTGCTTTTTCACAAGGCAACTGGACTTTTTTGTTTTTCTTTGAATACGTTTCGTTTCTCATCCAAGAAGCTTTTTCAGCTCTGTTGGAAGCAAAACACTTTCTACCAAAGCCACAAAAAAAGCACCTTTGGGATAACTATGACCTGGATGACTGAAAATCTCGACAGACATTTAGGTATAATAATAATATATTAAACTTGCATGCTGCCTGACTCTCAATAGCTGTGAGTGGCTATTAATTGTTACTGGATATTATCGGAAGAGGTAAAAAGTTTTTTAAACTACTGCCATTTCATCTAAACATTCAATAGACACCAGTGTTTATTGACTCCCTATTAGAGTTACCTTTCTTTTCAAATCACTTCATACAATTCAACAGATTCCTGCAAATATCTTACAGATCGTTATCCAAGTTTTTCCCAATCTGACGACCTCCAGATAAATAAGGATTATAACAAACAAAATTCTCAAATAGCTTCTCAAATAGTAAATCACTTCTGGATTTTGTGCTCGATATGGAAAAAAAAAAGAAACTTTGACTTTGGGGGTTTGCTAATTAGATAGGTTTGCTGTTACAGAAATGGCTAGTACGTATCAGTATTTAAAGGAAGAAATTGAGGCTGTAATGTCACTATCTTATTCTACTGTGCTAAAGAGTTTGAAATTAATGTTTTTCTTTTCTTTTTCCCCCTTCCCCCTACACTTCTTTCTCTTCCCTTTTTCCTCCCTCACTTTCCCACTCTTTCCCCTTTCTTTTGTATTTTATATCTTGATAAACCTAATACGATTATTATTAAAATTGTCAAATGGCTATGTGATTTTATAAAGATGTTATAAGTTACCAATGGCTCCATTAAGTTATTTATGGTTTGCATAACTATAATAAGGCTGGAGGACAACAGCTATGATCCTGGTGTCATCTGGATAGCATCAAGTTGAGGAAAATTACTCAACAGGTCAAACTCCAAGGTTGCTTACAGATCCCAGACCCCCTTTTTAGTCCTGGAGCTTCCTCAGACCACCATGACAGAATTGCCCATATCAGTTAGTCACCTTGTTTTATTTCATAGATCCTTTTAATTACACAGCTCAATTTAACTGGTGGTGTTATGGAAAGGATATCCAGCGTCAGACGCCTCATGGGTGGCGGAGGGGAACGTCCAAGCACCCCGATTGGTCCGGGCGTTTCATTGCAAACATCCAGAGAAACCAGGTGGGAGTAAAGCAGAACCTATAGCCTGGGTGGACAATTGCTCACTCTCCTACTCTTATCTTCCAGGTGGAGCCCTGGTAGGGGGAGCCGCCTGTCGAGCCCTGTGGGCCCGACACTCCAGAGGGAGAGCTCCCGCGACGGCCCCAACGGCCCTCCTTGCAGGCCCAATGGCACCCCAACATCCACGGCTCTGCTCCGGAGCACGGCTGGCTCCCTGGCCCCCACCTCCGCTTTGAACAGCTCTGGGCCCATGCCTCCTGGGCCACGTGATGGTGCAGGCCCTGCCAAGTCACCGGTGGCCGCGCAACAGCTGGAAGCCGCGCCTGCGCAGTCAGGGCCTCCGGTAGGCCTTCTGGACACCCGGCCGCCTCCCGTTGGGCCAGCGCAGCGGGAGGCCGCAGAACAGGCCATGGACCCGCGGAGCCTTGCGGTGGACTTCGCCGAGCAGCAGGTTGGCGCTGAGGGTGCTGAGGCCCCTGGCCTTGGCCACGGCGACTGGCTGACAGCGGGTGCGGATGGACCACAACACCGAGCGCCTGGAGGACCGGCGGTGACCGGGCCAGTACCGGGGACGTTGGGGGACGGTTCCCTGCTGGTCTGGACTGGGGGTGCGGAGCAGAGGCTAGCCGGACTTAGGGGGTTGGCCCTGGAGCGCGGGGTATATGGCGTGACCAGGGTGTGTGTGACTGGAATGTTGGGGTGTGTGTGGGGGTTACCTGGCGGGCTTATCTTATGGTGGGCGACGCTGCAAGGAGCCTGGGGCAAATACGCACGGGTGGAGGAGGCGGGGTACTTATCAGCATGCGGACAGATGTTGGCTTACGCCGGTGTGGTGGGGCTCCTGGGGGGAGTTGATGTTAAAAGAGCGTTGGAGCGGATTGCTGCCAACACTGACTTTGTTCCTGTTTCTTTGTGTGGAAATAAACGTTGTCACTCGTACCTACGGCTGTTTGTGGTTTTCGTTGGGGACGCTCTGTGACAGGATGAAAAAGACTGCAGATGTAATTGGAAAAGTACTAAAATATGGATGTGGAGTACAGCTTATTTAATGTGTGAGGACTCTATCTGTGCCTGACAGCTGAAAAATGCTTTTATTGTCCTCTACAGAAGGATAGGAAGCAACAGTGAATATAAAAATACAGAAGGATTAATCTACTGGAAAGATGTTTGGCAGAATTTTGATTGAAGGGGTGTGGTAGGTGATAATGTACTCTTTAATGTTCTTTTTTCTTTCTTTTTCTCTCTTGTACTGTTTCTTACTCATTTTCTGTGTTTTGCATAACATGACTCGATGCCAAAAGAATAATGATATATGCAAACGTACAGTCTTTCCAATATCAGCAATTAAAGATTACCCAATTAAAGTGACTAGCAGTAATTTCAGAAATGCTGAAAGTCGATTCTATTTCATCTATCTAGAAACAGACCCTTGACAAGGGTTAGATCACTTTCAAAGGGACACATTTAAGAACAAGTCTATTCAATCAAGAGAAATAAAAAGAATCTTTAAATTTAAAAAGGGTATATAAGTTTGAATGCAGATTCCTGAGGAACAGGGCAACAACATGGGAGATTTTCTTCCCTAGTATTTCAGCTTTCTTCTCAGAAACTGAATGCTAGACTAGGTGTGCCTTTGGATTGTTTCAGAAAGGCCTGCTTTACACACTGAAGACTCTTTGATAATTTTATATTGGTGTTTTTATCAGCATGTTAATATCAGTTAGTATTCCATCACCGCATGACATAGATCAGGGGTCTTCAAACTTGGCCCTTTTATGACTTGTGGACTTCAACTGCCAGAATTCCTCAGCCAGCACGCTGGCAGAGGAATTCTGGGAGTTGAAGTCCACAAGTCACAAAAGGGCCAAGTTTGAAGACCCCTGAAATAGATGGTCATGTAGAAAAAAATCACTATAAAAAAAGCCCCACGGCTCTTTAAATTTTTCTAAAATACAGTGGAAGATAAAAGGGAAGTAGCATTCAACTATCAATCTGGCTGAGTCATCTTGTCCTTTGCCTCAGATAGTAAAGTGTTTTGAGGTAGCACTGAGCACCACAACTCTCTCCTTCTAAGTACTTCCTTTCCTCCCTAGTTCATATTTCAGGTCTAACTGCTGTTTCTGTTTGGCCAAATGGCATTTTCTATGTACAAAATGGAGGCATTGCTAGGCTTGGGGGAATACCAAAGTCTACAGAAGCCAAACTGTAAAAAAAAAAAAGGCCAGTGGGGAGAAAATAAGTTCTATAGTCACGAAACACTGAATAAAGCCAGAAAACCAGATTGTCAGGAAACCAAAGAGGAAACTATAGAGCTCAACTTAGCTGGCTGATTAACAATGAACAACTGCACTCCACAACACTGATTTTTATTTGGGGCCCTACTTGCTTAAAACATATTGTTTGATTTTTGCTATTTTGATTACTGTTGAAAATCAAGAATGTTTTGTTTTCTTGATTCTCAATAGTTCTGTGTGATGAGGCCCTCCTATTTCCTGTTTTGTGTCAGTGTAATTGTCCACTGAATTTTGAGAGCTACAGCGAAGGAGAACTTCTGTTGAGGCTTTGTCGGTCTTAATTAACTGTCGGTCTTAATTAACTTTATTAACTGTATTTTTAATCGGGCATGTATTTAATTATCTTTTATTTTTTGTAAATTTCTGTGTTTTATTCTTGCCCTGTACACCGCCCTGAGTCCTTCGGGAGAAGGGCGGTATAGAAATATTAATAAATTAAATTAAATTAAATTAATTACACCTGCCATGTGTAAAACTGAAATTCCCAGAGTTGGAAAATGAACTGTGATAAGGTACTAAAATGCTGAGCGTTAGTGGAATTAGCAAGGAACCATTTTTTTTTTAAAAAAAAATGCCTGGACAGATGTTCAGATGAGCTATCACTAGATAAAGCTATCAAGTAGGCACACAGCATAGCAGTGGGAGAATCCAGTGGTTGGCCTCTGCAAGTATTCAAATATATCCTTTGAGATGGGGACTGGTTTAGTAGAGGATAGAGATCATTTTTATAGAACAAAGGGAGCGAGAAATGTATATTCTTCGAAGATGGGAAGATTGGAATCAAAGCTCACCCCTTATTAAGTTTAACAAACAAAAGTAACTTACCATAGTGAGTGTCATGCGATCAATCTCGTGTTTGTCTTTAGTTTTGTGTTGTCGAAAAGGGCTATGCCTGTGTAAGAACAAGGACTATGTCAGAGGAAAATTCAGGAAATTTCTCTTTCCTACTCTCTTGTAGTGCCAATTGCTCCAGTTAATCCCAGTTTCTCCAGCTAGTTACAGCTCATCCGAGTGATTATGTTTCCACATACTGCACTTTCTCAGCCTATTCGGCACTTACCCCCTCAGAAGCTTGAAGAGCATGCAGCCTAAAGAGAACCAATCAGCACTGCTATCATAGGCCACGCCTTTCTGCAAAACCTCTGGTGCCATGTACCCATGTGTGCCACTGTAGAGAGGATCAAACCAAGAATTAGAAGAAGCAGAGCATGAGGCTAAAGATCCTTAGCAGGATGTATCAAAGAAAAAGAAAATTTATTCTTCTTTTCCATCAGAGATTTGGACTGCACTTTTTTCTATCGGTTTGTAAATGGAAGCAATTACTAATTCTTCCTTGTATCACACTTTTAAATTGTAAATATGATATGTGGGACTGTATTTCAATACATTCTCAATGGAAGTGGTTTCAACTGGATAATCTGCAAAAACTCCTCATATACCAATACCAAAATATACAATTACTTGTGTAGGTGAATAAAGACCTTTCCACATAGGTTTAATCACCAACGCCCTGAGAACATCCTTTTACCTGATCATGTATGAGCAGAAAATGTAAATGGCAGACTCCAAGTATGCAATCAGGAGATTGGAATGATGTGATATGTTGATCCATGTTGTTAATTTATAATATACACAGCCATTATGCACAGTTCATGTATAAAAGGTAGACAAGTTCAGCTAGAAGCATCTTGGAATGATATTATTCCCTGTTACAGATTAAGTAGGATCTATAAATTGATTTTGGGGAAGCGAGACAAAATGTTTCAACTTTTCCAGATAGTTCCAGTATGAAGTAACCCTAACCAACCAGCTAATGGGAGTGAAGGGCACTTAAATCAAAAGCATCTGAAGGGCACAATAACTAAGGAAGTTGAGGAATCAAGGGGGTTGGGGATGGAAGCATGCTCCCATATTCATTTCTGTTATAAAATTAGTTGTATCTAGTGTTTCTGGGCAAAAACGGAGATTTATTTCAGATACTCACACACTGGCATGAGGCTTCTTCTTGGAGAAGTCACAGGCGAGTCCCAAATCTGAGATGCGGACATGGCCAAATTCATCTAGCAAGATGTTGGCTGGCTGTAGGGATAGAGCACCATTTAACAAAATAAGTGTTTTGTTTTTTTAATTTCTTGGACTCCAGAGTGCTCCTCTGGAAATGGTGATGAAAGAGGGCAAGCAAGGCCAGGCTATTGAAACTCTCCTCTCTCATGCTGTGACCTGAGCCTCTGCCCCAGCCATTTGGAATCAGCCAAATAAAGGTAAATCTCTGCAGGAGAACTGAAGAAACATTTTCCAAATGATGAATTCAGCTCCCACAGTGGATAGATTAGGTTTACAGAGGAGCACAATCAAGTTGCAATATACAAAACAAGCAACAAAACATGATCCCACCCTACTTTATAGGAAGCAGTGGCTCTGACTCGAAGAGTGGACGTCAATATTTTAATAATTCCAAAATACTTAGAAAAGGAATGTGAGGTACTAGGGAAGGTCAAGATTTTAGAATCCATTTTCTAAAGGAGACATCAGAGCTTGATTTTAAGTGTTCTCTGATCACAAATCAGCCACATCATGTTGGCTCCTAAATAGGAGATGGAAGAAATCCGAATGCACTGAGAAAACTGCCTTTCGTCTGCAGAGAGGAAGGAGATATGGAAGCCTCACCACTGAATACCAGCAATCTACTCCCTTTGTGAAATAAAGCCAGTAATGGTGAGGGTGGCTCTGCTGGACTGTTATACAGCGCTGTTCAGTAGATCACCGTCCTCTTTCCCCTCATGCATCATTGCAGTAATTTCCATACCGTCCTGGAGTTTTCTGGAGCCAAGTGGTACACCCCAGGTTTGGAACCGGTGATAGTCCACGACATTTTATCCGACAGCATTCCAGATATCAGGGACAATGACAGTATGGAAATTACTGCAATGACGCATGAGGGGAAAGAGGACGGTGATCTACTGAACAGCGCTTCAGATCTAACTCTAGAGGATGACCCAGATCAGAGCAACATGCCGGTTGATCTCCAAGACTACCTGGATGAATGGAAGGGATGTTGTACATTTCCGGGCCGTGACTTCAAAGCCTATGAGACAATAGCGAACCCGATGGATCAGATGATGCAAAACAAACCAAAAGAGATAGAAGAAACTTAACGTTTGTATTGACTTTCTTTTAAACCGCCCTGAGTCCTTCGGGAAAGGGCGGTATATAAATCTAAATAAATAAATAAATAATAAATAAATGGGATTGGTTAGAAGAGGTGGATGTTCTCACCTTGAGGTCACGATAAACCACAAAGCGATTGTGCATATGTTCCAGACCCAGGATGATCTCTGCTGCATAGAAACGCATCTCTGTCTCCGAGAAGACGCCATGCTGGGAAAGATGATAATGTAGATCACCCCCTGCAAGGAGGAAAGAACTATGTGATGGAACAAGACACAGCCGGGGGTGGGGAGGATTTCTTCAGGAAAGCACATGAGGATGGCAGAGAAGAAGGGGCTCTTAGAGGCAGGGTCCTGGCTCTCACCATTCATGAGGTCCAGGATGAAGCTGAGCTTGTCGGGTGTTTGGAAGGCATATGACATGCACACGATGAAGGGGCAATCCTGGCAGGGATCCAAAGAACAAAGTTACAACAGGAAAAAAAAAAAGAAACTGCATGCATGCGCACACCATATATTGATACATTTCAGCTCACACTCTCATGCAGTTTGCCTCTGGCATCTTTGC
The DNA here is from genome assembly GCF_947247035.1 of Vipera ursinii. Classification (NCBI taxonomy): domain Eukaryota; kingdom Metazoa; phylum Chordata; class Lepidosauria; order Squamata; family Viperidae; genus Vipera; species Vipera ursinii. Next base: position 117,579,874 of record NC_139512.1, on the reverse strand, counting down.
TGTACATTCTACAATTTAATACATCCTGTGTTCACACTTATTACCCAACTCATTCAACTGCGTAGTACACTTACGCTTGCTTCTTACAATCTTGTGACAACAAATTGTACAATAAATCACTGTTTCTGGCCTCACAAACTAGTGCTAGCTATTGTATTGACCCTATATTCCACAATTTCTGCAGTGTGCCTGCACCAATAGTAACCCTGCTTGTTTTCCCACAACCCCATCCTGTAAACAGTAGTAGGTATTCTCCTCTTGTTTTTCTTACATGCAAAGAATCATTCCTTCCTGCCCTTCTTTCTCTCTTCAGCGTACTCCATACACAACACATACTCTCCTCTAATTTTCAGACATGCTGCACGGCACCTCTTCTGGCATAAACGTTGTGGCATACTTGCATACCATCTTTGCTGCTAGGTTACACTCCCAGCATCAACAAATCAACACTACCTCCTTTTCACATCTTCTTCCCTCTCCACGACAGAGGGGTTCAGCAAAATATCTACCTCACCCATGCCAGCTTTGACTTCAAGTCCCCAAACCGTCACTTGAATGTTTTTAGATTTCTCCCTTCTGCCCGCCAATAACTTCTATGATGTAGATTCAGAGCTTGGGCATTCTTTCCACTTCTCCCAATTCCTCACAAGAGTAGCCAAGCTCACCCCAGTGCTGACAAGAGACAGCATGATGCGTTCATTCAGAGCCAATGTCTCCCCCTGCTTCATCTTAATACGCTTCTTATCTAGACACTTCATGGCGTACCTATCAAGAAACAAAAAGGTCAGACACTGAATGATCAGCGTGTTAAATTTTTGCCAAAAGTATCTGATGATGCTCCTATCCCTGAAATCATCCCCGCAGATGTTCCTCCAAACATAATCCTGTGACGGCACTTCTTCCGATGAAGCTCATGATATCCTTGTCTTGCTCTTTCTGAAGGGAAACTTGTCCTCCCCTTTAGGAACTTCAGATATTTAGAACGAAAACACATTCTCCCTGATCGCAGATGCCCCTACATTATCCTATGTTTTCCAAGCTTTCCTTTTATCTCCATAACAACCCTAAACAATAACTGTCCAGCTTGCCAACAATTGGAAAACTCTCTGGTAATTTTCCTGCTGGCTCATGCTCAGGATGTGGAAGGGAGGGAAAGCAGTCAGTTTCTTTCTGCCTTATATATGGCCTGGCAGGACAATAACTGAATTAACTTGTTTAGAGGAGGGACATTTTCCAAGGCAGCAATAAGGAAGCACATGATCAAGTCCAAAAGGGACACATTGTAGAGGAAATGTAAAGGTTTTAAAGGAAGCTGGAATATTCTTAAATTAGTGATACTTATGCTTCCTTAGACACTGAGCAGTTTGCATATGCCATTGCATAAATAAGATTACAAATATATATATACATATATATTATGTCATCATCAATTTACTCTTTTACCACTGAGAAACAATAGAAAGAAATCAATTTTAGTAAAATCCAACTATAAGGAGTAACAGCAATTGTGATGTATCTGCCCAAAGCCTGCTGCAAAACCCTGGAGGGCTGAGGCCATATGGATTTCACCAAAAATGGGCAGATTGGGATGTGCCTTTAATTAAGTTGCTGCATTCTGGATCAGCTGAAATTTCTGAGGCATCTTCAAAGACAGTACTGCATAGAGTGCATTGCAGCAAACCGAGAGATAAACAAGGCAAAAATTATTGTGAGAAGGCAAAACACCTCCTTGAATCCTGCAAGCCAATATAACAAAAGGCAATTATCGTTCACCTTAAAGCTAGCAATGTGCATATTTATATTTGGGACCAGCACATTTCTCTTATCCTGCAGAATTCTCTTTATGGTCATTCAACTTGAAAGGAACTATTGGGTGGCTAATGGATGAGAAACATAACTTTGGGGTGGGGGAATGCCTGAAAGATCTCCATCTGAATCTGTCTGGATATTTTTGCTATTCTTATTTTGCATCTTGTTCAACTGGTTCTGCTGCTTGTCTTCATTTTAACTATAAGAGATGTGCATAGAACAGCTGGTCTCCCTCTAATGTGAAACATAGATTTTGGAGGTTTGTTTCTACAGATCAAAACGAAGCTGTTTTGTTCTAGATATGGCCCAAAATGCAGTTGTTGGCAGCAGAAGTGGTTTGGCGAATTAAGCCAAGGAGACTGGCAATGACAGTGGGAAGATGTTGGGAGAGGGGCAGCAAATGAGCAGGCTGGTGGAATGAGCTGCACTGGGAGCTGCTGAGGAGAGAGGAGTAAGATGTAGCAGTCTTGCCCTACTCGCTCCAAAAAATCCTGCAGGGATTTCTCTATATGTTGCTTCATTTGAAAACCGGAATAAATGGGTTTTGCTTCTGCTGTTCCAAAATGATTGTCGGATTGCAATGATTTGTTCTAGAACTGAATAAAATATTTTATAATAAAGTCTGAGATACCGATTGTATATATGGATTTTTTGTTTTGTTTCAGCAATTCATCTATATCTTGAAAAACTTGAGTTGGTGCTGAAAATATTCTGTCTATCTCGAAAATAAAACCAAGCTGGAGAAAAGCATTAGGAAGTTTACTTGCCACTGGGGTCAAGCAAAGGCTCATGTCTTTAGTGCAACCTGTGGGGGGTAGCAGGCCAGAGCTATCTGAGGGCCCACCTCATAACTTTCCCCAGTTGTAAGATTCAGGCAAGGATACTATCAACAATTAAATTATCACATCGAAAAGGAATTGGGAACTGACAGTTACTGAAGCTGAACCTCATTCTTGACTAGCTCTCCTACAATTCTCACCACAGCATGACAAGACAATCCCATATATTACATTTTGCCCGTGTCTGCTTTCCGGCAGCCGTAGACCTCTCCAAATCCACCGCGTCCGATGATCCTATGGACACTGAAGTCATTCATGGTCAGCTAGATCCCATGAAACAGCATTTTTTAAAAAAATAAGAGAAGAGAAAGCAAACCAAGAATGTTAACCTGAAGTGTGCATGATTTTGTTTTCATAGCGCCATCCAAGCGCATTCATAACTGTAGGCTAATTGTCACTGGAGTTCAATTACTTTCAACACATACTTCGCCTCATTTTGGTCACCATTGCTTGTGAGTCTTTAGATTTAAAAGAGGGGTCACTGTGTATGCTAAGCTCAGATCTTCAAATAGAAACTGATAACCTGTAACTTCCGAGATGTTGATAGATGCCAGCATTATCAACAACAGTGGAATTTTTAAGTTCAACATCTCCAAAGCAAAAGATTATCTGTTCCTGTTTTAAGATATTGAGCATGACACTGGATCATTTCTCTTAACACTCAGTTATCTAGTTCATTTACCAAATGAATAACAGACATCAATTATTATTTTTTTTTAGCTACCAACATGAGGAGCTTTTTAGGGATGGGCTCTCCTTTCACACTGCATTACGATTGCTTTGCAAATCCTGTAAATTCTGCATGCTATAATAAAGTGACTATTGGCAACTCTATGCTTAGTGTCTCATGATAGTTTTATCACAACCTCAAAAATGCCCTCCAAATACTAGGCACTTACATGGATATTCAGCTCCACATTCTTCCACTGGCAGAAGCGTGTGAATTTGTCACTAAAACAGAATAAAAGACAGAACTCACAAACACACACAAATAATTTCTCTTGCAGTTGACTTCAGTCCCCAATCAGTGCATCCTTATGTCAGAGGATCCTTTAGCTAAAATCACTATTTACAAGATTTCCATTCCATTATACCAACAATGAAAGAATATAGGAAGCATTATAAAGGCAGTACAACCAGAGGACACTGTAGCAATGGGAGCTAAAAAGGCAGTAATTCAGACATCCTAATGCCATTTCCCCACAGCTAAGTGAACTTGGATGCTTACCTTTAGTATATAGGTGCAGTTAACATATGCTAGATTGGTTAACGGGAGATTATCTTCATATCAAATTATGGAACAGCATGCCACTAAAATCTAACTGGACGAAGGGGGAGATATTTACCTCTTCCAAATATGTCTATCTGACTATCTTGTATATAGCAACTTAAGCAGTGGAGATAGTCTTGGTCTATAGTCTATCTCTTTGATCAGTCTAACACTCAGCCAATTTTGACTGCCTGCATTATCCTACTTGCCTCCTTGTCTAGGCTGAAGGAGGTGGTTTTGAGTACAGGGTTCAAGGCTTGAGGGAAAGGTTAACATTCAAACTAAGACAACGTTCCTGTTAAGTGCAGCCCAAGATGACATGACTACCATGTCAAACATGTTCATGTCTCAAATTATAACTCTCCCAAGATCTGTGATGGAAACACCTTGTACCTTGAATTTTTGTAATGATTAGGAAGAAGTGATCTATGGGGAGAAAATTATGACTAAAATTCTCAGACTGTAGAGTGCTTCTGGGTTGAAAGGATTTGCCAGTGACAACGTTGCCCAGAGGACGCCTGATTGCCAAAACAATGCAAACTTCAGGAAGGCTCCTTTCATGTCCCCTCCCCCCCACCACCACATTGGGTAAATGTGGAGAACAACCCACCTCACATATGCTACAATGCATACAATGTTCTTCAACTTATACAGAGAAAAGCCTCATGCTGGTGAGAGAAAATGTTGCCCATGTAGCACAATACTGGGCGAATGTCATTAGTTTTAATCCTATCTATTTTACATACTTTTTATATGTGCTATATCTCTGTGACCTATTTTATGCTTATTTTACCTGCTCAGTATTGAACGTTATATGTCTACATTTGAAGGTGCTTCTGACACGAATAAAGAAAAATGACTAAAATTTAAAATAAATGAAATGTCACGTAATTAGAATGTGACTATCAGGAGACTTGAAAAAATCCAAACAGAAAATACACTGTGTGCACCAGTATTAGGCAAGTTGTATTTTGGAGGGCTAATTCTTGTACTGAGCAACTACAGTGCTCTCAGTCCATCCAAAATATTAAGAAACCTCAAACCTGAATATCTAAGAAAGTAAAAGTGAGGTTTTGGCTTTCTCAGGAGAATATTTATGTGTGCACAATTATTGGGCAACTATTAGTGTGCAGAATTATTATACAACTAAATGAAAAATGCAAATTTGCCCATCTCACTCATTTATTTGCATCTGTTAAAGAGAGAATACTAAACAAACATATCAAAATGTACAAGTAAGCATTTCTGACATTTAAAAAAAATCCGTGACCAATATAGCCACCCTTCTTTTCAATAAAGACATAAGCCTTCCATTCATGGAGTCTTGTCAGTTTCTGGATCTGTTGATGATCCAACATTTTGTGCAAGAGCAACCACAGCCTCCCGGACACTGTTCGGAGAGGTGTACTGTTTTCCTCCACAGTAAATCTCTCGTTTAAGAAGGGCCCACAATTTCTCAATAGGGTTTAGGTCAGGTGAGGAAGGGGGCCATGTCATTATTCTTTCATCTTTAAGGTCTTTACTGGCTAGTCACACAGTGGAGTACTTCAATGCATGCAAGGAGCACTGTCCTGCATAAAAATCATTGTCTTCTTGAAAGATGGAAACTTTTTCCTGTGCCACTGCTTGAAGAAAGCGTCTTCTAAAAACTGGCAGTAGGTTTGGGAATTGAGTTTCAGTCCATCTTCGACCCGAAAAGGTCCAACTAACTCATGTTTAATAATACCAGCCCATAACAGTACCCCACCTCCACCTTGCTGATGTTTGAGTCAAAGTGGAGCTCTGTGCCCGTTATTGATCCAGCCACAGGCCCATCCATCTGGTCCGTCAAAAGTTACTCTGATATCAACAGTCCATAAAACCTTTGAAAAATCTGTCTTGAGATATTTCTTGGCCCAGTCTTGCCGTTTCAACTTATATGTCTTGTCCAGTGGTGGTCGGGTTTCAGCCTTCCTTACATTGGCCATGTCTCTGAGCACCTTGTACTTCTGAGTACTCCAGGTATGTTGAAGTTCAGGAATATGACAGCACTGGAAGATAATGGGTTCCTGGTGGTTTCACGTTTGATTCTTCTCAAATCTTTGGCAGTTAATGTGCATTTTTTTCTCAACACGTTTCTTGTGACCCCGTTGACTATTTGCAACAAAACCTTTGATGGTTCTGTGACGCCCCAATATCTTAGCAATTTCAAGAGTGCTACATCCCTCTGAAAGACTTTTTACCATGTTTGACTTTCCAGAGTCAGTTAAACCTCTCTTTTGGCCCATTTTGCCTGAGGAAAAGAAGCTAATAATTATGCACACTTTCATATAGGGTGTTTATCTCCTTAGGCCACACCCTCCCTCATTACACAAATACACATCACCTGATATGCTTATATCCACTAAGCATTCAAGTTTATACAGCATGGAGGTGGAAAATATGCATGAAAATGATGATATGGTCAAAATATTTACTTGCCTAATAATTGTGCAGACAGTCTAAAAGAAATGGATATTTGGTTTTCATGCTATTACTGAAATCTCACCCATTATTGCATTTATAGAAGGTTGTCCAATAGTCTTTTTAATCATTAAAGGATGTTCTTGTCATAGAGCCAAATTTAAAAGGATTGGGATCTTCAAAGGTCCTCTGAGACCTACTTGATGGCAATTTGTTTTATGGACAAACACTTTGAGTGTTGAAGGCCCAAAATTGTTTGTCCACAAAACTGCTGGGTCACATTCTCTATTAAAAACAAAAACAAAAAACATATACTGAGGAGCGGTTCTTAGATTACATGCTAACTGGAAAATTTAGACAGCCAGGTAGGTGGCCAACAATTCTTTTTACCAGTGCACTATAAATGTGATTTTTCTACTGTTAAGTAACATCTATAACACACCAGTATTATTATACATTTAAAATGTTGATATTGGCTCTAAAGCTCTGAATTAAGAATAGGCTATGAAAAATCTCAGCTTTATCCATGCCAATGAATCTACTCTGACATCACATTAAATGACACAAAGATTTTGGATGATGGCCCACTATGACTAATGTTTTTGAGATTCCATCATAGTAAACCTTCAATTGGCTCTAAAGATATAACTACTACCTTGATCTAAAACCATATTAGGCTTCTATAGTACTATCGTATATGGTAAGATTTGGAGAGAGAGAGGGGGGGGAGAGAGAGAGAGAAAGAGAGAAAGAGAAAGAGAGAGAGAGAGAGAGAGAGAGAGAGAGAGAATATTCACAAATATAGATAATAAATTATCTATATTTATTCTGAAGGCTCTTTCACTTTGTTCAAGGGATCTCTCTCCTATGTAGATCTGCAGGCTTTAAAAGATATGTCCCAGTTACTCAACAATGAATACAAAGAATATTCAGCTCTCCATATTGCTTTTAAAGACTTATCTTAGTGGAATTCCTCAATAACTTCCCTTGGGAAAAGGTCTCTAAGTGTTAATTGGGGGTTCTCTCCCTCAACTTTCTTCAAACAAGGATTACCTCAAAAAAAAAAAAGCAAGCAACAGACGCATGCTACCTGGAGATAATGGGACAGCAATCCAAGACATATCAAGAGCCTCAAGGGAAAGTTGCTATATACCCAAAGTAAATATGTAGTCCAACAACACTACTGTTCCAAGATGTTCAGAATATTACTTTTTAAAAGCTTCATAGAGAGCTTCTAAAGGGGGATTGTCAGAACAAAACTGTTAAAAAGCTCAGTGAGGGCCATGTAAATACATTGAGTTGGATTTGAAAGGTAGCTAACTAAATGCTGGAGGGGAAAAAAAGTCTTCAGGGAAAAAAATCAGAGCTATCTGGCTGAAAATCAAAGAAGGTTAACAGCATCACTTTAATGTAACCTCTAAAAAGATTTTATATTCCTCAGGACTCACCTCTCAATGAACTTCTGGAAGACAGACCCACACAGACGTTGGCAGATCTCTTCAATGTACGGCTGGCAAAAGAGGAGACAAACTTAAATACCAACAACCTATGTATTATCTTTGTCACACACGTGTTCCCTTTTTCTCTTCTGAATAGTTCCAATTGTAGATACTAACGTCCCTGGCCAGGGGAATGCAAGCACACTGGCAGCAAAAGGTGACTTATGGCTGTAATGGAGCCTATAATTTCATTGTAAATCATGATGGTGGTAAACTCAAGACACCCAGACAACAGACCCAATTTTATTACCTTTTTGTGGCAATTGTTAAGCGATCACAATAGTCGTAAAGTAAATAAATGTATTCCTATGGATGTTTTTTGTTGAAAATCGGTCAAAAAGGCTAGTTTTTGGCAAAAGCCCCATTGTAAATCTTGTCACGTGACCTTACTGCAACTGGCTATAAAAGGCAAACCAGTTGTCGAGTATCTGAAATGTGTCTCTCTCTGTGTATATGTGTCTCTCTGTGTGTATATGTGCCCTCACAACTCCAGAATTGGGTGATAAATACCTTTGGGGAAGGGGGGCATCATAACTTTGAATAGTCACTAAACAACCAGTCACTAAGCAAAAACTACCTGTAAAACAGATGGGCCCTGCCAGAGTCACGTTTCTTTACATGTGGCAGTATGAGGAAAAGCATGTCATAAGCTATGGTTCAGACTGAGAAAAATCAGATTATGTTGCACAGATCTGTCTCACTTTTTCACAGGAAAGGCAGCATCCCAATCGAAGGGCAAATGATATTTTCTGTGAGCTCAGAGACTTCATCTGTGGAAAGGGACTTACCTGAAACAGGTCAGGCAGCACTTGCTTTTTGCTCAGACGGGTTTGCACATACTCTGTGGCTGTTTTTGAGAAGGGCTGTAAAGGATATAGAAAAACAAGTGAACCTAATGCATAGGTGATAATTAATTTAGTAAGATAAACAAAAACCTGGTAGGGCAGGTCTCTCTCTCTCTCTCTCTCTCTCTCTGTGTGTGTGTGTGTGTGTGTGTGTGTGTGTGTGTCTTAAGTTCTAATCTTGACTTCTAATCTTGTTGCTTAGTATCCTTTTGCTAAGGGAACTAAGGGCCAAAGCATTTTTCCAAAGAAGCTGGTTACAGAGAAATAGGAAGGACTAATGCAGAACAAGAATCAGCTGAAGTCAGGCAAATATACAGGTTACTGTCCCTTTATCCCACATTCAGTCCTGCAGTTTGGTAGCCACTTTTACCTATTCTATTTTACTCTCTGGATCATAGTGTTCAGTATCTTATCTCCAGACTGTCTAGATCAGGGGTGTTAAACTGCCAGCTGGCAGGCCAGATGTGTCACGCCAAAACCGGGCCCACCCCATTGCTAGCAATGGGAAAAAAGTCGTGACACGTCACATAACGTCGTGAGTTTGACACCCGTGGCCTAGATAAAATTTTCCTGTGTTTAGCTCTCATTTGTTTCCAGTCTTGAAAACCTCTTATTTACGCTCATCCACCCACCTATATGGGAAGGTGCCTTATACCAAATTAGTTTATTCATCCATCTAGCCTAATTTTGCTTACTTTGGATGATGGACAACACTCTTCAAAGTCTCTCTCAAAGTCTTTAAAGTTGATAATGAGTCTTCCTCATTATCAGCTACTTGACTCTCTTAACTGGAGTTGCCAAGAACTGATCTTGAGAATTCCTGAACACAAAGTTGGTGTTCTATGTCTGAGGTAGGGCTTTTTAGGAGGAAGAAAAGCATTTTGCAATGCTTATTTCCTGAATTTTGAAACTGCTCTCACTAGCATCTATCAATTATTTATTCTTGTTTGATTTCAACATTAGGAATCTGATACCAATAACTGAGTTAGATATTTTCTACTGTTCTTTGATGCTTCTATGCCTCTTCCTCCTACATCCAATAAAGACACAATGGGATGTGATACCATTACACAATGCATCCCCCTGCTCCCTCTACAGCAGAGGTCCCCAACACCCGGTCCATGGACCAGCACAGGGCCACGGCATGCCAGCAACTAGGCCTCACAAACAAGCTAAGCCCCATCCATGGGATGTAGGCAGCAACAAAACCACACCCTCTCTGGTCTGCAGAAAAATCTGATGTCAAAAAGGTTGGGGGCCTCTGCTCTACAGTCAATGTGGTGCGATGAGGACAGGAAACAGACAATTCCATATTGTTTGTTATGGTATACCTGATACAAACAGGAAGAGAGAGCAGAATTAGCTGAAAGAATTGTCAGTCTGCTGCTGCAAGAACACTGCTTTTCAAAAGGAACTATTTAGGTGGCTGCCAGCAGTTCATTCATAACAAGATCAGCCCTGAACAGGAAAAGAGCCACTGCTTGTCAGCAGCGGAGGGAAAAAAAGGCCACAGAGAAAGCTTAAAGAGCTGGGATAGGCCATTCCAACAGAACTATGTGTGCCACTTGGTGACCCTTAGAAAATATTTTGCCTGTGAGAGGGTATCATGATGGTGGTCTAGCTCCTCCTACTTAATCTGGGGAGCCTTACATTTTCAAGGATCTCGTTCAAGGTGATTATGAAGCAGCCTTTCTGCCCATTCCCAAGGGCCTTTTCAGACTCTCTCACATGGCAGCAAGTGTCCGAAGCACTCACATGAGAGCAGGACAACAGTTCCTTCATGATGTACATGTCAAAGATCTGGCGGCTCTTAATTGCTCGATCCTCATCAGAATCCAACTTCTCATATTTTTTGATCTGGAGAGAACAGGCAAGGTAATATTGGGTATGTAAGATAATGTGCTTGTTCACACAAAAAATTCAAGGTTCAGTAGATAAGGCCACATTTACAGATACCACGGTCTAAACCTGAACAATTCCAAAGTTCAGCTTAAGAACTAGGCCAGGGGTCGGCAACCGGAAAAAGGAAAAGAGCCACTCAGAACCGGTTCCATCACACAAACAAAAAAGTGGGAGCTGCAAAAAGCGTGCGTGCGTGCATCCACTCACGCGCATGCGCAAAAAACATTTTGCGCATGCGCAAAATGGGAGGCACCTGCGCGGTGACGGGTCTCCCCTTTGGAGAGGTGCATGCCGTCCCGTTCGGAGACCTGCCACGTTCGTCAAACATGGACGAACACGGCAGCTGTGCAAACGGGACGGCGGCGGTTTGGAGAGTGCGCGCGCACCTCTCCCAAGCCGCTGCCGTCCGGAGACCTGCCGCGTTTGTCAAACATGGACAAACAGGGCAGCTGTGCAAACGGGACGGTGGCGATTTGGAGAGTGCGCGCGCACCTCTCCCAAGCCGCCACCGTCCCGAGACCTGCCGCGTTCGTCAAACATGGACAAACGGGGCAGCTGTGCAAACGGGACAGCGGCGGTTTGGAGAGGTGCGCGCGCACTCTCCAAACCGCCGCCGTCCCGTTTGCACAGCTGCCGTGTTCGTCAATGTTTGATGAACGCGGCAGGTCTCTGGACAGCGGCGGCTTGGGAGAGGTGCGCGCGCACTCTCCAAACTGCCGCCGTCCCGTTTGCACAGCTGCCGTGTTCGTCCATGTTTGACAAACGCGGCAGGTCTCCGGATGGGACGGCGGCGGCTTGGAGAGGTGCGCGTGCACTCTCCAAACCGCCGCCATCCCGTTTGCACAGCTGCCGCGTTTGTCCATGTTTGACGAACACGGCAGGTCTCTGGACAAGACGGCGGCGGCTTGGAGAGGTGCGCGCGCACCTCCGCCCTTCGGAAAGGTGCGCGCGCACCTCCGCCCTTCGGAAAGGTGCGCGTGCACCTCTCGGAACGGGCGGTGCCACTCTCCACTGCCCGTTCGAAGAGGTGCGTGCGCACCGGGCGACTGGGAGCCGCAGGTTGCCGACCTGTGAAATAGGCCATCGAGATTCATTTTCTTAGCTTACTTGGTTTGAGTGGAAGGTGCAGGCCACAACAGGGATGACAAAAACAGTGTGGAAGCAATAATTATATAATAATGATAGAAAGACAAAAGGACAAGAACTGTGATTAAGAAATTCAGCAGTGCACTGAAAATTATAATTATTGCTAAGCACATTGATTTGTGCTTCTTAGATTGTAAGCCGCCCTGAGTCTTCGGAGAAGGGCGGGATATAAATGGGATTTTAAAAAAAAGTAATTACCACTTCTTCTCTTCCCTGCTTATGATTTATTTTTAATTAAGACAGGTGAAGCATATCAGCTTTTCCCAAACTGGGGTCTACATGCATTGTACTATAACCACAAACATTCCCACATAACACATCACCAACTCCTTAGACACATGTACATAAATACTTATACTTTTCTGTATCATATTCTCCAACCAACAACATCTTACAGAATGTTATTATTATCAATGATTTATATCTCAGTTTGCTGCTGAGAGGATAACAGTTTTGACAAAGCTACTAGGCTTTGTCAATCTGCTTATTTAAAATTGTAGCTAAACTGCAGTTGGAGGTCTATGATTTAATGTTCTTTTGGGTCCTTCATCTGTTGCATGAACAAAACTCCAGTTATTCAAGAAGGAAGGCCACTTCATCTCCAAATTATCTTCAATATGTAAAGGGGGCTTGGAATCTCTTAGTTGTTTCTAGGAAGCCTAGGTATAAAAGAAATATTCTGTTCTATAAAGACTATCAAAGCAAAGGGCTCTGTTCAGTAATTTGCAAATGGGTTCCTACTACCCACGGCCCCAATCTGGCTTCTTCCAAGCTTCAGGAGCAGACTTGGGGAATATGAATGGAGGGGCGTGCATGAGGATAGGAAAATCTATTCCATTAGCAGTGTTGTTAAGCCTTTTCGGGAACCCTTTTCAGCTTGATTTCATTCTTAATGCTTATACCCTCCTCCTCCCAAGGGAAGTGTAGGCTAACAGTCTCTAACATCTCTATCCATTTCAAAATGTAATGTATTCTTTGTGGGTAGGCTAAAGAAGGTGACAATGTTTGAATACTAGAATACTTTTTTGTCTGTAGTTAGTGCCTCACCTCTTCATAGAATTCCACCAGTGGTTTGGCCTCCTCTACTTGATTCAAGCAGAAATCTCGGAATAGGAGGAACCCTAAAATACACAAAAAGTCAGCAATATGAAACTCATATGCCACTAACTCCTTCTACATAGTCAACAAACTGCTCCTAGTCTCATTTATCATTTGTAGTAGTCAAGGACCTCGACTACTTATACCTTTAATATATGCAGGGACAAACTGAATAACACATAGAATAGGATAATGCTGAAAATGGTTATAAAATGATCTACAATGGCCATATTGATTTTTGACTAAGCTACAATTGATTTGCACAAACTAAAACATAAACGATGGTTTGCATACTAAACCGTATCATCGATGGAATTTGGATTGATATGAGATGTGAACTCCATGTTTCTGGGTGGACAATCCCAGAAGATGAATGATAACGATAACTATCCACATACTGTATTTATCAAAGGACTGATCTACTGCCTCTAAAAATAAAGGTTTCATCTTACCTGCCATTGCTTATCCCTGCCAATATATTTATCTTTTATGAAAATGTGTACAATTTTTCTGTAAATCAGCAGCAATTTTTAACAGTTGCCAGAACAGGACTGGAAAAATCTGTCTAATATTGTATTGCTAGCTTGTCGTTTTACAGTCATCCAGAATTTTGCAACCCAGATCTACTACTAGTCTTTTAACAGTAATATAATAGGAAGAAATTAACGAATTTGGAATCATTTATGTATCATGCATCAGCCTACTTTAAAAAAAAAATCTGATGATTGCTGCCAGTAGCAAGCAGCCTCGGTTTAGACAAAGCCGAAAACCACAGACATCTAGTCCTAAGAAAGAAGGATAGAAGTCTGAGATTTCTAACAAGAAACATTTAAATATTTTTATTTCTATAAAAGCCATATAATTTCAGTTCTATTAAAAACTGTGGAAAATCATAAGATGTCATTAGATTTGCCTGCTTTTTTTTCTTTCTTCAATTATTTGATCTTTATGCCAGGAAAAGGTTCCCGTGGTTAATTTTTGCAGGTCCAATGCTTGTTAAATGTACAGAATATCAGTAAAATCTCAATGACAGTTCTCAGGCTTGTTGGTTCCTCTTCAACTGTTGGTCATGAGTCACAAATGTTCTAAGATTCCAATAATCTTAAAAAAGCAAATACCTAGAGCTACTTGGAAAGCTATTTATCAATCACAATAAGTGATTAACTATAGCTTCCTAACCTATATAACTGTATCATTTTTGAAAATGTTAGAACCTGTGAATAATCCTAATCCATGGATTGTTTAACTAATATTCAGTGAATTAGCCCAACTAGTTGTATTTAAACGTCCCTCTAAACTAGGGGTGTCAAACTCCTGGCTGGTGGGCTGGATGTGTCATGGAGAAACCGCGCCCACCCCACTGCCGGCAATGGAAAAAAAGTTGTGATACGTTGTGACACTCACGTGACGTTGCGGGTTTGACACCCCTGCTCTAAACTGTAAATTACTTATACAGGTTAGGTTCACATAAAATACTGAACAAGAAACTAGTGAACGTTGCCTAGTCTGCTATATAAACCCAATTCACATGATTAGTTGATGGCTCAGTATGTCAGGTGTGACCAGACCATGGAGTGCACTGAGAACTGAACTCATGGCTCTATTAATTAAAGATGAGTTGTGCAAACATAGTCACTGAACCGTACACCACCAGCAAGCTACAGTTTTGCCTCATGTGTTATGTAAATCCAACCTTACTAACCTTAAAACACTAATCCAGGAGTCTCACCTTGCCAGTGTTAGAAAGACAGCAAATGAAACTGGATATTTAAAAACTATTAATCCCTGCACCACTTATTAATTTCTCAAGCATAGTATGCACCACCTTCTGCTTCTTGTTCCCTCCCCAGCTCACTCACTGAAGTGCAGGCTGATCAATTTCAATTTCAGTTTGTGGCTCAACAGTTCCCAGTGTCCCCATTGGCCTATGCTTCCCCCAAGTGCAAGGGGAGATTGCTGAGGTTAAACGATTATTGAGAAAGCAACACAACCAGGAGACAGACAGAGAGACAGAGAGACAGAGAGACAGAGAGAGAGAGAGAGAGAGAGAGAGAGAGAGAGAGAGAGAGAGAGAGAGAGAGAGAATAGGCAAAAATTGGGATATATATCATGCGGAAACCACAAGTGGCCGTGGGTGTGGGAGGAAGCAAGAGCATTTCCTGTTGGGGCGGGGTGTAATAACGGAAAGGGGAAACACTGCTAGAGTACTTGCTGTTGCCTGGCTGAGCATCGGCGAGAGTCCAGCATCACCCAGTCAGACCTTGACCAACAGCCACTACTCACTCCCAAATTTATGCTTTCTGTACCTTTTATGAAACTTTATTTTATGTAAATTTTGCTCTTCTCTCAGTTATTTATAGCTGGAGCAAACAGATCCTTCCTCTTTCCAGAAGGACAGTACTATTGGATGCAATGGTTTCACACACTCCCCCCCCCACCCTCCTTATTCTGGGCAGGATCTTGGGTCTTCAACAAAAGACAAACAAGAATTTTAGTAGGTAAATTCTCCCCATCGATCATTCTATAGAGTCAAATATTTCACCTGCTGAAATGTTTACTCCTTTCACATTGGTTGATGGTGCAGTCATTCTGAAAGAAAAGGCTGACAGTTTTGATTCCTAAAGGTTCTTGCACCTTTAAGAATGGCAGAAAAGACATTTCCTCCAGTGCAGATTTTCCGTTGACTGCAGTGAAGAGAAAAATCTGCAGGGAGAAACATTCTGCTTGCTGTGCAACTCTTAAAAGCATAAGGCACCTATAAAGGTTATGCTGTGCATAATCTACAGACATGGAATTCCAAGAGGAAAGGCATTTTCATGTACTTCCAACCCAGATATGGCAAATGCTTTTCCCTTCCAACAGCAGAATGTGCATGACTTGACATGCTACAAACTAGCCTGGTATGTCAAGTAAATCTGGACTGCTGTGAGAACCCAGAAAACTGGATGACTTAATCAAGTAAATGATAGTTAACATAGATAGGCGTCTCATGCAAACACCATCAATATTTATCAAGTGAAGCAAGCACCTTTCCAAACTAATGGAAGAGGAAACAGACACCACTGTAATGAGGACAAGAGGAAGCAAGTTTCTTTGCTGACTTCAGCTATTTATTCTCTTCTCCTTTCCCCCCCCCCCAACTTTTTAACAGAGGCTTTAAGCTCATCTTGAATGACTCGGCTTACTGTGCATCAATATGGAAGGCAATGTTACCAAGCTGAAAGGATTTCTCTAAGTAAGGCAACACTTTTTTTATCTGGTACAGTATTTATTTTTATTTTTTTATTTTAATTCCATTTATATTCCGCCTTTCTCCGAAGACTCAGGGCGGCTTACAAGCTTAGCAGTAGCCTTCATTCTATGTATATGCCTGCTTATTAGGGCTTTCACACACACACACCCCAAGCAGCATTATTACAAAGTCAGCTTATTGCCCCCAACAATCTGGGTCCTCAGTATTTGTCCCAGTTTGTGGTTTTATGATGCAATACATCCTATGGTCTTCCCAGTTGCAATGTATGGCAGTGAAAGCTGGACCATAAGAAAGGCTGAGCGCCAAAGAATTGATGCCTTTGAACTATGGTGCTGGAGAAGACTCCTGCAAGTCCCTTGGATTCCAAGGCGATCAAACCGGTCAGTCCTAGAGGAGATCAACCCTGACTGCTCTTTAGAAGGCCAGATCCTGAAGCTGAAACTCAAATACTTTGGCCACCTAATGAGAAGGAAGGACTCACTGGAGAAGAGCCTAATGCTGGGAAAGATTGAGGGCAAGAGAAGAAGGGGACGACAGAGAATGAGGTGGCTGGATGGAGTCACTGAAGCAGTAGGCGTGAGCTTAAGTGGACTCCAGAAGATGGTAGAGGACCGGAAGGCCTGGAGGAACGTTGACCATAGGGTCGCGATGGGTCGGACACGACTTCGCAACTAACAACAACAGCAACAACACATCCTATCTTCCAAAATCCCTTTCTCTCATACAACTTTCACGATACAAAACATCAGTTTCCTTTGCAAGTAGGCATCTTGGGACAGCCCTACCACTTCTGTTAAGACAATGGAAGTTGTAATCCTCATCGAAAGGATCATCAGGACAAGGGAGGCAAGAGACTTGTTAAAAGTGGCCTTCATGGAAGGTAAAGGCTGCCCTAAACTGTAGTAGTGACTTAAAAAACTAAGATTCCTGAATCAAAGGATAGAACCTTTTTTTCAATTTGTATGATGAGTTTCCCTTTTCCTTTTTATTTTGGTCGGGTATGTGTTTGTTACCATAAAAATTCTGTTGGAACAAAAACCGAAATGAAAACTGAACAAAAAAAAGTGCATAGCTAGATTAACTGATTTCAGGTCAGAAGCTTGAGCTCTAACAACCAAAATTATATATTGCTTGTGTTTGCCTAACTTGTTTATTCAAGGTAACTGAAGCTGTGATTGCACAATTCAGGCTGTTTGCAAATCATTCTGAACTTGAAATCATGGTTAGCAACCCATACTGGTTGTGTTCACACGATATGTTATGCCATAACAAAATTACTTTATAGCTTGAGGTGATGATTTGCTTCATGCAACATCCTACTATACAATGCCATTTGTTGATTCAGTTTTAGACTTTATATGTAGTTCAACTTGTTACACAAACACAATTACAGTTAACCATAAGGTAATTGCACAGTTCACATAATATGTTAAGCTAAAAAGTGCCTGAGTAATTTACAGTTCATTGTGTCATGCTGCAGCCACTGAGTGAGCAGCTCTGCAGATTTCCAATTCCATTGAACTTTCCTTATTTTAGGTAATGTATCTAGCTGAGCCTATAGCCATGCAAAGGTTCTAATACTTACCAATCTTTTGAGAAAATATCTTGTCAAAGGTGACTTCACCCCGATCCTCCAAGTATTTCTGCATAACGCTGCGGATGCTGCCAAGAGAAGGCACACAAGGGAAGTTAATTAGAAAACATCTTTCTAGCTCTCCAAAGACTTTTCCCAAAGCATCTTAGAGACTAGCAAATTTAGTATTTCTGATACTGAGAAGACTCTACAACAGATTAGACAGTCTACCTTGGTACTAGTTTTCTTAAAGAGACTTCTCCAAAAGTGATTGACAAATTGTCATATAGCCAATATGCTCGAGTCTAAAATATCTAGAGAGCACTAGATTAAGAAAAACTTTTTAATCATCTTCAACAGAAAATATTTGACCACTCATGTACTAGCTATTTTGTTTTAATTTCAAAGAAGAATGCTGTTCCTCTTTTGCACTAATTATAACCATAAAAAGGTACATCTGCAATTGGAATGTACTATATTTCAGTTTTGAGGCTGAAAAAGTGTCCTACACTGGACAGGAATGCATTTATAGATGTCTCCTTAAAGTACCTGTGTTTTTCTTGGGTGTACACAGTAACTGTGCAATCCCAGGAAAATATAGTATAAGTCTCAGGTAAGGAGGCACATGGATGCTTGCTCCAATGTACTCTGTCACACCCTTTTAACATTTAATCAGTAGATACTTACTGTAAAGAAAATGTGGAATTTCTAGAATGGGATCTAGATCAGAGAGATTATTTTTCAACAAAATAAAATATTTAGGGTTACCTCTTTAAAATGTGTAAAAGCAGACTGGGAACATATTCCACTGGAGCTGTGTTCATTTTCCTAAGTGGTTTATCAAAAGAAATGATTCCTTGACTTACAACTGCTTAGCAATAGTTTGAAGTTATGACAGTCTTAAGAAAAATGAATTACAACCTGTTCTTGAAGTTACAGCCATCCCACCACTCCTGCAGTAACATGATTACTATTCAAGTGTTTGGCAATTGGCTTGCTTTTATGATGGTTGCAGTGTCTTGCAGTAACATGATCACAATTTGCAACTTTCCCAATGGGCTTCCAACAAGCAAAGTTAATTGGGAAAGCCAGATTCGCTTAACAACCATGTGATCCGCTTAAACAATCACAGTAAAAATGATCATAAAATTGGGTACAGTCACATGACTTGTTTAATGAGTGCACTGTTGGTGGCCAAAATTCCTCTCCCAACTTAAATCAAAGAGTATCTGTAAGGCACATGTAAATTGCCAAACATGATATTGGGACAGAGTATCTTTGGGCTGAAAATGAGCCAGAAATGTCAAGTTACAAAGGTATCTCAATGATGAGTTGGCAAGATTTTTAGGTGGCAATCTGGAAAACGTACTACTGTATTTATTTATTTATTTATTTATTTATTTATTTATTTATTTATTTATTATTGGATTTCTATACCGCCCTTCTCCCTAGGGACTCAGGGCGGTTCACAGGGCATATATAAATAAGTATACAAAAATTAAAAGAAAATTAAACCATGCCCAAATTAAAATATAATAATAGTGAAATAATAAAACCAATTAAAAACCCAAATACCCCTTCAGGCCAGACCAGCTAACTCGAACAAATGGGTCTTCAACCCGCGACGGAAGGATCGGAGGTCCGATGCCATCCGGAGCTCAACCGTCAGTTGGTTCCATAGTGCCGGGGCACCCACAGAGAAGGCCCTCCCCCTGGGGGCCACCAGTCGACATTCCCTGACTGGAGGCACCCTGAGGAGGCCCTCTCTGTGGGCACGCACAGGGCGAAGGGGAGTTGACGCCGGCAGCAGGTGGTCCTCGAGGTATCCCGGACCCATGCCATGTAAGGACTTAAAGATCATAACCAAGACCTTGAACCTCACCCGGAAGACAACTGGTAACCAATGCAGCTCGCGGAGCAAAGGTGTAACATGGGAGTACCGGGAAACTCCCAAGACAACTCTCGCGGCCGCATTCTGTACCAGTTGGAGCCTCCGAGTGGTCTTCAAGGGAAGCCCCATGTAGAGAGCATTACAGTAGTCTAGGCGAGAGGTCACGAGCGCATGAGTGACCGTACACAGGGCATCCCGGTCCAGATAGGGCCGCAACTGGCGCACCAGGCGAACCTGGGCGAAAGCCCCCCTAGTCACGGCTACTACATGATCTTCCAGGGTAAGTCGTGAATCTAGGAGGACTCCCAAGTTGCGAGCCCTATCCACGGGGGGTAAGAGCTCACCCCCCATAGAAAGGGATGGAACATTTTGAATGTCCCGGGATGCTGGAATGTACAGCCACTCAGTCTTGTCAGGGTTGAGTATAATAGTTTCTTCATTAACTAGACATGATGAGTTACAAAGTATTGAAACTCTAATTTTAAACTTTTGCAATCTTTTTGAGATGATCCAAGGCCTTATTTTTTCTGTAAATATCTGCTTCTGTGGTACGATTTTTCCCCCTCATAGAGAACGGCTGTATTTCTGAACTGAGTGTTCATTTTTTTATTTTTTAAAATGAGAAAATCTGCATTAGCATCCTCCTATTTCAGTCTTGAGTTATTTAAAAATTCCTCAATAGCTTCAACAATCTCACCTACCCATGTTTATGCTAAAAATATGTGATTTCATGACTTTTTGTCTAGTAGAATTATGTATAATCTGAAACTATGTTAGATGGATGCTTTTTTATGAAAAGAACATATCCATTTTAGAAGGTGCAACATATCTTAATCTATCACAAATAGGCCAAGGCAGCATTCCTAACACCTATAATTCATAACTAAATCTAATTTATCATGCCTTAATACAGTAATTATGCCTATGGTTCTCTGGTTAGATTCTGAATGTACAATCATTACTCCATTCATGTACAGAAGTTTTAGCTTCTATACAGCTACTTTGTGCTCAATAAGCTGAGCTGGAACACAGAAACAAGCTTGCCTAACTTCCTGAGGTAAACCAAAGTAAACCAGTGTTTCTCAACCTTAACAACATTAACATATGTGGACTTCAACTCCCAGAATTCCCTAGCCAGCTGGTCTAGACTCTAGACAACCAGAAAAGTTTTAAGGAAGATTGTTGGAGCCACAAACTGTTAACAAAAAAAACATGCTTAGGGGAGAAACTCCTAGTTTCTAGTAAGTTCACATTAGTGGGAAAACCAGTTATAGTTCTTTCAGGGACAACTGCTGAAATGCAAAAGGTGAGCATTTGCTGATAAAGTTTAATGGTAATTACAAAAGTTTTAGGAATCTGATCCTAGTACTGATTCTTGTCTCAATTTTTTCTTAGGAAAATAAGGCTACAGAGCACAGCAAAGGCTACTGAGAATGTCAGTTCCCTTCAATTCTTCTAGTACAGGCACTTAATGAGAGGTCGTTACTACCATACTAAAAATAATCAGCCAGATGTTGAAAATGCTTTTACTCACATATAGGCCATTGGGAAGGAAATATGAAATTACTTGCAAATATTGGAGCTGCTTTTAAAAATATTTTTTGGACTGGAAGACAAAACACTGAATTTAACTTCAGCACTGACTCATTAACTCAGGTGCTCTGAAAGTGTAAGTTGTACCTTATGGAAAAAGCATACAACTTTCCTGAGGTTTGTGTGCAGGCAAACCAGGATTTTTGCCAGATATATACTGCTCAAAAAAAATAAAGGGAACACTTAAACAACACAATGTACTGTATTTAATAGTAGGATGTCTTATCTTGTGTTCCCTTTATTTTTTTGAGCAGTATATTTATATATCACCCAGATCTCTCTGTGAGGAGGATGAGATGTTTCTAAATGTGATAAATAAATAAAATTTTGCTGTTGCTTTGTCAGGACAGGCCAACAACCCTAGTTTTGCAAGTACACTTGTTAGCACATCCAAAATGGATCTTATCAAACATGCTCCCTTTCACTCTAAATAAAGTGGCAGCCAGATTTTCCAAGGAAACTTGGAGCAAGTTCTGATAAGTTGCCAACTCTGTACTTCCTCCAGTTTGCACACTTGAATCTGGATCATTGTTACAATTTGCTCTTGCTCTGCCTGGGTAAGCCAGCAGTTCCCTCGCTGAACAGGTAGTGAGGAAAGTGCAGGCCTACCTTGAAAGAGCTCCAGCTTTGCACATTTCTCAATTCTATGTATTCAAATATGGATCACTCTCAAAATTTGCTCCTGCTCTGCTAGGAGACACTGGCGGGGAGCTTACTCTTTTGCTATATTTATACCTCACCACGCCCTCAAGAGCCCCAAATGGCTTATATGGCCGTTTCATTGTTTCTCTACAATACTGTACCACCCCTCTAAAAAAAAGCGCCTTAAGAGATAATAACTGGCCTAAATTCACCCAATGGGTTTTTAAAGCTAAGAACAGACTTGAACGTGGACCTCCCACATTTTGACCCAAATTATAAAAATCACTACCAAAACCTGGAGATAATTTTGACATGACTCTAATTTTAGGTGTGCAAGGCTCACGGCACACATACATAAAACCAAACTCAGTCTTGTTCTGCCTTCACAGAGTCAGAATTTTCTACAGTTGGTATAATAAAGATCAATTATTGATCAAAAATAAATGCTACTACAAAGGAAGGTGGTTATAATAAAAATAAAAACCTCAGGAATTATGCAAAGATCATCCTTTGTAAATTGTTATTTGCAATGAAATGTTTTTATTTTATAAAGTGCCATCATTTGCTTTATTTGACAGATGAAAAAGCATTTCTTAAAAATGTTGTATTCATTGCCCAGCCACACTAAAAATGATATTTTTATCCAAGGTCATACAAATTCGTTTACCATTTAGGGGGTCAAAGCACAGCAATGGACGAGGGCCCCTGCCATGACTAATCACAGAAAAAGGAAATAAATGCATAGAAAATACCCTGCTTCCCTTAACAGGAAAAAAAACAACACACTCTAACATAGTAACAAATAGATAAGAAAAGTTTTATTGCTTTTTTTATAATCTTCTCTTTCTGCATAAAATGCTAAATTCTGCCCTCTCAAAAATGCTATACCTATGTTATAGTAACAAATTTCTAGCATCTGTGTACAACCTGCAAGACATTGATCAAGTGGTTGCCGCAAATAACAAGATCTAGATTGCTACAACTCTTGGTCTGTGTTGCAATTGCTTCTGTTGTAGAAGATCCAACGGGTTTAAAACCAGAGGAGATGCCATTTCCTGAAATCTGCAACAATTCTTTGATTCTAGGTGGAAGTGATGTGAGAACAACTCTTGAAGGGACAGATTCAATGTTGCTAAGGCAGGAACTGCAGAATATCAGGATCTCCTGAAAGCGGATGAAACTGTTCCATAATTAGAATTATGAAAGGCTGCTGTGCCAATTCTGCGTTCTGATATAGCCGAATCTTGTTCACTCTTTGTACGTGTTGAACTATAGTTCCCATGATTCCTAATAAGAATGCCCTATACCTATATTCACAGCTGCTGTAAAGTATAGGAACTGCAGCCAAGTACATTAGTAGGATGTACAATTGGAGGAAGAGTTGTAGTGAAAAGCCCACCACACAAGATAATTGCTCAAGGGGGGCTATTTGCACAATTTTGATTTTCTTGGCATAAAGTAGAATTCAATGTAATCAGTAAAATTTTGAGTTTGCTCTCTCAAGAGACCAATACTGTATGATTCTGAATAGTTTTGAACATTATCTCTTGCAATTATGACAGCAATTTCCTTGTCTAAATTATTAATATTGTGTGATTTATGAGCCAGAACAGTGAGAATGGATGGCGAGAAATTTGGATTCAATAATCAGTTACAAAATTCACGGTGTGGCTGAGGCCATGTCACTTATCTTGCTCTAAAGTAGCTCAACAAATCCACAGTTCCCAATGATCCAAGATGCTACATGGATAATACTCAATACTCAATATCTGCCAAATGCCATACAAGTTACGAGCCTAGGGGTGATATGAAAAAAACTGAGACATTAAGGGTACCATGAACTGAGAAAGACTTCAGATATTTCAAGAATATCAAGAACAAGCATAACAAAGAATATACAGACAAAAAATTAAAATGTCTACTATACTAATGAGCATCATCTACTCTGCAGCTTTTCTCTCTACTCTGTTCTTTGTCCCCTATTACAGTTAGTCCTCGATTTACAACCATTTATTTAGCAACTATTCAAAGCTAAAATAGCACTGAAAAACTGACTTACAACCAGTTCTCACACTTATGACTGTTGAAGCAACCCCCCGTCACATGATCAAAATTCAGATGCTTGGAAATCAGCAAGCTTGACACATGTATTTATGATAGCTGCAGTAACCCGGGATCATATGATTGCCATATGCAACTGTCCCAGCTGGATTTTGACAAGCAAAGCTGGATTTGCTTAACAACCCTATGATTCACTTAACTGCAGTCATTTGCTTAACCACCGTGACAAAAAAGATTGTAACAGGTGCAACTCGCTTAATAACCAGCTTGCTTAGAAATGGATATTCTGATCCTAATTGTTGTTATAAGTCAAGATGTACCTGTATTCCAATCTTAGACAGAATTTTTACCCCAGATCGGGAGAATAAAAATACTGCCCCAATATCACATATTAAGGACATGTAACAACTCCCTTCACCATAAAAAAGAAAAATATGCACATAACCATTCAGAATATCTCACAAATCAAACTCAAAATTCTTTTTATTATGTATAATTTCAGAACATACCTATGAAAAACACCATTTCATATGTATGTGTATACACACACACACACACACACACACACACACATTAAAGGTAAAGGTTCCCCCGCACATGCGTGCTAGTCGTTTCCAACTCTAGGGGCCGGTGCTCATCTCCGTTTCAAAGCTTGTTCGAGGACGTCTCCATGGTCATGTGGCCGGCATGACTAGACGCCAAAGGTGCACGGAATGCTGTTATCTTCCCACCATAGTGGTCCCTATTTTTCTAGTTGCATTTTTTACATGCTTTCGAACTGCTAGGTTGGCAGAAGCTGGGATGAATAACAGGCATTCACTCTGTTACGCGGCACTCGGGATTCGACCCGCCAAACTGCCGACCTTCTGATCGACAAGCTCAGCGTCCTAACCCACTGAGCCACCGCGTTATATATATATATATATATATATATATATATATATATATATATATATATATATATATATATATATATATATATATATATATATATATGTTTCAAATGTTAACTCTTTAGATTACCTTGCTAGGCCCCAAACATGGGGCAAATCTTTATTTCCTGTTTTCAGCCTATCTTGAAGGCTATCGAACAGGCAGTAGTCACACCGGACAATTCCTATATTTGTGTAAATTCCCTTTAATTCTTTGTTAGTAATTTACACACACACATATATATATATATATATATATATATATATATATATATATATATATATGTGTGTGTGTGTGTGTGTGTGTGTGTGTGTGTGTGTGTGTGCATGCACGTGTGTGTATTATATATATATAATATCAGACAGCACGTAAATACAAACATTTAGGAGCATAGTTTCTACATCTATGTTTATAAATACTGTAAATTGTTTAAAGTACAAAGAAGGGGGAATTCACAAAACAAGTAATCTATACTATTTTTAGTGATTTTTCTATTTTTTAGTATGTACAGATAACACTAAAGTGGAGATTTGGCATTAAGCTCAGTGATTTATATTTTTTCATATCAAAAAACTTCAACGTATTTCATTTCGTATGGTTAACCATCATTACTGTTATCCTGGGCATTAATTGTATAACTTCAGTAATTTTCTTGTCCATTTATTCACATATCTTTGGAAAGTATCCCTTTGTTTAAAATAAAAACAGTGCTGATCCAAAAGCCAGCACTGTTTTTAAAGCAATGGTTTGTTTATTAAAAAAATGTATGTTGCCTAACACTTTCTCGAGTTGAGGCACAATAAAAATTAAATAAATAAATAATAAACTACAATATTCTTAGTGCTGTGGCTTTCCAATTTTAACAATGAAAACAGTAATTCTCATATTTCACAATTCAGATCAAGCAAACAAATAAACAAAAAACTATAGAAAGCTATTGGGTCAACTATCCAAGGAGAAATGTTTATGAAAAGAGTGTGTGCAGTGTCCTCACTGCCAGCAGTTTCCATAAATGACATGTATCTAGGTCAGGGGTAGGCAACCTTGGCTCTTTTATGAGTCGTGAACTTCAACTCCCAGAATTCCTGAGCTGGCTCAGGAATTCTGGGAGTTGAAGTCCACGAGTCATAAAAGAGCCAAGGTTGCCTACCTGTGATGTAGGTGCTTGAGAATTAACATTGTGGCCTTCAGAAATGTGACAGTCAGCTTTGACTGGGATTGCTCTCCCATACCAAGATCACATCAAGCAATCAAAAAAAGCAATACAGGAGACAACTATTTAGCGTATCTTCTGATATACAAAGACAATCTAGATATTTAAGGACTCGTTAAATATCAGAGGTTTCTGACATGTTATGTCCTATCCGTGATTGTCCAAAGCAAAATAAAATATGCATAAAACAATTCTACAAATAAGCCTTCTTCTGCAATGTGATTTAGGCTGAATTATGTCCAAGGCCTACCTCTTTGAAGCATTTCCAATATCTGGTTTCAGAAGACATTTAAATTACATCCCTGAATCTGCAAACCCTAGCCTTCATTATTCCATCTGATGGGAATTCTCCAGTAGAGCTCCTATTCTGACTGTGACAAAACTACTCTGCAGGCTTCTTCAACTCCTAAACATCTTTTGGGGTCTTGCTTCACTAATTAGAAGTTTGGCCTTTTATTTTTTTATTTTTTAGGACAAGCTAAAATGTAAACCTTTTTGGTGCCTCCTTCTGAATTTAGATCTACACTTAAGATCATCTGTCTCCCGTGCTTCTACATCAAGGAGATTGCAAGACGGACAAAACTGAAGACTTTTCTAATGAGTTTAGAAGAGAGAGGTAAATGGGAACATGCCACCAGTAATACCCTTAGTGCAAAGTTCGAGTAGAATTGATACTTAAATGAGGATAAATATAATTTAATTCTGCAATTCCTGTTAAATTATTGTACACCGCCCAGAGTCACTTCCAGTAACATGGGTAGCTATATAAATTGGGTTAATAAAGAAATATTCTGTATGGCTGTGACTTAGCCAAGAGAGTTGACAGAGAAGTGTTACTATCCAAGTTGGGGATAAAGGGTAAAGGCTGCTTGTTGATTCTCCCTGCTTTAAGATTCCTTCCTTCCAAGACTGTGGAACAACACCTAAAGTTCCCATGTGGGCAACTACTTCCATACTGAAACCAGCAGCATGTGAAGAACACAAAGGCTCCTGGGTCTTTCAAGCATTGCCATGGTTACACATCTGCTTCATCTTCTAAAAGAGCAGCTGCCATTTTTTCCTCCAAGGGTGCTTTTTGCTTTATTTCAGACACTATCCATTCATCCACCCTTCAATGGTAGGAGAGTGGAGGGAAGCTGTGTCTCAGTAGCCATTGGTGTCAGCTGAAAAAACCCAAGGTTATTGGATGAGATGGAGTAGAGCAGAAAGGCCAGATGTCACATGGAGGATGACAAGACGAAGAGGGAGGTAAGAAGACAGCCTGCACTTCCCTATGTGCTGTCGGTGCAGAATGCCTGTCAGGCCCAACCCAGTTGCCCTTGGTAACAGCTGCTGGGAAGCGAGTTATGGGTTGGCCAAACTAAATTGTGGCCCTCGGATTTTATGCACCAAGACCATTTTGGGGTCACCCGACAGTAAAATCCTTACATGAAGCAAATCTTCTACCAAACGCGTTCCTCCTTATTTGTTTTGAGAAAAACTGCACCTTGGTGACCTTGCAAAGGATTTGCACAGGATTGCAATGTTGTTTGTACAGCTCTAATTCCCATTTAAGTTTAGAGTAACAAGGGGCATGAACGCCTAAGTGCAATCCCATTTCCAATCCACAGTGCTAAAGAAATATAGACGTAAGCGTTTGTATTTAAGTTTGTATTAGAAGAGATTCTTGTGAACAAGTGACAAAGGTCCACTCCCTGAACAGAATACAGCAAAAACATATGCAAGTGGGTACAGCCTGAACGTGGGTACTGCCTTAATGCAATGCTCTCTGGAGCACACACAGGAGCAGATGCTGGATGGCTCAGAAAATCATATATTTTATACCGCCTGCCTCTCTGCAGAGATTAATAACAGCTTGTTACACATACATGAGAAACAAAAGGGGGGGACTGTGACAAGCAGATAAGGAAAAACGGCAATACTGGGGAAGAGGCTTATTATTCTGTGAACGTGGACCAGGATGTCTGCTGTTGTAAGAAATAATGCCCCTCAAATTGGGCTGAATGAAGAATGGGGACACGTGATTCCCCCTTCCTATTGCCCACGGTAGTACCCCAAAACACAAAACAGGAAAGATGACATCTAAAGGAGCTATTCCTTCTCCTCTCTTTTCCTCCGAGGAAAAGAAGAGGCGAGCGAAGCTGGCCCGGTTAATTTCAAGAGCGCTCTCAAGACAGATGGACGTCCATACACGCGCCCGCGCACTCACACGCGCAGACAGGCAAGGCAACCGGGGCCAACTCCAACGGCGCCTCACGCCGGGCTCCCACACCTGCCCCCGGCTCACCTCGGCTCAGGTAGGATGATCTTCTTGCTGGCTCGAGCCGCCGGAGTAGATTTACTTTTCTCCATTGCCATTAAGTAGCTCACATCGGCGAGCACAGCCTCCAAGTCGGCCATCTTGCCAGGAAATATTTCTTCTTCTGCTTTCCTTTTTTTTTTTCTTTTCACAATCAATTCTCCCGATTATTCCCCGCGGCCTCCGGGGCTGCCTCGTCTCCTCTCGTCTCGTCGGAGCGGGTGCCGCTACGCGTGCCGAGGGAGGGGAGAGGGCGGAGGAGCGGGGATCGGTTTCCCCCCCCCACCCCTCTTACCAACAGACCCACATGATGCCCGTGCGGGAAGCCGCGCGTCCACCTTATTTCTGCACCGACGCCGCTGGCTCCTTCGCCTGCTGGCTGCTAGCGCCGTGCCTGCTCTGGGGCTAGGCGCGCAGTCCGTGTGTACGTACGTACAAGAGGGGAGGGCTGCGCTTTCGGCCGCCTGTCAAGGGGCGAGGAAGGGAGCGGGACGCCGCTTTGGAACTCGAGCGCTGGCCTGGGTCCGCTCGGGCTTTCTCTCCCGAGGCGGAGCGCAAGCCCGGCCTGGAGGAAAAAGGCGCCGCCAAGGCAGCCCCGCGGAAGGGAGGGAGGGAGGGAAGAATCGGTTCACGCCCGGACGCGGATGGACGCTTTAGGAGCCAAACCTGGAACTCGCGGGCTTCCTCCTCGCCCGCGGGCTTCTCTCTCTCCCCTCCCCCCCCTCCCCTCTCCTCTCCAGCCCCGCGGGAGCAAAGGTCTCTGGGCCCGGCGGCGCAACGCTCCGGATCCTTTCGGGGCAACTTCAACAGCACCCGCGCTGCTGGCGGGCAATAAGAAAGAGGTTTGCTTTGGACGCCGAAGGAAATTCACCGCCCAGCGCTGCCCTCCAGAGACTGCGGGCGGACTTGCAACGGGCTTGCTCTACGCCAGTTTTAGTCTCTCTCTCTCTTTCTCTCTCTCTCTTCCTCCCCCCCCCCCACCGCCCTAAGCAGGGGTAGGCAACCTCGGCTCTTTTATGACTCATGGACTTCAACTCCCAGGATTCCTGAGCCAGCTTGGCTGGCTCAGGAATTCTGGGAGTTGAAGTCCATGAGTCATAAAAGAGCCGAGGTTGCCTACCCCTGGCCCTAAGCAACTTCCATCTCGATGCGAGCACAGCCCGAGGTAGCTCGTTGCAATGGGGTTGTGGGGGGGCGGAACGGACGCTCCAATCGAGAAGCGCTCGGAGGCCTAACGGGCCAATTCGTACTGCCCTCGGTTGCTGCATAAGCATGCGCAACAGGCCCTTTGCCTAGCTAGCATCCTCCTTCAGATGGGAAAGTTATGTGGCAAGAAAATAGCCACGCTCTACTGTGGGTTAATAAAGACATTCACGCAAGTGCGAGAGAGAAAGGAGCCAGCTGTACTGTATTCACGCGTGGAGGCAGGAGAAGTGGGGCTGACTGATCAGTGTAATAAGTACTGTATTAAGGCCAAGAAAACACAAATGGGTCAGTCGTCAAACAAATCGGCCCAGAGTTCTTACTCAAGGAACAAGTGATCAGGCTCAAATAGTCCTACTTTGAACACATTAAGTCAGGGGTCTTCAAACTTGGCCCTTTTATGACTTGTGGACTTCAACTCCCAGAATTCCTCAGGCAGCATGCCTGGTGGAGGAATTCTGGGAGTTGAAGTCCACAAGTCATAAAAGGGCCAAGTTTGAAGACCCCTGCATTACGTGAATATTCAGGTTTTCGGAGAAGACTAATTCTGGGAAGGAATTGCAAGAAGAGGATAACTTAACAGGAAGGTGAATGGACTCAAGTTACAGTGGTGATTGGGTGTGTTGGTGGAAGATCTGAAGGACCAGGTTAGGGACAGATAGTAACTTTTTCTTCTCTCAATAAGCAATTGAAAAGCCTCATAACTTCTTCAGGAGTTTGATATTGTCTGCTCTCTGAAAGTATGCCAAGAACAATTTATTACAATTATCTGCCTACAATTTGGATATTCCTTCAGATCAAGATAGGGAGAATTAGGTTGATTGTAATCAAAGAATAAATTCCCAGCATGTTTCTCTGGTTTCAACACACGTCATAATGACTGCAAAAGCATGTATTGACCTTCCTGTAGAAATGGAGTGTCATCGTAGATGTAATGTTAGAAACAGAGTTTTGTACACCATCCGTTTCCTGATATTCAGTTATTTTTTCTCAGTCCATACAGTAAAGTAGCATCCATCCAGTGTAACAGAATCAACTGATAAAGACACAAATCCAGTGGTGAGATTCAGCCGGTTCGCACCACTTTGGCAGAACCAGTAGCTATTTTTTTGTTGCCCAGGCCC
Source organism: Vipera ursinii (assembly GCF_947247035.1). Classification (NCBI taxonomy): domain Eukaryota; kingdom Metazoa; phylum Chordata; class Lepidosauria; order Squamata; family Viperidae; genus Vipera; species Vipera ursinii. The sequence continues at coordinate 117,549,239 of NC_139512.1, read as the reverse complement.
AGATTGGACTTCCAGAAGCGGCATTCACACACAGAACCGGTTGTTCACATATTTGAATCCCACCACTGCACAAATCAACTGTACCAATCATGTTTCTTTTTTCTGTGTGATCATATGGATCCTTTGCATCACTTAAAACCTATAGTTAGTCATGCCCAAAAGTTGTTAATCCGGTTTTTCAGTATGAACTGGTCCTCACAATGACTAATATGAAATTCAAACCGGATATTTTTTTAGGAGTTTATGACATGGGTTGTGAAGTAATTTCCTTAAACAATCCTGCCTCTCTACTTTTTATTTGCATACCAGAGTGACCACCATTATTACTATAGATACAGCACATACAGCCAAGATAAAATATATGCCCTTTTGAAAGCTGGAAAACTTTGGGCTGGAATTCCATGGTGGTCTTCTGTCCAAGAATCTACCTGTTTACCCTCTTAGCTCTGACAAGACTGGTTAGGTGTCCTAAAATTTGAGTATGGGGCAAGGGATATTACTACTGAAAATGGAATTGATATTTTTTTCATCTGAAAAATAAGGTTTATTTTTTTCTTAAACAATTTCCTAGTTAAATATTTCAAAGCTTTTTTTGGAAGAGCAAACCAATTCTGCATGAGCTTCAAATGAATTGATTCTGCATCAGTTGAGTAAATGGTGACATGGAACAGCTCTACAATATGAAACAGGATATGAGAAACATAGCAGTTCACCTTTTCTTCAGATTAAACAACTAAGTATGTGTAAACAACAAATATAAATCATTTGCTGTATGATAGCTTTTATAGTGATCTACAGGAATATTTCCGTAGGCATCTGGTTAGCCACAGTGGGAAAAATTGCTGTAGTCTAGCTAGGGCTTTGATCTAACCCAGCAAGACTCTTTTTTTGCACATTTCTAAATATAACTTGTTAGGCACCTGACTATAACTGGCTGTGAAAGTGGGTCAAGTTAAGCCTTTTTTTGCATTGTAAATCACATTGGGCTGGATGGCATATTAAAAATTATGTGAACAATATAAAATCTGGTCTGGGCACTACTATAACAACGGATAGAGCAACTTGACAAGGAAGTTGCCAGTTTTACATTAATTGTAGCTCAGGTTTGGTTTTACTTCCTTCCATTAATATCAACCAGAAGAATAAAAGATATATAAATAATTCTGCATTCTATAAGGCCTCGAGCAAAATACTCCCAGCCTACAGACAATATCTCCTCTTGGTAATGTACCAATATACCTTTATATGGCATGCATAATAGTTCTAAATAGGTCATAAAATTTCCATAATAGGTTTTTTTAACATAAGAAAGTGTAAATCTTACAAAAATCTATTGTCTATGTCTTAGATCCAGTGAAATAAATGAGATGTAGAGGAGATCAACCCTGACTGCTCTTTAGAAGGCCAGATCCTGAAGTTGAAACTCAAATACTTTGGCCACCTAATGAGAAGGAAGGACTCACTGGAGAAGAGCCTCATGCTGGGAAAGGTTGAGGGCAAGAGAAGAAGGGGACGACAGAGAATGAGGTGGCTGGATGAAGTCACTGAAGCAGTAGGCGTGAGCTTAAATGGACTCCAGAAGATGGTAGAGGACAGGGAGGCCTGGAGGAACATTGTCCATGGGGTCGCGATGGGTCGGACACAACTTTGCAACTAACAACAACAAAATGTATGGATGAGTCCAGATCCAATCTACTAAACAGCTCTTCTTGTCAACACGAATGGAAGGAAATCACAACTCCACTTTTCTTAGAGATTATAATAAAATGACATTCTGCTGCGACTGCACTTCAGTTTCCCTTTATATTCTTATTCCTTGTAAGAATAAACTTTGTATAAAGTTTCAATTTTTTGTTTGAATTTCTGTTGTGAGCTGAAATACAGTGTACTTATACAGGTCTGGAAATAGGGGTGGAGTTTTTTTTGCATTTTGATATGTAGCATAATACTTCTTTATTTATTACATTGTTTTTAAATTTTGGAACACTAGATGTAGTAACAAGAGTTGCCTTTCACTGTACTTTAATAAACATGCCTTTGTTTCCAGTGTTCAGTACTCAAGCACTGGAGAGATAATCATTATAACAGCCACTTTTTTACAAGCTCTCTCCCCATATCGGTGGCTGATTTGATCTGATGGTATAACGGACCCGGAGTAACAGGGATCAGGCTCTTTTACCATAAGAAGAGCATACAAATGGATTAACCCTGGGCTTTTCAACTTTTTCACCCATTGTACCACTTTTAGGATATGGCAACATCCAAGTACCACCAGTTGCAAGGTGTCAAAAACTTGATGATCCAAAAAAAAAGGAAAAAAGTGATGAAGTACAGGTAGTCCTCAACTTACAACAGTTAGCTTAGTGACTGTTCGAAGTTACAATGGCACTGAAAAAAATGCCCCACAAGCCACAGCCGAGCAAGACGCCTGCCTGCCCGGCGGCGCTCTTCCTCTTGTCCGAGGTTTTCATTGTTGTGAGCATTTCTGTTGAGGATTGGCAGCAGGGGTTTGTGTGTGGGGGGGTGTCTGTTTTTTATTCCCCCCCCCCCTCTGCTGGGTGGTTGCAGCAGGTTTTGGTCACTTTACATGACCCTGGGACACTATGACCATCATAAATATGAATCAGTTGCCAAGCATCTGAATGTAAATCATAAGACCCTGGAGATGCTGCAATATTCCAGCTGATCAGTGCTTCTTCTGGGCTCAGCAGAAGCGCCAGGATCAGTGCCGAGCTCCAGCTGGAGCCTGGCACTGATCCTGGCACTTCCCCTGAGCCCTGACAGCCCCGAATCCTGGCACTTTTGCTGAGCCCTGACAGCCCTGCAGCTCCAGCCTCTCTCGCTCAGGCTTGTGCAGTGCCACTAGTTCAGCTCATTCCCCTCCCCCGCTACCACTTTTCTAGGATGGTTGTGTGCCACCTGCTAGGTGCCAATGTACCACAGGTGGTACCTGTACCACTGGTTGAAAAGCCCTGGATTAACCATTACATCGAAAGTGAATATAAATGGATTAATACTAACTTTTTGCTATCGTAGATTATCAGCATCTCCAGCTGATGTCACAGTACTCCAAATCCAAGATTATTACAATATCAAGTTTTGTTTTAATAATGATCAGTTTCAAATTTTATTTATTTTTTGATAAATTGACTTTTTTGAATAGAGAATAGACATTATTGATTAGCGACTGGAAGCCTGTTATTTATTTATATTCTGCCTTTATTTTTTTTTTTATTATTTTTACAAATAAATCAAGGTGGTAAATATATCCAACAGACCTTCCTCCTCCTATTTTCTCACAACAACCCTGAGAGGTAGGTTGAGCTGAGAGAGAGAGTGCCTGACCCAAAGTTACCCAGCTGGCTTTTATGGGTAAGGCAGAACCTGAACTCACAGTCCCCCTCTTTCTAGCCTGGTGTGTTAACCACTACATCATAAGTAAAAAATAAAAAAGCAAATTTGTGATTTACGGTTTTGATAATTAGACAAAACAGATTATACAAATAAAAGTAATATGATGTGACTTTAGAGCAGGGGTGTCAAACTCAATTTCACTGAGGGCCGCATCAGCATTGCGGTTGCCCTCAGGGGGCCGGGTGGGTATGGCCAGGGTGGGCATGGCCTACTAGGTGGGCATGGCTAGAGTGCATATGGCCTACTGGGTGGGCATGGCCAGCTCTACATCGTTCGCATCAAGGGTGCCTATGGGGGCCTGGGCAGGAGTGGGACAGATCTGAGGGTCTCTGGCAGAAGGAGGGTCTCTGGGCCAGGGCCAAGGCAGTGGAGGCCGTTCCCTCACTGTTTCCAAGATGGCTTCGCGGGCCACATGAAACCACTTCGCGGGCCGGATCCGGTCCCCAGGCCTTGTGTTTGACATGTCTGCTTTAGAGAGAGAAATTAAAATATATTTATGCTTATAACTCCTGTGAAGAATATTGGAAACCTCTTCTTTATATCTTTTTTTCTTTTCTGAATTTGTCTTCAACTTTTTTCTTCTTTTGCACTTTTTGATTTCTGTTTTTGTTTTGCTGTTCTTTTTCCTTCCTTAGATTTAGTAGGTAGTTTTACTACAATTACTTTGTGTTAGTTTTTAAATCTTCTTGTTTAAAAGTTTTAACAGAAATTATATACAATATAAATGAATTTTATTTTTGTAGATTCAATTAAACTCAGGTTTTCATTAGGTTTTCTACCATGAATTCACGTTCACTTCTTGTTTATCATCCATAAAGACCTATCATTGTCAATGTGAAATTATCATTTTTCTCTCCAATGTATCTGACATTTATTGAATTTCATTTGTCATACTTTGGCTTTAGCTCTAATTTTTGAGAAATGTTTCGAATTTTTGAACATTGCTTGGCTGTAATTTATAAATCTGACTATGTTGTTTCTCAGCCATTATTCCATTTTAGGTTACAATATTAATTCAGGGTGGGTAGTGCTATTTTTTTATTGCAAGAACAATCTATTAATTTTATCCTATGATTTATATTTTTAAAAATTATGTTACCAATAATGAGTAAATCCTGTCTTTTATGCAAGATTTTATAGACTTGTTCGTGAAATATTTTCTTAAACATGAGTTCAGAAATGAATTATACAATATGTCTTTACCCCTATCTCTTACTGTCATTCATAAAGAGCACTAAAAATTAAAAAGAAAAACCATGCTTTTAGCCCACAATGACTATGGTTGTATTTAATTTAATTTTAATTTAATTTTATTAAATTTATATACCGCCCTTTCCCGAAGGACTCAGGGCGGTTTACAGGGTATTTAAAATCAACAATACAAAATACAAAAGTTAAAAAACAATTTAAAAAGATTAAATTATCCCTTAAAATAAAAACCCCAGTTAAAAATTCTCAGCCTGGGCCGGAGAGCTCAAAGAGCCAGGTCTTCAGGTCCCGGCGGAATGAACGAAGGTCAGGGGCGGTCCTAAGCTCCATGGGCAGCTGGTTCCAGAGCCATTTAATGAATGCCTTCCATTGATTTACGAGAAATAGATTATTAATCTAACAGTAATACAATTTTTGTTCTTATTTGGGTTATTATACTCAACAGAATGTGCATCTGTATTATTCAAACATTTGGCTGAAATAAGTTTCATAGGCAGGCAGATAAATGTGCTACTTCCTTGTAATTAAAAGCAATAAGGATATAGTTAACAATAAGGAAGCTATTTAAACCTTACAGGAATAGATAAATATGTGGATATAATGTCCACAATACTTTGTAAAAGTTAAATGTATATGCAGGAAAAGTTATATAAGACAAGCTTTTTAAAAAACAAACCAAAAAAACCCCCAAACAAAAGTAAAATACAGCAAGGGAGAAAATGGCAATAAAAACTTCAGAAAACTGCTGGTTTCCTTAAAACCTTGATAAGTCTAAAGTTTTACTTGACAATTCTTAAAGCACTTCAAAGGAAAGAGAATCCTGGGCCATCAGAGTAAATCCCACTGGGGTTCATTTCAAAGTAATCAAGCAGAAATTGTGCAGATTGTCAGAGCAGCACGAATTCTGGGAAACTAGCCCTTGAATATTTCATCAGATACGTTGGGGTTTGCTTGGCTTCCAAAAGCTCCTGCAGCAAGAAGCTCCCTTCCAAGTTGCTGTAGGATTCTTTGCTGCAACAGCGCAAAAAGATGCTTGCCTTTTCTTGCTTTATTTGTATCTGCACTCGATGACGAGAGCATTTAAAACGTAAGGATTGATATTTTAAAATCATTCCTCACAATCAGAGCACCAGCAACCTTCTCTGCTAATACATTTGGGAGAATCCCAGTAAAATCATCCATGTCATCTTTTCCCTGGGAGAATTTAGTGATGCATCTACATTCCAGTCTCGGAATTATACACAGCTCCCCTCCTTGCTCCTGCAGTTCTGTTTCTCATCATCTGTCAACATAATATAGTAAGTAGGTGTTACTGCAGCAGTGAAATCTAAAAATAATCTTACGTTTGCAACTAATATGAAATCATTCTATGTGAATGTGAGAAGGCAAATCAATGTGTTAGGGACCCTCTAACCCCACAGTAGGTTCCACACTAAACAGTTTCCTTTACTCATCTAATGGTTTTCTCCACTGTAAGTGCTCTCAACACATCCTTGAATCAGCAGTAAACTGTACCTGCGTGAAATGTGTTTAGTTCACATTTTAGTAAGACAATGCTCAGGATTTTGCAGTCTAGATCCTAACAGCACATGGAATGAGAAATGCCAGGTGTACAAACTGGATTCAGAAGAATCAGGTTCCTGAGATCGCATTGCTAACATCCAGCGGATAATGGGGGGGAAAAGTTTCAGAAAGAAATCTATATTTGCTTTATTCAAGATTCAAGTATGTCCATTAGGTCACGAAGAGTTGGAAGGGACTGAACAATAACAATTTCTTTGTACATTGCCTCTGTTCTCAGCTACTGCAAATCCCCCACATTCATTGAAGATGATAATGGACAAAAAGTAGTATTTTTTATTCACAGGGGAGAATATTAGCAGTGATATAGCTAAGGACAACCTAAGATTGGCTTTCAGGGCTAAGGACAAGGTGAAAGCAACATTGTGGGGCAAGGCAGAAACAAATATGTTGTGGGGCATCCCTTGATTAGATATAAGCATGGAAAGGCCCTCATCCAGAATGCAGCTTGCCCATGTTGGAAAGAGGAGCAAGTGTCACTTACTATGGTCAGCCCAAATTAAGCCAATACTTCCTTACAACTGATATCATCCTATGACGTTAGCAGGTGGGAATGGGTGTCATAGATTGGCCAGGAAATTTAAAATTTTAATTATAAAATTATAATTAATGCTTTAATAGGCTCCAGGGTATTGTTCTTCGACTTTCCTACTTTGAGTTTCAAGGTCAGCTTCCCTGATAAGGAATTCTACTTGTAATGGAAAGCCAGCAGGTGGTAAAGAATAGAAAATCTGGAGGTAAAGGCACCTCTCATTTTAGAATTAAAAGAAGTCATACCTTCTAACTAGTTACCAGCCAGCAAAGCCCATCCTGTTAATGCCTTTTAGGTGAGAACTTCTCCAGCATTGCTACCTAATTGTTTCTTAAAATGGCTTTTTTTAAAAAATAGTTGATGGTGTTCCTCCTAATTTTTCATCATTGCAAATGTTAAATTTTAGTTTCTATTTCACTTGCTTTTCTTCTTTTTCTGACCTTGCCACAGAGAATATTTCTAAAAATCCTATTTGAATATAATTGATCTAAACATCTAATTATCCAAATGGTTGGAAGTAGGGAATGTTTTGCTAAACATAAATTACATTTAAGTTAATGTTAAGCAGAAGTAAAGTTAATAAATGTAATTTGATATTTCAAACAAATTTAATAATTAAATTCCAATGGACATCATTAGAATGTCACAGTCACGTGATCTTAATTTCCAATGTTCCCTGCCACCTTTCCACAAGCAAAGTCATTGGGAAGCCAGCAGGAAGTTGGAAGTTGCTATCACTTGAGTTTCTCTCTTAATGATTTGCTTCTTGATTGCAACTGAGACTCCCATAATTGCTGTTGCTAAGTGATGTGATTACATAATGTCACACTTTATAACTGCATCATTTAGCAATGAAAATTCTGGTCCCAATTGCCATTGTAACCCGAGGACTATTTGTATGTTTAAATATCATTATAGTCCGTCAGAAAAAATAGGTCTCTTTCAAACAAAGAGGCATTTTGGAGTATTTTAAACAACTCTCATGCAACACTCATACAATACAACACACCCTGTATTAACTACCTTCCTATGATATGTAATTTCTATGGATGCTGTAATGCCAATATTAATTATGAGGGCACAGAATCTGTAACTGTGAAGTGTTTAACAAGCCACTGGTGCAACCTCAAGTTTAAAGCAAGGTAGGCTATGTGATATTGTGCTATTTTTAACATGTATATTTGTATTTAATCTTGCTTTCAGAGTCACCCTCTTGACAATTAATTAACTGAGCAACTGTTGAAGCTCTATCCTCTCAGGTTTAGCTGTGACTCTGGAGACAAAGAGTGTGCTGTTAATTCAATTAAATTTGATGGAATAGAATAAGCTTGTCAGGGAGATCTAGAGAGATCTAGAGACTGATGATGCTTAATTGGCAATACATACACCCATTAAAAATAAGAGAACCTTTATAAACTTTAAAATGTGCTCAAGAGAATTTTTTTATTTTACTGTTATTGTAAATAGGACCAACATTTTTGATAAAATGATGTTGGGACATAAGTAATTCTCAGATGTTTAAATCTTTACAGCACAAACTGTAAATACACCCTCACCCTGATGCCCCCAGCTGTCTTTTGACTGGGCCCAGAATTACCAGCCATGCTGGTTTGAAATTGTAAGCTTTGCAATTCCAATATGTATGAAGAGCATTAAGTTCGGAAAGCAATCCATTTTTGGCAAGACATAACAATCCACCTGAAACATCTGGTAAATGGATCCCATGCTGTAAGGCCTAAATAAATGAAATTCTATAACCTACTCCATACAATGTTTTTAATGTAATGACACAACCACTGAAAATTAATTGGTGCTTTTCTCATGGATTTGCAGCAGTGTTCCCCAGAATTTTCGGATGGTCATTGCTTAAAATTCTGGAAGCAGAACTTGACACATCTATAAATGACCATGGTTAGGAAACACTGAATTACAAGGTCATTAGGAAGGTGTATTCAACTGTTACATAATTTTTTAATTTACTGGCTAGCCCCATGAGGTCAGAAATGAAGTAATTTACTTGATTGGACAGAGCAAGAATATCACCTTAGATGTTTCTTTTTAGTTATTATGTAAAAATGATGTTAGAAACTGAAGCAGAAAGTTCTGGTCAACAACATTCATCTTATTCAAGAAGATAGTAATAATCAATTATTGACTATGTGCCCTTTTTTGTAATAAACACATTTTCCTACCTAAATTTTGAGTTTCATTCCCTCCCCCCCAAACCTCCCCCCCAAAAGCATCCACTTACATGGTTGCGCCAGTTCCCCTCGAGTTTGGCACAAGGCTGATTAAGTTCTGTAATTCTGAGTTTAGGCAGGATTACATAAAGCTGGGCTGAAGGATGTTATTATTCATGGAAAAATTCATGTATGATTAGTCCTCGACTTACAACAACAACAACAACAACAACAACAACAACAACAACAATAATAATAATAATAATAATAATAATAATAATAATAATAATTTGGAAGGAGCCTTGGAGGTCATCTAGTCCAACCCCCTGCTCAGGCAGGAAACCTTATACCATTTCAGGCAAATGGCTGTCCAGTCTCTTCTTAAAAACTTCCAGTGTTGGAGCATTCACCACCTCTGGAGGCAGGTTGCTCCACTGGTTAATTGTTCTAACTGTCAGGAAGTTTCTCCTTAGTTCTAGGTTGCTTCTCTCCTTGACTAGTTTCCATCCGTTGCTTCTTGTCCTGCTTTCAGGTGCTTTGGAGAATAGCTTGACTCCCTCTTCTTTGTGGCAGCCCATGAGATATTGGAACACTGCTATCATGTCACCCCTCACTCTTCTCTTCGTTAAACTACACATACCCAATTCCAGCAACCGTTCCCCATATGTTTTAGCCTCCAGCCCCCTAATCATCTTTGTTGCTCTTCTCTGTACCCTTTCTAGAGTCTCGACATCTTTTTTACATCGTGGTGACCAAAACTGGATGCAGTATTCCAGGTGTGGCCTTACCAAAGCATCGTAAAGTGGCATTAGTACTTCACTTGATCTTGATTCTATCCCTCTGTTAATGCAGCCTAGCACTGTGTTGGCTTTTTTTTGGCAGCTGTAGCACACTGCTGGCTCATATTGAAGTGATTGTCTCCGAGGACTCCAGGTTTTCTGTTGTCAAATGAGGCAGTTAAGTGAGATGTGCTGGATGTTATGACTGTTTTTTGCCCTAGTTCTTAAGTGAATCACAGCCGTTTTTAATCACAGTCAAGTGAATTCACCTTCCTCCATTGACTTTGGTTGTTAGAAGTCAGCGAGAAAGGTCATAGATGGCCATCACATGACCCTGGGATGCCGCAACCATCATAAATATATGCCAGTTTCCAAGCACCTGAATTTTGAGCACATGACTGTGGCAATGCTGAGATGGTTGTTAAGTGTGAAGACTGGTTGTAAGTCATTTTTTCCCCAGTGCCATTGTCACTTTGGCTGCTAACCAAATGGTGTAATTTGAGGACTACATGCAGCTTTCTTGCTAGCTGTACAGCCAGTGCTTCCACTGGCCATTTAAACTTCCCAGTCTAATCTACACCCCTAGTATCCCCTAGAGAGATTTACCATCCAAATATTAATGAGCTTCGAAATTGTTTAGGTTCTGAGCAGTTATGCTGTGCAACCGACTTCAAATTATTTAGGATGGTTAAAAAAGAAGAAAGAACTTGAAAATAATCCCTGCGCTTTGGGGAATAAGCATTTTTAGAAAACCCTAAACATCATGATTTTCCCTGATGGGGCCCAAATAGCTGGTGATTCACTAAGAACAGAATCACAGGACTGCTGTGGGTAGGTTTATGAATGTTTTGGCTTTGTGTTTGTATCTTTTTTAAAAAAGCCAAATCTATATTGATATAATTGTCATTGGCTCCAAAATAAATGTATGTTATCATTCTCCTGTTTGCTTTTACACGATTCTGTGTAAAATACTCAAAATACTGATCAAAACTCTCTCCCTCCAAGGATAAATAAGCTTAGTTTGGTGGCTAGTATCAGGGGTAGGCAACCTTGGCTCTTTTATGACTCGTGGACTGAGCCATGCTGGCTCAGGAATTCTGGGAGTTGAAGTCCACGAGTCATAAAAGAGCCAAGGTTGCCTACCCCTGGGCTAGTTTGATGTGGTGGCAAAGGTGCTGGCTTAGAACAGGAGACTGTTCTGGTCTCATTTTAGGCATGAAAACTGGTTTGAGTGACCAGTCACTCTCTCAGCCCAACCCACCTCATAGGGTTGTTGTGGGGAAAACAGAAAGCAGGAGTATTAATTGTTTGTTCCCTTGAGTTTACACTCATTCTTTCTCCCAGGTCCTTGGGAATGACCTGATAGGTGAATAAAAATGTCAAAAATAATCTACAGTCATGGCCAAAATTGTTGGCACCCCAGAAATTTTTCCAGAAAATCAAGTATTTCTCACAGAAAAGTATTGCAGGAATGCATGTTTTGCTATACACAGGTTTATTCCCTTTGTGTGTATTGGAACACAACAAAAAAAGGGAGGAAAAAAAGCAAATTGGACATAATGTCAAACAAAACTCCAAAAACGGGCCGGACAAAATTATTGGCACCCTTTCAAAATTGTGGGTAAACAAGATTGTTTCAAGCATGTGATGCTCCTTTAAACTCACCTGGGGCAAGTAACAGGTGTGGGCAATATAAAAATCACACCTGAAAGCAGATAAAAAGGAGAGAAGTTCACTTAGTCTTTGCATTGTGTGTCTGCGTGTGCCACACTAAGCATGGACAACAGAAAGAGAAGAGAACTGTCTGAGGACTTGAGAATCAAAATTGTGGACAAATATCAACAATCTCAAGGTTACAAGTCCATCTCCAGAGATCTAGATTTGCTTTTGTCCACAGTGCGCAACATTATCAAGAAGTTTGCAACCCATGGCACTGTAGTGAATCTCCCTGGTTGTGGACAGAAGAGAAAAATTGATGAAAGGTTGCAACACAGGATAGTCCGGATGGTGGATAAGCGGCCCCAAACAAGTTCCAAAGGAATGCAAGCTGTCCTGCAGGCTCAGGGAGCATCAGTGTCAGTGCAAACTATCCGTCAACATTTAAATGAAATGAAACGCTATGGCAGGAGACCCAGGAGGACCCCACTGCTGACACAGAGACATAAAAAAGCAAGATTACAGTTTGCCAAAATTACTTGAGTAAGCCAAAATCCTTCTGGGAAAACGTCTTGTGGACAGATGAGACCAAGATAGAGCTTTTTGGTAAAGCACATCATTCTACTGTTTACCAAAAACGAAATGAGGCCTACAAAGAAAAGAACACAGTACCTACAGTGAAATATGGTGGAGGTTCAATGATGTTTTGGGGTTGTTTTGCTGCCTCTGGCACTGGGTGCCTTGAATGTGTGCAAGGCATCATGAAATCTGAGGATTACCAAAGGATTTTGGGTCACACTGTAGAGCCCAGTGTCAGAAAGCTGGGTTTGCGTCCGAGATCTTGGGTCTTCCAGCAGGACAATGACCCCAAACATACATCAAAAAGCACCCAGAAATGGATGGCAAGAAAGCGCTGAAGAGTTCTGAAGTGGCCAGCAATGAGTCCAGATCTGAATCCCATTGAACACCTGTGGAGAGATCTTAAAATTGCTGTTGGGAAAAGGCGCCCTTCCAATAAGAGAGACCTGGAGCAGTTTGCAAAGGAAGTGGTCCAAAATTCCGGGTGAGAGGTGTAAGAAGCTTATTGATGGTTATAGGAAGCGACTGATTTCAGTTATTTTTTCCAAAGGGTGTGCAACCAAATATTAAGTTAAGGGTGCCAATAATTTTGTCCGGCCCATTTTTGGAGTTTTGTTTGACATTATGTCCAATTTGCTTTTTTCCTCCCTTTTTTTGTTGTGTTCCAATACACACAAAGGGGATAAACCTGTGTATAGCAAAACATGTGTTCCTGCAATACTTTTCTGTGAGAAATACTTGATTTTCTGGAAAAATTTCTGGGGTTCCAACAATTTTGGCCATGACTGTAAACATCTTGATGACTGTGTGACCAACCATAATAATCATTAGAAGTATGGGCCACTTAATGTATCGGAATGATTCAAGACCACGAAGAATAGCTTTACACTTCACTGTGCAGTAAAATTTGCTTTCACAGTATGCTATGTTATCAGCATAGGCTTAAAGAGTAGAGCAGACACATTGATGGAAGATATAACTATCAATGACTAATAGCAGTAATTATCTATAACCGTCAGTATTGGAGGTGGAATGTCACTCAGTATTGGTTGCTAAGAGAGAAAGCTCATTGCCTTCAAGACTTGCTTGTGGATTCCCAAGGTACTAACAGCTTTGAGAACAGAATCATTAACTAAATAAGCACTTAGTCAGTGGCTTTTTTTATTGACAAGAACATATACTTAAGTCTGGAAAAATGGAGATTCTGCAAAACTAGCCCCTTTGGACAATAATATGCAGTTAGTTCTAGATGAATTGCATTCCTCTCGAAGGATCAGCAGAGTTTGTGTCCACATCCTGATCAGGTAGCAGCAGGAGCTGTAAGCAATATTTGCAAGCTCTGGCTTGTAATTATCATTTTGTAGCATTTTAATAACCATTTTAGTTTTAAACAAGGCATCAGTATGACTTGAAAAATCAACCAAGGGTCACAAAATGGCATGGCAGAGCAATCACACACAATTAAAAAGTAAAAGGGGGAAAAAACCCCACCACTCATAATAATGACAGTGATGGTTATTTAGAGTACTTGGATGTGGTAACAATTATCCATGCTCCAGATACCTCCAAGCTAGTCCTACTGTAAAATGCCTCTGAAATGCAAATACTCAATGCTGAACACATGAGATTGCCTTAAGAAACAATGGTTGGAAACTGACCAAAGAGAGAAGCAACCTGGAATTAAGGAGAAACTTCCTAACAGTGAAGACAATTAACCAGTGGAACAGCTTGCCTCCAGAAATCGTCGGCACTCCATCACTGGAGGTTTTTAAGAAGACACTAGACCAGTCTGCAATCTTGACAACTTTAAGACTTGTTGACTTCAGCTCCCAGAATTCCTAAGCCAATTGCAGACCCCTGGACTAGACAGTCACTTGTCTGAAATGGTATAGGTTCTTCTGCTTGAGCAGGGGGCTGGACTAGAAGACCTCCAAGATCCCTTCCAGAGGCAAACAAAGTCATTACTAAAAGCCAACATGGGTTTGTCAAAAGCAGATCATGCCAGACAAATCTTATTGCATTCTTTGATGAAGTAACAAAATTAGTGGATCAGAGGATAAAGTAGATCACAAACTACTTGATAAGATAGAAAAATGTGGGTTAGACAGCAACACCACCAGATGGATTCATAGCTGACTGACCGGCCGTACTCAGCGTGTGGTCCTCAATGGAACCGCATCTACATGGAGAGTGTAGTGGGGTGTAGTGTAGTGGTGTGCCCCAGGGCTCTATTCTGGGCCCAGTGCTCTTAAACATCTTCATCAACGATTTGGACGAGGGGATAGATGAGGAACTCATCAAATTTGCAGACACCAAGCTGGCAGGAATAGCCAACACTCCAGAAGATAGGCTTAAGATACAGGAGGACTTGGACTGATTTAAATACTGGGCGCTATCTAACAAAATTAAATTCAATGGTGAAAAAAGTAAGGTTCTACATTTAGGCAAGAAAAACCAAATGCACAGGTATAGTATAGGTGGTACCTTGCTCGATAGTAGTAACTGTGAGAGGGATCTCGAGTTCTAGTTGACAATCACTTAAATACGAGCCAGCAGGGTGCTGCAGCTGCCAAAAAAGCCAACGCAGTGCTAGGCTGCATTAACAGAGGGAAAGAATCAAGATCACGTGAAGTATTAATACCACTTTACAATGCCTTGGTAAAGCCAGACTTGGAATACTGCATCCAGTTTTGGTCACCACGATATAAAAAAGATGTTGAGACTCTGGAAAGAGTACAGAGAAGAGCAACAAAGATGATTAGAGGTCTGGAGGCTAAAACATATAAGGAACGGTTGCTGGAATTGGGTATGTCTAGTTTAATGAAGAGAAGGGTAAGGGGTGACATGATAGCAGTATTCCTATATCTCAGGGCTGCCACAAAGTAGAGGGAGTCAAACTATTCTCCAGAGCACCTGAAAGCAGGACAAGAAGCAACGGATGGAAACTAGTCAAGGAGAGAAGCAACCTAGAACTAAGGAGAAACTTCCTGACAGAATAATTAACCAGTGGAACAACCTGCTTCCAGAAGCTGTGAATGCTCCAACACTGGAAGTTTTTAAGAAGACTGAGCAGCCATTTGTCTGAAATGGTATAGGGTTTCCTGCCTGATCAGGGGGTTGGACTAGATGACCTCCAAGGTCCCTTCCAACTTTACTATTATGAAGTTGACTTGAAGGAGTAGTAAGATGATGTACTCAGTCATATCAGTGTCCTGGCTACCAATCCATTGCCAAGCCTAATGTTCAGGTCCACAACCCTTAAAACACTTAGGACCTGGTTACCTAAACATTTTTAATCCATTTGGTTATTTAAACCTACTAGAAAACCTGTTCTCAAATGCATATCCTTAAGATTAAATGTTTGTGTACGTATGTATGCCTAGTGGTTCAAGTGCTAAATAATTTCCCAGTTACATGGGAAGGGTGATTTATTGCCATTTTCTTGATCTGCTATCCTTGGCTATCCACCATTTATCTTACATAATTTCTGAGAGGCTCCAACCTGAGAGAGATTCTCATAATGCAGGAAAGTCTAGAAATTCTGTTTTATATAAGGAACCATAGGTTTAGTTCAAAGACTTGTGCTTTCAATATCAACCGCTAATGTGGAAATTGACTCCCCATACATCTCTTCTTGCTTTAATTTGGCGAAGAACAAATGTTGGCAGAGGATGCTTCTGCTTGTTTTTCTTCAGTAATTTATAAAAAAAGTAATAAACGTCAAATACACCCCCCCACAATAATTTTTTTTAAAAATTGCTTCTCCTTTGAATGTTAAAAGGATGTGGACTTTTTAAAAGAGCAATGCTATACAGATTAAACCTTTAGTATGGTAAATTTGAACTTGAAAAAAAATGTTCATTTACAAAAGTTTAGAATTTTAAGGCATTAGGTTTTTATCAACAACATGGCTATTTTTTAAAAAAAATGGATAGAAGTACACATTTATTTAACATGGTTAAGCATGCATAACCAATGAACCAGATTGGATTTCCATACAGCAAAATCAGATACTGGAAAAATCCACCCTCGCTAGAAAGAGTATGATAAAAATAGAATCTTCAGCCTGTGAGCTTGAGAAATAAGTTAGGCCTATAATCTCCTAAAGCAGTAGTTCTCAACCTTTCCTATCTTCCCATCATTCATTCTATCAAATTACTTGGGTCCCACTATAAATAAACAGGCATTTTTCCCAAGGATAGAGGAATGAATGAAACTCTAGATATCTGTATCTATTTCTCTATATAGATATATATAAAAAACACACACACAGGGATTCCATTTTACTATCATCTGAGGTAAAAGTGCAAAGTCCGTCAAATTTAAACGACTAATTCCTTATCTGTCACATCTGATGTTTGCATACGACTGACTTGAGAACTCTTGTAAACTACAAATAGCATGCTTTTAAAGTATTCGTCCCGGAGAATAACTTTTTCACAGACACTGATAATTTCCTAAAATTAGGAGTGTAGAGCACACCAAAAAGCACACGCGAGCATTAAAATCCAATTGTTAGTTTTTCCAGGCTTCTTGTTGGATGTCATAAACTGCAGTTTCTCATGTTGTTCAGCAAGTTCTTCTGACCTCCCTTGCAATTTGGTGTGCATCCTTTCAGATTCTTTTAATTCAGTGGAGCTTACTTGCAGATATGTAGACAATAGATTTTACACTTAACTACTTGTCCCCAGCCATTTTTAGCATTGCTGTCTTTACTGAAGAACCAAACCCTCCCCACCAAAGAGAATTGGTTATAAAGCCTGGTGAGATTAGCAGTATGCTAGTTGATGGCTGGAATGTACTAACCCATAAACCATGGCTTGCAAATCATGTAACATGCATAGACCAAACCAAACAAAGCATAATATGGCCTAGGTCCTAGTACATTGTACAACCTAGGCCAGTCATTCATGCTTGATATTAATATATAACAATGGCACTGGCTTCAAATAACTCATCCCTGAATAAGGATGAAGTTCTGAATTTAGACATGGATACGTTTTTGGAGGGTAAAGAGGAAAGAATGGAGGGAGCAGAGCAACAGAAATATTAGGGTAAAAAGATGGCAGTGGCTTAACGGGAAGACACTCAGTGCTTTCATATATACAGAAAATATACCAAAAGCTTTTTAAAGAACAGAAATGCAGAACTCAATTAGCCAGCCACCTAGAAAAGATTACATACAGGAGAAAATGGCAGGAATTGATAATAGTGCTTTTAGAGCTGCAAAAAATGCAGCGTGTACACATAGCCTTCGATGGACTAAGGTTACTAGTTAGTCCATGATTTCTCAGCTGAAGAAACCTTCAAGTTTTGATTTTATACCCAGGCCTCCCTTTATTTCGAAATAACGTTACATATTTGTGGAAGACATTTACTTTGCCCTTTGTATTGTTCTAAAAAAACTCGTTGGTTTTGCAAATTACTTACTAAATAAAATGCTTTTATGGATCTTAAGACCATATCCTATTGTTCTTATTTTTATTTATTTGATGCCTTGTGAGTCATTGTTGACTCCTGGCAACTGCGCAGTTTGTCTGCGCAGTTTTCTTGGCAAGGTTTTTCAAAAATGATTTTGCCATTGCCTTCTTGCTAAGGCTGAAAATGACTGGCTCAAGGTCACCCAGCTGGCTTTGTGTCTAACATTGGATTATAATTCAGTCTCCTAATTTCTAGCCTGGTGCCTTAACCACTGCACCAAACTGGTCCTCATTGCTCTTGCACGGTGGCTTATGTGGTATTTCCTGAAACTATTCCCAAGTTTTGTGCCAAATCAGAACATCTATAAACATTCCAAGAGTTTTCTTTGCACCTCTTTTCTGTCATTTTAGTGCCACACAAATCCATTTATATTTAATGCTCAATAAGGATGCCGTTTTTAACCATGAGGTTTCATTCCATTAATCTGTTAAGGTTTGTATTTGCTGGCAGATTTGATTGACACCTTTGCTGTATTATTTCCCCTTACTTTTGCTTACTGCAATGATTGTATTCCCAAGGATAGCTTTAAAATAAATTTAAATACCAAATCATAGCTGTTTGCTTGAATTAATCCTGGTTTTGTAGTAGGTTTTAAGAGAACATACTATTTTTGTACTGGCGGGTTGTAGCTTTTGATGCACAAAAGATTAGGTAGATATAAATTGGTAGGAACAAGCACCATGAATTAAAACAAATCAGCATGAATAATCTATACGTAATGACTACATGCAGGCGTTACATCCCACCAGAATACATGTTAAATATTTATAATTTCAATTCCTATTAATTAGCACCTTGTATCCAGAAGACATCAAGATCTCAGTATTACTTGTACAATATATTATGTTTACTCTTTTGTATAAAATAAACAGACTGTAGTTCATATAGAATCTCAAGAATTCAAAGATTAAAAACCAAGAAGGAAATAAAGGCTCTAAATATTATTTATAATCTTAAATGTCATCAGGTACGAAATATGGATAGAAATGTTTAGAATATGGCCATATTCCACTGTTTTTATAACATTTCAGAATAAACTTCTCTAGCTCGTGCAGCATATTTATTCCAAGAAATGTGCTCCATATATGTTCGACTGCCATCAATGTACTGTAAACAAAATCGCAGCATATTGAGCCTAGAGTTCCTAATTTTGATAACCTCGAATGTACTTTAAAGTATGAAGATAGCATTTGCTTCAATTTTGGAAGCTATAATTCGCCAGACAGAATAAATGGTTGGAAAGATGGTTTCAGTGCTTTATGTATGCAGCTTACTGCCCTTTGCTAGAACTGCTAATTTTGAATGCACTATAACAGGGGTGTCAAACTCAATTTCATTGAGGGCCGCATCAGCATTGCGGTTGCCCTCAGGGGGCCAAGTGGGCGTGGCCTACTGGGTGGGCGTGGCTAGAGTGCGTATGGCTTACTGGGTGGGCGTGGCCAGCTCTACATCGTTCGCATCAAGGGTGCCTATGGGGGCCTGGGCAGGAGTGGGACAGATCTGAGGGTCTCTGGCAGAAGGAGGGTCTCTGGGCCAGGGCCAAGGCAGTGGGGGCCGTTCCCTCACTGTTTCCAGGATGGCTTCGTGGGCCGCATGAAACCACTTCGCGGGCCGGATCCGGCCCCCGGGCCTTGTGTTTGACATGTCTGCACTATAAGATTACTAAGATTTGCAAAGTTATGTAGATAGAGCAAATGTCTACTACTGATACATATTAAAATTTTCCTGGCTAAAGTATTGCTAGCATATATCATTTTAATAGTGCAGAGTTCATAAGATAGCAAATGTGGGAAGGAAAAATGGATAGTGGATTAGACAACTTGAGTTTTCTCATTCATTCTCTTACAATGCAGCTCAAATCAAGGGTAATCAATATGCAGACCCCACATATTTTTTTCTTGAAATGTTTATTCCAAAATCCACCCCATTGAAACAAAGTCTCCCTTCAGAGGCTGGTATCTTTTCTTCCCCCTTTCACTTGTGTCTCAGATCTGTGGTAATATGTTTGAGGAAAGATTCTCTAAAATCATTATTGGCAAATGATTAGAAAATGAAAAATCCCAACTAGCTTCCCTCCCCTTTAGCCCCAAATATTCCCCAACCCTAAACATGTCAACCGCGAGAGCGCAAGACTTGGTTTCTTTTACCCTTAATGCTTACATTTAATTTTGAAGCACAACATTGGAGATTGACTCTAAGTTAGCAACAAAAAAATATATATTTACAATTTCTTCAAACAAACCAACAAAACCAAAGAAAAGAAAAACACAAAATAACAACCAAACCCTTTTAGACAATAGTGACTTTCTTAGGGAGTTTTATTTAGGGAGCATGTTTGTCTTCTTTTGTTTCTTTTTTTAAATCACCAAGTGATTTTATATATAATTTTTTTCTTTCCTTTGTGTCACCGCTTGCCCTCTGAAGTGGTGATCAGTTTAGGCAATGAAGTTTCACAATTACTTTTAAGTCTCTTAAGCCACAGTCATTTGAGGGCCATTTCTGAGAAGGCTGTAGGATAATAAAGCCTAAACTCACAACAATACCCTCCCCGATCAGTCTGCTGATGCTTTTTCATCCCTCTTGCCGCAGGACGAGATTCCTCCCAGACTAATGCTCCTGTCATGCCAACTTGCTGCAGTTCAGCACTTCTCAGGCTGATCAATGCACATGGAGTTATGAAGGTGCTCCCACTTTTGAGAAAACAAAAACACAAAATACCCAGAGTGTAGAAAACTCAATGTGGGAGTTATCTGGGCAGATGCACTTGAATCTCCTATTTATGGCTATTCTCACCTTTCTCTTGGAAACAAACAAACAAAAAAAAAGCACAAAAAGATTGGTTCTACAATTTTTTTTTCCCACAGGAGCCAACACAACAAGGCAGAAAGTTTCCACTTCTAGGAGATCAGTGGGCATTTTTGCAGAAAAAAAAATTCAATTTGCAGCAAAGCTCCTGTATATTGAGGCACTCTGGAACTCATCACACTAGCATTGTCCTCTTGGCAAAGAAGCCTGCTCCTCATATGGAAGTGAGGGGGGAACCATTGGATTTCAGTAGATCTAAATGTATCTCCCTCACCCCATCCCCAATAGTGCAGGGGAAATCAGTCTTCCCCGAGGCTCAGTTGCCACAGCATTCAATGCAAATTAGGCTGGGCGATTTGGAGAGTTATGGGTGGATTCCTCCCCCTCCCTTATTGCTTCAGAAGCAGCAGCAAGGGTGCACTGGGTCTTCCTCCAATTCTGGAACCACTCTCCTCCTTTTCCCTTGCTGCGCAGACACTGGAGAGCTGCTTTTTTGCCATTTGAAGATCAGAGGGGGAGGCAAGGGGGAGGGCAGTCCAATTTGTGCTATCACTACGGGGAAGAGAGCAGAGTGCAAAGTGTGCATTCAAACCCTGACAAACTCAGACAGCTGGAAGGAGTGTCCAGTCACTCAAGCAGGGGAAAATAAAATAGGGATCCAAAATATTACCTTTCTTTCTAAAGTGCAAAAAGCTCTCTGCTGCCCAAGAGAGAAGTTCTTTGGACCGGCCATTCATTGCAAAGGAAGAGAGGCAGCTAATGGAGCATTAACCCGTCTTCCAGCTCAAGAGCCAACAGTTATGCACCCCCCCAGGATGTAGGCATTTGTTCTAGCCAGCATCTCTAAGAATGCTAATTTCAGCAGACATACGGAACAATAGAGACCATTTCTGCTGGTGTTAGAAATCCCAATGGATGCCCCTGAAGCCTTCAAGCTATACTGCAGCTTTTTCTCTACACAAATGCTGCCGTCTTTTCATAGCAGGAAAGGTAGAACATGCTTGTCTTGACACCTTCTCCCTTTTCTGGGATAATCTAGGATAAGAACACGGCTCCCTTATTCTGAAAGTTCCGCCATCCCCTCACTAGCTTTAAGCTGGGAGACGCCTGCAAGCTAAACTGAGGGCACACGGAGAGACCCTCACCGCAAAACAGGCATCCCTACTGCTGACACTGCAGCTCTGAGTAATCAGCACAAAGCAGTAGCTGCCCGTTCAGCTGCTGGTGAGTGAAAAAAAGGAAGCTTAGCAGAATGTGGTGGGCAAGAGCAGTTACTCTCAAGTCTTAGTAACTCTGAAGACTTAGTAACAAATTGTATACCAAGACAGTACAGAAACAGGGAACAGAAATGCACCTGTTTTACACTACCCAGGTCAAGTTTCCCATAATCTGATGAGGAAGTATAATCTGTTTTCACAGGATTTATGAGAAGGGAAAAAGGTGGAGAGAAAAGGTCATGTTCCCCCTGAAAAAGTGGCTACAAAAATTAGAGCATGTAGCTGACGAGCAAGTACCCCAACAAGAGCGATTGTCCATCTCTTCTTGCTGCCACTTACTCAACTGCCTGGTGGGATTTTCTGGTTTACAGAAGTCCCAAGTAGAGGAGTGTCATTGCAATCACAATCAGGCTGGCATCTCTCCTGACTGTAGAGATGGGGTAAACTGAGGGAGGATCTGCTCTCCAAGAGGGGTCTGTCTGGGATTTTTCCTTCTCTTCAGTCTTTCTGTGGCAAATTTCTAGCTGATTTTTTGGATCAGCTTTTCATCTGACAGGCAATAGAGGCTGTTGATTGACAGGTCTGAAATGAAGTGCTCGCAGGCCTTACGGGTGATCTGTTTGCAGCCACGCAGATCTATCAGAGTGACATTAGAGATGCGTCGCAGGTACAGCAGGGACTGGTCTGTGAGCTTATTGCAACCTATGGAAAGTAAGGCAGTATGACACATATAATATTCATTTCTTTATCCAATTTTTATCCTGCCTTTATTACTTTGTAACTTAAGGTGGCAAACAAACATAATACTCCTTTTATACCACCTATTTTCCCCACAACCCTGTGACGTGAGTTAAAGAGTGACTGGCCCAGTCACCCAGCTGGCTTTCATGCCTATTTTGGGACTAGAAATCATTTCCTAATTTTTAGGCCAGCACCCTCACCACCACACCAAACTGGCTCCCATGCTCACTTCTTCAATGTGTTAAATATTACAGAGCAGGAGAGATATAAATGCACAAACAGTACTGAAGCACACATTTAAAGGGTGATTCTCCACTAGCTGTTCCTAATCTTTCACACAGTCTGATCTCCAGATCAGTTAAGCGTCTAACAGAACAGTTCTTCAAGCTGACATAATAATTAGCAATTAGACAAGCTGTTATGGAATGACCATTTTGTTAGGGATTATTTTCCTTCTGGGGTATATGTCAACTTTTGATTGAATGTGGATGTGCAACAATCAGTAAAATGCTTGTACTATATATGGAATTTAATTTTAACCTGTTACTTCAAATGAATTTCTTAAAAATATTTATAATTGAATACTACTATCCAAGTTCAAATACATGCAGATTAAGTTTTATCTCTGGTGACTGTTTTGCTACATCCACATTTAATAAAGACTGGAGGAAAAGCCCGTGAAATATGGAAGGTCACCATCTGCTTGAAATTGCCCTCTTCTGCAACCATAGGGGGAAAAAAACCTAGAGGCCATTCAGGGTAGTGGTTCTTGCCAGGGCAGAGATGTATTTTGAAAAAGTGCAAGTGCACATACCTGCCATATTAATTTCAGTGAGTGAGTTTCGTGTGGAAGATCCAACAGCTGTTAACAGGTTGGCTGACTGGTCTGTAAGGTGATTGCAGTGACTAAGATCAAGTCGTGAGAGCGCAGGCATGTGGCGAATGATGAGCCGGAGTGTGGCATCAGTAATATCCAGCCCGGCCAATCGGAAGTCTATCATGTTACGAAGTTTGCTGCGATTGTCTTGACCTATGATATAATACATAACAACATTGAAAGGGCACAAAAAACAAACATATATTTCAGCCCCAAACTTCCCCTTTTAATTCTCTTACTCATTAGCAATCTGTCTGCCACCCATAAACTATACAGAAATTCCTGCTGTATGAAAATGGCAAACAAACATACTGGGTTTATCTGATGGAGGTGTCAGCAAGTCCCGAATCTGAGGATCCTTGATTCCTACTGCCCACCGAAGATCGAGGGTCCTGAGAAGGGGGCAGGTAGAGGTACTGAGAGCAGATACTGCTGACCAGGAGCAGCCTGCCAAGATGAGGTCTTTGAGGCCTGTTGAAAAATGACAGACAGACAGACAGATGCATGTGAAAATATTTTGTATAACTTTCCGTAGCTGTTTGGAAATCATTTTCCATATTTATTTCCAGGACTCTAATTACTAGGCTTCTACTTTGAACCTTCATTCCAGGTTATAAATAGTCTGAGGCAATAGTTGACCATTGCTGGGGTCCACAGAATAAGAATGATATCTGTATTATAAGAACAATGCTTCTTTGATAATCCATTAACATTTGCCTCACATCTCCTTAAGTAACACCAGCTGCCTGCAATTAGTGCAGGTTCGCATCCCACCAGGCTCAAGGTTGACTCAGCCTTCCATCCTTCCGAGGTAGGTAAAATGAGGACCCAGATTGTTGGGGGCAATTAAGCTGACTTTGTAATAATGCCGCTTGGGGTGTGTGTGAAAGCCCTAATAAGCAGGCATATACATAGAATGAAGGCTACTGCTAAGCTTGTAAGCCGCCCTGAGTCTTCAGAGAAGGGTGGGATATAAATGGAATTAAAATAAAAAATAAATAAAAATTAAGAGTTAGGCCACGTAACAAATCTCTTTGGGAAAGCAAAGGAACGCTATATTCAGAATCCTAAAATGTATTCGCAACCAATCTTAGTCATCGACTATCACATGAGAGCAATCTGTTCAATGGGGAACCTTTAACGTGAGGCTATGACAGAAAGATGCATCCAACCTAATAAAGGCACTTACCTGGTAATCTGTTGATGAGCCAGGTAAGCTGTTTTCTAGAAATATTGGTCCAGCTGAGGTCAAGGCTGACTGGTTGCCTCCTGATTATACCACCAAGAGCCATGGGTGTGATGGATTTGTATCTGCTTAAGTCAATCTTCGTCCATAATCTCCTATCACCGCACCTATCAAGTATATTGACTTAGATATAGAACGTACTTCCCTACATCGCTTATATATACTTAAACAGTTCCTGACAAATCTGCAACAGCTATCTTTTGGGGCAAGACTAAGGTTATCACAGCGTAGTGGATCAATATTTTCTTTGAAACAAAGTCTAGATAGGAAAGGGATAGCTTGAACTATGATATGGATATGTAGCTTATTTTTTTCTGTCTTGGCCCTAGTTACCTTCCATTTCTTCGCCATATATATTTATTTATGCTTTTATTTTTGATATGTGAAAGTTAGGTTTTTCTATTTACTAAGATAAGTTTGGACATGGTCTTTTACAGTAGTTAGATCACTGCTGTACAATAATCCTTCAAACAGTGCATTTGCATCTATGAAGCTTTGTAGTGATTAGAACAATTTTGTCTGGATAATCGTTGACACATTTACTCCCTCCCAATCCCTATAGATGATAGATAGATGGATGTTCACTACATATAAAAATATCTTATTCAAAGCACGAAGACAGAGAACTGGAGAAAGTCAAAATGATGGCTCATGCTTGCTGTTTGAAGTGAAATATAAACCTAGCAGACAACTTTCTCTCCTAAAAAGTAAAGAAGGGAACTAGAGGATCAGCCATATTGAACTTAATTCTCACTAACAAGAGATGAAATGATAAAAGGTATTGAAACCACAGAAACCTTGGGGGGGGGAGTGACCGTGCAATATTGGAATTCAACATTATGCAAGCACAAGTGATAGAACACAGTCAAACTAGAGGCTTGGACTTTAAGAGAGCTAATTTCAACAAACTTAGAGAGAGTTTGGGAAGGATTCAATGGATGAGAATCCTCAAGGGGAAATATAAACCAGTTCCTGTGGCAGGTTGAGATAGGATGTTTTTCCCCCAACAAAGAGACTGAAGAAGCAGGTCTGGAACTTATGCAGAGACCAAAGAATTGTGTAGCAATACACCCAGATCGAATATTTCAGTTGAAGAGATTTGTAATGTGAGCTCATACAAATTCTCAGTGTATAGCTACATATTCCAGTATTAAGTACTGTACTTAAAAGCTCATAGCTAGCTTTTTTCACTGAAAGAAGACTATGAACAAAGAATCAAAGCAAAGTTCTTTAAATATAATTTGCTGATAGAACAGAAACATCTTTACTTTGATTTATAAACACCTGAACACAAAACTCAGAATTCAGGGAGTTTAAAATGCACCAGATGGCAGTCCTCCTTAGAATATTATAAGATATTTAAGTCATGCCTAGACTGTGACATGTAAAATAATACACGAGATCAGCCCAGAATATATGCTTCCAATGAACATGATTCCATATTTAGCTATTACTAGCAAAAGCAGTTGCTTATTACCTGTACATTTTTTCCAAATTGTCACCTGAGCATGGAGGCAATATGTACACATCACTCATTGTGTATAGGCAAACACTGTTGCATTAATATCTTTGTTCCTTTTTTGTATCCCCATTTCTGTTTATACATAAATCTGTCAGTTGAGGCCCAGCAAATACAACCTGATCTAAGTTTTTTTTTGGGGGGGGGGGGTATGCAAGGATTGCGTAAGACACTATGAAAAATAAAGGCATTACAGAAATGAGCGGTAAAAGCTGCTCTGGCGGTAATTTCTGTACACTTACCATTTGTACCAGGTTTTGCATACACGCATACATTCACAAAGCTCCTTGCGAGTAAGGTATCGGAAGACAGACATCCATACTTCCTTTTGCATCCAGATTTCCTCAACATCTGATGCCCTGCCCCCCTGTCCATTTAGCCTGGCTGCCCCATTTTCCTCAGCATTCTCTTCTTCTTCATCTGCACTTTCATCTTCCTCTTCCTCCTCTGCTGCTTCTTCATCTCCACCCCGCTGGGGTGTCCTGGCTGAACTTTGGCGCATGACCACACGGGGGGAGTGTCTCAGATTAGTGGAGGCAGTGATAGCCTGCAACTTGGGTACAATTGAAGTGCCATGCACGTCTTTGGTAGGTCTTTGCAATGTGACCGTGAGATATGAACCATGAAGCTTGGCTTTTTCAACCTCTGAAAGCTCTTTCTTGCCACTAGGGTTGTTTTCCTTTTCCCGCACAACTGTACGTTCTGTGCCCTGTAGTCGAAGCAGCTGACGTCTCTTAAAGCGTTCATCCCGACTGGCACCATGATGATCACTAGGACCCGCCCCTGGAGAGGACCGCGTCACTATGCTTCGAGGTGACACAGGATCATGGATCAGCTGCAGCATTGGGGTAGGAGAGTGGGGTGGTGGAGTCAGAGGTTCCTCACAGCTACGCAAGGGACGCAAGACTTTGGCTTGAACTGTGTCATCATCACCATCATCCATTTTCCGTTTCTAAAAAGTGAATGATATTATCATTTAAATAGCAAATAGCAGGAGTCTGGGCCTTGCAATTAATGCTACAGATCAGTAGGGATAAGTATGATAATCAAATCTTTTTCCATGGTTGCCAACCAGAAGCCTACATTTTTAAAACTAGAAAAATAAATTAGAATGGGAAATATGGACTACATTAAAAGGTTGATGGTTGGGGTTCCTAGTGCAACGCTAAGTATACTAAAGCATCAGCAGAGATTGAGAACTCCCTCTTTGCACCGTGATGCTTTCAATTAAAAAAATACTAAATGTGTCTTTTCCCTTAGGGAAAGTGCAAGGATAGCAGTATAATGTGTGATATTGAGAGCAAAAGGAGAAAAGACAGGCTGCATCATCACTCTTCACTTCCTGTGTGCACAGAAAGGAAGCAGAGATACAAGTTATGTGGCTGGAACATGAAGAAAAGGAAGCACAAAGAGGGCACACTACTGCACTTAAGAGGCTTGTGCTGCCTCAGTGAAAAGACCTGCCAATTCCTTAGCAGGAATAACCTGCTAAATTACCAGCTCTGCAAACACAGCTGCTATAGAATTTTCAGAGTTTTGAGAATGCTTGATTATAAGTACAGAAGAAAGGCTCTGTATTATTTGTTGAGAGCATTATTTTTATCCCGTTTTTCCCTTAGCAGAGTTTGCCTTTTCTTTCATTTTGTTTCCTTGCCTTTTTCCATTGTTTCTCCTTACCTCCACAGGTTTCTACTGCGGTACATTTTTATTTCCCTCCCTCATCCCTCCCCCTCCCCTGCCTTTCTGTTGTTTCCCTTCCCCTTCCTGCTATTCCCAGACAAGAAATTAGAGAGTGCAAAGCACAAAATTCCTTCCTTCCTTCTCCTTTTGTAACTGGTAATATTCACGAAAGTGATTCAAGTTGTTCCTTTACCGCTTTAACCCTTTGACATATGTGTTTAATGCACTATTAAAATTGCTCTTCTTCACAAAGATTGCCTTTCTAGCTTATATATTTTTCCCTTTGTGAAATAAAAGGGAAACAACTTGGACTTCCATCCTTGACCATTGATTAAGCGTAAGGATCTATAGATGTAATGCAAATTATGTTATTTCTGTTTCATATTAATTTCTTAACATTTAGTTCTACGGTAGAATTACACCTTATTTAGGGAGAAACTCAGAGAAATACATTGAGACCTATATTATTGCAGTCATCATTTATTTAGAACACTTCTATATCTGCCCATCTTTCAGCCAACTCTGGGTGGCTCTTGATCAAAAATTAAGTCATATAAAATCATTTTAAAAATAATAAAAAACAACCTGTCAATACATAAAATATTACGACAATAAAAATCTGGTGCCAATCCCTGTTAATGTGCCATTATCGAATTCTCTCCCTACACTTCGGGGGGGAAAGCCAGGTCTTTAGAGCCTTACAGAAAGCTAAAAGGGTGGAAGCCTGTCAAAATTCAGGGGACAAGATGTTCCACAGGGTAAGGGCTGCCATGGAAAAGACATGCTTTCTAGCTCCCATTAAATTTGTGGGAAGGGACCAGGAGCGTCCTGACCTATCTGACTTAGTTGGACTAGCACCGTGTTTCTCCAAAAATATGACCTGGTCTTATTTTGATTTGGCCTTCAAAAGAGGCCCCAGGCCTTATTTTCGTGTGTGTGTGTGTGTGTGTGTGTGTCTTTTCCATGGTTTTACCTCACAGCAGCGGCACTGACAGCCCCGCTCAGCCGGCCCACTTCTTCTGCGGCTGCCCGCATGCGTCGCCCCCCCAGCCTCCATTCGCTGTCAAGAGGCCTTCAGGAAATGCTTCTGCAGCTGAGAACGGAGCTCTGGATTGATGCATGCGGCGCTCCCGGGCCTGCATTTCACCATCAGAGCCTTCTGGAAAGGACCGGCGAGGTGAGGCAGATGTCGATTCATGGGAGGCCTGGCTGCAACGGTAAGCGGGTGCGGCTCCACCCCAGCTTGATTTTTAGGCGTGCACCTTGCCCCCAAACTTATTTTGTGAGTAGGGCTTACATCAGGCCCACGCCCCAAAATCAAGCTAAGGCTTACTTTGGGGGAAACACAGTAGATACCCTTAGGGAAAGGCGGTTCCTGCAGATAACTTGGCTTCATGCCATATGTATGGTGCTTTAAAGATGATGACTGGTACATTTATTTCCACCTGGAAATGAACTGGAAGCTAGTGCAGCTTGCACAACAGAAGTGCTATGTGGGCACACCTATGAATACCCATTACTATCCGCAATGCCGTATTCTGGACCAGTTGAAGCATTGTGGTAATCTAGATGGGAAGTGATTAAGGCATGAATGATGTGAGCAAAGCCTCCTGGTTCAGGAAAGGATGCAACTCATTTGTTCATGATAAATTCTTCAGGTTTTTAAGGAAAGCACATTCCACTACCTGTTCTATATGGCAGAGGTCCCCAACCTTGTCCACTTTATGACTTGTGGACTGCTGGCTGAGGAATTCTGGGAGCTGAGATCCACAAGTCATAAAGCGGCCAAGGTTGGGGGACCCCCGCTACATGAAGTCCTAACTTCCCCCTAACTAATTTTTGAAGAATTTACTTGAAAAACTACCTATCTTCCATACTATCTGCTTGGCCTGATTCAATCTGGCAGGACTGGTAGACCCCAGAAGTGTACCTTTTCTGTAGTGGTACCTGTTTGCTGGGATACGATTCCACCTCCAAGATTCAAACAACCCCCACTTTATTGATATTTCAAAGGGCCCTCAACATACGGCCCTTTGCCCAGATCTTTGGTGAGACGATTGACGCTCCATTGCTTCCTCTTCCTTGTTGCCATCCAAATTTTTCTCTGCCATCTTTCTTTTTTTCTTTTGCATTTCTTGTTTTGTTACATTTGAAATGTTTTTAACAATTTGTTAACCATCCAAAGTTTCTGGGAGTTGAGTGTCCTATAAATTTAACTGACGGTGACTAGAACCACCTTTCTTCCAAAAACCCTTTAATTCACTTGAATACAATATTTTTTCTTCTTCCAATTGGCCTCAAATTATCTGTACTGATCATACAAATGTGTATTTTACCATATTTAACCAAAATTTAAAGCGATATATGCTCAAGACTATCTATGCCGAGGTACAAAATATAACTAGGAAGTTTCAATAGTGTATAGCATATGTGAAAAGCAAGCCAATTATTCTTCCAGACTGATATAAAACACAGCTTCTTTGAGTCGCTAGTTTAACATACAGATTAGGAAGATGCTACCGGTACTTTTTTTTGTCAACATTTAATTCTCCAGCAAATATTCAGGGTATGAGCCAAGTTCTTCCCTTGCTGAACAATACTTCACATACAGTATGTCATAATCAATGGCTCCTACAAGGACTCCTTACTACTATAATCTGAGTTACTTAGGACTGGAATGAAGTATTGGAGGACCACCCAGAGGGCAAATATTCTCCTATTTGGAAATAGCTCTTGTAATGCTCAAAAAAGGATCACCACCTTGGATAGTTTTCACTAGAGGGATCTTTGTTAGGGGTAGCAGGCGCAACAGCCCAACTTTGCAGCTTCTGCACTGTCATGTATTCACTATTTAATAGCTGGATGCTGATCTCCCCTGGGCAAAATGTCATAATTTACTATATACCCAACTCTCTGTAGATGCCAGGAAGGTCTTATGACTAAGCTGTGAAGCAATCTGCTTATTATGAACAATGCACAGTATCTCGTGCTCATTACTAGATGCTGATATTTTCCGCAATAGCAACCAAAAGCTCACTTGTGAGTACTATGCACTTCCTGGAAACTGTTCTCAATGCACATAAATCAAGATGCTGCACAAATCTCACCTCCCCAGTCATAAAAGCTACATGAAATACATGTAGTCCTCAACTTACAACAGTTCATTTAGTGACTATTCGAGATTACAAGGCACTGAAAAAAGTGACATGACGGTTTACCACACTTATCATCATTGTAGCATCCCCATCATCACGTGATTTACATTTGGATACTCAACAAGTAGTTCATATTTATGACAGTTGCAGGGGTCATGGGATCATCTTTTGCTACCTTCTGACAAGCAAACTCAATGGGGAATCAAAATTCACTTAACAACCGTGTTACTAATTTAAGAAATGTAGCAACAAAGGTTGTAAAATGGGACAAAACTCACTTAACAAACTTGTCACTTAGCAACGTAAATTCTGGGCTCAATTTTGGTGGTAAGTCAAGGGCTACCTGTACTGAGCCCCTCCACATTTGTCTTGTTACTCAAGAGCAGCATACAATGCACAACCAATTAAAAAATACCACTTACCTGGCCTTTCTCTGCCTCATCTCCCTTATAACACTTTGGGCATTCCCAGCAATTTGGCAATTCCTCGTTCAGTAGCCCTTCCCCATCCATCTAAAGAGGAAAGAAACTTGGCAATAATTTGCAACATGACTCATGTTGGTGTCATTCTTATGGCAAAGTAAATCAAGTTGCCTGTATGGAATTTAGAGCTCCTCACCTGTAAACAGCCAGGATGAACAATTTCATTGCAGATGCAGCACTCCATTAGTTTCTTGTGAAACTCCTGGGAATCTTCATTCTTATCTACCTCTCCACAAAGTGCGCATGTGACAGAATGAGGCAGTCTGGGCTACAAAATAAAACAAAAAATCATACCAGAACGTTCTATCTGGACTTCAAGGAATAGCTTTGGATTTGGATTCTGGGATATTTTCAAAAAGAATCCCAGGCTTCATCCCCTTCATTTGCACAAATCAAAGTTTACTTCTTTCACCAAGGCAACCAGTTTTTCTCCTCCTGTAGCATTACTTACCGCCAAACATTGCCTTAAGATACAAGACTGTTTCATGCGACCAGGCCCTCCAAATTTCTTCATATCTCTGCAGTAATGACACATGCCACATTCACCCTGCAGGCAGGCCTTGCATTTACGACATCGCACCCGCCTTCTTCGTGCACCAGATACTATAGGAGAGACTGTGGGTCTCACAGTCGCAGGTCGTGGAGCTGGTTTCATGGTATGGGGCTTGGTGATAGGGATGGCAGGTAATCTTAACTTTGGCCGAGTCTGAAGCTTGAGCTGTCAGTGGGAAAAACAGTATTAAATCTAGAGGTTCACAGAATACCAAAGATCCATTTTCTGAGAAGACCACAATGCAATATGCAGAGGCATTCAGTTGCAGAATAGCTCCAAACATGGGAACAGAAAAAAAAAACAATGCATGGAAAGGGAAAGGGGTTAGGAGTTTTCTCCCAAAGATAAGATGTCTAAATAACAGGATTATTTTATCATTAACTAATTCTAACTTTTAGCAATGATAACTCCTAGAAATCAACACTTTAAAAATACTGCTAGGTACATTATCCTTCATTTTATTTTCTGCAATGCATTCCTACAGTCATGGGCATTTGTAGGAATAAAGGGAGCAGCAAGAGTCTGTTTCTTGGTTTTTAAATTGAAATAAGAGGCTGGATTTAACAAAACAACACAGTGGAAGGATTTATATTTTCAACACAAATTTTCTAGTTATTAGAACAAGTATAGTGAACCATTATTTTTACCTTATCCCTCTTCGGCCACTGGACAATAGGGATTCCAGTAAGTGCCAGTTTGGGATCACTGTTTGAATACTCTTCAAGCAATAGCTATAGCAGAACATAGAAAATAAAAATATACATTTAAACTTTATATAGAATTTTAAAATTATTCAATACACTTTTAATAGTCATCCTTACAGTAACTTATTGTAAAGATAAATCGTCCCATATATTAATGAAGATTTTGCATAATGCTACTCCTAATCTACATCAACTATTGAAAGCATATACCATCTTCAGTTAAAAAAAAACCAAAAACTTGTGCAGATATATGGACTTTCTTTACAATCCCATTTTTATTGTTTCCATACTGTTACAGAAAGGAATGTCTAATGCACCAATGCTGAACTATTGTGATTAGACTTACTTTTAACCCTAAAACAGACAATTTGATCCTAAAATTCAACAGCAATTAAGGCTAATTTTTCTAATAATGTTGCTCTAATGTTCATCTGTCTTTCTCATATAGCACTAAATAACCTGAGTCACCAGTCTGTTGCTCAGTGTTAGCAGCACGTGGCTAAAATCATAGGTGACTTTGCATCTCTTCCTAAATGGCTTTTCCTCGTTTCCGATGCTTCTGTTGTCCACCCCACATCCACCCACACTTGATTGCCGTTTCAGATGTGCTTTATTTACTTGGGGTTACTATGGTTACATTATTGGCATTGCCTTGTGCAGGGAGTGCAGTGTTTCTTGCAGCCAAGAGGGAAAGAACACTGCATGGGCTGGGCTTGCTCTTGCTGGCACTTACCAATGCAAGGAATTCATATTCCCATACGAAGCCTCTGCTGTGAAACATCTATTAGTATGACAGACTTTAAAATTGCCCCAAGATTTAGGGGAAACCAACACTGAGGATTTAAACCAAATATAAACACACCTTCTAATCCATCTGATTAATAGATTGCTCTAAGTAATGAACATGTATGCAACAAAAGAAGAAACGGAATTCTCCTACTCCTGAATCTGTAATCATGCAGACTATCACCTTTATACAATGACAAATATGAATCTATTCAAAGAAAGGATTTTGATAACACATTTTATTTACAGATATAGAAATAAGCAACAATTTAAGTGATGTTTAAATGCGAACATGAAACTTGCAAAATAAAAACTAGAAACTAATTAGGCAGGGCTATTTCCTTATGACACAGAAACTATATATACTGTTTAGCCCAAACCAGTAATCCTTAAGCAGATCATACTTTTCCCCTAATAAAATAGAAGGCAGGAAAAAGAAATGTTCCCTTTCACCTTTGGCTGACTAAGTCAAGGGGAAGAAACCCCTGTTTAAAATTTTGGAACCACCTCACGTATAAAATTGAACAGACATATGTGAAGAGCTTCAAAATTAAAATAAAATGGCATTTAGCAATAATACACAATCGGTAACAAAATCTGCCAATCAGATAATGCAGCGATGGTGG
This sequence comes from Vipera ursinii, assembly GCF_947247035.1. Classification (NCBI taxonomy): domain Eukaryota; kingdom Metazoa; phylum Chordata; class Lepidosauria; order Squamata; family Viperidae; genus Vipera; species Vipera ursinii. The sequence continues at coordinate 117,515,437 of NC_139512.1, read as the reverse complement.
TTATCTGGTTCAAAGATATAATAAAAGCATACTCGCAACTGGCACGGATTAAAATCATATGTGCATGTCACAATAAAGTTGTGTCCTTTGGATTGCTATACCGATGACACAATTTTCCCTAGTGCACATCGTGGACAGAAATTAAAGGTCAAGGACCATTCTCCACCGAAACATTTATAATTTAAAGAACGGAACCGAAGCCTTTCATGAATTTTTTTTTTACGAGACCTACATTTTACTTTTTGCTTTATTTTTAGGAAGTTACAAAGCAGCTGATGATCCCGTAGAACTCAATTTTAAAAGCCGACGTAAGCTTCCAACCTAAGAGCAAACGTCTATGTTCGAAAAAAAACATCTGCGTGTTTTAACAAAAACTTAATTGGGTTTAATTTTTTAACGGATTTTTTTTATCCGCCCTGCTTTGCAGCTGTTTCCCCACCCTTCAAGAAAAAAAAAAAAAACCCGTGGGTGGCAGGAAGTGACTGTCGCGGCTAGTCCAGCAGAACGTGCAGTCTCCAAGCCCCGCCCTCTCCCTTACGGCACATATTTAAGAGGAAAGGTCGGCATTCGAGGGCACGAACGCGCATGCTGCTCAGGGCAAAAGGCGGCGGCGGCGGCGGCGACAGAAACGCAAAACTCCTTCAGTCAGAGGCGTGTAAGCTCTGCAAGACGAAAAACACCCGGTTCCGCCAATTCCCACGGGCCTTTAGAAAGACCCCAGTCCAGGGGTCGGCAACCTCGGCTCTTTTATGACTCGTGGACTTCAACTCCCAGAATTCCTGAGCCAGCATAGCTGGCTCAGGAATTCTGGGAGTTGAAGTCCACGAGTCATAAAAGAGCCGAGGTTGCCGACCCCTGCCCCAGTCGAAGGCAAAAGGGTGAAGAGAGAAAAGGGTTAGAGAGAGAGAGAGAGAGAGAGAGAGAGAGAGAGAGAGAGAGAGAGAAACTGCGGTGGAACTACGGTTAAGAACATTTCGCCGCCCTGAGTCCTTCGGGAGAAGGGCGGCATACAAATCTAATCAATCAATCAATCAATCAATAAATGTCAAATATCCAACGCATCGCAGGCCAACTTAAGAGAAGTAAAAAGTACGGGGGTCTCGCTGCCCTCCAAAGCCAAGCTCAAAAGGCCTCGTGTTTCCCGTTCTAATCAAAGAACAACACCCCCTCCCTCCCCCCCCCAAAAAAAACGCAGACGAGTACCCTGAAAGAAAAAGAAAAAAACCCCGCAGGTAAAAAACAAAACAAAAAAAAAACCTCGATCAAACGCTCTCCGCGAGAACGCAAAGAAACCCGGCTCGTTCGGCAGAAGCCCACTCCCGGATCCCTGAACCCAGCCCGCCCCCCCCACCCCCGCAGTTCCGGGATCTGCCTGACCTTTTTGCGCGCTCCGTTCCGCTGAAGCTGCCCGGAGTCTCGCAGGAAGTTTTTCCTTTAGTCCCTTTGTTTTCTAGTCCGCCCGGTTACCGCTTCGCTTTCGATCTTTTTTCCCCCTGCCCCCCTCCCCCCACGCCCGCCCGCCCCCGAGGTACAATGGGTTCCCATACAATCCTCGAGTTTCTTCCCGGCGAGAGGATTTCGGACAAAACCGGCCGCTTTTACAACTCTTTTGTCAGCCCGAGCCAGCTGCCTCGCCGGAGCATGCTCCTTCCAGAAGAAGCCTTTCGGCGGAAGCTTCCTCTTTGCCTTTGCAAACAATGCTGCTGCGTCACCCGCATGCAGTTCCCAGCAATGCTTTGCAACGGAAGATGGCAGGAGAGGAGAAAAAAAAAAAAAAAAAGGGAGGCCGAGCGAGCCAGCCGAAGAACAGAACGGAAAGCCGTTCTGCTGCAGAGTCGGGAGGGCGGGGGGGAGGGGAGGGGGGGGCTGGACTAAGCGGCTGGCTGCTTGCTAATTGGTCGAAGCCGACTCCCTTTCCCCTCCCCCATGGCTGCAATTGGAGAATCCGGGGCCAGCCGCCCGAAGGGCTGACTGAGGCAGACTTGAGAGAAAAAAGAACAGAGAAGCTTTTTTTTAACCCGTTCTCTGGATTGCTGCAGCTCTCTCTCTCTCTCTCTCTCTCTCTCTCTTTCTCTCTCTCTCTTTTTTTCTCTCTCTCTCTCTTCCCCTTGCCCGCCCGCCCTTGCATCGCTATTTTGGTCACAAGCAAATTCCTCTCAATAAGGCTGCCTTTCAACAGTAACAATGGCTGTTTTTTTGGTTTTTAACCGCCTAGATTAGAACGTGAAAAAAAAGTCTCGATCCGTGAAACGGCAGAGAGGAAACGACTATTCTTACACCGGAGCCGTTCAGCTGCTTTCTATTTAAAATGTGAGCTTAAAGACCGCACAGAAAGCTCGTCAGAAAAGTGAAACCGGCGCCTGACAATTTTTCAGGGTTGTGTAATCTTGCTCGTCAATCGACGTTTTCAGAATTCAGCGCAAACTTGCGATACAGGCTATTAAAAAGACAAGTTGGTGTTGTATACTAGCCAAACAGGTACTGCTGGATGGTACCTTGTGTTACTGGTTCCCTGAACTGGGTGTTTAAAATGTTTGCTGGTATCTTTGAAAGGCTGAAATGGATAAACGTGATTTAACAAACATCTCTAGACAGCAGACTAAAAAGCAGAGACATCACCCTGTCAACAAAAGTGCGTATAGTCAAGGCTATGGTCTTCCCAGTTGCAATGTATGCCAGTGAAAGCTGGACCATAAAAAAGGCTGAGTGCCAAAGAATGGAGGCTTTTGAACTCTGGTGCTGGAGAAGACTCCTGCGAGTCCTTTGGACTGCAAGGCGATCAAACCGGTCAGTCCTAGAGATCAACCCTGACTGCTCTTTAGAAGGCCAGATCCTGAAGCTAAAACTCAAATACTTTGGCCACCTAATGAGAAGGAAGGACTCACTGGAGAAGAGCCTAATGCTGGGAAAGATTGAGGGCAATAGAAGAAAGGGACGACAGAGAATGAGGTGGCTGGATGGAGTCACTGAAGCAGTAGGCGTGAGCTTAAATGGACTCCAGAAGATGGTAGAGGACAGGAAGGCCTGGAGGAACGTTGTCCATGGAGTTGCGATGGGTCGGACACGACTTCGCAGTTAACAACAACAAAAAGATATGGACATATAATGCTTCTATCCCAAGCAATGCAACAATAGATCTTAAATGCCTATGTTACAGGGTCTAATGCTCAAAATATGCAACTGGCTATTGTTGTACAACAGATAGTTGGTATATTTTACGTACAGTTAAATGTTTTACTTTGCATGTATATGAACTATTAACAGATGACAATGCATTCAAACTTACTAAATTTTTAAACAGCCTTAAGCAGAATTGTGGATATATTACCCACTTGCTGAATACAAGAGAGCAACCTACAGATGCTATGAAAAAAGAAAATGCCTGCAGACTGTACTGTAAAAGATCCCTTTTCAAATTTACACAATTGTTTACAGGTATATTGGAACATGCCACAGCTTTCTAATTAACATTAGCGGAATAATGTTTTAACATTTTCATGGTTTTATTTTTTACTATGAATTGTTTCTGGGTTTCACCAATAACATTACCTGGAATTATAAAACGAAGCAGTATTTCTAACTGAGCGCTCACACTATTTTTATCAGACTACACAATGTAACTGTGTAAATTTCTATGGAAATTTCTGAATTTGTCACTATTTTTTAGTAGACAAATCAAATGACATGCAGTACCCATAAAACACCAACTGAACAAATGGCAGCTGTTATCTTTAGGAGACATAATGGCTTGTGGTTCTAAACACACATACACATGCACACCTCCAATAACCCTCCAATAACTTTTTTCAGTCTTGCCTTTCAAGCTAGATGATGTGGCTGTGCTGATCATTTGGATTAAACAAACCTTTTTCCTCCTTCAATTAACCACAAGAGAAAAAAATATATCCAGAGAGATAAGGAGCAAAAATACACAAATATAGTTATTGTGCTTTGATTCTTATACTGCACTATACCATAATACGATTTGACTGGGTTTGACTTGTATTATCTGAATCCAAATACTGGTTTATGTATTATGATTTATGGTGGGTTAGGATGCTGAGCTTGTCGATCAGAAGATCGGCAGTGTGGCGGGTCGAATCCCGAGTGCCGCGTAACAGAGTGAGCGCCTGTTACTTGTCCCAGCTTCTGCCAACCTTGCAGTTCGAAAGCACGTAAAAATGCAAGTAGAAAAATAGGGACCACTACGGTGGGAAGGTAACAGCGTTCCGTGCGCCTTTGGCGTCTAGTCATGCCAGCCACATGACCACAGAGACGTCCTCAGACAAGCGCTGGCTCTACGGCTTTGAAACGGAGATGAGCACCGGCCCCTAGAGTTGGAAACGACTAGCACGCATGTGCGGGGGAACCTTTACCTTTACCTTATATGAGGCAAATCCAGACAATTCAGGAAACTTTTCATAAGAAAGCTACATTCTAACAGATGGTGAATCCAGTCTTAAGAGGTTATCGGAAGTTAATGAAGCAATAGATATTCTACTATGTTCTGCTTTCTTGAAAACTTAATTGGCTTCCAGGCAAATGACAAATTATTAATTTGTAGTAATACTTCACACAGTTTTATGTTCATATTACAGGTGAAACTCGAAAAATTAGAATATCATGCAAAAGTTCATTTATTTCAGTAATGCAACTTAAAAGGGGAAACTAATATATGAGATAGACTCATTACATGCAAAGAAAAATAGTTCAAGCCGTGATTTGTCATAATTGTGATGATTATAGCTTACAGCTCATGAAAACCCCAAATCCACAATCTCAGAAAATTAGAATATTACATGCAATCAATAAAACAAGGAGTGTACATAGAACAATATCGGATCTCTGAAAAGTATAAGCATGCATATGTACTCAGTACTTGGTTTGGGCCCCTTTTGCAGCAATTACTGCCTCAATGCGGCGTGGCATGGAAGCTATCAGCCTGTGGCACTGCTGAGGTGTTATGGAAGACCAGGATGCTTCAATAGCGGCCTTCAGCTCTTCTGCATTGTTCAGTCTCATGCCTCTCATATTTCTCTTGGCAATGCCCCATAGATTCTCTATGGGGTTCAGGTCAGGCGGTTTTGCTGGCCAATCAAGCACAGTAATCCCACGGTCATTGAACCAGGTTTTGGTGCTTTTGGCAGTGTGGGCAGGTGCCAAGTCCTGCTGGAAAATGAAGTCAGCATCCCCATAAAGCTCGTCTGTGGAAGGAAGCATGAAGTGCTCCAAAATCTCCTGGTAGACGGCTGCGTTGACCCTGGACTTAATGAAGCACAGTGGACCAACACCAGCAGATGACATGGCTCCCCAAATCAACACAGACTGTGGAAACTTCACACTGGACTTCAAGCATCTTGCAGTGTGTGCCTCTCCATTCTTCCTTCAGACTCTGGGTCCTCGGTTTCCAAATGAGATGCAAACGTTGCTCTCATCAGAAAAGAGGACTTTGGACCACTGAGCAACAGACCAGGTCTGTTTTTCTTTAGCCCAGGTAAGATACCTTCTGACGTCGTTTGTTGTTCAGGAGTGGCTCGACAAGAGGAATACGACATTTGAAGCCCATATCCAGGATCCGTCTGTGTGTGGTGGCTCTTGATGCACTGACTCCAGCCTCAGTCCACTTCTTGTGAAAGTCCCCAACACTTTTGAATGGCCTTTTCCTGACAATCCTCTCCAGGCTGCGGTCATCCCGGCTGCTTGTGCACCTTTTTCTTCCACACTTTTCCCTTCTACTTAACTTTCTATTAATGTGCTTTGAAACAGCACTTTGGGAACATCCAACTTCTTTTGCAATTACCTTTTGAGGCTTTCCCTCCTTATGGAGGGTGTCAATGATGGTTTTCTGCACAACTGTCAGGTCAGCAGTCTTCCCCATGATTGTGATTCCTACTGAACCAGACTGACAGACCATTTAAAGGCTCAGGAACCCTTTGCAGGTGTTATGGCTTAATTAGCTGATTAGAGTGGGACACTTTGAGCCTAGAATATATTGCACCTTTTCACAATATTCTAATTTTATGAGATTGTGGATTTGGGGTTTTCATGAGCTGTACGCCATCATCATCACAATTATGACAAATCACGGCTTGAACTTTCTTGTTTTGCATGTAATGAGTCTATCTCATATATTAGTTTCCCCTTTTAAGTTGCATTACTGAAATAAATGAACTTTTGCACGATATTCTAATTTTTCGAGTTTCACCTGTACATTTGTGCTTATGTGCTGGCTGGCTGTGAGAATATATTTAGTATTTTTGAACCTAACAATGGCAACTTAAAGCATAATTAAAAGTAATTTACCAAGGATTCTGTTCCAACAAATCCTTCCAGAGGATTTCCATAAAGGAGTCTCAAATTATTAAGGAACTCTGACAAATACATGGAAGATATATAGTTGCCTTTCATATGATAAAATTCAGGAATTTCCTTGTTTCATTTCCACGAAACAACTTTGTAACAGTAAGTATCATATATAAAACAGTATCAATTCATGTTATAAAATATTACCAAAATTTAAGTTGATAACAACTGTGCCAATATTAGGGATGTGGAAAAATTTTTGAACCTCCTCTTGGGATGCAAATGAAATAGTATGGGATATATTATTCTCAGACTGACAAATCTGCATATTTCTAGTTAGTACTACAGAGAAGGCAGAAACATTTTCAAAGATAAATTGAATAGTGTCAGGAATTTTGATAAGTACAAAATAAAATAACTATTTTGATTCCAGGGTTAAACCAGCTTGCAGTAGTGCAGCACACTTAGCTGTTGTCGTCCAGAAGTCAGTCCTGATTAAATCTTTCAATTTATTACTGTTTTGTTTGATCCTTAACTTGAAGGTGCTGTAGAAAAAGACAGTATTTCCATCTTACCTTAACATCTGCAATAAGAGCATCCTCATCTTCTATGCCTGTGGGTACACACTTCTTGTGTAGAGGCAAAGATTCCAGCTTGTCTACAAGACAACGTAGACCTTCAAGCTCAAACTGTGTTAGGTGCACCTTCTTGTCTTTATGTGAACAATTGCTGTGAGAATCCCATGTTTGGCCATTCTGGGAACCTCGACTGGATTCAGATTCCATGGAGAGTGTTCTCTTAAGACTTGGCAAACTTCGACACCCTCTACTTAGTTCATCATAGTCTAGATTAGCACCATTGGCTACCGGGCTGGTAAGGATTGACCGTCTGGTGACTGGGCGACGTGATTCCTTTCCACCCACAGCATCGTCTTCATCCACATTTCCTGACTCTGAGTTACACAGTTCCATATCTGTATACAGAGGAAGGAGTAATATCAGACTAAATATGTTTGATTTTTGGGGGGGGGCAGCATTAAGTAAAGGTGAATGTATAGCTAGGTTTAAGTCATAGTATAATCTCTTAGATCTCTTTGTGTGAGACCCTTTTCTTGGTGTGGCAGTACCTTCAAAGGTTATCTGTTACAATCAAAAAGTGTATATGTGTGTGTATAATGTAAAAATCAGAAAAATGAAAGAAAATAGCAGCTCTTACCCATATTAAGTGATTCCTTCTGAAAGTCCTTGGTCAAGTGGGAACGGTTAGTGATACAGTAGACATAGCGTTCTAGTACATACCAGCACATTTCATAATAAAAGGGATAACGAAATTTAATTGGGACCTGTAAAGGGGAAGGATACAAAAAAACCAGCATTTCTTAGACTATTAGTTATGCAATTTTCCTAATACCCCCCCCATTTTTCTCACTTAGTCTTATACAGAAATGCCCCAGTATGTAGAAAATTACTGTCTTATCATTCTCTCAACGAAAATTAATTCATACTTTACAATTCAGTGTGGGGCCAGTGGCATTTTTTCCAGACTCTTAATTAAAATATAAACTTATTAAAATTAGCTTTCCTATTGAGGACTTCAAAGGAGCCTATATAATCTTTAAAAAAGATCTAGGTCATCTTAACTTCTGTCCCATATAAACTAGAGAACATTATTAAGGATAGCTCAATGTGCATAAAAGTTAAACATTAAAGAGTGATGAAGATTTTTGATCTGAAGAGCAACTAAAGGAAAAAAAATCAGCATGGCTTTTATAAAGGAAAGGCCTTGCTTCATTAGCTTTTTAGAATTTCAGCAATTGCTGAGTCTTTCTACATGGAGACACCCTTTTTACAAATAACATCGCTCTTTCATGTTCACAGAAGCCCTTCGATCCAACAGTGTTGATAGAAGATGAGCTATATTTTGCTCATGTTATAATTTCACACTCTTCTGAAAGGCTTCTCAAACTTCATGAACCAATGAGATGGAAAGAGATTGTAAAACCTGTCTCCTTTTCTGTGTGAAAGATGATCTTATAGATAAAATTGCTCTTACCAGTTAAAATTTTTATCTAAGCTTGTTAATATGGTCGTGTTTAGACATAAAACTTTTCCAGACTTCGGAAATGATATGCTGCCAGCTTATAGACTGGTAACTTATTGAATGGATAGCAGAATCAACTATACTACACAATACAAAGTAATTTATCTCAGAGGATTTGTCTTGATGTCAGTGATTATTATAAAACATTTGGAATCAAAGGTAATCACTGAAATAACTAACTTGAAGTGAGCCAAGATTACTTAGCACAATAAAGCCTTAGCAGAAACATCAACTGGTGGCATAATTCAGCAGTGAAAAATAAGATTAAAAAAATCATATGGAGAGTATCAGAATTCAGTTAAACATAGACTGAAAGTAATTTCTGCTCTGTATTTCAGATCAGTACTAGACACTGGATAATAATCAACAAGCCTATTATTATAATGCTTCATTTCTGGCCTTTCAGGAGTAGCTGATATGATAGAAACTGACTCTGGGATTACATGACCTTTTGATTTAATCCAGTTAAGTGGATCATCTGTGCCCAGTCATTATGGGCATCGTAAATAACAATTACAATTCAAAAATATACTTTTGAATATTAGAAAAGAATGTGGCTACCTAATGTAGACATCTATACACTGTTTCTCTTATTAAGTCATATCCCTTGAAATCTTAGGGTTTATTAGTTTACCTAGTGCTTTTGTGATTGTAAAACTGAACTTTAATAGGGATAGTGATATTCCATAATGTGTAAGTTATACAAATTTGAAAAACATTTCTGAAAATCTCTTACCCGTGTACGGTCTTCAATGCTATAGATTCGTAGCTGCATAGGGATGTTGAAGCTGTGTAGAAAATTTCCTCCAAAAACTAGGGTATCCGTAGGAGTATACACAGCATGGATCCAACCTAAGGATCAAAGCCCATCATTCAGATAATCCGAGGTTCCATAGCTGAAAATCTTGTATTTCTAAAGTTGTAATTTACATAAGTTTACACTTCCAAGAGTTGTATTTATTGAACAAAATCTTCTCAGAAAAAAAGTACTCTTAATTCCATTACAAAGATGCAATGACATTTTTTCACCTGAAAATGGAGGAAGGGGAGGTTTGATGTTTTCTAGTTTCTTAGAATAACTGCCTATCGCCCTTCCCTCAATATTTTCTACGAAATTTGCCAACACTGCAGATTGCCCGGTTGACCTAAATGGATAAATACTGTTTAAGTCAGAAGCATTTTTAGGCCTCTGAAGCAAAGGGGATAAAGTGCTTACATTACTAGAGAGATATCACCAGAGACTTAGCTATGTACTTTGGGATGAACACTCTTTGAATGGTGCAGGAGTGTGAGCGGATTTCCAGAAAACACTACAGACTACAGGAACCATTTGTGCTTTAGCCTGAGATGCAGACAACACAGACTCATCCCCAACAGCCTGTGCCTGTCTTCAACAGTGAAAGAACACAGGGCAGAAAACATCCTGCAGCCAAGAAGGCTCCACAGACATTTGCACTACTCAGGTGACCCTGAGGACACAAGATAAACCTCCAAATGGCTTCAACAACTCTCTGAGAGAACACAAATGATCAGCCGTCTGCAAGGAATATAAATCCTTCCATTCCCCACCATCCATTCAGAGCTGAAAAATGTCTTCAACGAAAAACAAGAAAGCCCAGTTGCCTTCTGAAAAAGCACCTTTGGGACAACCGTGACCTGGATGACTTGAGAATCTCCATAGAGACTTACATGGCTATTTTAAACTTAATTTTATTTTAAACTTCCAACCTTTCAGAAAATCAGAACAGATAAAAGTCAAAGGTTATGCTGCTAAAAATTTAGATAGATAGGCTGTAGTTAATCCAAGAATTGTCCATTCAAGTTTAAGCATATCCCAGGCTTAATCAAACCATAAGAAGTACTGTATTATTCTAATTCAACAGTCATATAGTCTTTTAGCAATAAAAAAGATACTAAGAATCTGCTGTTTAGAACTGTTTTTAGTAACTGTGTTTTTACCTATGCAACATTGTTTATATATACCTGAGGGAATGACAAAGGTATAGCCTTGCTTTAGTTCAATACGCTGACAATCTGATACCCTGTCACCAAGGAAGATGTCACCTTGCTTCCCTGATAGTAGCCAGTTTTCATATAATTCTAAGTTCTGCGGAGTGGGTGGGATTAGCCAGAAGATCTGCAAATAGAAAAAGGAAAGTTAAAGGTGTCCTTCAGAAAAATCAGCTATTAAATCCAGATTAGTATTCTAAATTATGCAATATTTTGCTGAAAATTGGTGACCTACATATTCCATCAATAAGCTTCCTAGCTAAAAATTATTTCACATTGTCTGTATTGCTTCTGATAATTTTCATACAGGCAAAAGTAAATGGACCAAGTGCGGAGAAGAAGAAACCTAAGACTCTACTGCAGTGATGGTGAACCTTTTAGAGACCAAGTGCTCAAACTGCAACCCAAAACCCACTTATGTATTGTCGGGTGCCAGGTGGGCGTGGCCCATTGGGTGGGACTAAAAAGTTTAATCAATTCCAACTTTGCAAGATCTTTTTTCTTCCCGCAAGAAGTTGGAATTGATTGATTGATTGAACTTTTTTTTTTGCACATGGCAGCGGAGGCCTAAAGCGAAAAGGTTTTATAAAACCCAGCTGAAGGCCTAGGACTTTGGTGAGGACGCGCGTGCCCTCAGAGAGGACTCTGCGTGCCACCTGTGGTACGTGTGCCGTAGGTTCGCCACCATGGCTCTACTGCATGTTTGAGACTTTGCTAATTTGTGCTAATTGTGGATGTTTAGTGGATAGTCAACTTTTAGAAGGGCAGATCACCCATTTAAACTGAAATAATGCTCAAGCATTAGGAATAAATACAGTTAAAAAAAGGTAACTGAAACCATTTAGCAATGTTCCAATGTCTGATCTTTCTTACATGTTGCTTATCACATTCAACCAATCTGTCTCTGTTCTTCAAGTACTCCTCTCTCTCTGCATACTGGATCCTCAGGGTAGAGCTTTTCTTCCCAGAGGATTGTTCTGAAGTATTTTATCAGCATTTCATCTGCAGCCTGGTCCTGTCCTAGCTACCCCAGGGTGGCACACAAATCTTTCAGTTTACAACCTTCCCTTTTATAATATGTTACTAGATGCCAATAATCACTGCCAGCAGTTTGAATTATATGGAGATTGCAATTTGTATGATTGTTATTATATTACAAAGAGTCCTCAACTTACGACCACAATTGGCACTACAACTTTCATTGCTAAGTAAGGCACTTATTTAGCAGGGGTCCCCAATGTCGGGGTCCCCAATTCCATGTACTGGCAACCGGGCTGCAGCATGCCAGCAACCGGGCCCTGCAAACGAACCATCCACAGGATGCACGCAACACACAAAACCACACCCCCTCCAGTCTGCAGAAAAAACTCTCTCTACAGAATGGTCCCTGGTGCCCAAAATGTTTTGTGTGTGTGTGTTTGTGTGTGTCTGCTTTTACAATCTGCTTTATTACGGTTGTTAATAGAATCATTGCAGTTGTTAAATCACTCATGCAGGCTTCCTCCACTGACTTTCTTTGTCAGAAATAAAGGTCGTAAGTGGTGATCAAATGACCCTGGGATGCTGCAACCATCGTAAATACATGCCAGTTGGCAAGTGCCTGAATTCTGATCATGTGATTGTGGGAATTCTGCAACAGTCACAAGTGTGAGGACCACTTGTAAGTCACTTTTTTCAACGCCGTTGCAACTTCAAATGGTCATTAAATGAGTCATAGTCGAGGACTATTTGTATATTATATATAATAACTAAAACAAAACATCACATTACATTGCATATGCAATGCAGAGCCAGTAGCCCTCAAAGATTCAATGTGGCAAAAAGATATTCTAAAGATATTTCCAAACTAACTGCTGTTTGGGGAAAAATTAAAGATACTAAAGTAGATTAATCTTTGTGTCCTCCATTTTTAACAGTGCTGTCTGTATTGTACTATTTACTTCAGTTTCAGATTGGCATAGAAAACTAGCCACTTGGATTTTACTCGTTTATATATACTGTAGGAGTTCAGTGAAGTGTTGAAGAATCCTTATGCGTTCCTTAATTTCTACAGTTAATGCAACCAATTTAAATGGGAGAGATCATTTAGTAAATTTTCTCCTCATTTAGCAACTGTGTCCCATTCTAATGACTTGGTTGTTAAGTAAAATAATTGCTAAATGAATACATGACTGAAACAGAGAGAGAGAGAGAGAGAGAGAGAGAGAGAGAGAGAGAGAGAGAGAATTATGAAGGTCATTGGTTCCTTCTTTCCTACAGTGTCCTGTGTCTGATCCAGTTCTCCCATTTTGCCCCCCTTACAGGTTGGAGAGATTGCTTAAGCTCTCTTTCTGGGCTGCTTTTCTTCACATAGCAGTGATTCCCTAAAAACTGCAAACAAGGTAACAAGCTCAGTTCTGTGACCTTAATTAGTTAATTAGAACTAACTGCCTGAAACTAACATGACTTTAATCAGTTTCACTCTGAAGGCTTCTATTGTCAGGCCCAAATGCATGGATTGGTTGGAAAATGAATTTTTAATCGCCATTTATTATTGTTGTAGTTGTGAATGATCACTAACTGAGGTAGTCACTAAATGAGTAATGGCTGTACAATTAGCAAAACAAATGATTTGAAACAATGAAAACAAAAGTTTTGCAGTAGGACAAAACAGAGATATCTCAATTTTTAAACTTTCTTAAAAATAGAATATTAAATGATTGAAGAACTAGGGATATAAAAGTCTTCAAATAAGCCTAAAAATCTCTGGAAATTTCCATGTTTTAATAAGACCAAGTAAAAATATCTAGTAATGTCCTCTGTGCCAAATGGGTAACAAAAGAATGCTGCAGTTGAATAGCATGAGCAGATATGTAAAGTATTATTTTTCTGATCTTGAAGATTTATACCTAAAAGCAAATTCTTTGCAAAAATGGTACCTATTTAAAAAGAATTAAGTAGTTACACTGATCTCATAGATTGATCTTTTCAATCTACTTAAAAAACTATTTTCTGCATGTATTCTATTTTCCAATATAAACTATTAGGCATGTAATTAATAAAACACACAGTTGTTTCATTAACTATTCCTCATTTTTAAAATTTGCTCTCATGTTCTATTAATTACATACCGTGTAATATATAATAATAGTTACACAGTGTAACTAGTTACACTAAGGCAGGGCTTTTCAACTTTTTCACCCACTGTACCACTTTTAGGATATGGCAACATCCGAGTACCACCAGTCGCCTAGCAAGGTGTCAAAAACTTGGATGACCGGGGGGGGGGGGGGGGGGGAAGGAAAAAAGTGATGAAGTACAGGTAGTCCTCGACTTACAACAGTTCGCTTAGTGACTGTTTGAAGTTACAATGGCACTGAAAAGGTGTCCTCCAAGCCACAGCCAAGCAAGACACCTGCCTGCCCGCCCGGCGGCGCTCTTCCTCCTGTCCAAGGTTTTCATTGTGAGCATTTCTGTTGAGGATTGGCAGCAGGGGTGGGGTGGGGGTGTTTGGTTTTTATTTCTCCCGTCTGCTGCATGGTTGCACCAGGTTTTGGTCACTTTACATGACCCTGGGACACTGTGATCATCATAAATGACCTGGACTGACAGGCATTTTAATTAATTATATTTAGAATTTTTAATTTATTTATAGTTTTTAATTTTAATTTATTGCACAGATGATTTTAATTTTATTTTTATCTTAATTTCTGTACTTATTATGTTTTGTTGTTAGCCGCCCTGAGTCCTTCGGGAGATAGGGCGGGATATAAATCCCATCAATAAATAAATAAATAAAATATGAATCAGTTGCCAAGCATCTGAATGTAAATCACAAGACCCTGGAGATGCTGCAACATTCCAGCTGATCGGCGCTTCTTCTGGGCTCAGAAGTGCCAGGATCAGTGTCGAGCTCCAGCTGGAGCCTGGCGCTGATCCTGGCGCTTCCACTGAGCCCTGACAGCCCCAAAGAAGTGCTGATCCTGGCGCTTCCGCAGAGCCCTGATAGCCCTGCAGCTTCAGCCATCTCTTGCTCAGGCTTGTGCGGAGCTGCCACCGGTTCAGCTCATTCCCCTTCCCCGCTACCACTTTTCTTGGATGGTCACGTATCACCTGCCAGGTGCCAATGTACCACAGGTGGTACCCGTACCGCTAGTTGAAAAGCCCTGCACTAAGGAGTCCTGTTAAAACAGTCCAATAAGTCTGATTCTAGAGTGTCTAAATGAGATGCAAGTGGCTCCTCAAGTGAAATGAAGTATATTTAGCAACTGCCGTGTACTGTGACCATTTGCAGGTTACAGCCTTTTTACTCAAACCTTCTCACAAAAAAGTACATTGCTGAAATGCCACAGTACCTTCCCCCCTCTGAGTATGTGATACCATACTGATGTGCCACCAAAATCTACATGGAAATCTGTGTAGCATCCTTTAACGCTCATCAGGCAATATCTGAAATACAGTAAAACCAGAAATTATGAAAACATAAACTTTATTGAATTAAGTTGCAATACTGTGTAGATGGAATAAATGCTTATTGTTAGTATTTAGTATGCCACTGATATGTTGAATGACAGTATTAATTACCAGAATCTATAGTGTTAAGAATACTCTGTACTGTTGAAACAAAAATGGACAATAAGATTAGTACTTGATGTGTAGTTTTTATTGTATCAGAAAGCCAGTAATAGGAATCTATATCCCTAAGCAGGAAGTTCTTCCTGCTATAATTCCTGCTGTTTCAAACAAATCTATTTTGCCATTCAACAATACAATGTTCATAGATGTTACCCATCCAGTTAGCATTGTTGGAGGACTTAGGAAAGATGTTAGCACGTCTGGCACAGACTGCTGACCTTGTGACAATCAATAAAATATAGAAGGATAGGTAGCAATATAGAAACATCAACGAAAAGAAAGATCTATATATAAAATTTTACTTACTTTTGCACTTTTGGATACTGCATATCCAAAATAGCATTTGTTGATTCTGTCTGGCTTTCCTTCAGATGCCTTGGCCACATATTGTCAACCCAATCAATTAAATCCACCTGGAAATATGTATTAAATCAAGATTTATGTTTGTCACAAACAAATGTTCGATATCCTTCTGCCAAAATATTAAACAGGTATCAAAGATTATGCCTCAAGGTTCAAGATATAGGATATTTCACTAAGTATCAATTAGTGAGGCTCTACTCATTCACCCTTTATTATTACACTGATATATTCTGTATTCATGAAGAATTAGCTATGAAATAAGATATACAATAATATCTTAGAAATTTAAATGCATGTAACAATCACACCCCTCACAAAACAGAACAGGTTAGTCAGGAGTAAATATCTCTCACCTACGCTGATGAAATATTACAAAAAAAAAAAAAAAAAAAAAAGATAGATCCTCTCATAAAGACCCTAACTGGAATTGGAATTTCTGTTGCTAAGTGATGCAGTCATTACATGAAACATCACATGACTGCCCTGCTTAGTGTTGGTAGTTTCGGCAGTCCCATTGTGGTCCAGAACTGCACTGTCATTGGAAGAGGATCTTGCGCTTTTCCTTCACTGTGGCAGTCGGCTCTGCTTAACTCCCTCCACCTACCTATCCCACCCACCCCCATTTTTGCCCTTTTACCCACCCTGCACTCTGCAACCCCTGCTGCCTTGCACTTCCCTGTCCCTGCCACTCCACTTGCAAAAGTCAGCTTGGGGCGGCAGGGATGCAGGATGAAGCATAGGGTGTGTGTGTGTGTGTGTGTGTGTGTGTGTGTGATGGCAGCGTGCAGTCTCTTCACCTCCCAGCATAGTCCAGTTCCTCTTTATGGGAGTCAATATAAAAGACTGTTGATTCATGAGGCGAATTCTTTGCCTGGATTTACTCGAGTTTCAAATGGCTCTGTGGTAAACAGATAGTAAGGCCCTAACGACCAGTCATGAGATGACTTCACTATAGGGCCTTCATTGTCTAAAGAAGAGTCAGGTGAGAGTCTTATTGGAGGGGGAAAAATTGTAATCTTAGCTTGACTGTTTCCTTCTTTATAATCTTCTATTACTCCAGTCTCTTCGTCAACAACCACCACCTTTTGTGAGGGCCATTTTAAGTATTTAAATAACAATAACAGCCCTTCTACTCATCTTCATAATCATCCCTTCCATCCTCCTGCAATAAGTACTTTACTAACTGGCTGCCTGTATTGCAGTTGGGAGAAGTGAAATGAATTTTGTGAGATCAGATACTTGGAGTTCCATCATTAGTTTACAATCTTTTGTTACTGGCATGCTGCAGTAAACTTAGCTTGTCATGGTCAAACCACAGCTGATAATAATGTGGTGTGCTTCAATTAAAACAAACCTCCTACCCAATACTTATGGAATAAAATTTAAAATTATCAGTTGGAGCTCACATACAGGGAGTGCAGAATTATTAGGCAAGTTGTATTTTTGAGGATTAATTTTATTATTGAACAACAACCATGTTCTCAATGAACCCAAAAAACTCATTAATATCAAAGCTGAATATTTTTGGAAGTAGTTTTTAGTTATAGCTATTTTAGGGGGATATCTGTGTGTGCAGGTGACTATTACTGTGCATAATTATTAGGCAACTTAACAAAAAACAAATATATACCCATTTCAATTATTTATTTTTACCAGTGAAACCAATATAACATCTCAACATTCACAAATATACATTTCTGACATTCAAAAACATAACAAAAACAAATCAGTGACCAATATAGCCACCTTTCTTTGCAAGGACACTCAAAAGCCTGCCATCCATGGATTCTGTCAGTGTTTTGATCTGTTCACCATCAACATTGCGTGCAGCAGCAACCACAGCCTCCCAGACACTGTTCAGAGAGGTGTACTGTTTTCCCTCCTTGTAAATCTCACATTTGATGATGGACCACAGGTTCTCAATGGGGTTCAGATCAGGTGAACAAGGAGGCCATGTCATTAGATTTCCTTCTTTTATACCCTTTCTTGCCAGCCACGCTGTGGAGTACTTGGACGCGTGTGATGGAGCATTGTCCTGCATGAAAATCATGTTTTTCTTGAAGGATGCAGACTTCTTCCTGTACCACTGCTTGAAGAAGGTGTCTTCCAGAAACTGGCAGTAGGACTGGGAGTTGAGCTTGACTCCATCCTCAACCCGAAAAGGCCCCACAAGCTCATCTTTGATGATACCAGCCCAAACCAGTACTCCACCTCCACCTTGCTGGCGTCTGAGTCGGACTGGAGCTCTCTGCCCTTTACCAATCCAGCCACGGGCCCATCCATCTGGCCCATCAAGACTCACTCTCATTTCATCAGTCCATAAAACCTTAGAAAAATCAGTCTTGAGATATTTCTTGGCCCAGTCTTGACGTTTCAGCTTGTGTGTCTTGTTCAGTGGTGGTCGTCTTTCAGCCTTTCTTACCTTGGCCATGTCTCTGAGTATTGCACACCTTGTGCTTTTGGGCACTCCAGTGATGTTGCAGCTCTGAAATATGGCCAAACTGGTGGCAAGTGGCATCTTGGCAGCTGCACACTTGACTTTTCTCAGTTCATGGGCAGTTATTTTGCGCCTTGGTTTCTCCACACGCTTCTTGCGACCCTGTTGACTATTTTGAATGAAACGCTTGATTGTTCGATGATCACGCTTCAGAAGCTTTGCAATTTTAAGAGTGCTGCATCCCTCTGCAAGATATCTCACTATTTTTGACTTTCCTGAGCCTGTCAAGTCCTTCTTTTGACCCATTTTGCCAAAGGAAAGGAAGTTGCCTAATAATTATGCACACCTGATACAGGGTGTTGATGTCATTAGACCACACCCCTTCTCATTACAGAGATGCACATCACCTAATATGCTTAATTGGTAGTAGGCTTTCGAGCCTATACAGCTTGGAGTAAGACAACATGCATAAAGAGGATGATGTGGTCAAAATACTCATTTGCCTAATAATTCTGCACTCCCTGTATGTGCAGTCTCTTATATCACCATCTCACTGGAAGTCAAATGGACTTAAATATACTTTAGTACTGCTAGTGAAAGAATCAAGTTTTTTATTCTTCCGAGCATTTTTCCTGCAGGTACGGGGTCTACTTTTTCGGACTAACCAAATGTTGACCCATCGGCTGCAACAGTAATTGACTGATTGGCTTGTTGCCTGATGTTGTGGGCTGAGAGGGAATCACTGGTCATCCAGGTAGATTTGGATGCCTAAGGCAGGACTCCTGGTTTCTAACCTGGAACCTTAACAATTAGATCAAAGTGGCTTGCTAAAAGAATGAGAGTTAATGCTTATATTTAAATACAGGCTGATTTCTCATACTGTAATTAATTTCTAATAATGTAATTAATGCCACACATACTGCAAGCTATCAGTCACAACTTATTTTTATTTTAACATGAAAAATTTCCTCCAGGGACAATATATTTAGTTGTTTATATAGTGAGGGTTTTTTGTTAAGATTTTTATTTACAATAATGCCTAGAAGTACATTTTTAGTTAGCTCCCAGTTTTCTTATGGATGCAATTCATGGTGCTGGTTATCACCTTTAACGCCCTAAATCAGGGTGTCAAACTCAATTTCATTGAGGGCCGCACCAGCATTGTGATGCCCTCGGGGGGGGGGGCGCGGGCGGGCGGCATGGCCCATTGGGTGGGCGTGGCTGCGGTGGTCAGGGCAGACTGGGTGGGCATGGCCGGGGTGGAAGTGGCCACCTCGATGTTGCTCAGGGGGATGACTCTGGGGGCCGGGCAGGGTTGGGGTAGATCCAGGGGGCCTCTGGTGGGTGGGGCGGTGGGCAGGAGGCTCGTCCTGCAGGGCGAGGTGAGGCAGGACAGGGTGGGGATGCCATTGCTGTGGGGCAAGGCAAGGCAGGGGCTGGGCCGGCTGCTACCTGACACCATCAGCCCACGCACACAGAGGCCAGCGAGTGCATGGGGGCTAACAGTGTCCGTCAGCAGCCACAGCCTGCTGGTCCCTTGACCGGTGCCCTCTGGGGCTCCGCAGCCCGCTGCGAGTACTGGGCCAGCCCTCCAGCAGCAGGTGGAGAAGGGGAGGCGCGTGATGCAGACCGCCGGACGCGCCTACTCCGTCCCATCTGTTTTTGCTTGCACTTGGGAGAGCAGGTCGCTCCTGGTCATCTCCTCAGCCCCCTTGCAGATTTTGCCCTTGGCCCGCGTGTGGAGCCTGTTCCCTTTGCACACCTGACGCACTTGGCCTCACCTCAGGCTGGCACTGCCAGTAGCTTGCGCAGGTCCATTAGGCCACTGCCACCGCCCAGAGCATCTGGCCCACCCAGCTAGCAAGCTCAAGTAGAGGTGGTAGAGTATGCCCACGCCCAGCAAGCAAAAGGGCACCCCGAGTGGAGAAAACCGGATCCCCATTGGCGCCATGGCCCCCTAGTCCCAGCTAGGATTGTGTGCCTCTCCATATCTGCTGGGCCTGGTCCGCCATGACTCTGATGGTGATCTGGCTTTCCCCGCTTGGCCTTTTGCCTGCTGGCCCTGGGCGTACTCTACTACCTCTACTTGGGGCTTCCTAGCCGACCGCTTTGCCTCCTTTGTGCTGGCCTGGCCTGCAGCTCTGGGCAACGGCCTAAGGGACTGGCGTGAGTGGCTGGCGGCCGCAGCAGGTACCAAAGTGCGCGAGGGGAATGCGCTCCACCCGCAGGCCAAGGGCAAGACCCTTGAGGGGGCTGAGGAGATGACCAGTGGCGACCTGCTCTCCAACCAAAAAGAGATGGGAGAGAGTAGGCATGTCTGGCAGCTTGCATCACATGCCCCTGACTCTGTGTGCTGCCAGTGCCGCCACAGCGCTGCCGCTGGAGGGCCAGCCCAGTATTCACAGCGGGCTACGCAGCCCCTGCTGCCAGATGCCGTCGGCCCCCCATGCGCTCACTCGCTCCTGTGCGTGTGACTTGGGGTCCGCCGGGCTGGCTGGGGCTGGAGCTAGGGTGGCAGGGGCCAGTCCCTTGCTGTCTCCGGGGCATCCCCAGGGACCAAATATCAGCTGCCCTACTTTGTGGAACATTGTCCTGCTGGCAATTTGCCAGGTCTCCACCCTTCAAGCCATTTGAAAGGCTGTTAAGACTTGGCTTTTGACTGAAGTGCTGGGATTGCATTGGTAGTAGGCATGGAAGGATGGTAGTTGAACTTGCTGTGAGGCATCCCAGTGGGCATGACTATGGCATGGGGTATTATTTTGTTGCTTTCTGTTTATGGTTATTTACTAGTTTTATGGTCGTTGTAAGTTGCTTAAGATGAATGGCCATATAAATCTTTTAAATAAATAAAATCTACTATGTATAAACAGGGAGCAAATGCAACATTCGCTAGCACTGATGGTGTTACCTAGTCAGATAATAAAACATCGGCAGGCAAACAACCAAGCTCAGCGAGCATCAAAGATTCCATATATCATACTATCATCTACCCTATAAAATTAACAAATATTAAGACATAAAGCACATTCAAAATCCTGACAAAATACAATCAAAATAAAACATACCAATATGAATTGGTAAGAGATGATACAAAGGAACCACCATTTTTACCACTGTATTTGTCAAAAGCCAAATGGAACAGAAGGGCTTAACTAATTTCTTAAATGACAGAAAGGAGAAGGTCATGCTAACCTCAGGGAAAAAGAGAAGCCAATAGGATTGTGCAACCATGTGAAAGGCTCATCTTCTCACTCTTGTTCCCCAAACTCAAGCTTAAATTGAGACTGTACCCAAAGCAAATGCAGCCAGGCAGAAATGTTTCCCATTCCACTTCCATCTTGCACTTATCCACTCACAGCTTTACTCCCAAACATCGATGCCAGCAGTATTCCAACTGCCTGTAATAACTGAGCCCCACCCTGTTGTTTTCAAGGATGTCTTAACATCCAGCGGCATCCGTACCCCACCCAGGCTCTTGGCTTACAAAAGAAAAGGCTGCAGGAAAATAAGGGATAAGAACAAATCTATCTAATTGGTAAAACCCAAAATTAAAGTTTCATCTCCCCCCCCCATCTCAACTCCAGAAGCGGTTTTCAAGTAAAAACAAAAGTACTTATGTTTTTTTTTCTTTTATCAAAGCAGTCAATTTAGCCATCTCTGCTAACTCCATCAACTTTTGCAGCCATTCGTCCATTGTGGGGATCGAAGTGTCCTTCCATTTTTGTGCATAAAGTAGACTTGCTGCCGTCAACATATCTAACATCAAAGTTCCAAATTTTTTTCCAAGTCTTTTTCCATTAAAAGTTTCTGGTTTTATCTTAATATCCACTTTAAGAATTTTCTGTATTAGAATATGAATCTTACTCCAATATTTCTTTCCTATACACATGTCCACCACAAATGATAAAAAGTCCCTTCTTTACATTTACATTTCCAACATTCATTTGAAATACCTTTATACATTCTTGATAACTTCTCTGGTATTAAATACCAATGGTACATCATCTTATTCTCCCATTGTTTAAGCATTACATTATATCCAAAGTTCCTTGCCCACTCAATCTTAATGCTTTACATATTCACTTTCCAAATTCAAATTCAATGTTTTATAGACCTTAGTAATAATATGTTCATCACTACCACACTGTAAAATTCCCAATTCATTTTTAACAAAGTCAAACCCATAACTCTTTTTGTCTAATTTAAATCTTTCTTTCAGTTGTAAATATGTAAACTAATGACAGACATGTCTTTCTGATTCTAGCTCTTCCTTAGACTTGAGGGTAGGATCATCAAAATTAAAAGATATTATTTTACCATAAGTCCACTAATCTGGCTTCATCACCATTTCTTTTCTAAAAAAGTCTTCCTGGGGACGGACGCCCAAAAAAAACCTATGTTATATTTATTCCAAACTCTTAGAATGGCGCTTCTAAGAAAATGGCTGTTGAAATCAACATTTACTTTAACCTTGTCATACCATAAATAACCGTGTCATCCAAATCTTAATTCATGACCTTCTAGTTTACAGTATTATGTATTCATAGAATGAAGGCTATTGCTAAGCACATTGATTTGTGCTTTAGAATTGTAAGCCGCCCTGAGTCTTCGGAGAAGGGCGGGATATAAATGGGATTTAAATAAATAAATAAATAAATAAATAAATAAATAAATAAATAAATAAATAAATAAATGTAAAAAGTTGAGGTTTGATGTTGTTATCTCATTCTACTGCACCAAAAGGAGTCAAAAGTCAATGACTTCCCCCCTCCTTTTCTACACTCTTCCTTTCCCCATACCATTTGCTTTTGTATGTTTGTATTTTATATTATAAACTAATAAAAAATGGAAATGGCCAAAAAAAAAAAAAAGGAAACTGGGATAACGGCAAACTGATAGGGAAGCGGAAGCAGACAGGGCACCTGGAGATTGGCAGCTATTCCAGGCAGACAAGAGGATTATCAGTCAATTGCCAGGACCACAAGCTAAGGTGAGCCGCCTATCGTGGTAGGATTCCTGCCTGGATCCTGGAGCTTTCCTGGGAGCTTGACAGCAACCATATTGAGGCAGCACTTCATCCCAATTAACGTAAGAACTTTTGGAAGAAGGCAAAGGTTGTATGGCACTTTAAAAGACTTTGGAATTTTTATTAAGCATTGTATTAAATACATACTTACATGGAAATATGCTAGATGGAAATATAACCATACCAAATCTTTAAGGGTGGGGAGCAATTGCCTATTGTTGGGAAAGGTGTGTGCTGCAATAAAGCACTGTGTACAGATCTGCTATGCTGTGGTGTGTCCAGTCCTTAGAAAATAAAGATCCCTCACCTAAGGGTAACCCTCCATTCTTGAGTCCAAGATTTCCAGCAATCTGATATTCAGGATCAAGGGTGGGACATTATGATCACAGAGAGAGAAAAGCCCATTATCCCCTCATTATTCCCATCAGCATTTCCCTCTTTCTATTGCTGTAGAAGACCCCCCCCCTTACATTTTAAGTACACAATTAAAAATGCATTTAGCAGCTCAATAAGTTACTCAAATATTACCTGAACCAATATGGCTTAAACCATGACCCAAATTAATACTGTGGACTCCCTCATTTGTTTAAATGACCTTCAAAATAAAAAAAAAGTACTGTCAATGAAAGAAAAACACCAAACTAACCGTAGTTGGCCTTTGCACCAGGTTCTCAAGCCGGGTATGGCTGAATTCTAAGCTGATAACATTGTATAGCTTCTCTCGTTCTTCCTCTGGTGTTTCATAGTAGCGTGCCCACTGAGCCATGGTCATCTCAATATCCCTTTGTGTGTTTACGTCCATGACATCCACCATCCTACGACTCCCTACCGGTTGATAAGATACATAGATAATTAATTAATTTCCAGTAATACTGTCTAGCCCAAGAGAGGCAGGAAGACACCTAAAACATGGTTTTTAAAAAGGGTGGGAGGAGATAAAGGGCGTATAAAGGACAAGATACAGAATAATTATCCAAGGCCTCCTGATTGAGAGGTGCTTAATTTAAAACAAGCATTTTTCAATTTTTTTTTCTTTCAAGACCAGGGATTACTTCACAATTTAAAAGTTCTGCCAAAATTAAATTCTACACATAAATTACATACCAGCTTTTATCCTGACCTGCCAGTTTAATTTAGAAGAAAAATGCATAATTACCTACATAGAGTCGTACATCACCCACACTAAAGTCTGGATCGGGCATCCTGAAACAGAAAAAAATGTGTAGCAGTCACACTGTCAGTATTCACAGTTTAATGCTGTGAGTCTTTTATCTCTCTCTCTCTTACAAGTCTGCTTCAAAACTATCCATCATGAAAAACCAGAGATATAACCAAGCTCAATTTCTTACTTTTCTTTGAAGCCTCCAACACAATTTACCATTTTATTTCTCTGAATAAACTTTTTCAGTAAAGAAGTACTTGAACTGTGGATAAGCGGTTCCATTCTTGGCTGAAGCAGCTCTTGCTGCAAAGAGGTAGTGGATGAATTTTGAACAATTCTGTAATATTTATAGTATCAAGCCTTGTAAAATTGCACATTGTCTTATTTATTGATTGAGCACTGACAACATGAAACTTCTGCTTTATGACACGTAGGAATGTGAAATGAGATGCTCTTCCTATCAAGTGAAGTACTGAAAATTCTTTAACATTCAGACAAGATTCATATTTGGCTTTTTTTTTGGTCAGGAAGTGGAATTCAACTATTCGGGACCTGACACACATCCTGTTAAAATGCATATGCAGTCTTTACCCAATATACACGTCACAGATAAGATTCAGCACGTATCTAATCTACCTGTTGACACTGAATTTTACCTCTACTACTTAGCTTTGCTTTCCTAATAGAATTATAAGAAAGTGAAGACTTTTCTTCCTTATCTACTAGGGAAGAAAATCTCATTGTAAGCCAAGTGCATGAATGTGGAAAAAAATTGTAAATTGATTATGTAACCGAGTAACTGAAAGAGAAAAAAAAAAGGATTGAGAGAGCATTTGAAAAACCTCTCTCCATGGAACCCGGTCCCTGGTGCCTAAAAGGTTGGGGGACCTCTGTTCTAGGCTGTTCAATAATATACTAGGCTAGGATTAGATGTGGGATGGTTGCAATTTATACAGGTGAAACTCGAAAAATTAGAATATTGTGCAAAAGTTCATTTATTTCAGTAATGCAACTTAAAAGGGGAAACTAATATATGAGATAGACTCATTACATACAAAGCAAGATAGTTCAAGCCGTGACTTGTCATAATTGTGATGATTATGGTGTACAGCTCATGAAAACCCCAAATCCACAATCTCAGAAAATTAGAATATAACATGCAATCAATAAAACAAGGAGCGTCCATAGAACAATATCAGACCTCTGAAAAGTATAAGCATGCATATGTACTCAGTACTTGGTTTGGTCCCCTTTTGCAGCAATTACTGCCTCAATGTGGCGTGGCATGGAAGCTATCAGCCTGTGGCACTGCTGAGGTGTTATGGAAGACTAGCGGCCTTCAGTTCTTCTGCATTGTTCGGTCTCATGTCTCTCATCTTTCTCTTGGCAATGGCCTATAGATTCTCTATGGAGTTCAGGTCAGGCGAGTTTGCTGGCCAATCAAGCACAGTAATCCCACGGTCATTGAACCAGGTTTTGGTCCACTCCTTGTAAAAGTCCCCAACACTTTTGAATGGCCTTTTCCTGACAATCCTCTCCAGGCTACGGTCATCCCTGCTGCTTGTGCACCTTTTTCTTCCACACTTTTCCCTTCCACATAACTTTCTATTAATGTGCTTTAATACAGCACTTTGGGAACATCCAACTTCTTTTGCAATTACCTTTTGAGGCTTTCCCTCCTTATGGAGGGTGTCAATGATGGTTTTCTGCACAACTGTCAGGTCAGCAGTCTTCCCCATGATTGTGATTCCTACTGAACCAGACTGACAGACCATTTAAAGGCTCAGGAACCCTTTGCAGGTGTTATGGCTTAATTAGCTGATTAGAGTGGGACACTTTGAGCCTAGAATATTGCACCTTTTCACAATATTCTAATTTTCTGAGATTGTGGATTTGGGGTTTTCATGAGCTGTACGCCATAATCATCACAATTATGACAAATCACGGCTTGAACTATCTTGCTTTGTATGTATTGAGTCTATCTCATATATTAGTTTCCCCTTTTAAGTTGCATTACTGAAATAAATGAACTTTTGCACGATATTCTAATTTTTCGAGTTTCACCTGTAGGAACTCTTGATAATTATCTAGATATTCCCTTTGACAGCCAATTTTGAGTACATATGGGTGGCCAGGATAATATAGGGATGCTATCAGTATACTTTACACCCCACTATCTTAAAAACCTCCTATTAAGGTAGTCAAGATGAATGAGCTTTCGTTTCATTTCTTAAAATTCTTGTCCTTTTCAAACAGATATCTGGCCCCACCATGTTGAATGATATATGCTGGATTTCGTATTCTGCTTGGGTGGAGCTAATGATCTGAAAGTGAGCAAAGTCAATTTATCTTGGTTGCCAGGGACATCACTCTCTAGTCAGTTTTACATCAGTGCCCTGAATAAAACCTTAGCAGAGCGAACAACTGGATGAAATGGTCCAACTCTGCCATCTGCTGGTTTCTAATAGTTTCTTCTAGCAAGATCAAGTTAATGTCTACTGTAATTTACTTTATTTCTATCCTGCCTTTATTATTTATGTGAAGATGCTCAGAACAATTGCTTCTAATAGTTCAATTTCAAGAAAGCAATATGTTTCCTCAAACGTTATCTAAGCTGAATGGGCTGAATAAAGGAGATATTCAATCCAGGCAAAATGGGAGTCCTGTTGACGGATACAAAACTGCATTTGAGGAACTGAAGTTCCGTTTTGGTTTGGAAGAAGCTGCACTCCCTTTAAAAACAGATCCATAGTCTGCTGTTTGATCCTCAATAATAACAGATGTGAACTACAGCTAAGAGCCATTTGACAAGTACAGTTAATGCATTAGCAACAACTCTTCCTTAGCCAGAATCACATATGGCAGTACCATTGCTTACATTCTCTCTTAACTACTGCAATGAACTCAATGGGGAAATTATCCTTGAAAAATGTGTAGAAAAAGCAACAGATACACAATATAGCACTAAATTAACTAATACCAAGTAGAGCAGACATGTCAAACTCGTTACGTCACATGATGTCGCTAGACATATTGGGACAGTTTTGCCATTGGCGGCAATGGGGTGGGTGCGGCTTCTGGATGACGTGTCCGGCCCACAGGCTGGCAGTTTGACACCCCTGAAGTAGAGGGTTCTACTTGAACCAATGCAACTGGATCAACAGCATGGATTCTCAAATATGCCTGCCCAATTAAGAAAGGAAAAAAAATAACTGCCTCAGTGATTAATAAAATGGGCTTTGATGGGGTCAAAAAATTGAATTATTATTGAAAGTACATGCTTTTATGGGAGGATTGTTTATTTTAGCAAGAAAGATAGTCTTTTATTTAAAAAATGAAATCACAGGATGTAAGACCTAGAAGGGTCCTTGTCAATCTAGTTCAAACCCTTTACTGGAATCAACTTTTTCACTGGCAATCTTCTTCGCTGTTGAACAATTCTTATCATTAGGATATCCTATCCTCTGGACCAATCCTGTCCTGACAACTCTTTAGACACTTAAAGACAGCAATTGTGTCCTCTTACAGCCTTCTCTTCTTTTTGCTAAATACACAAAGTTCTCATCGTTCCTGGTAAAGTTTTTTCCTGCAAATCTCTTATAGAAATGCCAAACTTCTGAAATTTCTTTAGGCTTGGTGGAGCAGTGGGCTAATGCCTCCTTAAGTAACACCAGCTGCCTGCAATTACTGCAGGTTCGTGTCCCACCAGGCTCAAGGTTGACTCAGCCTTCCATCCTTCTGAGGTAGGTAAAATGAGGACCCAGATTGTTGGGTGCAATTAAGCTGACTTTGTAATAATGCCGCTTGGGGGGGGGGGGGGGCGAAAGCCCTAATAAGCAGGCATATACATAGAATGAAGGCTATTGCTAAGCACATTGATTTGTGCTTTAGATGGTAAGCCGCCCTGAGTCTTCGGAGAAGGGCGGGATTTATATATATATATATATATATATATATATATATATATATATATATATATATATATATAACAATTTGTTTCTCATTAGCTGGCTGAATGGCAAATACAGTCAAGAAAACAATGAGGCTTTAAGACTATCAACTTAAGAATGCTGGGATCCAGTGCTAAGTCCAGATCCCAGTTTGCATAACACTAGTCTAGAGATAATTGGCTTCCTCCAAGTTAACAAATATAGTTGCATTATTTGTGTTATCTATCACTTTGTTCCAAAATTCATGACTGGACATTTGTCCAACCTCTACAGATCCAGGGGAGGCATTTTAAGGACAGGATTGTACCCTTTCAAACTGGTATATATTATTCCTCACTGAAATGAGGCAATAGTTTCTATGTAGATTTACTATTTCTGATAGAACTGGCCAGTCATAATGAAGCAGGCAGCAAAAATCTGGCCTGATCCTCCAAAACATTTTATTTCAACAGTAACTAAAAGTGGACTCACAAATTATGATCAGTAACCTTAAAATCTCAATAGATCTTACACTAAATATGGCATCTAATTTGAATACATGTAATTATCTTTAACTTCAATATTATGTGCATTAAAATAAGCTTTAGAATAGTCTGTTGAGTCTTTTCCTATGCTAGTCCCATCTGCCATTCTCAGAAGCTTGGGAAAGCACAAACAAAGCATTCTGGCCCAGTAACACATTATCTCATCAGGGAAAATAGCGACTTTGTTTAATATCAAACTGTTATTGTTCCTCCACTCACTTTATTCCGAGACCATCGCAATTCTTGAAGATCAAAGGATCTCTTAAGCCACCACGTTGAATGTACTCCACAGTGAAGTCTGTTCAAAATAAATAAATAAATAAAAAATGGCTGGTTAGAGAAACCTCAAAAGAGAGCTGGAATGAAAAGATAAGAGGGAAAAATAAAATGATTTTGCCTACTTAATTACTTCCCTATTTTTGGAAAAAAAATTGTTATTAGCAAACTTAGGATTCTATTGGCACAGATAATGAAATATAACTTTACAGATATACTAATGAAGAGCTGGCTTATTCATTAAACATATCTGCTATGTACTATCCAGAACTGTTGTGGGGAAAATAGGTAAGATATAAATATTTTAAGTGTATAATTGAGCTGGACAAAGAGACATATGAAAATTCTTAGCCACATTATCCACTATAACAGATATATATAACCTGGGGCACCAGGGCTACATAAAGGTCCCAAAGACTTGTGTGACCTAAAATTCTGTCAAAATTATAATTTTTTATTACAACAGAAGGAAAAAATATCCAAACATAATACAAATGAACTATTCATTACAGTTTCAAATAGGGCTTTTAATTACAATATGGCCTGGACTCATGGCTCCTGCTCAAAGAGCAGTTGGCAGATATGGCTAGGAGGACCTTTGCATATCTTTGGTGTGCTAGGAGGTCCTGCGCACAGCAACTCACCCCCTTGTAACCTCTAGGTTAGACAACTGTCACATGCTCTACATGGGACTGCCCTGAAGACCATGAAAACTTCAACTAGTGCAGAATACGCCTATGTGTGTGGTAAATGTGCCAGATACAAGGCACATGTAACACCACTTCTGTGCATTGGTTGCCAGTGTGCTTCCGGATGCAATTCAAGGTGCTGGTGGTTACCTTTAAAGATCTAGATGGCTTGAGATTGGTGTACCAGAAAAAACTCTTTTCCAAGAGTCTCTACTTGTCCAATTAGAATTAACAGAATGGGCATGCTGCAGATCCCATTAGTCATAGCGTGTCAAGTAGCAGAGATCAGAAGATGAGCTTTTTCCACAGTGGCCCCTGCTCTATGGAACAGCCTCATTTTGGAGATTTGAATGACTCCAACTTTACTAGGCTTTCCTAAGCCCCTAAAAACCTATGTTACCATGCTTGGGGTGCTGAATGTGTTATGGGTCCTGTTTTCTGACTGTATTGCTAACTGGCCAAGTATCTTGCTCCTATGTACAGTGAAGGAAAAAATTATTCAATCTCCTGCTGATTTTGTATGTTTGCCCACTGGCAAAGAAATGGATCAGTCTATAATTTTAATGGTAGGTTTATTTTAACAGCGAGAGACAAATAACAAAAAAAAATCCAGAAAAACACATTTCAAAAAAAGTTATAAATTGATTTGCGTTTTAATGAGTGAAATAAATATTTGACCCCTTCACAAAACATGACTTAGTAATTGGTGGCAATCACAGAGGTCAGACATTTCTTGTAGTTGGCAACCAAGTTTGCACACATCTCAGGAGGGATTTTGTCCCACTCCTCTTTGCAGATCCTCTCCAAGTCATTGCAGTTTCGAGGCTGTTTGGCAGCTCGAACCTTCAGCACCCTCCACAGATTTTCTATGGCATTAAAGTCTGGAGACTGGCTAGGTCACTCCAGGACCTTAATGTGCTTCTTCTTAAGCCACTCCTTTATTGCCTTACCATGTGTTTTGGGTCATTGCCATGCTGGAATACCCATGACCCATTTTCAATGTCCTGGCTGAGGGAAGGAGTTTCTCACCCAAGATTTGACGGTACATGGCCCTGGCCATTGTTCCTTTGATGTGGTGAAGTTGTCCTATCCCCTTAGCATAACACCCCCAAAGCATAATGTTTCCACCTCCATGTTTGATGATGGGGATGGTGTTCGTGGGGTCACAGGCAGCATTCCTCCTCCTCCAAACACGGCAAGTTGAGTTGATGCCAAAGAGCTTGATTTTGGTCTCATCTGACCACAACACTTTCACCCAATTCTCCTCTGAATCATTCAGATGTTCACTGGCAAACTTCAGACGGGCCTGTACATGTGCTTTCTTGAGCAGGGGGACCTTGCAGGTGCTGCAGAATTTCAGTCCTTCACAGCATAGTGTGTTACCAATTGTTTTGTTTTCTTGGTGATTATGGTCCCAGCTGCCTTGAGATCATTGACAAGATCCTCCTGTGTAGTTCTGGGCTGATTCCTCACCGTTCTCATGATCATTAAAAGTTCACAAAGTGAGATCTTGCATGGAGCTTCAGACTGAGGGAGATTGACAGTTATTTTGTGTTTCTTCCATTTACGAATAATCACACCAACCTTTGTCACCTTCTCACCGAGCTGCTTGCTGACAGTCTTAAAGCCCATTCCAGCCTTGTGTAGGTCTACAATCTTGTCCCTGACATCCTTGGACAGCTCTTTGGTCTTGGCCATGGTGGAGAGTTTGGAATCTAATTGATTGCTTCTGTGGACAGGTATCTTACACAGTTAACAAGCTGAGATTAGTTTAAGAGAGTGCTCCTAATCTCAGCTCCTTACCTGTACAAAAGACACCTGGGAGCCAGAAATCTTGCTGATTGATAGATCAAATACTTATTTTACTCATAAAATGCAAATCAATTTATAACTTTTTTGAAATGTGTTTTTCTGGATTTTTTTGTTGTTATTCTGTCTCTCGCTGTTAAAATAAACCTACCATTAAAATTATAGACTGATCATTTCTTTGTTAGTGGGCAAACATAAAAAATCAGCAGGGGATCAAATAATTTCCCTTCTCACTGTATACTTAATCTGGATGTTTTTAGCATTTTTATTGTTTCAAAATGTTTTTTAGTATTTTAAACTGGAATACATTTTTTTGAATTGTAAGCTACCCAGAATCATTGACTTAGATGGGTGGCTATAGAAATTGAATGGATGAATAAATAAAAAAATAAATAGGATTTTCAAAGAGTAAAACAAAACTCCCATGTTTAACTTCTTACCTCCCATTTCTTCAACATAAACTGAATAAGGATTCTTTTCAATGGTTAAACAAGAACAAAACAAAAACAATCCAAACGAAAACTGTTTCTTTTAAAATGCCTCTTTCCTTGTTCCCCCAGCAATTGCACATACTTGCTGGAAGTAGTGAAAAGATATACTTAAAACTTCATATACAGAGAAAAGCAGATGGATGGCCATGTAAATTGAGTAAAATCAATAAAAATAATCTGGAAATCTTAATTCAAGCAAGATTAAGAAGAGAGGTACGATATTTTATTACTAGTTTATTTTAGATTATCATAAATTAGGTCTGCAATTGGTCCGAAATTTTTGTAATTTTAAAGTATCATTTCCACTTTTGGATATTTAGTTTAACAACTTATCATCTTCTACTAGCCCAAATAATAGCATTCCACAGATCACATATTAGCATTACTAATGTCAAGCTAACACATGGAATACCATTAGTATTCCATTCTCCACTACTTAATTAATTATGTCCTAATATTTTTTGCCCCAGGAATGCTAAAACTATTTATTCTGTTGGAAAGGCTGCTGTAGTTACTTATGCCATGCTTGCACAAATGAAGCTAATAAGGAGAACGGGAATGTTTGAATACTGATAATAAAAAGCATCACCATAATAGGGGGAGGGGAACACCACCACTGCCTGGTTAGGAAGCATATATTCTTCTGCTTTCTATACCACAATTGTTTTAAAAAATAAATTGTTACACTTAAGCTAAAAATAGCAGGACTGTGCATACTTCAAGAATTATTCAAAACTACCGCTTTGGAATTCATGCATGCATAATACCTCTTGGCTATCCATTAAAGCAGTTCTTTTTCAGTTTCCTGTGCCTCTGAATAATTTTCAAGGCATGCAAAGCCTTACAAAATAAACAGAACAACAACAAAAATACTAAAATTGTTAAATAAGGCACAAGTAGGGAGCTAGGGAAGAATCAGTCAGGGAGTTTAACGATGACTAAATAGTATATGGCTGTCAAAATCCGGACTTTGCAAAGAGTTTCACTATCACTTAACTTTTAATCAGCTGTCTGGAGCACTAATACAACTGCCTCATTTGTCAGTAAGTGACACATTATTTACTTATTTAAACCATTTATATGGCTGCCCAAGTTACTCTGGGCAGTGCACAAAAAATTCAACAAAACCTAACAAAAGGAATCCAAAATAGCAGTAGTACTTAAGACTTATACACTGCCCCACTGTGCACTCATAGTGGTTTAGAGTCAGCAAATTGCACCCAAGAATTTGGGTCCTCATTTTACTGACCTCAGAAGCCTGCCGAAGTCAACCTTAAGCTGGTGAGCATCAAACTCCTGGTTATGGGCAGTTAGCCTGCAATACTGCATTCTAACCACTGCGCTAAACAATAAAACAGCAGAGTCCAGCATACCAAAAGCAAAGGAAAGGACCATCTCTTAATAGCCTTTCCGAAGGTCAGCATTTACTGGATGGTTTATAAGCATGAGATTACCATCCAGTTTTAGCCTCTGAAAGAGTGACATTATTAGATCCAGGGCCTTTTTTTGTCACAGAACGCTCAGAACGGAGTTCCGGCACCTTTTTTGGATGGAACCTTGTAGGGTAGGCAAGGCGGGTTGTATGAGGTGTGTGAATTCTGGGACTTTTTTTTTTAAGAAAAAAAGCACTGATTTGATCCATCATAGATTGATGTTGCTTGAAGGAACTACCGTGTTTCCCTGAAAATAAGAAAGACTGGGTCTTATAATTTTTTTGCCTCCAAAAAAGGTACTAGGTCATATTTTCGGGGGATGTCTTAGCCCAGGACCGCCATAGCCAGGCGTGCCACAGCTTGACACTTGTTGCACCATCACCTGCCTTCTTCCTCATGGCATGCTGTGCTGGTACCGCTGTTCGCATGGCACGCTGCACCGGTGCTGTTGCTGCACTGGCACGTGCCATGTGATGTCCTGCCACAAGCGGCACCACCAGTGCAACATGCCACATGACCTCCTGGCACGAGTGACAGCACCGGCACGACGTGCCATGTGGCCACCTTCCATGAGCTGCTACCAGCAACCAGAAGTGGGCCAGCGGCCACATAGGCTCTACTGGATGGGGCTGCTGCTGCAAGGCAAAGCAGGTATTGGGGCCTGGGAGGCCTGGCTGTGGAGGCCCTGAGGCAAACGGGTGCAGGGCACATGGGGCAGCTCTAGCCCCCACCCTAGCTTGATTTTTACATGTGTGCCTTGCCCCACCTCGTACAACTAGACCAGACATGTCAAACACAAGGCCCGCGGGCCACAAACGGCCCGCCACATGATTGAATCTGGCCCGCACAACTCTCCCAGAAATTACAAAGGTCCGGCCCTCACCACCTTGGTGCCGGCCTGGCTGAGCACTTGCTCAGTAGGAGGCAAGTGCACGTGGGCTGGTGGAACCCAGCACCATTTGCATCTCATTAGTCTCCTGCGGCTCCAAAAAAAAAAGTGGAGGAGGGAGTGAGGTGTGACGCCGGGGGGGGGGGGGAGGGAGGACGAGCAACACCCAGCCGGTGAGGGGGAGATGTCCAGGCAGGAAGGCAGACTTGAGGTAGCCAGAGAAAGAGCCACAGATGGCTCCTCTGCCGGGCTTCTTTCGCACACGGGCTCCTTTGCGGGCGCTGCTGAGAGTGAGCAGAGGCGCCCGACCCAGATCCTGCAAGGCCCGGCTGAGATGCGCCCCCAGCAGCGGAGCCTCTCCGGTTTCTCTGCCGGGCTTCTTTCACACACGGGCTCCTCTGCTGGGCTTCTTTCGCGTGCGAGCTACTTTGCCGGGCGTTGCTGAGGGCGAGCAGAGGCGCCCGGCCCAGATCCTGCAAGGCCCGGCCGAAACACGCCCCCCAGCAGCACCAAGCAAAGTAGCTCGCACGAGAAACAAGCCCAGCAGAGGAGCCCGTGTGTGAAAGAAGCCCGGCAGAGGAGCCGGAGCGGCTCCACTGCTGGGGGCACGTCTTGGCTGGGCCTTGCAGGATCCAGGCCAGGCGCCTCTGCTCGCCCTCAGCAGCTCCCGGCAAAGTAGCTCGCACGCGAAACAAGCCCGGCAGAGGAGCCAGAGCAGTGAGCAGAGGCGCCCGGCCTGGATCCTGGAAGGCCCCGGCCGAGACACGCCCCCAGCAGCGGAGCCCCTCCAGCTCCTCTGCCGGGCTTCTTTCACACACGGGCTCCTCTGCTGGGCTTGTTTCACGTGCGAACTACTTTGCCGGGCGCTGCTGAGGGCGAGCAGAGGCGCCCAGCCCGGATCCTGCAAGGCCCATTCGAGACGTGCCCCCAGCAGGGGAGCTGCTCTGGCTCCTCTGCCGGGCTTGTTTCGCGTGTGAGCTACTTTGCTGGGCGCTGCTGAGGGTGAGCAGAGGCGCCCGGCCCGGATCCTGCAAGGCCCGGCCAAGACGCGCCCCCAGCTTTGGAGCTGCTCCAGCTCCTCTGCCGGGCTTCTTTCACGCATGGGCTCCTGTGCCGGGTGCTTGAAGTGCAAGGATCACATCCAGGCAAGAATGTTCAGCTCACAGAAAATGAGATTCTGGGCATATGCCTGAAGTCACGAGAGATCTTCCTGAGCCAGCCCATTTTGTTGGAACTAGAAGCCCCACTCGAGTTTTGTGGTAAACAGCGGTATAACATAAAATTATGGAAGACCTTCACTGATTGCTTCAACTGCCTACCTATCACTACCGAGGGCAGAATCCTTTAATTCCAGGCTGTGTTATGGGTAATTTTGCAGCTGCTGGGTTTCTGCTGCACAGGGTAAAGCTGTAAAATGGAAACTGAAGTGGGATCCCCTGCTGCCGGTGTGGTTTTGAAAAGCTGGCATGGGTATAGAAGTGAGATTATGTGTTGAATTGCTGTTCAAGTGTGTGTACTTCAGGGGCACTCCTAGCCTGGGGAAAGTAAGTCTCTGGTCCTTTTTTAGGAAGGTTTCCTGAATTTGAAGCCCTCTACCCCACTAAAAAGGACATAGAAATACAGGTAGTTCTCATTTACCGACCACAATTGGGACCAGCCACTCGGTTGTTAAGCAATGCAGTCACTCAGTGAAACTGCAACTGACTTAGGATCTTACTTCAGCTGCCATTTGCCACACAAACCTGAAAAAGTTCTAAATGCAAGGATTGGCTGCAAAGTTACTCTGTCACCACTGTTGTAACTGTACTGTTGCTAAACGAGGACTACCTATCTTACGGCTATGCAATGCTCATCGGGGTGCCTGCAATGAGCCAATATCTGGCCCCACCCCACTAGGCTTTTTCAGGGGCCTCGAGGCCGAAGGGGGAAGTTGGCCCTCTGGGAACCAGGTTGAGTGGCACTCTGCCTGCTTCAAGTGCACCTACCTACAAGGGTAACCCTGGTGTGATTGCTTGATTTGCTGGTATAGTAGAGCTGAGCGCTAAAAACTGTTTTTGCCACCCTGCCTGCCCCTCAGGGGCACTGCTGCCAACTTTCTTTCATTTTGAGTAAGCTGCGCTGAGTGAGCAGCATTGAGCTGGCCACGCCCACCCGGCCATGCCCACCTGGCCACGCCCACCCGGCCCCCCGAGGGCAACCGTAATGCTGATGTGGCCCTTAATGAAATTGAGTTTGACACCCCTGAACTAGACGGTGGGATGGAATGGGCGGAGTCTTAACTAGGGCTTATTTTGGGGTAGAGCTTATATTAGGTGTACATGTAAAAATAAAGCTAGGTCTTATTTTTGGGATAGATCTTATTTTGGGGAAAACATGGTAGTACAACCTGATATATGTTTGTCAGTATAAACTTCCTAATTGCAAAGATGTATACAATATATACCAAGAAAGTACTACTTTCCCCTTATTACATCCTAATTTCATAGATTTATTAAAGGAGATTTCAAAAGTACTTGCAATCTATATGGAAATGATGCACACATACGCTGAAAGGAACTTACTTTTTTAGAATATATTGAAGTCAAAATTTATTCATTAATAGTTTGATCTCTGTATTTGCAGGGGTTATATATCAACATTTCCTGCAAAAATTCTGAAATTCTGTGAAAATCTGTCCTCTGCATCATACAGCCCTACATATTTTCTACACATGCTTAAACACTTACACATACACCTAAGGTCAGGTTAAGAGTATCTAACACAGACACATATAAAACGAAGATCACAAGCCAACCTATTTACTATGTATTGAAGATGCATGTGCCTCACCATCACTCAGGATGAATCCTGCGAGTGGCAGCCAGAATTTTAATATGATAAATGTCATCATTGCCACAGCAAAAACAGAATGTATGGTGAATATGGAAACCCAACGATGTTACATTTTCACATCATCCAACTCCAAAATTATCCTGGGAGACTCTACCAAGTTAGAAGAACAACATTACATACAACTACAATTATATATAAAACAACTGTTTGAAAGAATAGAGCCAT
The DNA here is from genome assembly GCF_947247035.1 of Vipera ursinii. Taxonomy (NCBI): domain Eukaryota; kingdom Metazoa; phylum Chordata; class Lepidosauria; order Squamata; family Viperidae; genus Vipera; species Vipera ursinii. The sequence continues at coordinate 117,478,304 of NC_139512.1, read as the reverse complement.
CCTTCCATATACCATCCAGCTTAAAGTGATCCCTATTGTAACTCAAGGCCTGGAGAAAAAGCCAAATTTTTAAAGAATGGTTGAAGGTGGGTAGGATGGTGGTCCTATAAATCCCTGGAAGATAATATTCCAATGAGAAAATGTAGTAACAGAGAAGGCTTGCCTTGGGGTTCCTCCTACATGGTTTGTTTAATCAATGGGACTGGAAGTAAGAGCACACAAGAAAACTGGTCCCTCAAACGGACTAAGAAAAGCAAACTGTAGAGTTTTATCTTCCATCCCAATGCTGTGATGAGGAAAGGAGGAACTACATGCTAAGTTGTAAGGATCGCAGGAATAGTACTCCTTTATGCTAAATTATTATTGCTTTTCAGATTTCATGCTAAAGGTTCGTGTATAATATTTGGAATATGGCTGACATCGCAGAAACGTAAACCACTATGGGCGGGGGGAGATAGTGTTTTATTCTGAAGGAACTGGCAGATGTGATCTCAGAACCACTGAATTATATCTTTCAAAGATCCTAGAACACTGGGGAATTACCAGAAGACTGGAAAAGAGCTGATGTAGTTCCCATCTTCAAAAAAAGGAAAAAAAATAGATCCAGGAAACTACAGACCTATCAGCCTGACCTCAATACCTGGGAAGATTCTGGAAAATATAATTGCCGCGATCTAAAAACATACTTGTTCGAACAAGCCGGCCTGGCCTGATGGGGGATTGGTGGGGTTTTTACTGTATTTTACTGGGGTTTACTATGTATTAATTGTTTTTAGTGGGCATGTATTTAATCATTTTTTAACTTTTGTAATTTCTGTGTTTTTTATTCTTGCCCTGTTCACCGCCCTGAGTCCTTCGGGAGAAGGGCGGTATAGAAATATTAATAAATTAAATTAAATTAAATTAAATAACAAATCAGAGAACACCTAGAGGCAAACAAAGCCATTACCAAAAGCCAACATGCGTTTGTCATAAATAGATAATGCCAGACAAATCTTATTGCATTCTTTGATCAGGTGACAAAATTAGTGGGCCAGAGGAATGCTGTGGATATAATTTACTTGGATTTCAGTAAGGCATCTGATAAAGTAGACCACAACCTACTACTTGAAAAAGATATAAAAATGTGGGTTAGACAGCATCACACCATATGGATTCGTAGCTGGCTGACTGACTGTACTCGGCGTGTGATTCTCAATGGAATTGCATCTGCATGGAGGGAAGTGTGTAGTCGGGTGCCCCAGGGCTCTGTTCTGGGCCCAGTGGTCTTCAACATCTTCATCAATGATTTGGATGAGGGGATAGATGGAGAACTCATCAAGTATGCAGATGACACCAAGCTGGTAGGAATAGCCAACACTCCAGAAGATAGGCTTAAGATACAGAAGGGTTTTGACAGACTTGAACATTGGGCACTATCTAACAAAATGAAATTCAATAATGAAAAAAGTAAGGTTGTACACTTAGGCAAGAAAAGCCAAATGTGCAGGTACAGGTGGTACCTTGCTCAATAGTAGTAACTGTGAGAGGGATCTCACAGTCATAGTGGACTATCACTTAAATATGAGCCAGCAGTGTGCTGCAGCTGCCAAAAAAGCCAACACCATGCTAGGCAGCATTAACAGAGGGATAAAAAGATGTTGAGACTATAGAAAGAGTGCAGAGAAGAGCAACAAAGACGATTAGGGGATTGGAGGCTAAAACATATAAGGAACGGCTGCTGGAATTGGGTATGTGTAGTTTAATGATGAGAAGAACTAGAGGTGACATGATAGCAGTATTCCTATATCTCAGGGCTGCCACAAAGAAGAGGGAGGCAAGCTATTTTCCAAAGCACCTGAAGGCAGGACAAGAAGCAACGGATGGAAACTAATCAAGGAGAGAAGCAAACTAGAACCAAAGTGGAACAACCTGCCTCCAGAAGTTGTGAATGGTCCAACACTGGAAGTTTTTAAGAAGAGACTGGGCAAAAATTGCTTATCCCATCATGTTATGTCAGTATTTTATCTTTATTAAATTCTAAACTACCAAAATTATATACACTCTTATAGATGAAAATCTGTTTGTCTTTCATTTGTGATAAATCATTTTTGCCATAATTTTCATTTGTATTTTCAAATGCTCTATTATTATAAAAAAACACCAACCAAGCTTCTAACAAAAGGGCTGAATTTTTTAAGAATCTCAATATTTATTATGCCCAATAGCATCAACTATCAATGCTATTGGGCGCAATAAACAAAAAAAATTGCTTTGTCACAGCAGTTAGGTGAAATACTCATATGTAACCTCACCTTGGAAAGACAGTATGGTAGAAAGGATACTCACCTTTTCCTTCCATGAACACTACAAAGTTAGCATTAAATTTGTTGGTAGTAAGTTTTTCTTCAAGGTCAAATGTTCGCTTGCCTTCAATTTCATCATCTGAGATGCCATCATCTTCATAGCGTCGCCTCATAGCACCACGCTGTAGAAGCAATTAGAAACTATAAGAATAGGATGAACCATAGTGAAGAATCTAGTAGCCAAAGAGTTCCCAGGATAAGCTATACACATTTTAATTATTAGTTTTAAAAGAGACAAAGATAAAACAATATAGAAAACAAAGGGGGGAAAAAACTAATGTTGAACAAATTATTTATGCAATTGCAATATCAAAATACAAACATAAAATACAATTAATAAACTAAATTTAAATAAACAACTATAGTATATGTTCATTTAGCTATAATTTATCAATTAAACATTAAAATAGTATTTTCTTGTAAAATAATATGAAAAATAGTTCAAACATATTGTATCTGTTCTTGATTAATAACCCCCTCCCAATGATATAAAAATATCACATAATTTTTTATTCCAGTCCTTAATATTTAGGACAATACTTTTCCAATCTTACAGTGCAGGTAAGTCCTTGACATATAACCATTTGTTTAGTGACTATTTAAACTTTTACAATGACACTGAAAAAAGTGACTTATGACTGTTTTTCATACTTAAAACTGTTGATTACATGACCATGGCCGATTACATGGCCGAAAGGACGCTCAGCTGTGGATGTGTCTGGTGGTGAAAGGAAAGTCCAATGCTGAATGTAAACATTCAGGTACTTGGCAACCTGCATGAATTTATGACAGTTACACTGTCCCAGGGTCATGTGTAACCTTCCCAGCCAGCTTCTGAGAAGCAAAGCCAATGAGGGTAGCCTGATTCGCTTAATAAGAGCATGATTCACTTAACAACTGCAATTATTCTCTTAATACCTGTGGCAAAAAGGAAGTAAAATGAGGCAAAGCTCTCTTAACAACTGCACTGCTTAGCACCACCTGCGATATACACTACATAAGATGGATGTCCACATATACAATAACCTTGTTTAGCTCACAGCAAATTTGACATAGAAAATAAAACAACATTACTATAGACTTCATGGTGCCTCATTAAGCAGCACTTCCACCACACACTTGCACCATATATTCTTTGGACTCCATTCATATCCTAACTGAACACCTTCTTTCACTTAATGACCTGGTTGTTTCACTTAACAAGCATGGTAAAAAGTGTCACAAATGAATCCAATTTATTTTATGACAGCTTTGACTTATGACCCTAATGGGCAAGGTCCATTAGGGGGTCATACCCTGAAGAGTACCTGTATGTAGGATTCATTACTTTTAGGCCAAAGTTTCTTAAAACTTTTGCTCTCAGGATCTCTTCCAAGTTTTGTAAATTATGAAGAAGCAGCTTTTGTTTGTATGGATTATATTTACTGATATTTACTGCATTAAAAATTAAAATTAATCTATTCAAGGAATATTTTATTGTAAAAATAATAAAATTAAACCCATTGGATATTAACATAAAGTATTTATGAAAAAATGATATTTTAGTGAATAAAAAAATAATGAGAAGAGCTACACTGTTTTAAATTTTTGCAAGTGTCTTCACCCCTCTATGGATTACTGCCTTGTCGTGGGGAAGGGGCTTGCGTAACTCAATGAAGCTATGAGCTATGCCATGCAGGGCCACCCAAGACAGGTCATAGCAGAGAGATCTAACACAATGTGATCCACTGGAGAAGGAAATGGTAACCCACTCCAGTATCTTTGCCATGAAAACCCATGGACAGTACAAAAGGCAAAAAGATATGATGCTGGAAGATGAGCCCCTCAGGTTAGAAGGCATCCAATATGCTACTGGGGAAGAGCAGAGGGCTAGTACTAGTAGCACAAGAAAGAATGAAGCGACTGGGCCAAAGCCGAAAGGACGCTCAGCTGTGGATATGTCTGGTGGTGAAAGGAAAGTCCAATGCTGTAAAGATTTTTCTGCATAGGAACCTGGAATGTAAGATCCATGAATCAAGGCAAGCTGGACATGGTCAAACGAGATGACAAGACCGAACATCAACATCTTAAGAATCAGCGAACTAAAATGGACAGGGATGGGTGAATTTAATTCAGATGACCATCAGGTATACTACTGCAGGCAAGAATCCTTCAGAAGAAATGGAGTAGCCTTCATAGTCAATAAAAGGGTAGGAAAAGCAATACTGGGATACAATCGCAAAAATGACAGAATGATCTCAGTGTGAATCCAAGGCAAACCATTCAATATCACATTAGTCCAAGTCTATGCCCCAACCACTGGTGCTGAAGAGAATGAAACTGACCAGTTCTATGAAGTCCTACAGCACCTTATAGAATTAACACCCAAAAAATGATGTCCTTATCATCATGGGGGATTGGAATGCTAAAGTAGGAAGGCAAAAGATAACCAGAATAACAGGCAAGTTTGGCCTTGGAGTACAAAATGAAGCAGGGCACAGGCTGACAGAATTTTGTCAAGAGAATACGATGGTCATAGCAAACACTCTTTTCCAACAACCCAAGAGATGGCTCTACACATGGACATCACCAGACGGTCAACACAGAAATCAGATTGACTATATGCTTTGCAGCCAAAGATGGAGAAGCTCTATACAGTCAGTAAAAACAAGACCAGGAGCTGACTGTGGCTCAGACCATGAGCTTCTCATTGCAAAGTTTAGGCTTAAACTGAAGAAAGTAGGGGAAAGCACTAGGCCACTCAGGTATGAATTAAATCATATCCCTGTTGAATATACAGTAGAGGTGACAAATAGATTTAAGGAATTAGATCTGATTGACAGAGTGCCTGAAGAACTATGGACCGAGGTTCGCAACATTGTAGAACAGGTAGCAACCAAAACCATCCCAAAGAAAAAGAAATGCAAGAAAGCAAAATGGCTGTCTGAGGAATCTTTGCAAATAGCTGAGGAAAGGAGGGAAGCGAAAGGCAAGGGAGAAAAAGAAAGATATGCCCAATTGAATGCAGAATTCCAGAGAATAGCTAGAAGAGATAAGAATGCCTTCTTAAATGAACAGTGCAAAGAAATAGAAGAAAACAATAGAATATGGAGGACCAGAGATCTTTTCAAGAAAATTGGAGAAATGAAGGGAACGTTTAATGCAAAAATGGGCATGATAAAGGACCAAAATGGCAGGGACCTAACAGAAGCAGAAGAGATTAAAAAGAGGTGGCAAAATTACACAGAAGAACTATACAAGAATGAGCTTAACGTCCCTGATAATCACAATGAGGTGGTCACTGACCTCGAGCCAGACATCCTAGAATGTGAAGTGAAATGGACCTTAGGAAATCTGAGCAACAACAAAGCTAGCGGAGATGACAGTATTCCAGCTGAGCTATTCAAAATCTTAAAAGTCGATGCAGTAAAAGTGCTACACTAAATTTGCCAGCAAATTTGGAAAACTCAACAGTGGCCACAGGATTGGAAAAGATCAGTTTAGATTCCAATTCCAAAGAAAGGTAGTGCCAAAGAATGTTCAAACTATCGCACCATTGCACTCATTTCATATGCTAGTAAAGTTATGCTTAAAGTCCTACAAGCTAGACTCCAGCAGTATGTGTATTGAGAACTACCAGAAGTACAGGCAGGATTTCGAAGAGGCAGAGGAATGAAAGAGCAAATTGCCAACATATGCTGGATCATGGAGAAAGCTAGGGAGTTCCAGAAAAACATCTACTTCTGCTTCATTGACTATGCTAAAGCCTTTGATTATGTGGATGACAACAAACTGTGCCAAGTTCTTAAAGAGATGGGTGTACCAGACCATCTTATTTGTCTCTTGAGAAACCTATACGGGATTCAAGAAGCAACAGTGAGAACTGGACACAGAACCACTGATTGGTTCAAAATTGGGAAAGGAGTCCGGCAAGACTGTATACTGTCGCCCTGCCTATTTAACTTATATGCAGAGCACATCATGAGAAAGGCAGGGCTAGATGAATCAAAAGTTGGAATTAAGATTGCCGGGAGAAATATCAACAACCTAAAATATACAGATACCACTCTAATGGCAGAAAGTGAAGAGGAACTAAAGAGCCTCTTGATGCAGGTAAAGAAAGAGAGTGCAAAGTGGGGCTGAAACTTAACATTAAGAAAACCAAAATCATGGCATCTGGCCCTCTCACTTCCTGGCAAATAGATGGGGAAGAAATGGAGTTAGTGACAGATTTTACTTTCCTGGGCTCCAAGATCACTGCAGATGGGAACTACAGCCAAGAAATTAAAAGGAGCTTGCTCCTGGGGAGGAAAGCTATGGCAAATCTAGACAGCAGACTAAAAAGCAGAGACATCACCCTGCCAACAAAAGTGTGTATAGTCAAGGCCATGGTTTTCCCAGTTGCATTGTATGGCTTTGAAAGTTGGACCATAAGGAAGGCTGAGCACCAAAGAACTGAGGCCTTTGAACTATGGTGCTGGAGAAGACCCCTGCGAGTCCCTTGGACTGCAAGGCATTTAAACTGGTCAGTCCTAGAGGAGATCAACCCTGACTGCTCTTTAGAAGGCCAGATCCTGAAGCTAAAACTCAAATACTTTGGCCACCTAATGAGAAGGAAGGACTCACTGGAGGAGAGCCTAATGCTGGGAAAGATTGAGGTCAATAGAAGAATGGGACGACAGAGAATGAGGTGGCTGGATGAAGTCACTGAAGCACTAGGCGTGAGCTTAAATGGATTCCAGAAGATGGTAGAGGTCAGGAAGGCCTGGAGGAATGTTGTCCATGGGGTTGTGATGGGTCGGACACAACTTCGCAACTAACAACAAGTGTCTTCAATATCTGGCTAATAATTTTGATTCTGCAGATACCTAAAGTTACTCAGACCACACGTTAAGAAACAATGACTTAGGCAAAAGGGGTTGAAATATTTTCTTAAGTCCAGAGCAATGAGATAACATTGCTTAAACTCTTCCCAGATAACCAAACTAGGATGTGCCTTGGTTAGTTTCATAAGACCTGCCCAGGTGGAGTTCAACTCCGCTTGAATAGGCTTCACAGCAACTCTGCAAGGGCTCTCTTTGCCCCTTCTTATCCAAGAGTGCCCTGGTAACCCAAAACAGGGTCCATTGGGTAGCTGTCTGCAGATACAATAAGAGCAGCCTAGTGAACTAGTTTAGTCTAGTGAAAAAAAAGACTAGGGGTGACATAATAGCAGTGTCCCAATATTTGAGGGGCTACCACAAAGAAGAGGGGGTTAACCTACTTTCCAAAGCACCAGAAAGCAAGACAAGAAAAAATGGATAGAAACTAATCAAGGAGAGAAACAACCTAGGAGAGAAACTAGAACTAAGGAGAAATTTCCTAACAGTGAGAACAATGAGCCAGTGGAAAGGCTTGCTTACGGAAGTTGTGGGTGCTCCGTCACTGGAGGTTTTTAACAAGAGATTGAACAACCATTTCTCTGAAATGGTAGGGTTTCCTGCCTGAGCAGGGTGTTACACTAGAAGACCTCCAAGGTCCCTTCCAATTTTGTTACTCTGTTATTAACTCACTTTGCTGCTTTTATTATCACATGTTAAGTCCTAATGAAGGCTCTTACTTATATCTGGTTGGCATCACCGTTCATCTTTCTCTAGTGGGCTACAAGTCTCTCTTAGGTCTGTTCATCTCCCAGAACTCCTGTGTAGACCAGGATACTGTGCAGAACACACAACTGCTAAGTCCACAGAGGCAGAATTACTGGAATATGCTCATTTCAAGTCATGATTAAGGCCTCAGCTGAACCATGAAGCAGAGCTTCAGGAATAACTCCAGATTTTCTCTGAACCCCTACTAGGTTCATCAGTAACCTGGGATAGGCCAATGAAGACCTTTAGGTGTCCTAGAACTCCAGGATCAAAAAGTCATAACCTGTCTATGGCACGGGACTGCGGCTAACATCCCTGAACCTCTGATCATGTTACTATGGCTTAGTTTAAGCAGTAAGAGAAGCAGTACAGTACATACCCAAAGACTAATCAACAGTTATTCCATACATTCTAATTCTGCTTTTACATATGAATAAAGCAAATAACACAGAACAGTTCAGAACACAGCTCAAGAGATTGCCAATTTTGCAGTGAATATTTTCCTATTTCCACAGCATTTTCTATTTTTCCTTATCTGCTTAATATTTTTAGTAAATATAATAAAATTTTAATAATTTTATTTATAAAAACTAACATGGGTTAATTGCATAAGATGATGATTCATTTCCTATAGGCAGCTTTGCCTATATGACAAGATTCATTCTACCCACTAATGCCCAGTTCTTCTGCAAAATGTATACACTAAGCAGTTTATAAAAATAAACAGCAAAACTAGTGCAGCAATAAAATATATATTGTATACACCTGATAATGTACATTTTATGCATTATTAAAGTGTAAAAGAACATGTTATAGCCCTCTTTCCAAATCTCAGCGCTTAATGCACCCAAGGTTTTATTGAAACCAACAGACTCAAGGATGCAATAGGCAGAACTGGTGTCCTCTTGTCCATCACTTCCAACTTTAGAATGCACAGTCTGAATGTCTGCAGAGAGCTACACTGAGCCATGCAATTATGGCTCATGTATCCTTTAATGCAAAGAACACATTATTAAATAGCCTACATAAATAGGACCCTAAGTCATTTAATACATAATATTGAGGTAGCCTTGTTTGTTGGGATCTTCCAGATTCCTTAGAGATTTAGAGCATCCCTAGACAGACTGTTTTATTTGCATTATGTTGCTGTAGAAACATAACTGGTTGTAAACAAGGTACATTATCTCTTATCTTAAGCTCTACTTTCAAAATCACATCTGAAAAAGCCTCAGCATCCAGCTCAAAAGACAGAAGACTATTTGGATTTGTTCAGCTTATGCTTAGATAGTTCCCTATATCAAACATCTCCTGGACTCCATACATAGTCCAAGATGGTCCTAATATATAGTTTAGCCTATGTTTGAGTCTGTTTTATGGTTTTATGTTGAGGAAATCAACAAATATTTTTGATCTTAAATATTTTGATAGCAATAGCATGTTTTATTTTTTCTACTGCTAACAAGCTTTGTAAAATAAATGCATCTATTCAGCCAATATTTAATTTCAGATTAAAGTTTTGCCGACTGATTAAGGGGAATAAATAGCAAAAGAGCTGGGACTGGGAATTCTAAAAAAACCCTTTTCTCTTGCTCATACAGGCAGTATAGATGTCAGGGGAAAAAAGATGAAACGAGTCTAGCAATAGTAGCATTTTTGATCAATAGTACCAAGCTTGCATTTGGAAACAATAGCTGTTCTGTTACTTTAAATATTTTGGCAACTATCAGTTATTACACAAAAGAGGGGAATAACAACAACAATGCTGGGAGGGACCTTGGAGGTCATCTAGTCCAACCCCCTGCTCAGGCAGGAAACCCTATATCATTTCAGACAAATGGCTGTCCAGTCTCTTCTTAAAAAGCTCCAATGTTGGAGCATTCACCGCTTCTGGAGGCAGGTTGTTCCACTGGTTAATTATTCTAGCTGTCAGGAAGTTTCTCCTCAGTTCTAGCTTGCTTCTTTCCTTGATTAGTTTCCATCCGTTGCTTCTTGTCCTGCCTTCAGACACTTTGGAGAACAGCTTGACTCCCTCTTCTTTGTGGCAGCCCCTGAGATATTGGAACACTGCTATCATGTCCCCCCTTGTCCTTCTCTTCATTAAACTAGACATACCCAATTCCAGCAACAGTTCCTTATATGTTTTAGCCTCCAGTCCCCTGATCATCTTTGTTGCCCTTCTCTGTACTCTTTCTAGAGTCTCAACATGTTTTTTACATTATGGTGACCAAAACTGGATGCAGTATTCCAAGTGTGGCCTTACCAAGGCCTTGTAAAGTGGTATTAGTACTTCACGTGATCTTGATTCTGTTCCTCTGTTAATGCAGCCTAGCACTGTGTTGGCTTTTTTGGCAGCTGCAGCACACTGATGGCTCATATTGAAGTGATTGTCCACTAGGACTCTGAGATCCCTCTCACAGTTACTACTATTGAGCAAGGTACCACCTATACTATACCTGTACATTTGGTTTTTCTTGCCTAAATGTAGAACCTTACTTTTTTCACCACTGAATTTCATTTTGAAAGAGAGGTTAGGCTAAGTCTTAAAAGCAGTTGAAGTAAGAATGAAGACAGCACTCCATTAGTCCTCACAATCACGCTGAAGGTAGAGTTGAAAAGTAGCTTTCCCAGTGTCATGACCTTACAGGCTGTTCTGTAGCAGAAGGGAGGGGAGAGTTAATTTTGTTCCCTCCTCAGTCAAAAGACCAATTATAAATCTCATAGGGGATTAGTCTTTGCTAATTTCTCCAGGCTTCGGACAGTTGGATCAGATACATAGAGTGAGAAGGACCATAAATTTGTTATCACTCTCATATTTGTCAGGAAAAGAAATAGGATTCTGGTGCTTAAGAACTGTTGCTGCTGCAGTTTCTTTGGCCACTGATCCTAAGCTGGGGGAGGTGCAGGATTGGCTAGCTGGGACATGTTCTGACCCATCTGCTCTGATTAATAAATTAAGTACCTAGTGGTCCACCTCAACTTAGACTTATATACCGCCTAACAGTGCTTTACAGCCCTCTCTAAGCGGTTTACAGAGTCAGCATATTGCCCCCAACAATCCGGATCCTCATTTTACCGACCTCGGAAGGATGGAAGGCTGAATCAACCTTGAGCTGGTGAGAATCAAACTGCTGAATTGCTGGCAGCCAGCAGTCAGCAGAATTAGTATTGCATTCTAATCACTGCGCCACCATGGCTTAGTACGTATTTCTGATAGCTATACTACTTGATTCTGATACTTGAGCAGAATAATAGCAACTTGATCCACTGTCAGCCAATCTACCAAAGGATCACATAGTGTAGGAAGTCTGAAGTCATTTTTTTTTCTCCCTTGAAGCAAGAGAAACTTGCTTCAATGGAGCAGTGGGCTAATTTAATTTAATTTAATTTATTAATATTTCTATACCGCCCTTCTCCCGAAGGACTCAGGGCGGTGTACAGGGCAAGAATAAAACACAGAGTTACAAAAATTAAAAGGTAATTAAATACATGCCCATAAAAACAGTTGATACATTAATAAAAACCCCAATAAAATGATAATAAAAACCCCACCAATCCCCCCTCAGGCCAGGCCGGCTTGTTCGAACAGGTATGTTTTCAGATCGCGGCGAAAGGAGCGAAGATCGGGCGCTGTCCGGAGCTCAACCGGTAACTGATTCCATAGCTCCGGGGCGCCCACAGAGAAAGATCTCCCCCTGGGGGCCACCAATCTACATTCTCTGACCGGTGGCACCCTGAGGAGTCCCTCTCTGTGGGAACACACAGGGCGGAGGGAAGTTGACGCCAGCAGCAGGTGTTCCCTAAGGTACTCCGGACCCTGCCATGTAGGGCTTTAAACACCATTACTAGTACCTTGAATCTCACCCGGAAGACAACTGGCAACCAATGCAGCTCACGGAGCAGAGGTGTGACATGGGAGTATCGGGAAACTCCCAACACAACTCTCGCGGCTGCATTCTGTGCCAGTTGGAGCTTCCGGGTGGTCCTCAAGGGCAGCCCCATGTAGAGAGCGTTGCAGTAGTCTAGTCGAGAGGTCACGAGCGTGTGAGTGACCGTGCATAGATCATCCCGGCTTAGATAGGGCCGCACCTGGCGCACCAGGCGAACCTGGGCGAAAGCCCCCCTAGTCACAGCTCCTATGTGGTCTTCCAGGGTGAGCCGTGAATCTAGGAGGACTCCCAAGTTGCGAGCCCTATCTGCCTCCTTAAGTAACACCAGCTGCCTGCAATTAGTGCAGGTTCGAGTCCCACCAGGCTCAAGGTTGACTCAGCCTTCCTTCCTTCTGAGGTAGGTAAAATGAGGACCCAGATTGTTGGGGGCAATAAGCTGACTTTGTAATAATGTTGCTTGGGGGTGGGGGGCGAAAGCCCTAATAAGCAGGCATATACATAGAATGAAGGCTATTGCTAAGCACATTGATTTGTGCTTTAAATTGTAAGCCGCCCTGAGTCTTCAGAGAACGGTGGGATATAAATGGGATTTTTTAAAAAAACTTTAAGGAATTTGGTGCTCTTATGAGAAATCAAAAATTTCACATCAGTAGATGAAGTACTTCTTTATACAAAATATAAGATTGCTTACAATGAATAAGCAAGCTTATATATCACAAGGATCAACTTGTATAGGCTAGATAAGAATGCAAACGACCAGCTGTCTGAAAGGAATATAAATCCTTCCATTCTCCACCATCCAGTCAGAACTGAAGAAGCTTCTTGGATGAGAAGCGAAATGTCTTCAAAGAAAAACAAAAACAAAAAAGTCCAGTTGTCTCCTGAAAAAGCACCTTTGGGACTATCATTTTGATTGTTTTGTTACAGATCTCTTACTTAGCAGCACCATTAATATTATTTGTCATTATTTCCTAGGCAAAAGGTATTATTTATTTTATATCCCACCTTTATTATTTTATAAATAACTTAAGGCAGCAAACATATTGATCCATCCTCCTATTTTTCCCACCATAATAACCCTATGAAGTGAGTTGGTCTGAGAGAGTGACTGGCCCAGTCACCCAGTCAGCTTTCATGCCTAAGGTGGGATTAGAATTCAAGTCTCCTGGACTGTAGCTTGGTGTTAAAAATTTAGGATAATAGATAATAATATAGAAGTATTTCTGTTGCATGGTATAATATATACAGTGAGAGAAAAAAGTATTTGTTCCCCTGCTGATTTTGTACGTTTGCCCAGTGACAAAGAAATGATCAGTCTATAATTTTAATAGTAGATTTTAACAGTGAGAGACAGAATAACAATAATACAAAAATGCATTTCAAAAGTTATAGATTTGGATTTTAATCAGTGAAATAAGTATTAGACCCTTTCCCAAGACATGACCTAGTACTTGATGGCAAAACCCTTGTTGGCAATCACAGAGGTCAGACGTTTCTTGTAGTTGGCCACCAGGTTTGCACACATCTCAGGAGGGATTTTGTCCCACTCCTCTTTGCAGATCCTCTCCAAGTCATTGCAGTTTCGAGGCTGTTTGTCAGCTCGAACCTTCAGCACCCTCCACAGATTTTCTGTGGGATTAAGGTCTGGAGACTAGCTAGGCCACTCCAGGACCTTAATGTGCTTCTTCTTGAGCCACTCCTTTGTTTCCTTGACCATGTGTTTTGGGTCATTTTAAGGCTGGAATAGCCATCCACAACCCATTTTCAGTGCCCTGGCTGAGGGAAGAAGGTTCTCACCCAAGATTTGATGATACATGGCCCCGTCCATTGTCCCTTTGATGTGTTGAAGTTGTCCTGTCCCCTTAGCAGAAACCCCCCCCCCCCCAAGCATAATGTTTCTACCTCCATGTTTGATGGTAAGGATCACAAGCAGCCGCCTCCTCCTCCTAATATGGCGACTGAGTTGATGCCAATGAACTCAATTTTGGTCTCATCTGACCACAATTGCGGGAGTTGCAGGATTTCCATCCTTCACGGCGTAGTGTGTTACCAATTGTTTTCTTGGTGAGTATGGTCCCAGCTGCCTTGAGATCATTTGACAAGATCCTCCTGTGTAGTTCTGAGCTGATTCCTCACCATTCTCATGATCACTGAAACTCCACAAGGTGAGATCTATCATGGAGCCCCAGACCGAGGGAGGTTGACAGTTATTTTGTGTTTCTTCCATTTGCGAATAATCACACCAACTTTTGTCACTTTCTCACCAAGGTGCTTGGCAGTAGTCATGTTTTGCGAAGGAGTCAAATATTTACTTCACTCATTAAAATGCAAATCAATTCATAACTTTTTGAAATGTGTTTTTCTGGATTTTTTTTGTTGTTATTCTGTCTCTCACTGTTAAAATAAACGTACCATTAAAATTATAGACTGATCATTTCTTTGTCAGTAGGCAAACGTGCAAAATCAGCAGGGGATCAAATAATTTCCCCCCTCACTCTATATCTCCCTGACTTTTCCACCAAGCCCTTTAACATGCACCAAAATGAAGTATAGTGTCTGATTTTTGGCTTTCTGCAAGATAAATACATGGTTATTTTTTAATATTGAAGAGGTTAACCTTCAAAACAGCAGCAAAAATGTGAAATTAAAATAATAACATATATAATATGTTTCTGTGAATAAATTCTTCAGAGCTACAAGAATACTGTTTTCCTCATACTGCATCTTGAGAGACGACACTATCAAGCTATTATGAAACAACCAAACTAACAGACCATAGTAGCTTACATTGATATTTTCAAAATAGAACAATGCAGGTCAGTCAGTAATAACACTTAAAATGCCTGAAAAAAATCAAGGACACCAATAAGTGAATAAAAAACTAAATTAGCTGTATTTATGCCAACAAAAGCAGTTATGAAAGAGGTATGCATTTTCCCCCCTAAGCAATTACCTATGACCTACGTTAAAAGCATGCTGAACTGATAATCATAACAAAAAATTTTTTGTGAATTAGATGTATGGTAAGTAAGTGTATTAGATGTATAAACAATTTTCAATGTAGCTGTCAAGGAAATTTACAAAGGAATATATTCCATCTGTTTCCTCTATTCTGCACAAAAGCCTATTTTACGCCTTTTTTTAAAAAAATCCCATTTATATCCTGCCCTTCTCCGAAGAGTCAGGGTGGTTTACAATCTAAAGCACAAATCAATGTGCTTAGCAATAGCCTTCATTCTATGTATATGCCTGCTTATTAGCCCCTCCCAAGCGGCATTATTACAAAGTCAGCTTATTGCCCCCAACAATCTGGGTCCTCATTTTACCTACCTCGGAAGGATGGAAGGCTGAGTCAACCTTGAGCCTGGTGGCACTCGAACCTGCACTAATTGCAGGCAGCTGGTGTTACTTAAGGAGGCATTAGCCCACTGCTCCACCAAGGCTCTTTTACCATGATACTGCCTTATTGAAAATTGAGTCTCAAATCCATATTTGCATAAAACTGAAGCTTGAGACACATTAGCTGGGGATACTAGTTTCCAAATATGTGGATTCTGATACTTAATAGTTGACCCTTAATCTCCATCTTAATGAGCCCAAATAATTGAAAGGCGGCATCCATCCATCCATCCAATGCATGCATGTAATCATCCCCCTATCTGTGACACTGAGTAACAAGATTTGCACAAAAGACAATGTCCTGTTTCATAGACTGGGTTCAAAAACTTGCTAACACAAAATGATATATTTGTTATGGCTTAGATATGTTATGGTCCTTAAACTATGACTTGTACAAACTCAATCAAACTCAATGTATGTGTTTTTCAATTCATAGTTTAAGCATTATTGTTATTTACTGTTACCCCCTCAGAATTGCTGTTGGGAGATGGACAGCAATATACACTGATTTTTTTTATTTTACAACCCTGTAATCCTTTTTTATGAGGGTAGAGTCAGAGCGACTGAATGGAGCTGAACCTTTACTGGCCAGATGCTCTTCCTTACACTTAAGTGGAGTTCACAGCAGATATTTTCTCTGTTGGGCTGCCTAGGATTGAACTCTCAACCTTCAAGTAGGAGGTGAGCATCTGCAGCTCTAGGGCACCAATCTGCTCTAGTCATATACACTGATTAATAGCTTAGCATGACAAGTTTAGCAAAGATTTAGCAAAACAGTTAATGAAAAAATCCCAGTTAAACTAGGCAGGTTTAAAGTTAACTACTTCTTTTTCCTTTTTCCAGGTGAAGCATATGAAAACATATTTTTACACACAGGCGCCCATATACTAAATCAATACTTTAATTGTAACTGAATAAGAGACAAGAGATAAGTATTTTCTATTGAATACTTCTTATAATCTAGCTACTCAAACTTTTTGCCTTAAAAGAAGTTTTATGCCACCACTGTTTTTGTAAACTTGTGTATTTCTGTTGAATCAGCCAAATAGGCTGTCTTTCAGACAGCATTCTCTAAAATTTTATAGTGATTCCAACGAGTGGGTATTGTGAGGCCTGCAGGCTTCATAACATCTTGGTAACCATTCTTTAATCCCCAATTGTACCATCAATGTTCAACAATGTGCTTTTTCATTTTTGTTTTCTATTAAAACATGCAAATTAAGAAAAGTCTTAACAAATGAATGTAGCACTCAAATCCGCCCCTGCCCCCTGGAAAACAGATCTCAGATTTACAGTTCCACTGTCTATGACATAATTATCAATTTATTCCTCCCAAAGAGATATAATGCAGTCTTTTAGTACAAAATATTTTCCCAAAATATTGTTGTAAAGGATTATTCAATAAAATTACTAAAAGCAAGCTTTCCCTGCCCATAAAAAGGTTTGCATGCTTCCAATCTTCTGTCTATAGTTGTCAATAAATGCAGATCTTTGGGATACAACTCTCACTACTTGCAAACATTATGTTTCATGGCATAAACTATACTGTAAGCCAAAAAAGTGATGTCAAATTCATAATAGTGTACAGTTTCTGTGAGTGGCTACAGCTGATGAAACCATGCCATGTGAATTATACAAGTATTTCAAACATTGGAGCCCCTTTAAAAATATATATATATATATATGTGATCTCTTCCTCTCCATGTTCTTCATACTTACCACTTAAATAATGGTTGTGTTCATATAAGGAACTAACCTATGATTTGTTCATACGTTTGCTGAATAAGCAATAAGCCAGAAACAGAAAAACTACTTTATGGCTTAGAGCAGAGTTTGTACCCATTCACAATTATGTGTTTTGAGTGTAAGTGTGCAGGTAATGAAATTATTATATTGAAAAATGAGTCTGCTCATTTGCAGTAGTAAAAATGTATATGCATAATAAAACCATAATTTTACAGAATTTCATTCAGTAGAAATCAGATGCAACAGACAAAATTTCACTTCAGCTTTCTCCCCAGGGAGAATTCCATTATTTGGCTAAGTAATTTACATAAATTTATATGTGATTTAATTCATTTTAAGTACACTCAGATCTAACATTAAATAGAAATTTTACTGCATTCTCTAATCCTGTTTGAATGGGCTCTATATTAGATATATACATAAATATATACATTTTATTTGTTGAGTTGCTTGTCTTGTGATTATGTATTTTCTATAAGATTCTCCCCATCCCAGTCCACTGCCATATTAGATATTACATCTGTAGTAATATTTTGTTTTAGAGTTAACACTAATGATGCAATGAAATTCATTTTTAAACACACCAAACAGAAAAACTACAGCAAACTGTACAGCAAACAAATCATTATGAAGAAAGGGTTTTCTGTAATTAGTTTCAGTACCAATGGTCCACATTTACCCTTTTCAACAAAGAGCTCTATCTGCAGACATTTATTGTTCTCAACTCTCCTTCCACAATAAAATAAAATCTGCTCCCCAAACTCACTCCATACAATATACGCCTCCTATCTTAAACTAACTTACTCCAACCTTCTGAAACCTAGTGAATATTAAATTAAGGCTGAGCACTATTGTTGTTCCCATTAGATATAGGCGACTTAATACAATAAGTTGGAAGACCTTACAGGTCTTCTAATCCAAAACCCTGCTCAATACCATTTCAAACAAGTGGCTGCCCAATCTCTTCTTAAAAACCTCCATCGATGGAGCACCCATTACTTCTGACAGCATGGTATGTTTACCGCTTTAAGTTATCTATGAAAAAAAAAATAATACAAGCAGGATAAAAAAAATCTAAAACAAAAAGTATGTCATAAGGCCTTAGGGTAGAACAAGTTTATCAACAGGAGGAAAAACTGCCAAAGATGAAATTGGTACTTTATCCTAAGCTTTGGCAAACTTCTAAGATAACCTTTATTGTCATTTTTTACTGTGGGCAGACTGGCGCACATTAAAAATGAAGTTCTGTTGCCTACTCTCAAAAGTGTACACATACATCACACACATACAAACATGCTATATACAACATATGCATAGACCTACACCCTTATGTATAAATCACTGACCATCTTGAATACATAGCGGAAAGAGGAAGCTTGAGAGTTCACAAGGTTAATACTGTATGGAACAAAACTGTCACTGAATCTGGTTGTTCTGCTTCGGATATCACGGAGCCTCCACCCAGAAGGTAGCAAGGAAAACAGGTTGTGAAGAGGATATGAAGTGTCCCAGACAATCCTGTGAACCCTGCTCAAACAACCCTTATATATGACAGAGAAAGGCAGAACTGAGATTTTAGGATTCCTTCTCCAATATTCTTCTCCAACTGTAATCAGTGAGAAGACAATTACCGGTAGGTATACTAGCTACAAGGGACGCGGTGGCTCAGTGGGTTAGGACGCTGAGCTTGTCGATCAGAAGGTCGGCAGTTTGGCGGGTCGAATCCCGAGTGCCGCGTAGCAGAGCGCCTGTTACTCGTCCCAGCTTCTGCCAACCTAGCAGTTCGAAAGCACGTAAAAATGCAAGTAGAAAAATAGGGACGACGGTGGGAAGGTAACAGCGTTCCGTGCGCCTTTGGCGTCTAGTCATGCCGGCCACATGACCACGGAGACGTCCTCGGACAAGCGCTGGCTCTTCGGCTTTGAAACGGAGATGAGCACCGGCCCCTAGAGTCGGAAACGACTAGCACGCATGTGCAGGGGAAACTTTACCTTTTTTATACTAGCTACAGGGCTATGGGCATGCATGGGAATTGGAAAGGGAAACTAAGTTGGATAATCTCCAAGAACAGACATCACTCTCTTGCTGCCCTCACATGGGGGGATCTAAAACAGGACATTTCTGAGATATGGTCTCAGGGAACTGCAGCCAAGGAGTGCTTTTCAACTTTTTTCTTGGAATTCTAGTTCTTTATACTTCAGTAGTAACTGATATTGCTTCCTCTACAAATTATTTTTAGTAGCAAATATTCTTCCTTCCCCTTTATATTTTTTTATATTCATTCTACAAAGCTTGAGGATGAATTTTGATAGCATATAATAGAATGCGTGAAGCTTGATAAAATAATTAAAATATAAACAATTCTTTTTCTGTGGGAATAGAATTAGTTCTTCAGTATTAAAAAATTCACACAGAACTGGCGGGCTGATTTCCTAAACTGTTATGATCTTGGCACTTCAATAATCCAGATGTGTTCAATTATACATTATTATTTAATATTCCAGATATATTTAATATTCCACTATGTATAAATGACATAACATAGAACCAGGTCGTGATACACAGGTGGTGATATTTCAAAGTCTTGAGTAGATCCTTTAAATGCCAGTCCAAAAGTTGTCATCAAACCGTGTTTTTAAAAATGACAAGGAACTTATTAAAGATGTGTAATATGCAGATGTGAATTCTAATTATGTTTAAATCAAGTTTTCAATTCAAACTAATTACTGTTAGATAGCTCCCAGCACACAAAGTCCAAAGGCTCTCTTTAAAGATATATTTGTTTTGGGCTCAGCCTACTCATTATAATAATATATGTGTGAACCAGTCCAATGTTATTAGTTTAAAAACAATTCTAAAAATCTTAACTTGTATCTGTATACATGCAATGAATGCGCATATATTAAAATTAGTGAGGACACTCATAGTAAAAGGTTACTTGAAAATACAGTCACAACAGTGCTGTTTTAAATATTAAACTTCTATCTTTAGTAGCTAGAAGAAAAGGTTCCTACCAATTTTAGAATGTGATGATGGTGACAACTAATAGCAGCTAAGCAGGGTCAGCATACTTAACACTAACTGATTCACATTTCTTAAGGAAGAGAATGGCAAATATTTATTGTTCAGTATGTAAGTTATTCAAAATTACTAGCATGTAACAAAACTACACTTTTCTGAAGTTTGGCAGCCCTCAGCTTAATTTTAAGTACATATATCTACTTTGTTGAAACCTCAAGTTGAACATACCATATCTTAAAATATGCACTCCAACTTTGCCTTACAATGCTGTTGTAACATTTCCAGGGAGAGGATTGGTCTAGACCTGACATGTCAAACTTGCGACGTCATGTGATGTTGCATGATGTATTGCGACTTTTCCCCTATTGCCGGCAATGGGGTGCACGCAGTTTCAGTATGACGCATCCGGCCCATGGGCCATCATTTTGACATGCCTGGTCTAGATAATCTGCATGGAACCTTACAGCCTACGGTTCTATACATGACCATTCTAAAATAAATTATTTATGACTAAACTTTTAGATCTGAATTTCCACTCTTCTGGAATCAACACAAAGGTTCAAGGCATATAAAGATTGCCTCACAGATAAGAAATAGTATGCACTCCATTGTAATTATGCTTGATAAATAATTGCTATTACGACCATTTTATCCATTAAAGTATCTGAAAATACAGTCATATTCAGTTTTGAGTACACAAGTGCATACCTTCACTTTGCTCCTAACATATCACAATCTTAATATGACAAGCAATAATCACAATTCCATATGGTATTTCATTTCCTGAACTCATGCTCTTTTGATAGTTCAATACATAAGTTCTCTTATTAAGGTGTTACACTAGCACCCTTATCCCAAAAATTCAGATGAATTAACATCTAATTATCCTTAGTTAATTATATATTGGAAATGCTTTATTGGAATGTGGGTTATTCTATCCTTTTTAACTCTAGCACTCACAGTCTGTTTTTAAAGAATGTAAGCTGGACATGATCTTTGATTAATCTTCAATGAAAAGACATTTCACTGATACTGGAGTATCCACCAAGCATGCCTGAGGTCTATAAAAGTATAATCCAAAGAAGTCTTTTGAATTACTATAAAAATAGAATGAGAGGAAAAATGCATGTTTTTCAGATTTTAGAATTTAAAGCATCACATTACATTATTCCTAGAAGATAATGGAGCCAACAGATTTAAGCATAGCATGCTTTTTGCAACACATTCCACTCAATAAAATGCTGCATATCAAATCAGTTGGAAAGTAGTCTAGCATAGCTGGACAGTGGTCAAATTCAAAAGCGAAGAGTAGGGACAGAGATATAGCACCTTTTGACAGGTCCTTAAATCAACTGTGTCTTTCTTTGGGACTGTAAAGGAAAGACACAATTTCTTAAAGAAGTTACAAACAAGTGTTATGTGAATACAATGCATGATTTCAATCACCTTTTCTCCTTTGATTCCAGATCACTGCACACTCAAAGATAGCATCAGGACTCATCAGATGAAGTCAAATCATTCTGAACACAAATACAATCAACTTCTCAGGAAGGCTTTTTTGACTTCCCAGTTTAAAAACTTGAGCTTTCCTGGTAGTTTCTCTTTGAAATATGAACCAACACAATCATGCTTTTTTTCAGTATTAGCTAAACATTCCTTTTATTACAACTTTTTCAGAGTTCTGAAAAAAGTAAGAGAATATTTTAAAATTGAGAAAAGCATTGTATCTATATTTTTATTTTTTCCTCATACTCTACCAAACACAATGACATCAACTTTCCTAGTATTTCTTCAAAAGGTATATCTAAACCATTTATTTTGGTAGTAGAGTGCAAGTTATGTTAAAGTGATCTGACCAATCTCTAACAACTATAAAGCCACATTTGAAAGTGAACGTATTGAACATTAGAGTATACATGTGTAAAGTATACATGGTTGAAGTGAAACATAAAAAGAGCACACACTAACCAGTCGTTTGCTGTAACGGATCCGTTCTTCTTCAGGTTCCATCTCAGACTCTTCTGATGAGAGTGAGAAGGATATATCAGAACTACTATCTTCTTCCTGTTCCTCCTTGACATCAGAGAAAGGAAACACTATATAAGAAATTCTCCTTTAATACTTTCTTTAGGCCTTCCAAAACATGTCACACCTTCAGATGTTTTGAATTTCAGTTTCTGCCACCCATACTGATCAGAAAATAGTTATCACTCAGGTAACTAGAGTGTTTGCAATCTAAATATAATCTGGCAGTCGCATAAGAGAAGTATACCAATGTATTTATTAAATTTATAAGGCTATGCAACTCCATCATAACTCTGGATAGCATAAGACACTAAAATGATATAAACATAACAACATAACAATCTACCATACAGATCTACCACCAACCACGGTCTAAGGCTTGAGAGAATAGTCATGTTTAAACCACCAGAGGTCTAGGGGAGGGACTGGTGGCATATAAATTTAATAAATAACAATCATTTGAAAAAAGGTAGGCTAAGGGTCATATGAATTCATATAGCAAGTGCTGTGATAGAGAAGGCCTCCTTTTCATCAGGTGACACTGATCAATGGGAACTCAGAGCATGTCAACTATGTCCAATTGTACAGGAAGGGGAGAAATGACAGAAGACAGATGGTTCTCAGATTACCAAGTCCTATACCATGAAGACTTTATAAGTGTCATCAACACTTTGAGTTGCATCCAGAAGCTTACCGAAAACCAGTGCAACTTATGAATCAGACATGTTACATTCTGCCTGTCCTACTGCATTCTAAACCAGTTGCTTCTGTGTGTGTGTGTGTGGGGGGGTCTTCCAAAATTTGTCCAGTCCTAATGCACAGGTGTATATTGATCTATGGCACACAATATGTTCTGTTTTTTAAATGGGTTGAAAAATCAATTTTAAAAAATATGCCCAATTCAAAAAAGTTTTCATTTATAGAAAACATTTCAAAATAGTAATACTAAGGTTATAAAGATAGTATTCATAATTATCATGCTACCTGTAAAACAATTCCAATTTGACTTATTATGTATTATAATGATTTAATACATAGAAGAGTAACCCTTTTCAGCTTGAGGAATATTTAATGAAGCAGTTTCTAATATTATATCAAGTATCCTCAAACTGAAGTCAGGATCATCGAGACAATCCCAAGCAACTTAGAGGGGTGTCTTGGTCTTTAAAAGACTTCATCAGGCTTGCTCAGGCAAAGGAGGACACTGTAAAAACTTGTTCTGGGCTTTGCTCCTAATTCTGTATATACAAGTTCATAGTGGAAAGCTGCAGTAACTGCAAAGTATGAGAACCCCTACAATAACAGATTAAAGTAATGAGTAAAAGAGATACATTTATTTCATGCCCAATCCTAACATCACTGTAATTATTTTTACCTATGACGACAAAGTTGTACAAATTCACCTACCAATATTCTGATAGGGGTTGCTATCATGCAAAGCTTGCGATCCATTAACTTATATTGTACTATAAACTGAAAGTGAGTCCTCTGTTGCCCTTCTACCCTTTAGAGCATAGCTAAGGTGAGAAATCTTAGGAGTTATATTTCGGAGAGCCACTTGTTATCTAACCATGATTTAAATCCATATTGATGTAATATATTTAGAAGACAATTACAGCCAAAACAACAGGAGCAGCAACATTCTTTTTAGTATTTTAAGATATTATACTGGTCACAATTTATGATTCTAACCATTATGTGTGTTGCCAATTTGATGTTTCTTTACAGCAACTATAGTGAAGTGAATGTACTGTAGTCATAATTTTAATTACAGGATTCCTGTAATTAAAAGTTTATACAGAAAGATAAATCTGATATTACAACTACCTGACACTAAAAGCCTATTTAAGATAATGTACAAACCACAAAACTGATGAATGAAGAGAGGATTCATTATTGTATAAGTAACACAGCAATCCATCTTTGGAACTCTATATCAACTTTTATAAAAATTTCTTAAATAAAAATACATGTTAAGACAAACTGCCTAACTCGTTTTAGTCTCAGTTTGAAAACTAAGAGAGTTAAGTTCTTGCCTTGGTGTTTTGAAATATAAATAGCAAGAAGGAATTGGGTGGAGTAAGGGAAATTCAGAGAAATCTACTTGCCCCCAACACTAATCTCACTTGTTGTCCTAAGGTCCCAGAGCCAATAAAATACTTCAGAACAATACTGTTAAAAGGAGTCAGAAATCGGGGAGAATAATCATCTGGATTTTGAGCACTAGCATATTACATAATTTGCACTGACCCAAATGCAGTGAGAGACCTTAGTTTTCACCACGGAGAAGAGGAAGTATTACATATAGCATTGTTTGGAAAAACTCCAGAATATAAAGAAAGTTAGCTCTTACCAGGGCTCTGATTTTCCTTTGCCCCTTTCTAGGGCAAGAAAAAAAAGGAAAAAAAAATCGATAAATTCCCAATCGTCTTCAAACGCTGGACAACTTTCGCATCCAGAAAGGAGCAGGAAGCCTTCAAATACAAAGAGTAACCAATTTCCTTCTGAGGAGCGGGGGTTGCCAGGGGAATACCGGTACTATATACCCCGGCTCCTCTCCACAAGGCCGGACTTGGAGGGGGAGGGTGTCCTGAGAACTATAACCTCTCTTCACCTTAGCTTCCCTCCCAGACGATCAACTCTCGGAAGCAGTAATTCGACACAGGGGGAAAAAAGAAAAAGAAAAACTCCCACAAAGTCCCTGCCGCGACATAAACTCTCTCCCAGGTCCGACTGATAAGAAGATAACTGAGCTTTCCCCTATCGATTTGGCCCCACAATCCCTGGAAATCCCCCATTCAAGACCAGTTTCGCCCACACACACACCTTCAGCCTACCCAGTCTCTCAACTTGCCTCTCGAGCCTCTCTGCCCATCCCTCCGATTCTCACCTCAGTAGCCTTGGCTCATCTCAAATGCCTCCCGGGAGATTAGCCCAGCCCCCTTCCCACGAGACTACCGACCCCATCCTGGGCTTTTTAGGGTGGCCCCGAACTCGCACCCAAACCTCACAACCTTGTCGCTTCCACTTCTATCACCCACCCCCCCTCCGGGGGCAGAGTTACAGCCTCCCGCTGCAGAGGGACACTAAGCACCCTCGCGTCGGTTCTCGGGCCTCCTAGTAGCGCGTAGCTCAATCACTCAACCCCACCATCATTCGCCCTCCTTCCCTTCCCGCCGCCCCCAGATTCTTTCCCCTCACATAGAAGCAGCAGCCGCCGCCATTTTGAACCCGTCAGGCTCTCACATACACACATATTCGGCCGCCATACTGCGCCTGCGCGGCGTACCCTTCCCTCTCTGACCCCTCCCAACAAGCGAGGCCTCCCCACGCGCACGCGCGCTTTTCTCCACCTGGAGTTGAACCCTGTATCACTGCGCATGCGTACAAGCGGACTCTACTTTTGGCCTAGACTTGACCAGCGGATACGCATGCGTAGTATTTATTTATTTATTTATTCATCTATCTATCTATCTCTACTTTATCCATCTCCCTTCCTCGCTCTCTTCTCTCGTCCGCTGATTTGGCCTGAGCTTTACGTAAAAGTGTGGCTTTCTGTTGCGCCACCTAGTGGAATATTACAATTTCCGAGGCAGGCACGTCGATTGTCTCCGCTTCACGGAGGGAAGAAGGGCTGCGAGGGAACGTTCGATCTGCTGTTTATTCCGGATAAGAGTTATTGATCTCCATGGAACTGATCCGGAATAGGGAAATTAAGGATTCTGTTTTACATGTTACGCCCGCAGGCTAATTCTATCGCAGAGAAGCTTTATCTGATGGAGTTACCAAGTGAAGTAGGATGAGGGGGGGAGGGCATTAAACGCATTACTAGACCTATTTAGCAAAAAGTGTGCTTAGGGTCGTATCCTATTAAGTACAGCGCTGCGTGTTTCTCTCCAACCTCTTTGCAACCTTTTCTTTCAGGAACTGAAAAATAACTGATTCTAACCGCATCGTTTTAAGTTCTAAAAATCAATTAGAAATTTGCTACTAAATAAAGGGAAAAAAAACCCATTCTGGCTGGTGTGCATTCGCTACCCGTTCTCTTTCCCAACAATCCTGATCGGTTTTCTGTCACAATTCTGGATCGCAATGAGAGCGTAACGAGAGGACCTTTTGGTTTGGAGTCTGCTTTCACAAAGTGTGATACAAAAAATGCCTCATGTTTCAAAATCTGCACATAAAGAATTTTAAGGGGGGGATGTATAGACCAGTGTTTCCCAACCTTAGGAACTTGAAGATGCGTGGACTTCAACTCCCAGAATTCCCCAGCCAGCATAGCTGGCTGGGGAATTCTGGGAGTTGAAGTCCACGCATCTTCGAGTTCCTAAGGTTGGGAAACGCTGGTATAGACTGACACCTATTTAACAAAGCTAATTAGATTTTGCTGATAGCTGTTGTCATTGCATAAATGCTTTAGAGTCAATCAATGTTTTAAGTTTCACAAAAAAAATAATATTTTTGAGGCAGAGTTGAAAAAATCTTCCTGAGGAATATTTCAGTTATAGATAGTCCACTACTTAGGACACAACTGAGCCCAAAATTTCTGCTGCTAAGCAAGACAGTTGTGAGTTTTGGCCCATTTTATACCTTTCTTTCCACAGTGAATCACTACAGTTATTAAATTAGTAACACAGTTGTTAAGTGAATCTGACTTCCCTATTGACTACTTGTCAGAAGATCACCAAAGGTGATCATGTGACCCCGGGCGCTGCAACTGTCAAATAAATTCTAGTTGCCAAGTATTTGAATTTTGTTCATGTGACCGGAGGATGCTGCAACAGTCATAAGTGTGAAAAACAATCGTAAGTCACTTTTTCAGGGCTGTTGTAATTGTGAACGGACACTAAACAAATGTTTGTAAGTTGAGGACTACTTGTGTAGAAATCAGGCTTTTGGAAGATGGCAAAGTTTGTTTCAGAAAGTATTTTTTAATACTTTATAAATTTGAAATGAATTGTGCATTAATAGAGATTTGTAGTAAAAGCAAAGGTCACTTAACTAATTTGTTATGAGTAGTCTAATTGTTTCTCCATTCAGAAATATTTTTCAATAGGCCTAGGACCTAGGTGCAGATAAACATGCATGAAATTGGGTTGTCAGTGTATTATTTATTTTAAAAATCTGAGTAAGGTGCATGGGTTTGAAATGCAATATGCTTATCATGAACAATTCCACTGTAATGAATGAAACTTAATCATTGTAGGAGGTATATTTCTACTGAGGTTGAAATGATTCATGCAACATGGAGTCATACAAAATTATTACTTCCATTTTCAATTCCAGTTAGGAGAACTAGTTTAGTCTACTCTAGTGGTTAGATCAGGTTAGAAACCAGGAGAGTGAATTCTGGTTCTAGGCATTGAAAGCCAAGTGGGTGACTGAACCAGTCACTCTCAGCCCAAGGCATCAGGTTTTGGTGACAAGTTTGTCAATTCCTGCCTCAATCAAACGGATCAACATCAGTTAAACTAAAAAAAAAGACCTTGCTCTTGTGGGAAAATAATAGGAAGAAAAAAATCAATCCCAATGAGCAGTTATGTTGAAAGAAAGTGATAAGAATGTAGGATCAGGATTTAAATAACAACATCATTGGTGCCTAGAAAATCAGGATCCGCGTTCATCGTAGAATAGTATTGTAGTGACTAACTTTAACCAGAAATTTATACTCATCTTTAAAAGAACAATCATTTGTATTTCTTTTTTATAATTATTGATTTTCTAATTTTACAATTAAACACTTAAAAAGCAACGTGGTGACTGGGTAGTCAATGATTCCATAACATATTCCAACTACTACTTCTTCTTCTTCTTCTTCTTCTTCTTCTTCTTCTTCTTCTTCTTCTTCTTCTTCTTCTTCTTCTTCTTCTTCTTCTTCTTCTTCTTCTTCTTCTTCTTTTATTATTATTATTATTATTGTTATTATTATTATTATTATTATTTAAATTTTAACACAAATCTCAAGTTACAACATCAGATATTTCCTATCTTTACCCCTTAATATCTACTATCTCATATTGAATTAATATAATTCTTATCGTTATCAACTAATGATTCTTTAAATCATTTTTAAAATAATAAAATAAAATCATAGTTTCTTATTTACAAGTCTGTTGGGGCTTAGCAGCATGCTGAAATTTCTCAGCATTAGGGTGCTTCCTGCTTAATTGCTTGATTTGCAAAATAACAATATTAATTGAGGACTATTTTACATTTGCCTTATTTCTTTTGAGTTTTCTACTCAGTGAACTTGCCCCAAACTAACAAGAGTCAGAACTAGAGTTTGTTAATTTGAAAGAAAGATATTATTTTTCACTCAGTAAAACACTTGATTCAAATTATGCACAACTGACTAACAGGATGGGCCAGTGAAAACAGAGCTGGCACCATTCCAACCACCAAGAAGCCTACAATCACCAATGAACTCCAGAGAATTCAAATTTGACACAGGATATAATACTGCAAGGTGATCCCCACTTCTTGAACTGTTGCATGAAGGGTTGCTGAACTGCAAAGCAAAATGTCTGCAGGAAATATGGTCTGTACTTTAGTATTTATTTCCTTAAATGTAAAGAACCCCAACTAAAGTTATGTGTCCTCAAGCGGTTGCTGACTCTGTGACTACATAGTGTAAATCAATTTTCAAGATGATCTGTCCCTAACCTAGTCTTTCAGCAATCCCAAAGGTGCACTTGTTACAGTAAGTACCAGCTTGCTGCCAGAGAATGCATAATGTGTCCAAAGTCAGATAATTTGAACCTGATCACATACCACAATAACTAGGATTTCAAAGTGCTCTATTAACAGTTTTTGCTTCATTTATTTTTGTTTTCAGATTTTGCTTTTCTTTGTTGTATTTGAAATCCCAAGCCATTGGTGTAGACAGCCAAATCCACGATACGTGATATGATAGAGCTATTTTTTTTCCTATGGTATATTCAACAACTGGGTCAGTTCAGTTTCTTCAACCTGGGGCCTTCTAGATGTTTTCAGTTTCAACTTAGAGCACACACAAGTAGGTGGACAGGTGTCAAACTCACAAGGTCACATGACGTGTTGTGATGTATCGCAACTTTTTTTCCATTGCCGGCAGTGGGATGGGCGCAGTTTCAGCATGACAGATCCGGCCTACAGGCCGGCAGTTTGACACCCCTGGGTTAGAAGAACAGAAGAATCATATTCATTTTTATGGTTCTTTTTTCTCTGACCACAAATTGTAATAACTAGTGCCTGAAGAAAAATATTGACATCATGTACATTGTGTTTTAAGTTTTTAAAGGATAGAAAGGAAAAAAAAACATAATAGAACTTAAAGGTCACTATTAGCACTTTCTGGCTGAAGATTTCCCTTTTTATTCTATGAATTGGGACTGCCTATGAAAAATTGGGCATTCTACCTATTGTGTATCGGGTTCTGAAGTGTAGAGAAGACGCCAGGCAGATGAGTACAAGTGAACTATTGCTTTATTGGCAATCATGTCTGTACTGGGGAGTTAGGGCGTACATGCAAGCTTATATACTTTCATATATCCAATCAGATTGAACCTAACAATCCCGCCACTAAGACTCCCGTCAGAACTGTTACAGTTCAAACATGTGAATAGTTGCTTTCCCAAAACCTAATACACAACACCCCTTCCCCCTTTCAAGGAACACACAGTGTACCTTTATAACATTCCAGCTTTACATCTTCCACTTCAACGTCTAATACAATAATTGAATGATTGACCCCATTCAAGGCTATATATATTCTTATAATCCTTATTCAAGGACTATAAACTCACTCCCAACCACCAACATTAATTCTGAGTGATTGACCCCACTCAAGGTAATATCTTTATGACCCATTTTCAGGGATTATGTGCTTCCTCCAATATTTAGTTAAGTGATTGACCTAACTCAAGGTAGTAGTTGTCCAACGCGACCTTCTCGGACGTGCACTTATGGGTTGCTGCCATTAAGATCACAGACAGACCCTTCTGCTGTTCTGCCAGTATCCCTGTACTAACAAGTAGTACACAATGACCCAGTATGAGTCTATGAATAGACTTCTCCTGTAAGTTCCCTTACAGAAATGATATACGCAGATAAATTAACAAAATCCAAAAAACAAGAGGCATGTCTCCCCACTTTGTGATTCACTACATACTTCTTTCTCTTAATTTACCACATAATCAGCGAGATGTGCAGGTGGCCTATGAGGCCATGAGGAACGTCTCTGCGGTTCCCTCACTTTGTAGCCTACCAACTTATTAGGCATGCCCTGTGAACCTGTGTCCATCTCAGTTGGAGACTCTGAAGAATTGCTCTGGCTGGCCCTGTCCGGTAGGCCCATCCCAGAGTCAGATCTTGAAACAGGATTCGCACTGTGGTCACTGATGATTGCCAGATTCAAATGTTCAAGGGTTTCCTGTTGCAACTCTGTGCCCTCTGGATCCTCCTCAGACTGGAACTCAACTGAATGCTGAAAATGCTGGTAGGGTGAATAAGAGCTAACCTGTGTGTCAGCTTGAGAGCTATGGGAGGAATTATCACCCTCACTTGCACTTAGTGACCATTCTGGAAACCTTTTCCTTAATTGATCTATGTGCCGTCTCACTAGACGCCCTCCCTCCACCCCTACTGTGTAAGATAGGGGCCCTGATTTGTCAACCACCTTCCCAGGCACCCACAAGTGTCCTGGTCCATAGTTCCTGGCCCAGACCATGTCACCAGGTTGTAGCCCCCTAGGGGGGTTGGGTTGAGCAGCATCAGATGCCACTCTGTCAGGGTGAAGTCTGTCCAGTTTGGTGATGAGGCATTTGCCCCAGCGCAGCTCCGCAGGGCTTTTCCCTGTGGAAGTACAAGGTGTGGAGTGCTGACAAAGTAAGAAGTCTGCAAGTCTGTGATGCCAGTCACCTGTGATGCGCTTGAGTGCGTCTTTGATTGTTCTTACCATCCGTTCTGCTTGTCCATTCGACGATGGGTGGAAGGGCGCAGATGTGGCGTGTCTGATCATGTTTGCTCTCAGGAAGGCCTGAAACTCAGCAGCGGTAAATTGAGCCCCATTATCAGAAACTGACATCAGGAAGCCCATGATTGGCAAAAAGTTTCCTCAGCACCTGGATTGTCTTGGCTGAAGTCATATTAGAGACTGGAACAACTTCCAGCCATTTTGAATTACTATCTACTATAATTAGAAAGAGCTGTCTTTGGAATGGACCAGCATGATCGACATGGACCCTGGACCAGGGCGTTTCAGTTGGCTCCCATCTGTGAACAGGTACCTGAGGCATTTTGGGTCTAAGACCTTTGACAAATATAACAACCATATACCTGCTCTTCCACAGCCTTGTCTAACCCAGGCCACCACTGGTAGCTTCTGGCTAGCGCTTTCATGCGCACTATGCCAGGGTGTCCCTCATGTAGAGACTGTAGTACCCTATCTCTCAAGATGAAGGGTATGATCACCCTATTACACCATAATAAACACCCTTTGTTAGCTGATAACTCATGCCTTCTTAAAAAATAAGCTCAGGACTTGGACTTTTGTCTTGCCATCCTGTGAATACCCAAGATAGTACTCTGCTCAGAATCTTATCTGAAGCAGTGTCCCTGCATGGAGGGGGAATTCAGGTAACTCTTGAATGGACAGTATTTGTGTAGCAGGGGCTGGATCTGGATCGATAGATGGTAAGGGAAGCCTACTTAAGCCATCAGCATGGCCCATTTCTTTTCCAGGTTTGTGAATCATTTTGAAACTATAGGCAGATAAGAACATGGACCACCTAAGCATCCTTGGTGAAAGTATATGAGGGGTTTGCTTGTCAGTTGTGAATAAGCCTAAGAGAGGCTTATGGTCAGTAAACACAGTGAAATTCCTACCATAAAGATAATCGTGGAATTTTTTAACCCCAGCAACAATAGCCAAAGCTTCCTTGTCTATCTGTGCATAATTCCTCTCAGCCTTCGATAGAGTTCTTGAGTAATAAGAGATGGGGACTTGCTCCCCATTCCTTCCCAAATGGCTTAAAACAGCTCCCACTCCATAGGGGGAAGCATCACAAGCGATGCAGACAGGCTTGGATTCGATATAGTGGGTGACAGTGGATTTGTCAGATAATAGGCTCTTACGTTTTTTGAAACTTTCCTCATGCAAACTAGTCCACTTCCATACAACTTTTTTATCTAGCAGCCTGTGAAGTGGCTCAGCTATGGCAGCCTTGTTAGGCAAAAATGAGTGGTAGAAATTTAATAACCCTAAAAATGCCTGAAGCTCTGCCTTATTTTTAGGGCTGGGGGCCATTTTAATTGCCTTGACCTTGGACTCTGCAGGGTGGATTCCACTGGCATCAATTCAGAATCCTAGAAACTTTGTAGAAGTGACCCCAATGTTACATTTGTCTCTTTTCAGCTTGAGACCTGCAGAGTGAAACCTATTTAACACAGCTCTATTTTCTAAGACTTCCTCAGTTTCCCCCGCGATTAAAACATCATCAAAATATGGGCAGATGCCCGGAATGCCCTTTAAAGTACGTTCCATTACCTCTTGAAAAATCCCCGGTGCCACACTTACGTTGAATTGTAGACGGTTGACTCTGAATGCTCCCTTGTGTGTTACTATGGTCTGGGATGCTGCTGTAGCCTTGCTAACAGGCAGCTGCTGGTACGCCTGCGCTAGATCGAGTTTCACGAAAATGGTGCCGCCTTGCAGGGAAGCAAGCATATGGCTGACCATGGGGACCAGGTAAGCATGCTGATTAAGGGCTTTATTCAGGGTACACTTATAATCTGCACAGATGTGGATTTCCCCGTTTGATTTGAGTGGGGTGACTATAGGGGTTTCCCATTCTCCCCCTTCGATGGGCTGCCGCACCCCCGTTCTACTAATTTGTCCAACTTGGCCTCAATCTTATGTTTTAGCACGAATGGGACTCTTCTGGGTTTGACTCTAATTGGCAAGACGTTCGGGTCCAACTTAAATGAGATGGGGGGCCCAGTGTACATTCCAAGCTTGGAATCGAATACGTCTGTGAATTCTTCACAGACAGATTCGATGTTAATCCCCTGAGTTTGGTTTATGCCAGTAATTGCAATTCCTAACACTTCAAACCAGTCCAATCCTATTAAGCTAGTTCTTTGGCCTTCGACCACAACAACATCCAGGTGCCCATGAAACTTTTTGAATTTAACAGATAGGGTGGCCTCCCACTTGGTTTTAACCTGGGCATTCTGAAAATCAGTCAGCAAAATGCTAGAGGGTCTCAGTTTAGCCCACTGCTTACTGCGGCCGCAAACAAATTTAAAAGTCTTGTATGATATAATTGAAACCGCAGAATCAGAATCTAACTCCATCTTACAAGGAATACCTTGAAGATGAATTTCAAGTTTTAACTTAGGTTTTAAAGGGCGGCGGGCCCTGGTTTGGCAAATAGCCCTTCGGCTTTCACAAAACCCCACATTGTTCGGGCTCTGAGCCCTGGTACCTCTCCTTGGCAAATTTCCCGGTTGTTGTTTGTGTTGGCTGTCTCTGAAATGGCTTTGGCATACTGTCGCGATGTGCCCCGTTCGACCGCAGGCCTGACACGTGGCGGACCAGAACTTGCAGTTCATTCTTGCATGGTTGCCGCCGCAACCCCCGCATCTAGAGAAGAAAACGGTCTTCTGGTTGCCTTCTCTGTGCTCGAGTCCTCGTTCTCGTGGCTCTGTTCTCTTCTGAATCTTGTCCACTTCTGTTTCCTCTTTGACTGCATTCTTGTTGTAAGAAACAGCCTTGTGGTGTATCGTTTCTTCCGGCTTACTGGTTTTAGATGTCTGGACCACCTGGACCATGCCTCCGGCTGCTTCGTCAGCCATAATTTCATCTTGTGCGTCCTGAAGGGTTAGATTGGGCCTGGCGAATAGTGTTTGTTGCAATGCCTTGTCTCTAAGGCCACAAACGAGCCGGTCTCGAAGACGCTCATCTAGGTTGGAAAACCTATATAGGCGAGCGGCCTAGTGTAAGGCCGCGATGAATTCTGATGCAGCTTCCCCAGGGCATTGCACTTGTTGATCAAATCTGAACCGCCAGGCCATCTCCGACATCCTGGGCTTGAAGTGTGTGTTCAGCTTTTGTTTGAGGTCGGTGAACGAGATGGTCTCAATTGGCGTTGGGGCGAATAGGCTTTCGGCCAGGTCGAATGTTGCAGGCCCGCTTATGCAGAGTAGTGTCGCCACTTTCAGGCCGTCCTCCGCGATCTGGTTTGCCCGTAAGTAATTTTCTATTTGTCCGAGGTGTGATGGCCACTGTTCGGGGTGGCGGATGTCAAATTCATGAGGCTGGCCGACTTTTGGCATCTTCTTTCTTCTGGTCTTGGATCCTACTCTGCAAACTCAGATGGGTGCTTCTGAGCACAAGGCTGCTAGCGTGCTGATCTAGCCGGCTGATAGAGGGGGGGGGGGGGAAAGATGCCTCTTTCCTCCAGCAGGTGCAGCTGTCCCCTCGTGACTTCAGCTCTATGGTGAAGCAGGATCCCACCTTTGTCACCACTATTGTGTATCGCCTTCTGAAGTATACAGAAGACGCCAGGCAGATGAGTACAAGTGAACTATTGCTTTATTGGCAATCATGTCTGTACTGGGGAGTTAGGGCGTACATGCAAGCTTATATACTTTCATACATCCAATCAGATTGAACCTAACAATCCCGCCACTAAGACTCCCGCCAGAACTGTTAGAGTTCAAATATGTGAATAGTTGTTTTCCCAAAACCTAATACACAACAGTACCCTTACTCAGATACACTAAACAGCTATCCTCTCCCCCCCTCCAAGTCCTGCTATGGTGCCACATTACGGTGGAGGATAGGGATGTTTCCAGGAGGGATGAGTGAAGAATGCCAGGAGTATATGCCATGAGTACATAATCCCAACAGGGTCATTCAAGATGTAAAAGTTAGTCCATCTGCCCAGCTAAAGCAACTAGACTGAAGTTGCTGAAAGTGGATGATAGCTTTAATGGCAATGTCAAAGGCATCATTTCATATTGCATGGGAAAATGTAATGGTAAACCACTCCTTTTTCAAATAATTTCTGTCTATCTGGAACATTTGGTCTGAGGGGTATGCTCTATGTTCTCTCTCAATGAAACAATGTCATTGTGTGGGTTTGAGGAAGCATGCCTTTTTTACTGCTGCTCCTGACCTCTGGAACAGTAGTCTCCCAGAGATGCACACACTGTCTACTCTCCTGCGGTTCCAGAAGGCTCTGGAGATCTACTTGTGATCCCAGGTCTGGGATTAAGGTGTTTATGCCCCAGTCATGTTTTATTGTCATGGTTGTTTTTAGTCTGGACTACTACATTGTTTATATTTTTAATTGTTTTAATTATATATCTGGATGTTGTAAGCTACCCATAATTTGTTGAACTGTCATCATAAATGTAAATAATTACTGTAGTAACAACAATGTATTGGAATACCTGCAAGAAATAGTGTTTGCCTGCAAGCAAAAAGTGTTGGGACCATAAAATAAACAAAGTGATAGAAAATGAAAAAAGCTAACATTTCTCTGGGACTTTTTAAGATTTGCAGAGTTTGTTGGAAGAAAAGCTTGTGTAAGTCCTGAGAAAGGTTAAGGAGAAGATAGGAAACAGGCCAGGGCTTTTTTTGTCGTAGAACGCACCGGAACAGAGTTCCGGCGCCTTTTTTCAACGGATTTTCCAGAGTTGCGTTGAACAAAATCCTACTCTTTTAGATACTCTAAAAATTGAAGGGTTTTTTTCCCCAACTACAATGGTAAACCTTGTAGAGTAGGCTAGGTGGATTGTATGACGTGTGTGAGTTCCAGCACCTTTTTTTTCTAACAAAAAAAGCACTGGAACAGGCTATTCTGGAAATAGGGTCTTTTAGCTGGACTCCTTAACACCTCATATCCAATTGTTGTTATTGTTTACATGTTTTACGATACACCATATTGAAAAAAGAAAACTTTACGATTCAGTCAAAGCTCAAAATGAGCCCTCCGCTGTATCACAGTTTTTCTTCCAGCAGTGAAATTATTTGTTAAAGAAAGTTCTGATGGTGGGATTCCTTCTTTCTTTGTGAATTTTTTCTCTTTCCCCACAACACTTCAATTTTCCTCTTCAGTAACTAAATAGATAAAAATTCCATATTTTGGCATTTTTTGCACTAGGTGATAGTAGTGGTCATGGCGCTGAAAAATACAATTTATGTTATTTCTAGTTCTGCATAGAAAATAAATCTTGATATGTGGTGATGAGGGGTGACATTGTCCTATGGCACTCTTCCCTAATCTAATAGCCTGTAGATTATTAATGATATATGCAACACAATACTTCCTTTCTCTCTCTTAATACAATCTGTGAATAAATAACATATTCAGGCACATCCAAAACTGATTTTTTCTGCGAGTTTGTTATATCTTAAAGACTTATTTAAGACTAATTAATCTGAAAATGTTGGACAAAGGTGCAGTTCGATAATTTTAAATATGGGTTTCAAGGCTATTTTTCAGAGTCTTTTTAAAAAATAAGCAGCATATCTAAAAGTCACTGGATTAAGGCAGGCTTCTAACATGATATACTGTGTACCCAGTTTTCTAAGGATTAGGTGTGCAGCTGGGATGGAAAAGCACTCAACTTGAAGAACCACGTTTGCAGGGTGGGTGGGTCCCTCCTTCTGGCTTTGTTCCTAGATTATCAGATGTAGTCTTGTGAATGCATTTGCTGTTCTTTTCCTTAGAAAAAGTAACTCTGGTTGCCATCATATCTTCTTTAGTGATAGGTAAATTTAACTAAACAATAACAACTTCCTTTTTATGACCCTGTAATCCCTTAATTCGGGGTAGAGTCGGGGTAACTGGATGGAGCTGAGCATTTACTGGCCAGATGCCCTTCCTGACACCACATGGAGTTCACAGCAGATGTTTTTTCTTTGCACCCTAGGAGAGAAACATCTGCCACCACCTAGGATTTAACTCTTAACTTTCTGAGAGGTGAGCGTCTTCACCACTAGACTACAATGCCACTCTGACAACAACAACACATACAAAACAGCATTTTGGGCAGCCATCCAATTTACAAATGTGGGTAAAATTACCTATTTCTTGCAAATTGCTCTATCCATAAAAGACTAAACCATCATATATACAACACCTAATGGCCAAATAAGATTAATAAGCCAGTCTATGTTGCAACTGTTGTGAATTTGAAATAACAATTATGTATATTGCACAGTATGATCAATATACCACTTCTGTAAATCCCATTAGAACATGTTAACTATATACATTCAATACATAGAAATAAAGATGCAATATGAATGTCTCCTGCATAATTTCTAGTTGTAGGATAATACCATTATTATTCTTCTCTTTGATATACTCCTTTGAGGGTTTCTTCTAATTTTTCTATTCATCTGATCCAAAATACATGGTTTCGGAATTTTTCTTTTGTGTGTTATTGAAGAAAACACTGGAGTAACTGTAATAATGTTTTTAGGAGACACCCTAAATATTGGAACAAAATAATAATTCAGAAATACATTAGAACTACTTTGAGCAATTCATATCTATTATTGTAGCTTCTTAAGAAACATTTGTTGAGTCTACATAGTGTAGATGACCAGTAATGAGGACAAGTAGGACATTGTGCGCAACTTGAACATGACTAACACTAAAACAATGTTTGTTTCCTGACTACTACAGTGAATTGCCAGGTACTTAATAAATATTATTTTTCCAGTTTTAGTCAGCAAAATAATAGAGTGGTATTGCGCTCTGGTATGTAGCATTAAGCATTGTGAATTTTACATGATGTAGTGTAATCAGTGTTTGAATATCTGATGACTTTACATGATCATTGACAGTATTCCATTTTGATTTAAATATTGGAGCCATCTTCTGATCTTCTTTACTATTGAAGGTGAACTGCTGTGCAGTAAATGGAATATTGAACCATTAGATTCAGGAAGCTTGATATTCTATGTAATCTTATTCTATCTATTTGCATATTGGTCCATCTCGGGAAAGTCTCCCAACATCTTTATGAGGAGATGTTATTCTAAAAGATTTCATCTCACTGAGTGGATATGAACATTTGCAAATTTTCTGGAGTCACTCAAATGATGGTCAGGTAAGGAGACAAGTCTTTTTGAGCCTTTGCCTTTGCTGTTCTTTCTTCATCCTACTCAAAGCTGCTCTTGAAGCCTCTGTGAATATGTCAGTGATATTTTCATGGTAGAGGGCTGAACACTCAAAATATGCAACTGCGTGGAGATTCCGAGCCAAGGCCTCTCCCTACAATAAAAAGAACAACATTGACATATCTTCTTAAAATTAGGGCAGGGTAGGCGATGTGTGGCTTTCTAGGCCTTGAACTGCAACTCCCATCATTTTGTACCATGGGTCATTCCTCTCACAGGTGATGAGAGTTGGAATTCCAACAACTGCTGCTGGTTCCTGATTTAAGGAATGGGTAGAATGGGTAAAGGGCAACTTACTTACAATACTGAGCTACAACAAAGCACAGATGGTATTTCAAGATGAGGATGCAATGGTAACCATTTGTCTGTGTAATTTCCAGCTATCAAGCCCAACTTGATGGGATCTGGCTGAATATTAGGGTAGGGAAGTGCATTGGATTTGATTCCAAAAATGCATTTCAGAACATGGAAGGGCATAAATGTAGCATATGCCTACAATTCTTTGAAATAGCTGCAACATTTCCTGAGACCATATGCATGCAGTCAAGGGAAAAGAAGAAGCAGCTCTAAGGAGCTGCAGACATGTTCTTTTGTACTTTCATACATTTCAAAGCATACTTTCTGTATTATTTCTGAAGTATCGTTCAGCCCTGCTATTATTAGCACATTTTGTTAGCTTTGATGAGACAGAATGTAGGCAGAACATCACCTAATGTATTATGTTTTTTGGAGGTAAAGATCATGGCTGTATAGTGCAACATGATTATACAGAACAGTGAGTGTCTGATTGTACTACCTTCTGGTATGTGATGGGTTCTAGTTGGTTTTGATGTAACTTCCTTAGTAGAACTTTGTCGTTCCTTAGGTCAGTTTTGCAACCAACTAGCAAAATTGGAATCCCTTTGCAGAAATGGTTTGCTTCAGGGTACCACTAAAATGAGAGACAGATGGGATTAAAAAACATCAAAAGTAGACAGATTTCAGGTATATAGAATCTGGTTTATTTTTTACTACATGTCTGAAAACTAGCAAAGAGCCTTCTATAAAGGATGTAAATCTAGAATGAATGAGTTTTTACTCAAGGAATTTGTTTTCATCAATGGTCTTTCAGTGGGAATGTACAGCTGTGAAAGATGGACTCAGAGAAAGAAGAAGAGAAAGAAAATAGACACTTTCAGATTCTGGATTTGGAGATGGTTGCCAAGAGTACCATGGACTGCAAGAATAACTAATCAGTTATAACTAATCAGTCTGAATTCTGGACCAAATAAAGCCGATCTGTTCTACCATTTAACAACGACAGGCACATTTAGGGCATGTGATAAAACCAGATGATGGACTAGAATAAAATGATTATGCAGGACAAAATGGAGTGAAATAGAAGAAAAGGAAGCAAACCCAAAAGCTGCATGGGTGTCCTTGGGAGAGCGGCAAGTTTTTCTGGTATAACAATTTAACTATTTTATTTACCGTAAGACACACACCTTTTCAATAGATACTGGAGCGAGCGATTTTCATTGAGCTCACACATTATGTTGGTCTTGTTACCTTTGTGAGGATGTTGTTGAAGCTGATGGGATTGGTGACATCATAACATATGATCACTGCATGGGTCCCATTATAAGACAGAGGACGGAGTCTGTCATAATCTTCCTGTCCTGCACGGAATAATGTAACATATATGTGCATTGATTAATATTTTATATATAAGTATCATTTACAACAGACATGTCAAACTCGCAACATCACGTGATGTTACGTGATGTATCGGAGCTTTTTCCCCATTGCTGGCAATGGGGTGGGCGCGGTTTCGTGACACGTCTGACCTGCGGGCTGGCAGTTTGACACCCCTGATTTACAATATACTGTATGCACATTATATGTCCCTTAGCACATTTTGCTTCCCATAATAGCCACAAGTAGCCATATTAATATATAAGGTAGTATATGTCCATCCTATATAATCCCTAAGTAATTTAAAGTACATGAAAGCCAAGCTGGATTACTTTGGTCCAGTCACTCTCTCTCAGCCTAACCCACCTCACAAGGTTATCATTGTGGGGAAAGCATGAGGAGGAAGGAGTACTAGGTATCTTTGCCACCTTGAATTATTTTTAAAAATAATAAAGGCATGGTAAAAATCTAATAAATAAAATGAATAGTATACTAATAAACATTGTTTTCTCAATCCATTCAGTGGAGTTTGCTTCTAATTAAATGTGTAAAAGATTGTGATTTTATGTATTTGTTGATCACTGTGTAATTTTCAGGGACCTTAAAGAACACACACACACACACACACACACACACACACACACACACACTTAACATTCTTAATGTGCTTCCTTTGTGCATAGGAGCATTCAGAGACAAAGAAACAATAGTTATCTTCAAAACATTATAACCAGATAAACAACTTGCTTGAGTTGACTGGCTAGGATAAATGGTGACATTCTACCTTTACCAGATCTTTCCCTACTTAGATTTCTTTTTTAGAAATTCAGAAGTGGCAGAAAGCCATTCTTTGTCTTATTCCTTCTCCCACAATCTAGAGCAGGGGTGTCAAACTCAATTTCATTGAGGGCGCATCAGCATTGCGGTTGCCCTCAAGGGGCCGGGTGGGTGTGGCCTGGGTGGGCATGGCCTACTGGGTGGGCGTGGCTAGAGCTGGGTGGGCGTGGCTAGAGCTGGGCATGGCCAGCTCTACATCGTTCGCATCAAGGGTGCCTATGGGGGCCTGGGCAGGAGTGGGACAGATCTGAGGGTCTCTGGCAGAAGGAGGGTCTCTGGGCCAGGACCAATGCAGTGGGAGCCGTTCCCTCACTGTTTCCAGGATGGCTTCGCGGGCCACATGAAACCACTTCGCGGGCCGGATCCGGCCCCCGGGCCTTGTGTTTGACATGTCTGATCTAGAGAAACACAACTACAACTGTTGACATGTACTGTGCAATCTTTTGTTTTCTCTGCAACATAATCCCCAGGATTCAAGGTATGGAAGTGGTAGATCTTTTTTCTAGAGATGAAAGAAACACTGTTCTTTCAGCTTTGTTGAAAATATTTCTTTCATCTCCAGAAAATAACATCCAGTATCTTTGGACTGATGTTATAGGAAAATTTCAAGGTTCTAGAAATGGCCACTTTGAACTCCGAGAGATTGTCTGAGATTCTCTGTAAGGGAGGTTTTGTCATTTGCTTCTTCTCCACCTTGGCTTATTTTTATATATTTTAATGAAAGGAAGCATTGAAAGGGGCTTTTTGTTACACTTATCTGCCTCTGAAATACAGTTTCTTCAGGAAGATCTCAGTACTGTCAATAGATAGGGCAGCAGGGGAAGTGGGAGCAACCAAGGCTATAAAATGTATAAAAGTGGGGGCAACGTTGAAAATGTATATATAAAAAGTATCTTGTTTATTATGCAGTGAAGGGAAGGTTACAGGGTATCCTGAGTGATCTACCTTCTTTGTAAGAGGCAAATTGTTTCTTTCAGCCATGCAGAGGAACTTCAGGGGAATCTGTCTCAACAGATGGATTAGACTCACTCTCATTATCATCCCTAGTCAGCATGTAGGCTGTGAAGCCCAGCACACTTGAGGGACACCAGCTCTGATAAGGCAAAATGTTCATTGCATGGTAGATCACCACAAGATTTCCTTCTTGGTAAAACATTGTGATGCATAAAGAGATCAGGTGATACTACCATCCCAAAAGAGCAGAAAGCTTTTTGCTTGTGGGCTGCGTATTTCTGTCCATATGTGGATAAATGATTGTGATGTGTTTTACACACTTCCTAAAGAGAGCAACTATATTTGAACATAGTTCTTTGTCAAAATAAGCTAATACTGTAGTGAAAGATAATTCTTTAAATTAAATTCATCTCATCACCCCCACATTGCTATGTTTTAGGTTGCTTTTTTTTCCCAAGCAAATAATTCTGCCAGATTAGCTGGCTTTCAATCAGTAGCCAAAAATTGTTGGCAAACCCCAGCTGCATTTAACTTCCTTCTGGAAGATGATGTCTCTATACAGGCAAAAGCTTGCTCATTCCTCTACTAATGCAATCTCACTGGAAAGATTTTTATTTCACTAATGCAGGCATGTTAAACAGCCGGCCTGTGGGCTGGATGCATCATACTGAAACCGCACCCATCCCATTGCCGGCAATGGGGAAAAAGTCACGATACGTCATGCGACATCATGTGATGTCGTGAGTGTTCTGTAGTGGGTTCTTTGGCACAGGAATGAAGACAAGGTAAATGAGTACAGGAAAACTCATGGTTTATTTCGTGCAGAATCAGAACTGGGAAATGGCTGCAACTAGCCACAATA
The DNA here is from genome assembly GCF_947247035.1 of Vipera ursinii. Taxonomy (NCBI): domain Eukaryota; kingdom Metazoa; phylum Chordata; class Lepidosauria; order Squamata; family Viperidae; genus Vipera; species Vipera ursinii. Next base: position 117,435,768 of record NC_139512.1, on the reverse strand, counting down.
TATATATAGTCTAGCCCCTAGGCGGCAGCCAATAGGTTTGAAGCAACCATTGCCGCCTAGGGGTAGCCAATAGCAGCACTGGAGACTTGTAGTCTGGGTTGCTGGAGAGCCGTTAGCTGCTCCAGTAACCCATGTGGTATTACTAATGAGCCGAGTACATAACAGCGAGTTTGACATGCTTCAACTAATGTATCTGTTTAAAAAAACAATGCTGCCGTTTTGACATAAGCCTTACCTGCTGTGTCCCAAAGACTGATATGGACTTGCTTGTCATTAACGTGAAAGGGAGCAGAATATTTCTCAAAAACTGTTGGGATACAAACCTAGAAGAAGAAGATGAAGAAAGTTACAGTTTTGCTTAACTGAATATCTCTTGAAGGATTGGTTGGTCTGATACTATCCTTGCAAGGCTAAATTTTTCTTCCATAGCATCTATTTCCTTTCACATTATTTGTTTAAGAATATGTAGGCTGCTTTTCCAAACAAATCTTTTCCTACAAATTCTTCAAAACATTTTGAAGAATGATATTTAACGTCTCTCTCAAAAAAATTCTAGCATTAATTAATAGCATCAGAAAACAAATCCCCCCAACAACCAGGGCTTTTTTTCTCATAGAACGCTCAGAACGGAGTTCCGGCACCTTTTTTGGATGGAACCTTGTAGGGTAGGCAAGGCGGGTTGTATGACATGTGTGAGTTCCGGCACCTTTTTCTTTTACAAAAAAAGCACTGCCAACAACTAACAAATGGACAACACATCTGAAACAATATGTTGAATAATTAAAACAGCCAGTAGCCAACAAAAACAGATCAATTAAAAAGCTCCATTGGAGTGAGATGAGAAAATTAGCATTAGACAATCTGGAGAAATAAAAGCGTGTTTTCCTATAATAAAAAATGTAATAAATACATAGCAAGGAAATTTGAGTTCTGGCAACAGTGAAAAAGCCCATTCTCAGTTGGCCCAACCTGAGTAATATCTCACTCTGAGAGGGTGCCTTGAGGAGCACTTCTAAGTGATCCATATCCCAGTTATTGTTTCACCCATGGCCTCCCTGCCACAATCCTTGAGGGAGAAAGCATATTACCCACTTGTGCTGAATTAATAGTATAAATCTGGAGCCAATTTTCATCTGACTCTAGATTACATTTGGTAAAGCAAAATCCTCAGAGTTATATAGACAGATATTTCCATTTTTTTTTATTTCACAAAGCTATAGGAAAGTAATTCCTTTGCTTTTCCTTCTTTTCTATCTCTGCCACATGTCACCAATCCACACTGACTTATTTTTGCAATAAAACTGATTCAGTTGTCAAGGCAACATATAGATAAAAGTAACCAAGATAAGATCACTTCAGCTTAGACATGCAGATAATGATTTGTGGAGTCCTTGGTGTTCTCTGAGCTTGATTGTTTGCATGCAGATGTTTCATTACCCAACTAGATAACATCATCAGTACACTGGTGAGATGTCTGCAAGCAAGCAACCAAGCTAGGGGGCACCAAGGACTCCACAATTCAGCCCTGAGCTACATACATTCTCTTCTATTGGAGACCTAATTTTTTTTGTGGTTATTTTTAAACAAATAATTTTCAAGGAAGACTCTAATATGAAACTGTTAAATTATAAACTGATATTAAATTCTATAGCCTGCATCAGTGGAATATTGTATTGTATTGTATTGTATTGTATTGTATTGTATTGTATTGTATTATTTACATTACATTACATTGGGTGGGATGTAAAAATTGTATTGCTAATAGCTAATTGAATAACAATGAATATATGTTATTGCCAAGGATATAGAATTCAGTCCCGTGGTCAAATCTGATTTCCAAGGTTATCCCATCTTCCTGGCAGGTTCTGAAGTAAGGCACTGCAACCCCTCCCCCATGAGTGCATCACTTCCCCTGACGACACCTTCACCATAATAAAAAAGGACCAATTAGAGAACACCCACTGAACCATCATTAACATTTTTAAAGTAATCCAGTTTATTAGAGAAGAAAAAAAACCAACAACTTGCTACCCATCCTGGACATTTTGATCAGCAGGGACCACAATGGCAAACTAGAAATGCAAGTCTACAGAAAAACCACTCATACAAACCAGGTGTTCCACTATCAAAGCAACAATCCAACCTCCCACAAGAGAAGCTGCATAAGGACTTTATTTAGAAGAGCCCAAACACACTGCAGCAACCCGCAACAGCAGAAAAAGGAAATAAAGCATCTATACAACATATACCAACAAAATGGATATCCACACAACTTTATCAAAATGTACCTGACCACTCAACTCAACCCAACACAGCACAGCCAATACAAACCCTAAAAAGAATTTCATTGCCATACATCAAGAATATCTTAAAAACCACCAACAGAGTATGACAATCACATGGAATCAGCATAGCACACAAGCCAACTTAAGCCCTTCAAAACATCCTAAGCAAATCAAAAGACCCAACAACCCCAGAAGGAAAAACAGGAGTCATCTACAACATACAATGTAAGGACTACAATAACCACTATGTAGGACAAACAGGCAGAAGACTGGCAGAATGCGTCCACGAACATGGATGTATGGGTAGTTAGACATGGACTAAGTGCTTACTGTTTTCTTATCATATATACATGTAGCGTATACTTCAATGGGCCTAATGAAATAGATTAATCATGGAACAACCTGTCTCCAGAAGTTGTGAATGCACTAACACTGGAAGTTTTAAAGAAAAGACTGGACAAAAATTTTTCTGAATGGTATAGGGCAGACATGTCAAACCCACGAAGTCACGCACAACGTATCGGGACAGTTTTGCCATTGCCAGCAATGGGGTGGGTGTGCGGCTTCTGGATCTTTGACACCCTTGGCATAAGGTTTCCTGCCTGAGCAGGGGGGTTGGACTAGAAGACCTTTAAGGTCTCTTCCAACTACTACTATTATTATTAATCCTGTTCTGCTGTACTTAGCATATCAGTGGCAATTAGAAAAATGCTGTAGTTAAGTAAAGTGAATTTAGTTAGTGCTTTTTTTGTTAAAAAAAAAGTGCTGGAACTCACACACATCATACAACCCGCCTTGCCTACCCACACCACATGGTCCAACCCATCCAACCAAGCCACACTCTGACTGTGTTGGTCTGGCACCTCATGGCTCCTCCTAGAGGAGGCAGACAGTGCCGGAGAGCAAACCAGGATAGGAAGGGGAACAGGAAAAGAACACAACTCTGGAAAATCTGTCAAAAAAAGGTGCCGAAACTCTGTTCCAGTGCATTCTATGACAAAAAAAGCCCGCAATTCAGTAGTATTATTAGTACCTTTGGTTAGAGTCTATATCCACAGAAAAACTCCAGAAAGATTTGCTACCACAATGCTTCAGCTATTTTTCCATGAGAAAGGAAGAAGAAAGTTCCAGGTATAACTGCTATGAGAATTTAAAACATTTCAAATTTAAGAAAAATAGTAGGCTTGATAGGATCTATTCTACAGAAACTATATTTGAATAAATTATCTTGAATAAGAAAGATCTTGACAAAAGGAAAGATCTGGCAGTAGGAAATGTGAGGTTGATATTATGGATAAAAGAAACTTACCTTAGGGAATTCTCTTTTGACAAAGACCATGAGCATGGACGTTTTCCCACAACCTCCATCTCCTATTACCACCAGCTTGATCTCAGTAATTCCTCTGGTCTCTTGTTTGGACCCTGACTGCCCCGGAGCCTCTTGACTTCTTTGCATGTCTAACAATTCCCAGGACACTTCAACAAGGTCTTTTTGAATGATCTAAGAAAATGAGCCATGAAGATGCCTCTCCTTTCTGAGTAGTTTTCTACTCTCACATTGCTGCTTATTTCCTGTCCTTCTGTAGCTTAAAATCAAAGTCTTCAGCATAGCAACTATAGGTCATAGAGTCTAAGATTAGGTGTGGCTGGAATGTGAATAGAGTGGCTGGCACAAGGAAGAAAAAGCAAACAGGAAGGCTGTTACAGAAGCAACCACCCCTTGTATGACAAAGCATGGAAAACATAACGATAAAGGATAGATAGAGGATAAAAATATGTTATAAAATAAGAACTCATAATGCTGCCTTAAATTTGCCCCCACCTTTTAAGTTATTTTTAAGTTATTTTAAAATGTTAAATAGGTAGTTCAAATGCAAATAAGATATGCTAACATTCATCTTTTAGCATGTGAATAGATGCTAACATGTGAATGCAAATAACAGGTGAACAGCTATACTGTGTCTTGGGAGAACATGTGTAATTATTTGTAATTACACAATCTGGTCATTTGTAATTATTTACACAATAAGAAACATTTCTGATTTATATATGTGTCACATATTTGTGATTACTTATAAGCTCCACTTCAATACACAGTGGAATAAGAAATGAAGCATGAATAAGAAATAGTGTATGTACAAAGACCTCATTTAAGCGGGAGTAGTGTACATTGAAAAGAGGTGTCAAAGGACAGCAGCACGGTTACTGGTGGGACAATATTGGAAGAAGGATAGTTTGCCCACTATAGAAGAATGGGTGTTTAAAGTTTCGAATCTTGCAGAAATGTCTAAGATTTCTGCTTATTTGAAAGATCATTCACAGAAAAGATATATTTCAGTTTGGAGGAGATGGATTGATTATATTCAGAACAAATATGGGACTAAAAAGTTCCATTTAGCTTATGAGTAGATTTTAGTGGGATATTGTTATTGGTACGTTGTTTGTAGTTATGTTAAAGGGGAGTTAAAGCACATTATGAATTTGGTTAATTGTATATTATGCATAATTTTTATTTAGAATATGATTATTGCAACTATAATCCTGTATTTAGCTCTGGGAAGTGGGGGGGGAAGCGGGTGGGTTTGGGGTGGGAGGGATTTGGGGATATATTGTAAAATTTTGTTTTTGTAAAACTCTTTAATAAAAAAGAAAAAAAAGAAAAGAGGTGTCAAAGGGAAATAGTGCATGTGCAAAATATTATACAGTATTCAGAGATCTGTGCGTGTACATGATATTAATCCTATATCCACATTTATGCTTGCGCATAGTTCTTCAATCTTTTGATCCAAAATTTATTTTTGAGAAAAACTGATTGCTTCAAGATTCCCTGACAGGATGGACAGAAGCTTGTTGACTTTGCAGACCAGTGTTCTGGGCAGTTATTCCAGATACAAAGAGGTACCAGGTCAAAGGTGGCTTAGCCTTCCTTGAACTCACTGCTTTGTTTGATGAGGACCTGTAGACCAGAAGAGGTTGATCCAGGAGAATTTAGTCCATTTCTGTTCTTTCTCTTGCATTCTTCTTTTAAGTTCAGCAAAAATGCACTGCTCTGTTAATCTTAATGGGCCATTAATCTCGCCCCCAAGGCAAGTAGTTTGCTGTTATCACCACAAGGTTCTCTGATCCTCAAAACCAGTCTTTAAAAAAAGGCTTGAATGAATGGAAGAGGCACAAGGAAATGTAAAATTAAAGTTTTTATTTGTAATTTACACATTTTAAAAACTATAAGGCCACCTTTTCTGTTATAAGAAACTCAATAATTGAAATGCATCTAAAACAAAGATTAAGTAAGTACAGTATATAAAGTAGCAAATAATATTGTTCAGAAAGCAGTATCTAGAGAAATGCTATACTTTGATTATAATTGGACAGCCAGAGGTTTAGACTGGATTTGGCATTTTTATCCACCTATGAAGTCCTTCTCAAAGAACTGGGATAAACAGATGTTGTTTGGTGGTATAGACATCTCAGGATGTAAACTATTCCAAGTAAAACTACCTTTTACAATTAACTAATGGTGATTTAATCAATGCCAATTATTTCTAAAGTATTCCACAGGATAGAACTGATTTGTTTTGTAAAGTGCCTTTTGTCTTGTATGTTTAATATAGCAGAGAGGAACCTCACTAGTCCAAATTCTACTAGACTTATTTGCAGGTCAGAGAAAGTTTTATTTATAATACAGCTAGTAGAATTTACAGTAATATGCACTTTTTACAATCAAGTCTGTAGAAAAGTGATAATCAAAGAAAGAGATGGAGTATACAACCCCCTTGCATGGTATATTCATAGCATGGTGATGATTAAAATAATACATGGCGTGGGCCAAATAGAAGTGAAGATGTATCTCTCATTCTCCTAAACTTGAGTCTTTCATCCAACTGAAACTACATAGTAGAAGACAGGCAAAAGATAAGTATTTCTTTTCTCTTTCTCTTTCAACTCACAGCAAGACTCTGGAACTTGTCACCAGAAGATATGGTGAAGGCTATTGGAGGGGAATAGTCAAATAAAAAAACAAAAAAAACCCCAAGGCATTTTGATTTCTTGAATTCCAAGAATCAAAATCAACATAGGGCTGGTTACAATCAACAATTATTTTTCAAGAAAACTATTAATATATAGTCATGATCTAGACATACAGTAATTTACTGTGCAGATGCAGTTCCTTTGGGGATAGGCAATGGTGACTGAACTAGAATTGCCAGTTTGCAGCTTTTCATTTAATTTCCCTTTGAAAATTATGAGGACTTAGAATAGCTTTTGCTGCTTGGGTACTCCAATTAAGTAGTCACTTATCTTACTGTAAAGCAGAACTGGAGCATACAGCAAATTAGGTCAAGATGGTGGGAAAGAAAAATATATATGCATACTCTCCATCAGGAGGGAGTATGTATAAAAGGCAGTACAAATTTTCTGAGTTACAACCAGCTGTAGAATCAAAGTCAGAGGTGAAACTTGCAGTGTTATGACTCATAGCACAACATAGCTTATCAGATGGAAGATTCTGGATCATACCTTGGTCACTCCCAGTGTATAAATTGCAGTGCTGATTCATCATTCATCAGCATGGCCAATCCCAGATGAAATTATTTACAATTTTTTCCTGCTTCCCTTTTTCCTACCTTATGTCATGTTCCAAAGCTCCAAGGTTAATTGGTTTTTATGTTGCAGTTGTAATAAATTTGAAGGAACTAAGATGTGTGGTTTGGATTAGCTTTTCACTGTTTCATTTTGGTTTAATATTTCTATTTTTATTAATAAGATATTGAGAAGTGAATTTAAGATGTGAAGGTAATGTTAAATTATGTATCAGTAATTTGGAGCCAATTGATCTGTGATGGAGCTTTGGGTATATCAGTTTTAGGATATATCAAAGAAGATAATAATGTGCAGGTGAAAAGGAAAATCTTGGATTAAAGAAATATATTATCAGCATTTGAACTGACCCTGTAGAGATGTAGCAAAAGAGTGATCAACATGGCTGTATGTTGTTAAATTTTACAATGTTATGTTGTTAAAAAAAAACCTACTTTCTAATGCGACTCTCGTGGGAGGGAAATTTGTCCAGGATGTTTGTATTGCCTGTCTTGCAGAAGTAGCTGCATACACACAAACACACCATTCAGAATCACACTGAGGCTATCCCCTTCACCTACCTCCATGTAAAGCTCTCCAGGCTGGTTCTTGGTCTGTGGCACTAGAGCCTTTACATGCATACCTTCCTGCAAATTCCATGGGGGAGGAAGTTATGCAATTTACAGGTGATTTTCAATTCATATGCCCTCACTGCGGAGGTATCAGGAAAGAGATCTCAAAAACCAAGCCCTGACTATGTTGCATTGGTGGACTCATAGTGGGAGTCCTAGGGCTCACTGTGTACATAGAAGCACCCATTAAGTCTCCCTGAGCAGATTAATTCTTAATCTTTTGCCAGTAAAAGTGTATCACCCACATTTATATGGCACAAAGGGAAGATTGTTGGAAGTCAGCGCCCACCCTCCCTCCTAGAGAAGGAAATATTTTGGGGAATATTAAAAAGGCAGAAACCAGCCCCCAGTTTCCCTGCCCCAAGCAGAAACTAGCTTTTAGAAATGCAGATTTGATAATCCATTCAGAAAGACTGAAGGCAGGAAGGCTGGAGCTAAGGGGATTAGAAAAAGAAAGACTCCAAGGACAGGAACATGATTTTTAGGACACAATAGGGTTAACCCACCATCATTAAAATAACAAAAGGGTACACTCAAGCTCAGGTCAAAGTACATTGCACAGGAATAGGAAGAACCTCAAATACAAAGGTCAAGAAGGTATAAAAATCCACCCACTCCCAACTCCATTTTGGTCAGCTATCCCCAAATTGTGTGCTGTTGCTGTTCTGCTCTTCAATAAACAAACCTTATTTCCAAGCAGCCACCATTTTTATTTCTCGCATCTTAGCCTCCATTTTGTTTACTCCTGGCTTGGACTGGACCTGATGATTTTTCTTTCAACAACTATCTTTTATATTCATACTGTGACTTGATTAAAAAAATACCTACATCAAATAATCAATTAAGAAAAAGAAAAAAGACATTCCCTCTCACTTCTGACCCCAAAAGCTTATTAGGCCCTGACTGGGAAATGGCTCCTCAGTATGATCTCTGGCCTTATCTTAAAATATTTTCATTAAAAAAATTACACAGAATTTAAGTCATCTCTCTCTCTCTTTTCTCCTTAAAGAATGACCTTGGGTCCCATACACGCTCTTTGGTATTCTCAAAAAATAAAAATAATGCCCAGTGATTTATTTGGAAGTGTACCCTCCTTTCCCTTGTATCCCACAAGGGAAATATAAACAAAGATACAAAAGAACATTCATCCTGGAGGCTAGAAGGAGTGGCAAACAGCAAGTTCAACAGCATGTTTCCTAGTAAAAGCCTATTTTGTGATTGAGCATGGCTAACTTGATCACCGTTTTATGAGAGAACTCACAATATACTCTCAAAAGTCTGAACGTGCCTTTGATCTAAAATGTTTTGAAACTTTGAAGGCATAACTTCAATAAATTTTGGGAATTGGTAATGAGGGACACCTCTTAGGTTTTAGAGATTGATTCTGTAGGGTAGTATTTCTTAACCTTGGCAACTTCAAAGTGTGTGGGAGTTCAATTCCCAGAATTTCCTAGCCACCACCTTAAGTTGCCAAGGTTTGGAAATCCTGCAATAGGGAGAAGCCAAACTAGTGGGTGCCCAGGCCCCAAGGCATACAGAGCCTTATAGGTTAAATCAACCCTTAGAATTGTACATGGAAACTTTTTGGGTTAGTGGGGTAGAGCCAGAAACACCAATGTAGTACGACTGGAGTAGTGTTCACATACCAACATATGGATTGCTGCATTGGGGGCCAATTGTAGATCTTCATAGGCAACCCCATGTAGACTGTTTTACAGTAATCCAATTAGAAGGTGACAAGGGCATGAGATACTACCCTAGTTATCTCTATCTATACTTAATCAGCAATGCTTAATGTCTTGAATGTTATATTTTTATACATTAACATCTGTGAATTGATAATATAGTCTTGCAGGCAGAACTGTCAAAGATCAATTCTTTGTATGACTCTTTTTCTGAGTTTAAAATGAATGAATCAGTTTTCTGTCTTTCATGCATATGAAGGACAGAAAAATATACTGTAAAATTCAAATGTATTTATTTTTAAGGCACTGTATAACTACTGTTACTGCAATTCTGAAAAGAAAAATTCTGCTTTGGAATTAAACTGATGTCCACATGATGGCAGCAAAGCCTTGAATATGGTTCATCGCATCCCTATGAAAAGCCTACCGGTACTTACGGGTTAGTTTTCTTTCTTCTGCAGAGAGCTTCCCACATGTTGCTGTTAAATACATCAGTTTCAGATATTTGCTGATGGGATCTTATACATGAGAGTAGCAGTTCCATGAAGGAGAATTAATCTATTTTTCCAGCAGTGAAAATGCAATATTTCAAAATGATGTATGTACTCTACTGTAGCAGTAAGAATGTTATGTCCTCATACTTCAAAATCTGCACACAAAAAAGCTGAATTCTCTTTCTAGCTGAAGAAATTTAAAAAGCTGAAATAGTTTCCATTTCTTTTCATATCACTACGTACACAACTGAATAGTACAGTGACCATATTTACTTTAATATAAAGGATAGTCCTTTATTTCAGAAAGCTGTCATTTAGATTTATTTCATGTAATTATTCATTTTTCTGGTTTTGCTTTTGTAAAGAAGTTATAAACAATTACTTTTTTATAACCCCTTTGAACCTCTTTCAGATTTGCCCCTTTTTCAGGTTTGTCATTTATTTTTCCCAAGAAAATATGGTTAGCAATTATATTGTTCAAAAAGAATTTGTTTCCACAAATAAAAATGTTCAAATATTGACACTCAGGACTTTAGAAGGGAGGGCAAAAGAATCATGGAGTGGCTGTGTAATTGAACTCTTCCTTCTTTCTTACACATAAAAGGGCTGGGGCTTATCGTGGCTGCCATCTTCACTTTCCATCTTTTGTTTTTACAGATATCTTTATTATATTTAATTAACAATCAGTAAAATACAAATTAACATAAAGGGGAAAAGGGGGAGGGAATAACAGGACAGATGAAAATGTGACAACAGAAATCAAAGAAATGTAAAACAAAAGTGACTTCCAACTTTTTTCAATACAAAGATAAAAATATAACAACCTTTCTCTAGTTTAAATGAATATTCAGTAATTAATCTATCTTAAAATACTAATAGCAACACTCCAAGAACCCAATATTCAGATTATATTTTTCTAATCCTAACCACAATATTTCTCAAGTCAGATCAGATGTAATTCTCAAATCCCAAAGTCAAAAGATGATTTCTCTCTTTATCTTGTAAGAAATTTAACAGTGGTCTTCAAATCGTAGAAAATTTAGTCATATTATTTATGTCTTCTCTCCCCATACCCACAGATACACTTGATTTACATACAGTACTGACTTCAACTACTGTATGCATTTTGGGAACCATGGGACATTCACTACAATATATCTGGAGGGAATTAAATTGGGGAGGGTGCTTAAATGAGTAGCAAATACATCGGAACATTAAATTTTGGCATATGAGTATGTACAGAAATACTTTCTGTGATTTTCTCTTTGTACGAGAAAAGGTCTTCAGCTACAGTTTGGTTTCTTATTTATTTAATTCAGTTTGTTTCCTGTCTTTACTGCAGTTGAATAATGAAGAGGGCTAACTACACAAATCTGCATAAATGTTGTTGTTAGTTGTGAAGTTGTGTCCGACCCATCATGACCCCATGGACAGCGTTCCTCCAGGCCTTCCTGTCCTCTACTATCATCTGGAGTCCATTTAGGCTTACGCCTACTGCTTCAGTGATTCCATCCAGCCACCTCATTCTCTGTCGTCCCCTTCTTCTATTGCCCTCAACCTTTCCCAGCATTAGGCTCTTCTCCAGTGAGTCCTTCCTTCTCATTACATGGCCAAAGTATTTGAGTTTTAACTTCAGGATCTGGCCTTCTAAAGAGCAGTCAGGATTGATCTCCTCTAGGACTGACCGGTTTGATCGCCTTGCAGTCCAAGGGACTCGCAGGAGTCTTCTCCAGCACCGTACTTCAAAGGCCTCAATTCTTTGGTGCTCAGCCTTTCTTATGGTCCAACTTTCACAGCCATACATTGCAACTGAGAAAACCATGGCCTTGACTATACACACTTTTGTTGGCAGGGTGATGTCTCTGCTTTTTAGTATGCTGTCTAGATTTGCCATGGCTTTCCTCCCCAGGAGCAAGCGTCTTTTAATTTCATGGCTGCAGTCCCCATCTGCTCTTGGAGCCCAGGAAAGTAAAATCTGTCACTACCTCTGTCCATAATTCTTCAGGCATTCTGTCTACCAGATCTATTTCCTTAAATCTATTTGTCACCTCTACTGTATATTCGTCAGGGATATGATTTAGTTCATACCTGAGTGGCCTAGTGCTTTTCCCTACTTTCTTCAGTTTAAGCCTAAATTTTGTAATGAGAAGCTCATGGTCTGAGCCACAGTCAGCTCCTGGTCTTGTTTTTACTGATTGCATAGAGCTTCTCCATCTTTGGCTGCAGAGCACATAGTCAATCTGATTTTTGTGTTAATTGTCTGGTGATGTCCATGTGTAGAGCCCTCTCTTGGGTTGTTGAAAAAAAGTGTTTGCTATGACCATTGTTTCCTCTTGACAAAATTCTATCAGTCTGTGCCCTGCTTCATTTTGTACTCCAAGGCCAAACTTGCCTGTTATTCCAGTTATCTTTTGGCTTCCTACTTTAGCATTTCAATCCCCCAGGGCTTCATAGAACCGGTCAATTTCATTCTCTTCAGCACTGGTGGTTGGGGCATAAACTTGGCTTGGGTCTGGGATATCTGAGGGAACACCTGTTGCCGGCATCAAGTTCCCTTCATCCTGTGCGCTCCCACAGGGAGGGCCTTCTCAGGGTGCCGCCGGCAAAGGATTGCCGGAGGGCGACACCCAGGGGGAGGGCCTTCTCTGTGGGCGCACCTGCCCTTTGGAACCAGCTACCCATAGAGCTCAGGACTGCCCCAGATTTTCGTTCGTTCCGCCGGGACCTGAAGACCTGGCTCTTTGAGCTTTCCGGCCAGGACTGAGAACTTTTAATTTTTAACCTATTGCAATTGGGTTTTTAATTAGAGTTAAGGGTTTTAGATTTTAATTAAGGATAATTTAATTTATTTTAATTTGTTATTAACTTTTGTATTGTTATATTGTTTTAATTGCCTTGTGAACCGCCCTGGGTCCTACGGGAGAAGGGCGGTACATAAGTTTAAATAATAAATAAACAAACAAACAAACAAACAAACAAACAAACAAACAAACAAACTTGAACTACTGTGATATTTAATGATTTGCCTTGGGTTTGAACAGAGATCATTTTGTCATTTTGGGGATTGTATCCCAGTATTGCTTTTCCTACTCGTTTATTGACTATGAAGGCTACTCCATTTCTTCTGAGGGATTCTTGCCTGCAGTAGTATACCTGATGGTTATATGAATTAAATTCACCCATTCCTATCCATTTTAGTTCACTGATTCCTAAGATGTCGATGTTCAGTCTTGTCATCTCTTGTTTGACCACGTCCAGCTTGCCTTGATTCATGGATCTTACATTCCAGGTTCCTATGGAGAAAAAATCTTTACAGCATCGGACTTTCCTTTCACCACCAGATACATCCACAGCTGAGTGTCCTTTCAGCTTTGGCCCGGTTGCTTCATTTTTTCTGGCTCTACTAGTACTAGTCCTCTGCTCTCTTTTTTTTTTTTTTTTTTCTGCCCAAGATGGCGACGGCCGCAACTTAGGCTTCGGGCGCTCTTTGAGGGCTTCAAAGGATTTAGCTCGGGGAAGCCCACGGTATGTCGAGGCAATTCTGGGGGTGGGGGGGTCTAAAAACAGCTGCTGGGCGCTGTTTTTCTGCGGCGCTGATCCCCCCCCCTTCGAGTTAGCGGCTTTTGATATCGGCCGCCTGTCAACCTGCCGGCTCATGATGGCGCCGAACGCTGCTACGCTGTGAAACCCGAGATGTCAGCCCTGCTTCTTCATCTGCTGCTGGCTGAGGCGACTTCGTGCTGCTGTTGGCTGTGGCTACTCCGGGACTCGGGGGTTTTTAAAACAGCTGCTAAGCGCTGCTCTCTGTGGCGCTGAGCCCCCCCCCTCCGAAATAGCGGCTTGTGGATTCTAGCGAGCGGTGCCGAGAACTGTCTGTCGACTTGCTGAGCCTCATCATGGCGCTGAGCGCTGCCACGTCGTGAAGCTCGGGACGTCTGCTTTGTTTTCATCTGCTCGCGGGCTGAGGCAGCTTTGGGGACTGGGGATTGTTGGAACAGCTGCTGGGCGCTGCTTTTCGTGACGCCGAGCCCCCCCCCAACCAGCAGCCTGCTGATTCGAACGAGCAGCGCTGAGAATTTCCTGCCAACCTGCCGAGCTCCGTTATGGCGCCGAGCACTATTACAGCGCCGGGAAGCCCGGGACGCTTTGCCTGTCTTCCTTTCTCTGCTTACTCGCCGTGGATACCCTCTGTTGTGGGAGGGGCAGCGGCGATGATCCCACCGGACGGAGATTCTTCTACTACCATCGGCTGGCTGGCACCGTTTTCAGCGGTGCGGAGCCTCCTTCTCCTCCCGGATGGTGGTTGCAGACTGTGGGCCTGGTCATCGGCCTCGGCGGACATGCTAGCGAACTTTTTGATTCAATATAGCTGCTGGGACTACCTCTTTCCTCCGTTGGAGATGGTTTGGACTGGCGGACGGGCATTGACTGACGGCGCTGATTGGCGGTGTGAGGATCAATAAGAGGCTTGGCCTCCTTGTCCTTTACTTTTTTGTTGCCAGGCAGGTGTTATGACTGGCTCCGTACCTGATGGGAATTAAGATCTCCCTATTGATAGTCTAATGTGGACGGGACCGAACCGTGGTGGGAGGACGGTTTTGGACTTGTCAGCGTCCACCTCACTGGTGTGAGAGACCAGTTGGGGTGGGCCTGGCTCAGGATCCCCTTTTTCTCTCTCTGCTCCAGTCAGATGCCTCAGCCGGAGTGAGAGGACGGCTGAGGTTGTCTTCTGGATTTCCATCTCAGGTGAGAGCTGAGATGGCTCTGCAGATTGAGAGATACGTCCACTGGACTTTTTCTTTTTCCATCTATGTACCATCAACGAGCAATCCTCTTGATATATTTGCAACATCGGCCCTGAGAGACTATTCGAGCGCAATATGATTTATCGTTATTCCGAAGCGGACTTGTATGCCCTTAGGGCGGTTCCTGCCTCATGGGCGCGACCTGTCGCCTGTTTCCATACTCCCCTTAATGACGGGTCCAAGCTTTGGGACTCCGAGAGGTGGTTGGGCTTGGACAGGGGCCTCGAGTTAAGACGCGCTAAGAGGCCCCTGATAAGATTCTTAGCCGGTTATTTTAAGAGGTTAGGGAGGGGGAGGGTGGGGAAGGAATCTATAACCGGCACTCAGTCTGGACCTGTTAGAGGTCCCGACGGGACGGGGTCGGGGGAGGTGGCTGCTGGCGCTGGGAATGTGGGGGTGGGGCATCGAATCCCCACGGCGATAGGGTATGGCAGCAGGTGTTTGCGCGGAGGGCCATATCAACATCTGGGATCGCGCCCCCGCTATCTCCGAGCGGTGGCGCGCTCCGACCCTCCGGTTAGCACCCTCCTACCCGGGGATGAGGGTGATCAGGCCCCTGAGCTCAGGTTGGTCTATTTTAACGCTAGATCCGTAGTTAACAAAGCTCCCCTCATCCGTGACCTGATCGAGGAGGAATGTGCGGATCTAGCGTGCATCACGGAAACTTGGTTGGGTTCGGAGGGAGGGGTGCCTCTCACCGAGTTATGCCCGCCAGGTTTCCGGGTGCTGCACCAGCCACGGGCTCAGGGCAGGGGTGGTGGGGTGGCAGTGGTTATTCGGGAGACTTTGTGTCCTCGGGAGGCCACCATTGTCCAGATGGCCGGGAGTGAATCCCTCCTCTTGAGATGTGGTCCTCGGGTTCAGCTGGGCTTGTTGCTCACATACCTGGCGCCCAGCTGTGTGGCAACAGCCCTGCCTGAGCTGCTCGACACCCTCTCAGGGTTGGCGGTGGAGTTCCCCAGGCTTATAGTCCTGGGTGACTTCAACCTGCCATCACTGGGGGGGTCGTCGGAGTTAGCTCGGGAGTTCATGGCTTCCATGACAGCCATGGGCCTGACCCAGGTTATTGAGGGCCCTACTCACGAGGGGGATCATACTCTCGACCTGGTGTTCCTGTCTGGACAATGGTTGGATGATCTGGGAGGGGGTTCTCCGTCCATCACCCCTCTGTCATGGTCAGATCATTACCTCCTGAGGCTGGTTTTCCGTCATGCCATCCCCCGCCGCTGGGCGGCGGAACCGACCAGGTGGTTCCGCCCCAGGCGCCTAATGGACCCGGACCGGTTCCAGAGGGCGCTTGGGCCGATACCTATCACCCTTACCCACAGCCCAGTCGATGCTCTGGTGGAGGCCTGGGAAACGGCTGCCACCAGGGCACTCGACTGTGTTGTACCCATGCGACCTCTGACTCGGCGCAGATCCCGTTGGGCTCCATGGTTCTCTGTGGAGCTCCGGGAGATGAAGCGTCGGAGACGAGGTCTAGAGAGCGGTTGGAGATCCAGCCGATCCGAACCCGACCGATTGCAGTTAAGAACCTTCATAAGGTCTTATCTTGCGGCGATAAGGACGGCGAAGTCTAACTACTTTGCCGCCCTTATCGCGTCCGCAGATAATCGCCCGGCCGCCCTGTTTAGGGTGACTCGCTCCCTCCTTAACCAGGAGGTGAGGGAGGATCCCTTGCAGGGACGAGCCGAGGAGTTTAGTCATCATCTGACGGACAAAATCGCTCGGATCCGGACCGGCTTGGACTCTGACTGGGCAGAGTCTGATGTGGAGGAATCAGGCGGTCTTGAGCACGTTATCTGGACTGAGTTCGACCCTGTTTCCCCTGATGATGTGGACAGGATCATGGGGAGACTGAGCTCCACCACCTGTTTGTTGGATCCGTGCCCCTCCTGGCTAGCTTATGCGGCTCGGGAGGGAACACGAGGCTGGTTCCATGCAGTAATAACTGCTTCTTTGAAGGAGGGTGTCTTCCCTGCCGCCTTGAAGGAGGCGGTGGTGAGACCCCTCCTCAAGAAGCCTGCTTTGGACCCGGCTGTTTTAAACAACTATCGTCCAGTCTCCAACCTTCGCTTCCTGGCGAAGGTTGTTGAGAGTGTGGTGGCGCATCAGCTCCCTCTGTTCCTGGAGGAAACTGATTATCTGGACCCGTACCAATCGGGCTTCAGGCCTGGACACAGCACGGAGACGGCATTGGTCGCGCTGGTGAATGATCTCTGGAGGGCTAGGGACAGGGGTTGCTCCTCTGTCCTGGTCCTATTAGACCTCTCAGCGGCTTTCGATACCATCGACCATGGTATCCTGCTGCGGCGTCTCAGGGGGCTGGGAGTGGGAGGCACCGTTTTACGGTGGTTCTCCTCCTACCTCCGGGGCCGCTCGCAGTCGGTGTTGACAGGAGGGCAGAGATCCGCCCCGAGGTCTCTCATTTGTGGAGTCCCTCAGGGGTCGGTTCTCTCGCCCCTCCTGTTCAACATCTACATGAAGCCGCTGGGCGAGATCATTCGTGGTTTTGGGGTGGGGTATCACCAGTACGCTGATGATACCCAACTTTTTCTTTCCACCCCGAACCAACCCAGTGATGCCCTCTCCGTGATGTCCCGGTGCCTGGAGGCGGTTCAGGTCTGGATGGGGAGAAACAGGCTTCGTCTCAATCCCGCCAAGACTGAGTGGCTGTGCATATCGGCGTCTCGGGTTAACCAAGTTATTCCACCTCTAACGATGGGGGGTGAGGTGTTACCCCCCGTTGATAGGGCTCGCAACTTGGGCGTCCTCCTGGATTCACGGCTCAATTTTGAAGATCACATAGGAGCCGTGACCAGGGGGGCTTTTGCACAGGTTCGCCTGGTGCGCCAGTTGCGCCCCTATCTGGACCGAGACGCCCTACGCACAGTCACTCATGCGCTTGTGACCTCCCGTCTGGACTACTGCAACGCTCTCTACATGGGGCTGCCCTTGAAGACCACTCGGAGGCTTCAACTGGTGCAGAATGCGGCCGCGCGAGTTGTAATGGGGGTTTCCCGATACTCCCATGTAACACCTCTACTCCGCGAGCTGCATTGGCTTCCGGTTGCCCTCCGGGTGAAATTCAAGGTGCTGGTTATCACCTATAAAGCCCTACATGGCCTGGGTCCGGGTTATTTGAGGGAACACCTGCTGCCGGCATCAAATGCCCTTCGCCCAGTGCGCTCCCACAGGGAGGGTCTGCTCAGGGTTCCGCCGGTGAGAGATTGCCGGCGGGTGACACCCAGGGATAGGGCCTTCTCGGTGGGAGCGCCTGCCCTCTGGAACCAGCTGCCGGTAGAGCTGAGGACTGCTCCTGACCTCCGATCATTCCGCCGGGGCCTGAAGACCTGGCTCTTTGAGCTCTCGGGCCCAGGCTGAGGAGAAAATTTTAACTGGGGTTTTAATCTACAGGGTGAATTTAATGCTTTTTTAATTGGTTTTAACTTTTGTATGTTTCGATTTTAATTCCCTGTAAACCGCCCTGAGTCCTCAGGGAAAGGGCGGTATACAAATGCAAATATTAAATTAAATTAAATTAAATCTTCCCCAGTAGCATATTGGACACCTTCCGACCTGAGGGGCTCATCTTCCAGCGTCATATCTTTTTGCCTTTTGGTATTGCGCAGGGCTTTTCATGGCAAAGATACTGGAGTGGGTTACCATTTCCTTCTTCAGTGGATCACATTTTGTCTGAACTCTCTGCTATGACCTTTCCATCTTGGGTGGCCCTGCACGGCATAGCTCATAGCTTCATTGAATTACGCAAGCCCCTTCGCTATGAC
Organism: Vipera ursinii; assembly: GCF_947247035.1. Taxonomy (NCBI): domain Eukaryota; kingdom Metazoa; phylum Chordata; class Lepidosauria; order Squamata; family Viperidae; genus Vipera; species Vipera ursinii. Next base: position 117,417,501 of record NC_139512.1, on the reverse strand, counting down.
AAGGCAGTAATCCATGAAGGGGTCTGCATAAATATAAGTAGAAAAACTATTTGGCAATCCCAAAATACAAATGTGTAAAGGCTAGGAGAAAGAGATGCATCTTAACTGGTCTTCTAGAAGTGGAGGAACCAAAGGCAAGTCCTCAGACAGCCTTTCCAATAAGCAGAGAGTTGAACTTGGCTACTTTAAAGAAATCCTGCTAAGATTCTTACAATGTAAACCTCAGGGGATTTCTATAATAGGTATAATGATTTTAGAAAAGTATAATAATAGATCAAAGTGACTGCATCGTTCACCCAGTGCTATCTGGGTTGCAAAAACCTGCACGGTTGTCAATGAATGGCAGGATAGAGTTACTTTGCTGCCATGTAGTAATCATTTTGGTTTTGGTGATCCAGATTTAATATTGTAGCCTTAAAGGAACTTTATATAGTCAAAGGATTTTTTTCCCTATGCACTTTGCAAAGTATTCAAGGTTGCTCTTTACTATAGAAGAAATTTTTCTGGAACAAATTCCTGGTCAACCACATTTCTGAATTGGTGAGATTGAAATTTGGGCTGTAGGGGGAGATCATGAAAAAGGTTCAGGGTCATTAAGCCACCAAAGATTTATGGTCTGTTAGCAAAAAATAGCTAAAGTTGACTCCTTTTATTTTTAATGGCATTGGTTGCCATTGTCCTCTTGGGAGATGTCTTCTTGACCGCCCAGCCTAGGCTGCAGCTTTACTATCACTTAACTGAATCCCATTCAAGTACTAATCAGACTTTACCTTGCTTAGCTTTTGAGCCCACAAACGAATCAACTTTATGCTGCTAACATGCCAAATAAAAACTAACATTCATAGCTCACATGCTGCCACCTGTTGAGGTGGAACCGAAGGGAACGGAATGGAACAGAACAGAACAGAACAGAATAGAATAACAGAGTTGGAAGGAATCTTGGAGGTCGTCTAGTCCAACCCCGTGCTCAAGCAGGATACCCTATACCAGGGGTCTTCAAACTTGGCCCTTTTACGACTTGTGGACTTCAACTCCCAGAATTCCTCAGCCCGGCATGCTGGCTGAGGAATTCTGGGAGTTGAGGTCCACAAGTCGTAAAAGGGCCAAGTTTGAAGACCCCTGCCCTATACTATTCAGATAAATGGCTGTCAAATCTCTTCTTTAAAAGCCTCCAGTGATGGAGCACCCACAACTTCTCAAGGCAAGCTGTTCCACTGATTAAGTGTTCTAACTGCCAGAGACTTTCTCCTTAGTTCTAGGTTAAATCTCTCTTTGATAAGTTTTCATCCATTGCTTCTTGTCCTATCTGGGTAAACTTACCCAGTTCCTGCAACCATTCTTTATAAATTTTACTTTCCAGTCCCCAAATCACTTTTGTTGCATTTCTCTGGACTCTTTCTAGAGTCTTAACATCTTTTTTGTATTGTAGCAACCAAAACTGGATTCAGTATTGCAAGTGTGGTATTACCCAGGCATTATAAAACAGTACTAACACTTCGTATGATCTTGATTCTATTCCTACACATATTCCTAGGACTATGCTGGCTTTTTTGGTGGCTGCAGCACACTAATGGCTGATATTTAAGTGATTGTCCACAAGGACTCCTAGATCCCTCTTGCAGTTACTGCTATCGAGCCAGGTACCAGCCTTAGGATTTTAGGAATTGTGAACTTTGTATTTCAGGGCTCCATCCCTTTCCGAGTAGTAGGCAATTCCAGTTAGTAATTTGGAAAAAGATTGGTTGGAAGCAGGTGGTAGAAAGCTGTTGATTGGCAGTTGGGTGGAAGCAGTTGGAACAGTTAGAAGCAATTGGGTGGAAGCACTTGGAAACAGAAATGGTTGGAAGTGGTTGTTTATTAGTAAGATGTCAGGCTTCATTGTTCTTCTGCTGTTCAGCACCCACATGACACCTCTGATTCAAGGTAAGGTATTGTTTGATCCCTGAAGGCTATAAAGAACTTGATGAAAAAGAACAAATTGTGTACAAAAAGCTATATTTTTGCAAAGTGCAGTTGCCGTTTCTCCAGAAACTGTCTTGCTCTGTAGGGCTTTGTTTATGACTCTGAATGTGGGGACAGTCCTCCAGAAGGAATATGTTTGGTTCAGACAGACGAATGACTCAGTGAGGTTTAACAGCAAAAAGGTTTATTCAATACACATATGTCAACTGACAACTGTCAAATAACTCTGGCTTTTATACTCGAGCTGTTTAAACTGTATCCAATCACAAGCCCGGGTTTTCCCGCCTTTACAACATTAACCAATAATTGCACCAGAATCTCCCGCTTCAAAGGAACCTTCTTTGCAACAAGCTACTGACATATTTGCAACAAAGCTACTGACATAACACCCCTTCCCCCCCAGTTGATGTTATTTGTTGACGTAATCTCTCAAGTATTTGGGTGGCCTATGGACCCTAGATGGGTATCTATTGGTTTGGTTACTTAAGTCATTGTTAACTGACTGTCTGATTGGCTGGCTTATATTTATGGATCTGGAATTTTGAATTACAGGCTCTGAAGATTCCCTACTAACAGATTGTGATTGCAGTTGTGTTTGTTGTTGTTGCTCAGGTACTGCTGGCCTGTTCATAGGGGACAGCTCCCAGTCAATTTGACAATGTTGTGGGTTAGCTGTAGTCACACTGGTTTGAATTTCCTCTTCACCGCTAACTGGCAAGTTGTTTTGATTAAGCCAAGATGCAGTATCACCCCCGTGTACGTTTTGACCCCCATCGACTGGCATACTTCCGGCAACTCTCTTCCTTAATTGATCAATATGTCTTTTACTTATTCTATTCCCTTCCCCCTCAATGGTGTAAGACAATGGCCCCATTATGTCAGTGACTACCCCAGGAACCCATTTGTCCCCCTGTCCATAGTTTCTGGCCCAGACTAAGTCTCCAATTTTGAATGATCTGTTTGGAATGTCCGGTTCAGCACTTGAGGGTAGTTTGTCAGGATGTAACCTGTCCAGTTTGGTGGTTAGCCGTTTGCCCCACCTCATTTCAGCCGGGCTTTTCCCGGTAGCCGTGCAAGGGGTTGTATGTTGAGTCAGCAAAAAGTCTGCCAGTCTTTGGTGCCAATCGCCGCGGATGATTCGCTTCAAGGCGTCTTTGGTGGTTCTCACATTGCGTTCAGCCAAGCCATTGGTGGACGGGTGGAAGGGTGCTGATGTTGCATGTCTAATCGAGTTGGCCCTGAGGAAATCCTGAAATTCAACAGAGGTGAATTGGGGCCCATTATCCGATACAATCACATCAGGTAACCCGTGAGTGGCAAAGAGGCCCCTTAGAACCTGTATTGTTCTACTAGATGTCATTGAATTAACAGGCACTACCTCCAGCCACCGAGAGAAGCTGTCCACCACAACTAGGAAGGTTAAGCCTTGAAATGGCCCTGCAAAATCAATGTGAATCCTAGACCAAGGATTCCTGGCCAATTCCCACTTATGTGTGTGTGTGTGTGGCAGCTCTGGTCTAGATCGCTGACACAAATAACATCCTGAAACGCATTCTTCAATCTCTTTATCAAGCCCTGGCCACCACAAATGACTTCTAGCTAATGCCTTCATTCGCACAATTCCAGGGTGACCCTCATGTAATTCCGTTAAAACTGTAGTTCTGTGAAGTTCAGGAATAACAACACGGTTGCCCCACAATATACATCCCAAATGGGATGATAGTTCATTCTTCCTCCTAAAATATGGGATGTACTTGGCATCAGGGTTAGTACTAGGCCAACCACCAAGAACCCAGGTCATAATCCTTTTGAGAATATGGTCTTTTTTAGTAGCCTCAGCTATTTCTTTAGCAGTTAAGGGGCATTCAGGAATTTCCTGTAATGACATAATTTGTCCTACTGGGGCAGGGTCCTCCTCTGTGTTGGTTAAAGGCAGTCTACTAAGGCATCTGCATGGCCCATTTCCTTACCAGGTCTATGTTGCAGTGAGAATGAATATGCTGAGAGGAAAATTGACCACCTCAGCATTCTGGGAGACATTATTTGGGGTGTCTGTTTATCAGTGGTAAACAGTCCCAATAATGGTTTGTGATCAGTGAATATGGTAAAGTTCCTACCATAAAGGTAATCATGGAACTTTTTTACTCCTGCCACGATTGCTAATGCTTCTCTATCAATCTGTGCATAATTCCGTTCAGCTTTGGTAAGCGTCCTGGAATAGTATGCAATTGGCTTTTGAATGCCCTGACTATCCATGTGACTGATAACAGCCCCCACACCATAAGGTGAAGCATCACAAGCTAAATAAATTGGTTTATTCTCAATAAAATGAGTAACTGTGGATTGGCTTGAAAGAATATCTTTTAATGTTTGAAAACTGACTCTATGTTTTTCTTGCCACTGCCATGGGGTTTTTCTATCTAATAGTCTATGTAGTGGTTCCGCGATGGCAGCTTTATGTGGCAAGAATGTATGATAAAAATTGACTAATCCTAAAAAGGCTTGTAATTCCGCCTTGTTTTTTGGTTCTGGTGCCAATTTGATTGCCTTAATTTTATCAGGTGTAGGGTGAATTCCATTTTTATCTATCCTAAATCCTAAAAATTCTGTGGATTTAACTCCAATACAGCACTTTTCCTTTTTTAATTTAAGACCAGCCCCCCTAAATCTTCCCAGTACCTGTTCCAGACGCTCAGCTAATATTTCTTCATTTCTTCCAGCTATTAGAACATCATCAAAATAAGGGCATACACCAGGTATGCCCTTTAAGGTCCTCTCCATCACCTCCTGGAAGATGCCTGGAGCTGCTGCAATACCAAATTGCAGTCTGTGGACTCGGAACGCCCCCTTGTGGGTAACAATAGTTTGAGCTTCAGCAGCCTCCCTGGAAACAGTAAGTTGCAAATACGCCTGCGCCAAGTCTAACTTGGCAAATATGGCGCCGTCCTGTATCGTGGCGAGGACCTGCTTCACCGTCGGGACCGGGTAAGCATGCTTTTTCATTCCTAGGTTCAGGGTGGCTTTGTAATCAGTGCAGATCCTCACATCCCCATTAGGTTTAAGGGGTGTGATGATCGGCGTCTCCCACAAACCACCCTCGACAGGTTCTAGAACGCCTTGGCCTACAAGCTTATCGAGCTCGGCCTCGATTTTTTGCATAAGGGCGAAAGGCAACCAATGGGCCTTAAGCCTGATGGGTTTAACCGATGGGTCTAAATTAAAATTAATTGGAGGTCCTTTATATTTACCCAAAGACCCATCAAATACGTCTGCGAATTCATCGCAGACAGATTTGAGGGTCTTATTATTAATAACGGTGTTTATTCCCCCGACCCAAATTCCCAGGGCAGGGAACCAGTTAAGGCCTATTAAACTAGTTCTATGGCCTTCTGTAACTATTAAGTCTAGTATTCCATTAAACCTCTTATATTTAACTCTAAGGGTAACTTTTCCCTTAATTTTTATTGGGGTTTTTTGGAAGTCAGCCAATTGAATTTTGGTTGAACTAAGTGGAATTTTGCGACCACTTTTAAGTTCAATCTTTTTAAGGGTCTCACTTGAAATTATGGACACTGAGGCCCCAGAATCAATTTCCATTTTGCAAGGAATTCCTTGCAACTGGACTACGATTTTTAATTTTGATCCCAAAATGTGATTTATTTTTCTCTTCCCTATGTGATTAACTCGCGCCACCTCCCCGTGGTTGGGGTATTGTGCCCAAGGTCTAGGGGTCTCCTTGCCACTATAGTGAGGGGTTACCTTACCTTTGGGCCAAACGTCGATTTCGTGTAGACGATTGTCGCGTGCACGACCCCTGCAAATGGCTTGAATGTGGCCGGTCTTTCCGCACAATCTGCATCTGGCAGAACGGAATCTGCATGTTGCTCGGGCATGATTTTCCCCGCAGCTTCCACATCGATTGTCGCTGTCGCGCTGTCTAGCTGGAACTTCTCTCGGTTGTCGTTGCGGTGTTGTTGGTTGTCGTTGTGGTGTTGTTGTTTGGAATCGGCGACTCGGTTCTGGTCCATCACTGCGGAATGGTTTTGCCGCCATTTTTCCAAACCGCCTGGTGACTTCGGCTATGTCGGCTTCCCATTGTGGGTCCACCTCCCCGCAGTCCACAGGGCTTTCTTGGTTTATTTCGGCAGAAGCAGCCATGCTATTGCGCGGGGGGGTCGCGATACCCAGTGGATTCATAAGTCAAAAGTTCATCAAGGACTTCTTGCAAGTTGCCGGTGGGCTTAGCGATAATTCTATTTTGTAACTGCTCGTCTCGTAACCCGAGCACCACTCTGTCCCGGATTCTTATTTCTAAGTTATCATATTTACAATGTACTGCTGCTTCTCTGACTGCCGCAACGAATTTTATTATTGACTCGCCCGGTCTCTGATTTCGTTTTTCAAAGATGCGCCGCCAAAAGAGTTCTGATCTTCTTGGTGTAAAATGTACCTTTAATTTGGCCAGTAAGTCGTCGTACGAAACGCTTGATACTGGCAATGGTTGACAAAGTCCCACGGCAACCCGGTACACAGGTGTGCCACAGATAGTCAGTAAGGCAGCCGCCTTTTTCCGGTCGTCGGTTATGCCGTTCACTAGCAAAAATCCTTCGACCTGTCCCACATATTCTTCCCAGTCCTCTGGGAAGTTTGGATCGAATTCTTTTAAAGAACCAATTTGCGCCATTCGGAGGTTTGAGGATTCCACCGCGGCCGCTTGCGGTTGACTGTGAATTTTTAAATTTGCCGCTTTACGCGCAGCTGCTTGTCGCCGATCCTTCACTAGTCCGCCATCTATCCCACCTTCGTCGCCAGTTGTTTGGTTCAGGCAGACGAATGACTCAGTGAGGTTTAACAGCAAAAAGGTTTATTCAATACACATATGTCAACTGACAACTGTCAAATAACTCTGGCTTTTATACTCGAGCTGTTTAAACTGTATCCAATCACAAGCCCGGGTTTTCCCGCCTTTACAACATTAACCAATAATTGCACCAGAATCTCCCGCTTCAAAGGAACCTTCTTTGCAACAAGCTACTGACATATTTGCAACAAAGCTACTGACATAACAGAATAATTTCACAAATAAGCCTATCCGGTTTCAGCTTCTATTCCATTTGTGGCCCATCCCGGAATGGGAGGCTCTGATAACAATATCTCACACCCTATTCACTTAAAGGATATTCCATTGCAATGCACCCCACTTGGTATTTTCTTTAAAGGCTCTCTGAAAATTACAACTGATGTTAAAAAAAAGCAATGTGTTTGCTGATGACTCGAAGCCTTGCAGGCAAATAACACTAATTCTCTAGGTAAGTATACTGGCTATTAGTAGGCTTTCGAGTACAATTCAAAGTAACCTGTAAAATGTTTTGTGGCATGTTGCTTGTATGTTTCCATCTTCTTCAAATAGAAAAGATCCATCTGGTGTATTTGCCTCAAATACGGATGTTGAAGGTTCCCCTCTTTCTGTGAAGTTCAAAACAAGGGTGCTTTTCTACAATATTTCCCTCCCAGAAATCTCAAAGGCACAGCTGTTTCACAGAGCGATTAATCTACAGCTTTATAGCTTTATAGTTGCTGCTAATCAGAGGACACGTCAAGTAGACAATTTATGGATTTTGCAATATATAGTGGTGTTTATGATTTTTATCAGTTATATTGTAAATGACTGACAGTCTTTTGAGGAACTGGGTGGTAAATAAATGCTGCAAACAAAAAGCAAACTGGTTTTCTGTGGCATCTAAATCAACTAAAAAGGACTGTACAAGGTGTTCATTTATAACTGATCTTTTTAAATGTTGGTTTCAAGTGCATCCCTAGCAGAAATAAAGCATTTCACTTGAAAGCTGTCTCTTGATGAAAGCATTTCATCATCATTAAATGCATGAGGTTTTTTTTAAATCATTCTTTTTTTAGTCACATGTCGTAATTTATATTTAGGAAGTCTTGTTGTGCTACCAGTTCAATTATGTCAAGGCTTTCTTGGATTTTTCCCCCCCAAGAAGTGAATAAAATATAAAAATATAAGCATATACTACATATACTAAGGCCTAGCTGTAGATTGTGCAGGGTCTTGCTGGTTTAATTGATTTGATCAAACTGAAACTGTTCTAGAAATAAACACTAATTTCATGATTTTATCCTGAAAAATTCCAGATTATCTTTTTGTACGTACTAATACTAATATGTGTAAGAACATCAATACTTAAATCATAGTTCTGATGTGATAGAAGTTAACTTTGCATGCACTCCCTTTTTAGTATATACTGTAGAATTTAGATCCAGAAATACTTGAGCTTGTAGAGCAGGGGTGTCAAACTCGCAATGTCCCAAAGTGACGTGACGTATCGCGACTTTTTCCCCATTGCCGGCAATGGGATGGGTGCGGCATGATGCATCTGGCCCATGGGCTGGCAGTTTGACACCCCTGTTGTAGAGGCAGAAAAGAATTTTTCTGTTTGTGTGTGTGTGTGTGTGTGTGTGTGTGTATTGCACAATAGCAAAATACTATTTTCTGTATCTAGGCAGCAATCTATTACAATGTGGCTAAATGATTTAATGAATATTCAGGACATGATGTGTGTATGTGTAATTGTATGTGTATTTGTATGTGTATGCATGCATGTATGGATAGATATTTTTTCCTGGAAGTTCTTGTTGCATTCCTTTATATCTTCTTGCCATTTTAGCAGCATTATCACAGGACACCTCTCTGCCCTTACTGAAGTCATTAACACTTCTAACTGTATTTTTCCTTAGTTTTGTTGAATGAAATTGTTTCTGAATAGTATCTAATTTGGTTACTGAATGCCTACTTTGATTTTCCAAATGAGCCCTTCCATTGTTGAGCCTCCAAGAGACCTTTCTGCATCCAAAATGAAATTTCATCTTCATTCACGATACACCAGAAATATGTAATATTCACTTCTGTATAATATGTATTACAAGGTAAATGACTACAGCTGCTGTAAACCTCATCAGCTAACAGTATTAGGTCTCTTCCTGTTCATTGTAGTTACATAATTAATACTCAGTATTTTTGCTCCTTAAACTGGTGTTTTAATCCTGTGTTCCAATATTACCAGGTAATTTGCACATGAAGAATACAACTATAATTGAATGTTGGTGGGTGGGATATATGTCCCTGTAACTATGCTCTCTCCACTTCTTAGAAATTGTCTGCATTTCTCTTCCCTCTTATATTTCTGAGTCAGTGGCAAGCTGTTGGTTTGTTGATCAGAGTGTAGCATATTTATATTATTTGCATAGGACTCAAGAGGCAAAAGGGCAGGCCAAGAATGTCCACACCCAAATGAATATATATATATATATATATATATATATATATATATATATATATATATATATATATATATATATATATATATATATACTTTGCTGTGTCTGTGAAGTTCATAGAATTTCTGTACTATACTTAACATCATATTTGTATTTTAATTATGTTGTTTTATAAATACTTTATTAAAATTACAATAAACTGTTCAGACTTCTCTTTAACCATCTGTTTGAGCATTTTTTTTCAGCCTTTGTATGCTGGCCTTTGCCTGGCCTTTTTCCCCCTAACTATAATGTTATCTCTTAAAACAGCATTACTTAAAAATGATCACAGAATAAAGCTGATGTGAGAAAACGTATTAGCACATGTTTTCAATGACATTTCTTCTTTTTTTATTTTTTCAATCAATTTGAAACAGTTGCTTCCCAGAGTGATAAACATCCAAGAGATTGTCCTGTAAAAGCTTGAAAGCATTCCTGTTATCAGTGGAGAGACATGCCTCCTTGCTGGTTAATTGAAAGTCCGTGCAAAAGGAAAAGAAAGTATCTGCCCTAATGTACACAGACAAATTCAGATAACCTTTATTGTCATTTTTTTTTCCTGTGGGCACAATGGCATACATTAAAAATGAAATTTAGTTGCTTGCTCTCAAGTGTACACATACATAACACACATTTAAAACATACCACATGCAATATATGTATAGGCCTACACCCTTATATATAAGTAACATATAAACATATAAATATTAATCACAGTAAAAATAATTCTGTTGTAGAAATTCTTGTATGGCTACTGTTGTGTAGCCGGTTCTTTGCAGGAAATAAGCAAGATGGAAGATTGCAAAAAGGATCATGCTTTAGGAAAACAGGAACAGAACCGAAACAGAGGCTGCTGTGCAGCTATTCATACGGTTGGCCACTAGGCGGCCAACCGTATGATCTTCTTGGAGACAAGAAGTCTGCTTAGTCAGTGACTGTTACACAGACACACCATTGAGCAACCTTAAGCAGCATTCAAACAGACACATGAATCAGTTCAAGTACAAATCCCAATACATTACATCCCTCCCCCCTAGAATGTACACACATTATTTAAGAATATAATCTTGTAGATATTGTGGTGGTCTACGTGACCAGGCAGCTCCTAGTCTATCAGCTCATCATCCCCTAGGACAGTGATGGCTAACCTTTTAGAGACTGAGTACCCAAACCACAACCAAACCCCATTTATTTATTGCAAAGTGCCAGGGGTGCATCAGCATTATGGTGCCCTTGGGGGGGGTGCAGGGAGGCGCTTCTGAGTGCCGCCTCTGGCACGCAAAAACCAGGGCCCCAAAAATAGACCACCATACTTCAAGGCGCTGATACAAGGCGCTGCACCACGCAAGAATGGGGCAGGGCTTGTGAGTATCATGCAGGCACTAGCCCCACCCCATTTGCAGCACGCGCATGCTTGTGGCCCCGTGCACGCACGCATGCAAAATGCTTCCCCCTCCCTTTTCTTCCAGTCCACCAATCAACAATGGTTGGTGGTCTCTGCTTTACCACCTTTACTTGAGCTTGCTAGTCAGCCGCTTCGCCTCCAGAGCTAGTTGGGGCTCCTGCTCTGGGCGGTGGTGGTGGCCTGATGGACCTGCTGCTGCTAGCAGTGGTGCACATGCCAACAAAGAGGGCTCTGAGTGCCACCTCTGGCATGCATGCCATAGGTTCGCCACCACTGCCCTAGGATGTCATGCCCCATAATCTGAGACACTGTGACTTCCATTTTGAGTTTAGCAGAGCCTGACTTTGCGTATCTGCTTAGCTGTCAGTTTACCATCACAGTTCTCACTATGATTTTGGCAACTATCCCTTTCTGTAGCAGTTTCAAGTAGAACTATATTGCCTTAGCACACACTTTCTAGCAGTGTTCATGCTGTGCCCTTTGCCCATCCTGATACCTTTCTCAGCATTTCCAGCAGTCACCAAGTGTTGCCTCAGCATTGCTGCAGACCTTTGCTCCCCTTCAATTTGAATTCAATTTTTCTTTAAAGGAAAAAAAGAGAACATAAAAATACAGATAAAGCAACTGCTGTTGTAAATCTTGTGGCCTTTGCTCCATCATGATTATGTCCAGTCTAATTCTGTTCATAAAGGTAAAATAATGTAGAACACCTCTATTTCTTAAGTACTTTTTTGTATTGTTGGCTGCTTATTTTTTTTGAAATATTTATTCACAGACACCTATAAATCTTACCTGGTTACTGGTTTTCTTAGGAGACTATGGGAGACAGAAATGGTTCTAAAGAGTCATAGATGTGAAATGGGCAGCTATATAAATTTAAATAAAAATATAGGCTTTGCTTTGAACAGATTCTTCTTTACATTAAGTTTCTCATCTGGATTCTTCCTCCCCCCACCCAAAGATGTCCTAAATAATTGCCCAAGAAAGATTGTAAATGGGTTGTTAGCAAAAAATGGTTCAGATATTTCAGCAAGGATTTTGAGAGAATATCAAACAGGAGATCCCTTAGGTCCCTTTCACTGGCAATAAAATTATGATGCTGATTGGTTGCATAGTCAGCCAGATATTTGGACTGGATTTTAGCATTTTTGTCCACTTATTGAGTCCTTCGCAAGGACCTCAGATAGGCAGATATTTGCTGTAAGATGTAAGCTGTTCCAGGCAAAGTTGCCTTTTACAATTGACTGATGCTGATTTTGTCAATGCTGATGGTGTTCAAGTGGTGTTTCAGATCTTTTGGAATTGCACCCAAGACACTATTACTATTGATGCTGTCTTTTCTTTCTTTGTCACAGTTGTTCTATTTGCAGATATCACAAAACAACATTGATTTGTTAGCCCCTGTTCTCTTACTATTTTGTCCTACCCTGAAACTACAAATCAGATGCCTCAAGCAACCATATTATTTTGTTTAATGCATGCTCTGTTCCACTGAACTGGATTCATTTATGTCACATTTTCTCTCTTTCCCTTACACACTTTGTCAATGAAAACTGAAATATATTTTGTGAAGCTATTGTGAATGTGCTGCCATATTTAACATGTTATTTTATTAATGTGTGATTCCAGAAAGGAAAAATATTCATAAATAAAAGAGGACTTTTCTCTGCAAATTTTAAATGGAGATACTCTACCATGAGTCTGAGATCCATAAGGCTCTTCAGTTCATGTGGAAAAATACCGAAATATTTATTATTCATGAACAACAGAATAACAGAGTTGAAAGGGAACGTGGAGGTTTCTAGTGTCAAGAAGAAACCCTATATCATTTCAGACAAATGGTTGTCTAATCTCTTCTTAAAAACCTATTTAGTTTTTATTTGGACTTATTTTTTCATACTAATTTATTTCTTCTATAAATGTTTGTGCTTAAAATAAAATTTGAAAACTTCAAAACAATATTAAGCAAAAAAGGAGGGATATAGATTACCAACAAGATGTGTCACTGCTTGCAAGTTACTTTAATTTGGATAGAATCAATTGTTCCCTCAAGTTAGCAGATTTTCTATTTAATATAATAATTTCTAGTCTTTCACACTACCGTGATGCAGTACCTTACCCATGGTGGCCGTGTTTGGAAAGACTGATGTTTTTGTATTGTAAGAAAGTTTTTCTTTGTACCTCTGCATAGTTTAAGTCAATAAATCATTCTCCTACAGTTATACGTTATACAGATATGCAGTATGGTGCTTTGTCATTGACTTGACTTTATAATCCTTTTGGTCTTACCATTATGTTTTCAATCCTTTTGTTACTTGGAAATTCAAGTTGAAAGAGCCAAATTTTATATTCAGGTAATCCTAGACTTACAACCACAATTGAGCCCAAATTTTCTGTTGTTAAGCAAGATATTTGTTAAGTGAATTTTGCCCCGTTTTATGACCTTTCTTGATACAATTGTCACTGCCGTGGTTAAATTACTAATACGGTTGTTAAGTGACAGTTGTTAAGGGAATCTGGCTTCCCCATTGACCACCTGACCCGGGGACACTGCAACAGTCATAAATATGAGTTGGTTGCAAAGCATCTGAATTTCGATCACATGACCATGAGGATGCTGCAATGGTCGTAAGTGTGAAAAATGGTCATAAGTCACTTTTTTTCAGGGCCATTGTAACTTTGAGCAGTCACTAAATGAACTGTTGTAAGTCAAGGACTACCTGTAGTAATCTCTAGGATTACTACACAACTATTTAGGCTTTGTGGAGCTCTCGTGTCTTATGGTATTCTTCAGCATTGTGCTTCGGTATTTATGATAGAATGCTTCATGCATTCACATTGACTATCACAACATCAGAAGATTTTCAGGAACTTTCATGCTGACCATGCAGTATCAGTGTTATTTTGCAGGGTATACAAAATGCAACTGCTTGTTTTCCAACTATTCAAAACAACACCAATACTGCTGGAAGCGCATTAATTGCCAGTGGATTTCTGAGTCCAATTTAAAGTAGTGGTTATTACCTATAAAGCTTTTTATATCTTGGGTCCATACTAGCTTTGAACTGTTTGATTTTATTTAGTTAGTTATTAAATTTATAAGCCACTTATCTCACCTTTGTGGGTGACTAGAATCTGCCTTCTATACCTTGGCCAAGAAGGCAGAATTCCTCTCAATATGATCAGATGACATTGCATCAAAATTATTAAGATTTCTATTGCAGGAGGGGCGAAGCAGGGAACAAGGCAACTGTTACTTTTCCTGATTTTTTTCTTGTAAAAACAGCCTCCCTCCCTCAGTAGAAGCATCCTAAATGAATCGCTTTCCAGAAATAAACATAACCATGAATCTAGGATGTTTAAAGAGATCTTTAAACAAGTTACCAGTACTTTTTGAAACTAATATACCATTTAACTCCTTCTTTGGTTCCTGTCCTTCCTGCCCTTCACTTTGTTCCTGGGCTCTTATTATCCTGGTTTATGATTTTATGTTAGTCCCTAACTCAGTATTTCTTTTCAAACTCTGCAAAAAGAATAACAGTGGGATATTCCACCTCTATCACTCACCTCCCTACGGATTCTATCAATGGGCAAGTTTCATATAGTAATGACTAAAGCTAACAACATTTTCCAAAACCAGAAATTTTAAAAATACTCTGTTTTCTGAGAACACTCAAAGAAAGTTAACAACTTAAGGGACACTGTATGCCTCCCACTGGCATTTAATTTACTAGTCATTATATTAATAGGACAGACGTTTCCTTGCAGCAGAAGAACACTGGCGAACTGCTGTTTTTGAAGGAGGTGATACAGGCAAATATTTAAGGTATAACTTAGGCTTTATCTAAGTCTCCATAGTTTTTATGTGCTCTTTGCTTTTCAACGATAACATCAGAGAAAGGGCATCAAAAACTAAATCATAAATATGGTATGCTATTCTAGAATGCATTTCCTTTTTAAAAAAATATGTTGTGTATCAATTACTTCCTCCCCTTTTAAAACAAAAATAAACAGGTTTCCAAATAATTCCACTGTAATCCATAAAATCGAAATATGCTTAACTTTGATGGAATTGCGCCCACTGATTTAAAAGTGTATGAAACAAAGAAATATAAATTCATGTCTGTTTGTTAGTAATCTGACTATTGGTCTCAGTGTTTTCTTTTAAAATAAAATTAGCCAATGCATAGTAGACATATTGTTTAACCAGACTACATAAAATGCTGATTTGCTTTACAGATCACTGCAATAATAAAATAAGAAGCCCACTTATTATGAACTTTTCCAGACTTAGTTAATTTTAGTGATGAAGATCTGTAACATGTCTCTCCTAACCCCTTGTTTGTTCAGTGCAATCTACATATGTGTTGGGAATTTATTTCAGCATTTATTAGACTATAAGAATTCTTTGTATACTTCCTCGAAAAATACGTCTGCTTACTGAAGTGATGGGCAACATTCCAGCAGTCAGAAGCCACACGTATCTAGCAAGATAATCATCTAAAAATGTCAATATCAAGAGCAGGGACAGAATTTTGAATACACCTTTTTCTTAGAGAAATGAAAATCTTATCCATCTCCTTCTCCCACACCTGAAAATCAGTAAGAAATATTCATTGAGCAATGCATGTGTGAAAATGAAAGTTTATTGTACATTAGTTGATTTAGAGAATCAAAGCATTTAATAAAGTGGATAGTTTTGAATTAGGGAATGTTTGGTATTAATATAGAGCTGAAGGATGGTTCTGAATGTGATAAGAGCAGTATATGATGGAAATAAAGCATGTACGGGAATAAAGCAAGTATATAACAAATAGTTCAACACTCAGCAAGACAAGGAGTTATAATGTCCCTTAGTTTTTTATGTGTTTATGGATGCAATTATGAGGAATGCTTGTGTTAATGTTATTGGCATCAGACTGAGGATGTGAATAAGGAGGAGGATCAATGAGGATGCAGTTTTGTGTGATAATAATAATAATAATAATAATAATAATAATAATAATAATAATAATAATAATAATAATAATTTTATTTGTATACCGCAAACAATATAGCATATTGTTTCTGTGAACTTGAATTCCCTTACTAAATGTGAGATAAATTCTATGATGAAATGAGAAGTAGGGATCTTATAAAGCAGTATCTTTATAAGATGAAGATATTTAATTTGTAATTGACAGAAAACCTGGGTGAATGCTTGCAGAATACATAAATGGAATTAAATGGAATTAAAATACAGCAAGCTGGTGAATTTGTGCCCTTTGGTAGAATGGTTAACTAAAGAAAAGAAAACAACTGGAAAATTTTATGAGTTGCAAATATTAATGAAAACATGGTGGGAGGTATGGTGGTTTGTTGCAAGAAAGGAACATTTGTTGAGAGAAGCAATAATGCTTGTATGTAAGCATGTGCTTCTTCCCACTCTGTAATATAGAAATGTGAGTTGGGTGTATCGGGAAAGACCTGAGAGCAAGTTGAATGCAATAGGAGCAGAGCCCTTAATACTGCGAGTGTATTTGGAACAAAAGAAGAAGATAGGCTCAATAATAGATGAGTGTTGAATGAATATGGATGGAATACAAACATGAATGACATAGCATGAAAGAAGTAAGTTCAGGAGGCTTTGTCATATAGAGATAATTTAAGAGACTGAATCACATCACAAACATATGAAGGAGCAATGCCCAGGTCAAGAGAAAGAAAGATGAGAAAGTTATAGTTAGACCATGTGTGAAGTGAAATATAAATGTGATAGAAGCAGAGAATGTTTTGCAAGGATGGAAAGGTTATGGAGAAGCACAGTGCATGTTGTTACTATAAACTAATAATTAAGCTACCTTCCCTCACCTTCCTTCCCCTCTCCTCATGCCTTCACTTTCTTTGGGTTATTATTTCTGACTCCCTTTCTCTGCTTTCCATAATACTATTTACCCTGAATGGGAATAGCATGGTGGGGATAGATGTATAAAGGATGTGTAGATGGATTTGCATGGTTATCTTGCAAAATTAATAAATGATAGGTGACTTTTCATAGAATATACTGATATTATTCTCAAAGTACTTTAGTATTGACTTTGAAACTGGCATGAAACAGAGGCAAAACATAGTCTTATAATAGAATCCTGAAGCAGTTACAAAGAAACCCTGTAATTTCTGCTGATCAATTTCTATTTTAATATTCCCTTGTTTGTTTTTATGAGACAAAAAGGTAATAGCAACTGGAAAATAAAACAGCATGAAGTACTTTCCCCGATGCACAGTAAAAATGTTATGACAACATTTATTGATTTATGCATATATTCTCAACCAAGAATTCAAGTCTATAATCCCAAGTCTGTCATCTGAAATGATTACTATGTACTCTGTATCTTCAGACATTTATTACAATTCTTTTAGGCATGTAAGATCAGAGATAAATAATCAAAAATCTATATTAATAAAATATGTCAGTCAATAGTTATTTATGCTGTGTTGCAGGTCATCTAGGTATGGACTTCCCATCCATGACACTCCACATAAACAATGTGACTGAATTTATTCTCTTTGGCCTTACTCAAGATGAAGAAACCCAGAAAATATGCTTTGTCTTGTTTCTGTTCTTCTATTTAATCATTGTACTGGGCAACCTTCTTATAGTAGTCACTATAATCTTCAGCACCCACTTGATGTCTCCCATGTATTACTTTCTCGGTTACTTATCCTTTGTAGATATCTGTTATTCCTCTGTCACAGCTCCCAAAATGATTGCAGATTTTCTTCTGGAAAGGAAAACCATCTCTTTTATTGGCTGCATAGCTCAGCTCTTTGGAGTCCATTTCTTTGGCTGCACAGAGATCTTCATTCTTACAGTGATGGCCTATGACCGGTACATTGCGATTTGCAAACCACTACACTACACTACTCTTATAACTAGGCGAGTCTGTGGGCAGATGGTAGCAGCTTCTTGGGTCGGGGGGTTTCTGCACTCCATGGTGCAAACTCTTCTGACCACCCAACTTCCTTTTTGTGGACCTAATGAAATTGACCATTATTTTTGTGATGTCCACCCTCTACTGAAACTGGCCTGTACAGATACCTATATAGTTGGCGTCATTGTGGTTGCGAACAGTGGGATGATTGCTTTAAGCTGCTTCCTCATCTTAGTGGTGTCATATATTGTAATCTTGGTCTCCTTGAGATCTCATTCTTCTGAAGGACGTCGTAAGGCTCTTTCTACTTGTGCTTCGCATGTCACAGTAGTGATTTTATTTTTTGGACCATGTACCTTTACCTATATACGCCCTTCCAGCAACTTCTCAGAAGATAAGACAGTAGCTTTGTTTTATACGGTCATCACTCCAATGCTGAACCCAATAATCTACACATTAAGAAATTCAGAGGTGAAGAATGCCATTAAAAAATTATGGAGAGGAAAAATGTTTTCTACTGAAAGAACAAATATGTAAGCAGAGCGTGTGTAGAAATAGTTAAAACAGGATGTCTATCTTTTTGTGAAGATTTTATTTTACTTCTGTCAATATATTATGCAGCTTTTAATATAGTTATTCCATTGGCAATTTGCATTTTACTTTGTTATACTTTGTTGTGATTTGATTATAGAGCAACTTGGTAACTAATAAAAATCAAATTTAGTTTGACAAAGCATTCAAGATTTCCCATTGGGATTTTTTTTTCATTTCCTCTTCATTAACTATATTAGACATATGCACAAATTCTACCAGGTATGTGAAACTGCAAATTCATTTTGGCCATACAACATTGTATATCACCTTTTGGAAGCTCAAATCCAGGTCAGAAAATGTTCTAGCAACAACCCCATCACACACTGATAAGGAAACTCACAGCAAGACAACCAAGAGGAATGCTGCTAAGAACCACATTCAAACATAAAAATGCAGAGGACTGGACAGTTGCCACTACCTCAGCAAAAATATCATGTAGTGTATTAACAAATAAACTAAAGAGATCGCAGTTTTGAATCATCCCCACCCCACAATAAATTATTGAACTTCTCCCTACCATAATAGCAACAGGTCTATGAATCTAAATCCTTGCAGGGATTCCCCTACATTAGTGTAAAAAAAATGCTGGGGTGGGGGAAATTGCACACAATTTCTTTACCTTTCCCATAGATATTCCCATTTATTGTTAAGGACAACATAAGTATTCTGAGAGGACTGACTCAAATATATCTAGGAAACATGTCAGGCACTATGCATAAGATACAGCTGTATTTGGGACACTTGACCACAATTTAGCTTGGAATTTGGGTTGTAAGTCATTTTGGTTGTTAAGTGGATCACCATGTGACCTGACTTGATTTTATGTAAAGTAAGTAACAAGGGTTGTTAAGTGAATTGTCCACTTAATGGGCAAAACATGTCAGAAATCAACAACCAAACTAGCAACCTGGTGGCCACATGACTGTGGATGCTGCAATTGGTTGTAAATGTGAACCAGTTGCCAAGTGCCTGAAATGTGTTCATGTGATCAATGGGGGGAAGAGGCAGTCGTAACTTTGAGGACAGGCCTTAAGTAACTTTTGAAGGATCTGTCATAATTCTGAATTGTTGTTTAGCAACTGGTAGTTAAACTAGGACTACCTATATGCTTGAGGCCCCATTAATTGCTGAAAGGAGCATTTTCCACAATGTAGCCAAATTGGATAGGGTGTTGGAGATGCAAAATCAGATGTACAGTATAATTGCAGTGGAAGACAGAGCAAAGAGACACAACCGAGGGAATGGTCAAAGAAAAGGCAGCTGAGTCTGCAGCAAGAATGTGGTTGGACCAGAGGGTCAGAAGAGACCTGCCCTAGCTTTTGGGCTGTAAAGGGGATGAGGGTAGAGAAGTACTTTCAGACTTACTAGATCTTGTTAATGTAGCTTTTCAATAAATTAGAATTAGCTCATCTCATTGTGTTTTCTGCCTGGTGTTCCTCACAAGGGTGACATCAATCTTCCAAATCTCATGCTCTCTTTCAAAGAGAGGACTTTTAGGAATGACTTCCAATTCCCAGGGGACTCCACTATCCACCGAGCATCTATAGCAATAGATGAGCAAAGCCATGTCTATACTTTTTCACAACCTATGCCGCAGATAACTGGATCTGAGATCCTGGGACTGATATTAGGCTTTGGAGAGTAATTTGAGGTTTTGTGCTATTCTACTGACCTCCCTGCTATGCAGCAACATCTGTGCCTGAGCTGCTCAACGCTGCTTTTCTTCACAAGAACTCTGAGCTAAGATGGGATGTGTACCCACTATTGGGTAAGCACAAGGTATAACATATATTTCCCTCCTTTTTGACATTTATTTATTGGGTTTTATGTTGCACTGTTGTTTGGAACTTTGTATCCCATCCAGAATCATTGATGAGTTGTATGATTTAGGAGGGTTGGCTACTTAATGATTAATTAATTCCTGGTTATTACAGGAGTGGAAGCATGAAGCTGGAGTAGATGGGTGTGAGGCAGTGGGCAGTCATAGGCATTAGTTTGCTGGACCAGCCAGACATAGAATGATCCAGATACACTAACAGCAGAAACTTGTTTAAATTGTTGCTAGACAAGGCTTTGGCTTGACAATATTGGCCATATTAATGAATAGCTCATCGGTGGCAGCTAAGTGATCTTGCATTTACCCTCAAGATATTTTAAGACGGGGGTCTTCAAACTTGGCCCTTTTATGACTTGTGGACTTCAACTCCCAGAATTCCTCAGCTAGGCAAGTATGATGATCTGCTTATCTTTGGCCATGATAGTAGACAAAGTTTGAATGACAGTGAGTACATTCAGCCCTTGACTTCTCTGGATCTCTCTCAGCAGGGTGGAAGTGCCAAGGGCCTGTATTTGTTTTCTTTTGCAAGGATTTGGATTACAGGTATGGGTGAATCTTTGAAATTGGATTGTCTTGTGACTCTGCAAGATTAAAGATTGTGGGAGAAGAGTTTTAGATAATGTGACAGCTGATTCCTGGGATTACTCCTATCAAATTCCAGTATTCCTCCACCTTCTTGCTCCATCTCATTTAA
Source organism: Vipera ursinii (assembly GCF_947247035.1). Lineage (NCBI taxonomy): Eukaryota > Metazoa > Chordata > Lepidosauria > Squamata > Viperidae > Vipera > Vipera ursinii. The sequence continues at coordinate 117,396,760 of NC_139512.1, read as the reverse complement.
CTACTTTCTGTGTTTCTTCCCATGTACATATTTTTGCACATTTCCATTAACACTTGTATAGACCAGGTTTTTACATTTTGGTCAGAAGATGTGTTAGAGCCAGTTTTCTATGGGGTCAGTCCCACCGCATGCAGCAATGTTTAAAGACATATTGATACGAGGACAAAAGTAACTGCCACAAATGTTGGCCTCCATAGTTTAGGCATAATTTTGCCTATGTAAAATTGGATAATTATCTCATCCACATAGTGCTTGGCTTTTAATTCTTAGGTTAGTAGCATGCTTTAATATCTAAAAGTCATTATTTTTCAGTAAAGATTAAGCCTTTCCCAATTTTGGTACTCTTCAGATAATGATGGACACTATGGTCTTACATATATATCTGGAGGTTGAAGAAGACTGCTATAAGACTTCACTTCAAATGGATGCTAATTAACTACTGCAAAATAAATTCAAAAGAGTTGTATGTTTAAAAGTTCATATTTAGCATTTATTTTCTATTGGGAAACATTGAAATACTTCTGGGAGGTTGTTAACTGGATCAGTGATGTAATGGCCGAACCGATTTAAACATTTCATTTCGTAGTTCTTAATAAGGCAAGGGAAATAACCTGTAAACGCAGCTCTTTACGGTGGAGAGAGAGAGAAAGAGGATATGCCTTTGGTTTCAATTGGGGTTTTCTTATACAGTGGGCAGCTGAAGAAAGCATACTGTGGCTTACAGAATTGGGAATGATGTAGATATGCAGAATTGCAAAGCGTTCAAAAACCTATTTATTGAAGAGCTTCATGGAAACTCTTCTGCTTGCTCAAGAGAGAGAGAATAAGGGTGAGGGCTTCTTTGGTAGAGCTGGAAGATCCTGTAAACTAGAGATTCCTCAACCAATCAGGTAATAATGGAGGTTATTGGTATCCTTTTTAATGTGCTGCATTCAGATTATGATGTTAGCCACTTTTGATGCTTTGAAAACACGCTGGTTATATATAACATTTTTATAGTTTTCGATACTCTTATACCATCTATAACACAAATGAGCCTTGGTGGAGCAGTGGGCTAATGCCTCCTTAAGTAACACCAGCTGCCTGCAATTAGTGCAGGTTCGCATCCCACCAGGCTCAAGGTTGACTCAGCCTTCCATCCTTCCGAGGTAGGTAAAATGAGGACCCAGATTGTTGGGGGCAGTAAGCTGACTTTGTAATAATGCCACTTGGGGGGACCCAAAAGCCCTAATAAGCAGGCATATACATAGAATGAAGGCTACTGCTAAGCACATTGGTTTGTGCTTAAATTGTAAGCCGCCCTGAGTCTTCGGAGAAGGGCGGGATATAAATGGGATTAAAATAAAAATAAATAAAAATAAATGCTCTTTGTGTTCCCATCTGAGCTCTGTTTAACTGATTAGACAATAATTGGAGTTTGATTTTATAGTAGTAGAATAAGTTCATTTAAGTTGAAGAGCCTAACTGCATGTATGCCAACATTTAAACTTTCACTGCCTTACAAATACATAGGACTGTATTTGTAGAAAGCCAGATGATTGCTAGCTAGTAAGACCTTTAATGCCATTTAATGCTTGTCTGAATGTTTACATCTCAGTCACATTATGCTTTACTGCTCCATTTAAGCCAGTGGTTACCAAATTGTAGTCTTAATTATTCAGACTTAGTCCAGGTGGAAAAAAACAAAAAGGGCAGCAAGACATGGCATTCCAGTATTCGAGAGCCTTCCTGTTTAGCAGTACTGTATATTACAACTCAATTCTCTGCAACAGAGGCTGAAAAACCCGTATATAACAAGAGACAAGAGGACTGAAAAATTTGTTCTTCGTTATCTATGATATGAGAATATTTTTGACAGGGTTGTTTGTATGACTGAATGATACCATGATTGTTTGAATAAACATTGAAAAAAATGTATTTGGTGTTTTTAAACATATGGCTTTACATATTTCCGATTTGACTTTACAAGTCATTTTGTATAGGTTGCAAAGTTTTTTTTTAAAGAAACGTTTCTCCAATGTCCTATGATATTGCTGTGCTTCAGTACTTCCTAAAGTGATTTCCCTGATTTGCTGAATACATATTAATTTTCTGACAACTGTTTATCTTCATTAAATTTTAGGGTAAAGATTCCTTGCATGTGAAAGAATCAGGAGTTGAGAACATCCAGCTGAAGAATTTTTTCAATCTGCATTTGGTGTATATATATTTTTTGTAAAAAACCCCCAAAAACCTAAGCCTTTAATCGACAGTGTTCCTAATTTTATATCATATGCTGTAATGCATTCTCTAGCTTTGAGAATATGGAGAAGCAAAATAATGTATCTGAATTCATCTTGCTGGGGCTTACTCAGGATGAAGAGTTAGAGAAAGTCTGCTTTGGAATCTTTTTGATCTTCTACATGGCAATTCTTCTGGGGAATCTATTGATCATAGTCACAATCAAGAGCAGTCGCCACCTGAATTCTCCATTGTATTTCTTTCTCAGTTACCTTTCCTTGATAGATATCTGTTACTCCTCTGTCACTGCTCCCAAACTGATAGCGGACTTCCTTGTGAAGAAGAAAACCATCTCTTTTGTTGCTTGTATAGCACAGCTTTTTGGGGCTCACTTTCTCGGTTGTACTGAAATTTTTCTCCTCACACTGATGGCATATGACCGATATATTGCAATCTCCAAGCCTCTCCATTATACCACTATTATGAACAAGAGGGTGTGTAGTTGGATGGTGTTTATGTCATGGCTGGGTGGGTTTGTACACTCAATGGTACAGACGCTCCTTACTACACAGCTACCCTTCTGTGGGCCTAATGAAATCGACCACTATTTTTGTGATGTTCACCCTTTATTGAAATTAGCCTGTGCTGATACCTACATTATTGGACTTATTGTCATTGCCAACAGTGGCATGATTTCTCTCAGTTGTTTTCTTGTGCTGACCGTTTCTTACATTGTTATCCTACTCACAATCAGAACTCGTTCTTCTGAAGGCCGTCTCAAGGCTCTTTCCACCTGTGGCTCTCACATCACAGTTGTGATTCTGTTCTTTGGCCCCTGCATCTTCCTTTACATGAGGCCTTCAACCACATTCTCAGAGGACAAAAGTGTGGCTGTTTTCTATACTATTATAACTCCCATGCTCAATCCATTAATTTACACCTTGAGAAATGAGGAGGTAAAGAATGCCATGAGAAAATTGTGGAGCAAAATGTATTTTTGGCTAGGAAATTAAAAGTGGATTTAAAAATATAACCTTGGTTTAATCACATGTCATATCAATGGTGGAGAAAAGTGTATTAGTATCAGAACTGGGCCTGTTGGAAAAGAGACTTTTGTATCTCTAGCAAGGTTTCAATAAAACTGCATCTTTTCTTCTTGAAATAATAAGGGAAACTTCTAATTAGGATGCCTTAAATTTTAATCCAATGTATAAACGATTCGCAGCTAGGAAAAGGTTTAATTTCTTGTCCTGATAAACTTTGAAAACTGTAACTATTACATTGTTGGGATTTAATGTTTAGTTGAAAATAAATGTTGTCAAAGCCTCATCTTGCTATAATCTGTGGTCAACACAGAAGGAAAATGTTTCACTTACTTTTATAAAGCTCATCTAATGTTGTTATCTGTGTTTCTGGAAGGCTAATTTATTCTTCTCCTGCTGTCACAGTTCTATTCTGAGTTTTGTGTGTTAAGTACCTGAGAGGTACCAAGAAGCTGTTTAAGTCTTAACTCTGTTCAGTCACATTTGAATGCAACTGCTGTTTAGAATCACTTGCAATCTGATAAAATCCATGCAGAAAATTAATTTTAAAAACAGACATAGTTGAAGGTTATATCTGAATCCTGTTGCCATTATCTCTGTAGACTGTGGTGTCAAGCTTCAAAAGGAACAGTTAGAATGTCTACATTTTATTGTATACCACCCCAGTGGCGTAGCATGGGTTGTCAGCACCCGGGGCAAGGCAAGCACCGCACTGCACGCCTGGCACCCCCCCCTCCACAGTGGGCGGCAACCCAGCGGCTCGGATCGGATTCGCACAGCCAGCACTGCAGTGAGAGAGAGTGAGTGAGCCAGGCAGGGGCAGAGAGTTGCGAGTGCGAGCGCGCCCCCCCAGATGTTGCACCTGGTGCAGCCGGCCCCCCCTGCACCCCCCACACTATGCCACTGTACCGCCCTGAGTCCTTCGGTCAAAGACCACAGTGAAAAAAAACGGAACTAAAATTAATACAAACAAGACCAAACTAATAATAACAGGTGGAATAACCAGCCTTAGAACTGACAGTGAAGACATCAAAATGGTGATAACTTCTGCCTTTTAGGATCCATCATCAACAGTAAAGGAACAAGCAGTCAAGGAGTATGTTGCAGACTAGGACTCAGTAGAGCAGCTGCGAAGGCCTTGGAAAGGGTCTTCAAATGCAGTGATGGGTCTATATCTACAAAAATCAGTATCATGCAAGCCATGGTATTCTCTACGGCCTTAAAATATATTCCATCTTTATCATTTTTATAAATAATTCAGGACAACAAACATACCTAACAATATTTCCTCCTCCTCCTATTATGATTTCTTTTGCACTTGGAAAATCAGTAGATAGGAGTTTTGACAACACAGAGCTTTTTGGCAGAGAGAAGCCCAGATTAAGACACTGTGCAGTCCTGAGTTGGATGGGAAAAGGGGAAGAGGTTCAGAGTAGCCACGCCATAGAATCTCCCAGGATAACATATAGTAAATAAGGTTATAATGTGGCTCAGGCCATTATTTTTTAATTTTTAATTAGTTATAGAATAAAATACAAAAACAAATAGTAAAAAAAATGGGGGAGGGAAAAGGGAAGAGAAAAGTGCAGAAAAGAAGGGAAAAAGAAAGAAAAGGCATTGAATTCTGACTCCCTTTGGTGCAGTAAAATAAGATAGTAACATCAAACCTCAACTTTTTTACTTTTACATAGAAGAATAAACTAGCAATTTCTATACCAACAAATCTATCTCATCGGTAAAATCCAAAATCAAAGTTTCATTTTTTTCTACCTCTAGCACAAATCCAGAAGCAGTTTCCAAGTAGAAACAAAAATACTTTTTTTCCTTTTAATAAAGCAGTCAATTTAGCCATCTTTCTAACTCCATCAACGTTTGCAGCCATTCGTCCATTGTAGGGATTGAAGTGTCCTTCCAAAAGTAATCTTGCTGCCATCAACATATATAACATCAAAGCTCCAATTTTAACCAAGTCTTTTTCCATTAAGCCCCAAAGAAAAGTTATCTTAATATTCACTTTAAGACCACTTTCTACAGGGGGATGATCGAGAGCATCCTGTCATACAGCATCACAGTCTGGTTTGGAAGCATCACTGCTTCAGACGGGAAGGCGGTGCAGAGAGTGGTGAGGATGGCCGAAAAGATTATTGGCAGTTCCCTCCCTTCCATCCAGGATGTAGCACAGAAGCATTGCTTGAGCAGGGTCCGTAAGATTGTCTGGGACACTACACATCCTCTTCACAACCTGTTTTCCTTGTTACCTTCTGGGAGGAGACTTTGTGGTATCCACAGCAGAACATCCAGATTCAACCACAGTTTCATTCCATACAGCATTAACCTTGTGAACTCTCAAGGTTCCTCCTTCGGTTATATATTTAAGATGGACAGTATTTGATATTTATTTGTTATGTATAGTATATGTAGGAGTGTGGGTCTATACATATGTTGTATATAGTATGTTTAGGTGTGTGTCATGTATGTGTTTTACTTTGAGAGTGGGCAACTAAATTTCTTTTTTGATGTGTGCCATTATATCCACATTAAAAAAATGACAATAAAGGTTATCTTATCTTATATTATCTTGTCTCGTCTCATCTTATCTTCTGTATTAGAATATGATGTTGTTTCCGACTTGACATATGAATCCTACTCCAATATTTCTTTGCATTATCACATGTCAATCACAAATGATAAAAAGTCCCTTCTTTACATTTTGTATATATTCTTGATAACTTATCTGGTGTTAAATACCAATGATATATCATCTTATAAAAATTTTCTTTGAAATAGTAAGTTAATGTGAATTTTAAACCTTTCATCCACATATTCTCCCATTGTTCAAGCATTACATTATATCCCAAATTCCTTGCCCACTGAATCATACAATGTTTTACATATTCACTTTCCAAATTCAAATTCAATAGCATTTTATAAACCTAACAACATGTTCATCACTACCACACAGTAGGATTTCCAATTCATTTTTAACAAATTCAAACTCGTAACTCTTTTTGTCTAATTTAAATCTTTCTTTCAGTTTTAAATACTAAGCCAATGGCAGATATGTCCTTCTGATTCAATCCTTAGGTTTGAGGATAGATCAACAAGATTAAATGATATTATTTTACCATAGGTCCACCCATCAGGCTTCGCCACCATTTCTTTCCTGAAAAAAGCTTCCTGAGAGGACACCCAAAGAGGCATCTTCATAGAAAACCTTATTTTATATTTATTCCAGACTCTTAGAATGGCATGTCCAACAAAGAGGTTGTTAAAATCAACATTTATTATTCCATAAATAACTATGCTATCCAAATCTTAATTCATGACCCTCTAAATCAAGTAGTCTCTTATTCTGGAGGTTCACCCACTCTTTTAATCAGACCAAACAACAAGCATCTTGTAGTAGTTTATATCTAATTCTTGTTTTCCCCCCCTTGCCATATAAACTTAGAAATATCCCTCTGCTATTGTTTAAATGGAGTATCAGTTGCAAGTATTGGTAACATCTGAAACAAAAAAAGCATCTTTGGTAAGACATTCATCTTAAATTCTACCCAATAGTGATACATGCAATTTATCTCATCTTAATAAGTGTTTTTTTAAATATCATTCCAGAGAGGCACATAGTTATTTTGAAATAGTTTTTTGTTTGTATTTGTCAGTATGACCCCCCCAATATTTCACCTTTTTATCAACCCTAAAACCAGACTTTTTAGTCAATATATTACAGTCCTATGGGGTCCTACTCTTAGCAAGCATTTTTTTCTGTTTGCTTATTTTAAAAGCCGCTAAAACCCCAAACCCATTCAATTTCCTCATCAAATATTTGTGGCTCAGTTCATTATGTATATGAAAATAAAGGATTGGATTGGTAGGGTAGGGTACACAGCAACTGCAGGAGACAGATAAGCTCCCTCCCAGACCACAGAAGCGCTCCCACCCTATTTCCACTTCAAGCTTGGAAGTCAAACAATCAGTGTCAGTCTGAGAATGGGCTTTTCATGGCTGTTGTTGCCACTATAATTCGTAGAAAGCTGGGTGGCTTGCGCAGACTCTATCACCAAGCAAAGCTGGCATAACAGCCAGAATCGAAGATGAAGCCACACTGACTATCATAAAAATCTGTCTTCTAGCTTCATGTTCCTCCAGCTGGAATTACTGTGCCAATAACTATCTTATTAGCCAACTTCTGATCAATGGTGCACTCCATCTGCCACACTGCCACAGGGATGCCAGGAAGTCTCCTTCAGCCACCTGACTGGGAAGGAATTAAAAGAAATAATTAGTGCCATGAGATATAAAGAAGTTAAAAAACCATATGCCAGGTTTGGTCCATAACTGGTAATCAAAAACTGATGGGATAAAAACCTCTTGCAGAAGGAGGTTCAGTTCGATCAGGGGTATCAAACTGGTGGCCCACGGGTTGGATGCGTCATGCACAGGCCACGCCCACCCCGGCTCCACAAAGTAAAAAAATGTTACATCACAATATGTCACGTGATGTGATCTAGTTTGACACCATGAATTAGATGGAGAGAAGGAAGAGAGAAGGCAATTGCAATTAGACTATTTTGGGCCTATGAGGGATGTTTGAATTATGGACCCCCACAGATAAGCCAGAAACTGCACCAAGGACAAAACCCAGACATGTTAGGAAAGGTGTGAAAGACCATGGAGGTACAATATGCACAGGAGACATCTGGAGGTGTTGGGTGAGGGGAAGGAAAAGAGTAGAATCTGTGACATACTAGTTGTTCCCTTGGGCACTTTTCAAGGGAGGGAGAGTGTCAATCTATGGAAATAAATGCCTGGAAGAGGTACTATTATATTGATTCATTAATTACAGTATTATTCTGAAAAATGAATGGTGTGTTCCTTTAAACAGAAGCAACCACTTATGTAGATAGAACAAAATAAAGGAATGTATTAAATCAATTCTGCTGCCTAGACTGAGACAAAAAAAATTTGGTGGTTCATTTTTGTTTTCTTCAAAGATTAAAAATATTTGGATTTTTAAATATGTGGCTAAGGTGACAGGACATTATAAGTTGCCTTTTTTATATTTTATGTAAGATGAATCATTTATTTGAAACTGTTGTGTAGCCGGTTTTTTGCAGGCAATAAGTGAGACAGAAGGTTCCAAACAGAAACATGCTTTATTGAAGTCAAGCAGAACAGAACTGAAACAGAGGCTGCTGCACAGCTACTTATACGGTTGGCCACTAGGCGGTGGCCAATAGGCTTAAAGGAAACCATTCCTGTCCCAAATCTACCAATGATATTTCTGGAGACAACAAGTCTGGCTTGGTCTGTAGCTGTTACACAGATACACCACTGAGTAACCGTTAAGCAGCATTTAAACAGACACATGAATCAGTACAAGCAAAACCCCCAATACATTACAGAAATATCCCCCATGAAATAATATTCCATGTCGCATTTATTGTAGGCCATTAAATTATCACAAGTTTAATGTAAAATGTTACAGTTCAAGAAAGAATGAGCATATACAGTATTCCTATGGGGATAATGAAGAAAAATCCATGGAGGAATTGCCTGTTATTCAAATGATTTTTTACTTAAGGAAAAAAAAATCACTGCATACTTCTTCCCTTTCTGACCAAAGCAGCCTTTATAACCTCAGGACCCAAGGACTTAAGCTAGATGCCACCTTTTATTGCTGCAGTGGTGGGAAAGCATCCAGAGTCGGTTAAGGCAATGCATTTTTACAAGAGGTAAATCTTGTAATTTTGAGTTAGGGTTGGAAATCATTTGTTAATTAGAACAATAAAAAGCTCTAAGTTACTTTTGTATTGGGCTAGGAAGCCCAGCTGAATGCTCAAAATGCCTAAAAATAGCAAATGAAAAGGATAGAAATAATTTTCTTTGATCTAACTTAGAGTTAGCATTACTTTCTAAAACATTCTGGGAAGGAGTTAAAAGTGAATTACATTATTTATTTTTCAAGATTTATGGCTGCAAACCCAGATTCAAACATGTTTGTTTAGGCCGCTTTTTATAGGTCCAGACAAAAAGAACATGAAAATGAAAACCTTGTAGTCTATTATTTTTGTTTTGTTTCTATTTATTGTCTATCTCATTTTTCCTCCAAGGAACTCAGTGGGCGAGCAGAAAGGTTTATTTCTTTTTTCTCAAAGGAAATGATGCTCAAACTGAATATCAATGAAAAAATTTAAGTAGATATACAAACTTGTATTTCAGCTAGTATGATAGAAACATAGAAAAACACAGGTGTCTTTCAAATTAGCATTTCTTAGACTAGCCTACTTCAAGAAGCGGCTTTTGTGGGGAAAAATTGGAGTGTTTTGCTATACAGGTTTTTGCTCTTGAAGGACAGAGGATATTTTAAAGAAAAGCATAAAACAGTGCTTCCAAATTTTTTCTTCATTACCTAAAACTGCTTATCAGAAAGTCCTTATTACCCAATGTAAGTCAATTTAAATGTCCCTATTGTGGCTATGAATTTGTGTGTTGTTACTCAGGGAAAACTATTTTTACCCAACTTTGGGTAATTTACTAGGTTCAGAAAGCACTGATTTAAAAGATATGAGTAAATTTAAAAGTAAACAATATCTATATCATCCTGTTGGGATTGTGAACTTGTCTTTCAAGTCCGAGTAGAAACCTCTTTCAGACCTTTTGGCTCAAGGTAGGAAGATTGGTATCTGCTCATTATTTCCCAGGAGCTTGCAATTACTTAGGTTGCTTCAAATTATGAGTAAAGTCAGAAGTTATGTTCAAATCTGCACAGTCCCTAGTGTTGCTCAAAGCAGGTAAAGTAATAGAGTATTAAAGCAAGGACTGCAAAGATTTTGCTTAAATATAAGGAAAAATCTTCCTGACAGTAAGAACAGTGGAAGTTGTGAGTTTTCCATCTCTGGAAGCTTTTAAGAAGAAGCTGATCTATTACAGATGGCTGTCACCTGTCACAGATGGCTTTACAAGATTTCCTCCATATTGTAGAGGGTTGGGTTAGATAGCCCTTGTAGTCCTTTTTAATTTTATAGTTATGTGATTCTAGGAGAGGGTAGGAAGAATGAGCTTTCTTTAATTTTTATCTTTTAATATTTTTCTCTATAGTTGCAAATAGCTTACCGTGTTTGTGTTGCAACACCCTACACATTCTACACACAGACAAATTCTTAGCAATTACCATGTGCATGACAGATTATATGAAAGCATAGTGTCATTCCTTGCAAACTTATTTAGATGTGGTATACATAAAAAGGTTAGTCATTTGTTTCCTTCCTTTACAGCAATCAGCTGATGTTTGCATGTAAATAAAATTAGTATCTAGAGTAACTCAGTTGGACTGAATGTCCTTTGCATGATGAAATGCAAACTCTTCTCACTATGAATTAATCACAGAGCCCATTCCTTATAGCCAGGAAGCTGTCTTTACCTTCAGAAACAATTAACCATTAATTCCTGTGCCTTCCAGGAAGTTCAAGATTTCACACCTTGGGACGACTAAAATCATCCCCAGGAAGACCTCAGACATATCCAGTTCTTTATTGTAGGGGAGCCACAAAATGATAACATGCTAAGCAAATAAGTACCTTCCCAACCCCCACAAAAATGTTTTTTTTAAAGAAATGATGGAGATAAATAGCACTGCTGTGACAGAATTCATTCTGCAAGGATTTACAGAACACCCAAAGCTACAGAACAGTCTCTTCCTGATATTTCTTGTAATCTACCTTTGGATCTTGTTAGGGAATCTGGGAATGGTTGTGTTGATCAGAAGTAGTCCTCAACTTGAGACCCCTATGTATTTCTTCTTGCAACATTTTTCATTAATGGATGCCTGTATAGCCTCAACTGTTGCTCCTAAGATGCTGCTTAACCTCCTTGCAAAGAGAAAGACCATCACCTACAGTGGCTGCATTGTCCAGTTTTTCCTTTTTTGCACTTTTACAGACGTGGAAGCCTTCCTTCTGGCTGCCATGGCAATTGACCGCTATGTAGCTGTTTGCAAACCCTTGTCTTACACAGTTATCATGTCTAGATCCTTCTGTCTCTGGCTGCTTTGGGGAGCATATGTTGGGGGTGTCTTGAGTTCTCTCATTCATAGCTGTGCATCTCTGAGGCTCTCTTATTGTGGAAGGAACTCAATTAACCATTTCTTTTGTGACCTGGCTGCTCTGATGGCCCTTGCCTGTTCAGATACTTCCCTCAATGAGCTGCTGCTCTTCACTTTTGGCATCTTGGTTGAAGGCTTGAACACTGTGACTATTGCTGCCTCCTATGGTTTCATCATCATAGCAGTTGTCAAGATGCACTCCTCAGGAGGCAGGCTGAAAACCTTCTCGACCTGTGCTTCCCACCTGACAACCTTTGCTTTGTTCCATGGCACCATCCTCTTTATGTACTTCCGACCCAAATCCAGCTTCTTCATGCACACTGATAAAAAAGTCTCAGTGTTTTACACTCTGATCATCCCCATGTTGAACCCTCTAATTTACAGTTTGAGAAATGCCGATGTAAAAGAGGCCCTCAAACGATTGCTAAGGAAGATAATAAACCCTCACTGATGGTTTTATTTTGGATAGCCATTTTCCATTTTTCTTCCAAGGTTGTTGTCTCCCAGCACTGTTTTATCTTCACAATGGTATTGGGAGGGAGGTTTGAAGGAGAAGGATCCCGAGTAAGCTTTGACCTTGATCTCCCAATGCTAACTCAGGAAACTGATCACCTCATTTTGTTTTGTAATCAATAAAATAGTAAAGGTAAAGATAAAGGTTCCCCTGCACATGCGTGCTAGTCGTTTCCGACTCTAGGGGCCGGTGCTCATCTCCGTTTCAAAGCCGAAGAGCCAGCGCTTGTCCGAGGATGTATCCATGGTCATGTGGCCGGCATGACTAGATGCCAAAGGCGCATGGAATGCTGTTACCTTTCCACCGTAGTGGTCCCTATTTTTCTACTTGCATTTTTTTACATGCTTTTGAACTGCTAGGTTGGCAGAAGCTGGGACGAGTAACAGGTGCTCACTCTGTTACACGGCACTCGGGATTCGACCCGCCAAACTGCCAACCTTCTGATCGACAAGTTCAGCATCCTAACCCACTGAGCCACCGTGTCCCTATCAATAAAATACTTTTACATAAATGCAGGTGTTGATCCAGAAGCTGAAGGAAGGCTATAAGAACATCACTATTTATTTTGTGTAAATGTGCAAATTTCTCTTTCAGTTTGTATTGTATCAAAAAGAATAAAACACATACTAAGAGAAAATAATAGAAGGAAGAAGCTTTTATTTTTTGCCTTGTTTCCAGAAAAATCTCAGTTCACCAAAGAATTAGAACTATTACAGCTTTATATAAAAAAGTCCTACAATACTGTACCTACAGAAAAACTGCAGACTGATAATACATTTTGTGTGCAGTAGTTCAGCCCATTTTTGTTGATTGAGCTGGATCATATGAAGCATCTTCCCACCTCTGCTGTTGAAATATAGTCCATGTGTAACTTATGGAAGAACTGCCTTCCCAGCCTAGAAGCCCAACCTAGAAATTAGCAATAGATGAGTCATCAAATACAATTTGTTATATTCTAGATAGGAATGAACTGACGAGTCAATTGAAGATGATCATATATCCCCCTAACAAAGATGTTACAGGTTGTCCAGAAGGGATAAGATGGAACTTGTTTGTTAAGAAAATGTGTGATCAAGAGCAAGAATATTTCCCAAATTTGTCATCCAGCCCTAGAATCAATAATAACCTTGTGTTGTCTGAATTAATCTGATTCTCCCACGTTCAATTCTTTATAATTTAGAGGAAGGCAATTTTCATAATGCAGGAAAGCAAAAGCATGATAAAAAACTAATTCTATGTTAATTTGACAAAATTAGCCAAGTAAGGCAATTCTGACAGTAATATTGTAAAAGGTTGACACCAGAGCTTCCTTCCTCCCTAATTCCAATGCTCCATGATTAGTGATGTAAAAATTTACTGAAAGATGTAAGTGTATAAACAGGGTTTTACTTTCCCTATGTCTCTGCTAGTATAGCTAACCCATCAGGGTGAGCAAGGCTTGTTTACTACATTTGGGCCTGATCAATGGCTGGGTTGGATCAAGATAGTTTATTGCAGTGCTTTTTTTGTAAAAAAAAAAAAGGTGCCGGAAGCCATGCACAGCTCCAGCTCCAGTCGAAAGCCCTTTAAGGAATGTGTGTGTGTGTGGGGGGGGGGGGAGAAAGAAGAAACTGCTTTAGGGAGCTTCCAAGGTGCAGATCACATGAGCAATGTCAGCTGACGGATGTTATTGCTGTGGGTTTTGAGAGGGCATTTGTTTGGAGCCGGCATGTATTCTGCCACCTCGTCCTCTTCTGCCTCTGATGACACAGAGGCTTCCTCTGGAGCCAGACTGACCAAGGCAGTGGCAGCGCTGCTGCTTTGGGAGCGTGCCTGGTCCCTCAAAGAGATTCACTCCAGGAGTTAGTCCTGGTCCCTGGTGACCAACATGGGGATGAGGACAGATGGTGGTGGCAGGGGGAGCTCCATGAACCAAGGCAGAGAAGAGGATCTGCTTTCAGGGCCATGGAAGTGTTTCCTATACCCTGATTTCCCCAGGCAGCTTCCTTTCACCGAGCCAGAACTTTACAGGTAGTCCTCGAGTGACGAATGTAATGGAGCCTGCTCATTCCAGTCATAACTCAAAAACTCGAAAACTCATAGATTCACTCATAGAGTGAATCTTGTTCCTTTAGCGAGATCACTCTCTTCCTCATTTAACTGCATGCCGCTCATTAAGTAAACATGAGGTATCTCAGGGTGGGGAAGGCCATGGAGGGCCTATTGATGGAACAAGCCCTCAAGGCCTCCCCAACCCACTAATATATCCTCCCTTCCTGCCACACGTGACTCACCTGGAAAAGGTCTGTCTTCTCTCTGCTGTGGTTCCTGCTGCCGCTCTGATCTGAGGCCAGGGGATGCATTCACAGTCCCCCATGGCCTGATCCGAGCTCCAGAGACCTGGAAAAGACCTCTGCCACCCAGATCCATGGCTGTGGCCCAAACCAGGCTACGGAAGCCTGGAAAAGACCTCTGGAGCGTGAATCCATGGCCACAGAGTGATTTTGTGGTCCCCCCAGCAGCCCTATCCAGGCTCCGGAAGTCTTTTCCCGTCCTCTGGAGCCTGGATCAGGCCATTGGGGGAGGGGCGCAAAATCATTCCATGGCCATGGATTCGGACTCCAGATGCTTGCAAAAGGCCTCCGGAGTCCAGATTGGGCTGCTGGGGGGTGGGTGCAAAATTGATCCACAGCGATAGATCTGGGCTCTGAAGGTCTTTTCCAGGCCTTCGGAGCCTGGATTGGGCCATGGGGGGCTGTGGACACATCCCTTGGCCTCAGATCAGAGTGGCAGCAAAAACCGTGACAGAGAGGAGACAGACCTTTTCCAGGTGAGTCCCACGTGGCAGGAAGGGAGAGGGAAGCATGAGAGTGTTGAGTGAATGCTCATCACTTGGGGATTACCTGTACTCACGCTGGCAGCTTAAAAGGTACCGGTTCTTCCGTTCCAAAAAAGGTGCCAGAATGCCATTCCATGTGTTCTATGAACAAAAAAGAACTGGTTTATTGTATCTAATAGCTCCTGAAGCTACTCTCCTCTCACCTTGGGTAAATATCAAATATTGTGAGAGTCTTGACATCTTTGGACAATTGTTCACAGAGCTATCAGGAAGAATATCCACCCCTTATATAATTGCTGCAACATATGCTTCACATACGTTTGTGCCTGATCTGATACTAGCTCCAATCATTTTTCATCATCTTGCACTTCATATACCATGGAATACCATGAGCTCCCACTTGTAAAGAGAACACTCTGTCATAATATGATCACACACACATACACAAACACAGAGAGAGAGAGAGAAAGAGAGAGAGAGAGAGAGAAAGAAGAAAGAGAGAGAGAGAGAGAGAGAGAGAGAGAGAGAGAGACAGAGACAGAGACAGAGACAGAGACAGAGACAGAGACAGAGACAGAGAGATCTTGATGGGTATTATGGTGTACAGACTGGTTCTGAAGCAGGCTAGGGCTTGCTCCTGTGAAAAATAATGTTCTTGTTGATAATACTATTTTAACCATTAACAATGGTTATGTTGGCCAGGGGGGTTGGACTAGAAAACCTCTAAGGGCTTCACCCTATGATTCTATAATCTATAATCCAGCAGCAATTTCCTGCCATTAGACTAATTAAAGTCCTAATTCTGCTTCTAGTAAAAACATTGTTGCTACTGTTATTAAGACTTATACGTATGGCCATCAAAACAGAAATACTCAACTTTATTATGTCAACCTATAATTCAATCAAGTCAGGAGAGGATAAAACAGAAGGCATATTTAATTCAAAAGGCTGGAAAAGAAAGGGTGGCTGTAGCCCTCATTTAGTCTTGAGGCAAGAACTCCATTTAGCAATGTTCCTGATGCCCTAAACTTTGTTTCATATGGAAACAGCAAACCTAACTGATTTCTGTTTTATTATGGAGCCATCCACACTTCCAGTGACCAATAGATTTTTTCTTTTTTTTCTTTTTCTTTTGTAAAGATGTGAACAACACATTATTTGCCAACTATCTTGCAGACTGCAGTGAAACCAAATTAGTGAAACGTGTAGTGAGTCATAAAGTAGAAGTCTTAAGAGCAGAGCCATGAGGGACACCCTCCAACAACATGCATACAGAGAGGACCAATCTATGTGTTAAGACACCACAGAGTGGAATTCAGACCTTTACAATCCTGAAAAGGATTGGAATGAAAATGCAGTTGTGGAGAATCTAAAAGAGGTTCTTAGTTGTTTAGTTGCAGAGAAGGCCTTTGACAATTGAACTGGGCTTTCCATTTTAAAGTTTTGGAAGCTGTGAATTTTGGAAAGAATTTTATTAAATGGGTAAGATTGATTTGCAGTTTTTTTTGATAATTTATGTGTCTTTGGGCTTCATTCCCTTTTTTTCTTTTTGTGTTATTATTTTAAAAGCAATAAAATATATATAAAAGGAGAAACCCTATATCAACCATCCTTTGCCAAGGTTTAACAGAAGTCATTATTTAAGGGCTTTTTTTTAGAAAAATGAGGGAATTAGTATACAGATTGGAAGAGATTTGGCATATGAGGTGTTTGATAAAACTTATATGTTTTGTTTTGGTTTGTTTAAGTGTATATATGTGAGCGAGAGACTGACTTTAAATCTCCTTTACTACCATTACTATCCTTTCACTAGGAGAAAACTATTTGGTGGGCAACTGGATAAATATAATTAGATAGCCTTATAGAATGGATGGATTTTATAATAGATCCAGATGTAAGCAACAATTTACACTGACTTATTTCAATGTAGATGCAGCTAGTCTCTGATTTCAAATGTGAATACTTAATTTTAAGCTTTGATTTCAATATAATCATTAATTTAATACAGATAAGTTGGCCAGGATGCAATTACCTTGGGCCCATGTTTATATTTAAATATGCAGAATGGGAACTACAGTTTGGATATTTATTAAATTGAGCTATCACTCCAGATGAAATACTTTTGTGCTTAACATTTTAACATCACTACATCTTTTTCTTGGTGTATTTTTACTCAACGCTCTTCTGTTTCAGTTGATTCCAGATAATTTTGGATTAAGAGATTCCAGATGAACCACAGCCTTCCTTTATATAAAATTAATAGGGTTTAGATGGTATGAATACCCAATGTAATCTCTCAAAGGTTTATTAATAGTGTTCTGTTTTTTCCTTATTACAAAAGCTGAAATTTCTTTGATGCCACCAAGTACTTCACTGTACATAAATTTGTATAATCTTTATACAACACACTGATTTTGGGGTGGGCAAATTCTATGTGTCCTGAACTTAACATCACACAGTTTCAATGAATGATGGGGAAAATGCATTCTACGAAACACATTTCTAAGAAAAAAATAGAATTAATGAATAGACTGGACTAAAATATAAACCTTAAAAGTTTCTGCTAGTTGCAAAGTTCCATATTAATTTAATCAGAAATTGTCTTTATCCCTTTTGGCATCAATTTTCCTATAAAGAATAATATACATTCAAAACTAACCCTAAAGAAATAGAAAACTCATTCCAGTCAAAATTGTTAAAAGGTTTTTATTAAAAGGATAATGGTATAATATTTAGTATGCTGTATCTTTCTTCATTCTGGTTCCCTTCTGGGTGTGTTGAATTCCAAATCCAATAAACCCAAGCCTTCCTGGCAATAGATTGGATAAAGGTAAAGGTAAAGGTTTCCCTGCACATGCGTGCTAGTCGTTTCTGACTCTAGGGGCCAGTGGTCATCTTCATTTCAAAGCCAAAGAGCCAGTGCTTGTCTGAGGACGTCTCCATGGTCATGTGGCCAGCATGACTAGACGCTAAAGGCGCACGGAACGCTGTTACCTTCCCACTGTAGTGGTCCCTATTTTTCTACTTGCATTTTTACGTGCTTTCGAACTGCTAGGTTGGCAGAAGCTGGGATGAGTAACAGGCACTCACTCTGTTACGCGGCACTTGGGATTCGACCTGCCAAACTGCTGACCTTCTGATCGACAAGCTCAGTTTCCTAACCCACTGAGCCACCACGTTCCCAGATTGGATAAGCCTAGCTGAATATGTGTTTGATTTTACTATTGAAATAATATGGAAATAGCTATTATTAACATTGCAAATGTGATAATCATGGATCCAAAAAACATCTGGATAAAATACCAGACTTATGATACAGTAGCATGATTGTTTACAATATTAATCTGCACCCAATTAATATATGATAATCTTCAAAAGGACGAGAACATAGAAGTCAAGCTTTAAAAAAACTGTACAAAAATATTGATTTTCACTAATATTCTTCTTTAGAAACAGCAATCATGAAACAAAGTCATTTATTACCAAGTGCTTTTCTCAGGGCATTTATGAGTTCCTTGATCACTCCAAATCAGATAAATCATAAACCGTATTGCCCTAGTTAGGCAAGGTTAATTGAAAAGGTGGATCTCCTTTTCTACAAAACCAAACTGGATTTGGATATTTTTAAGTTTGTAAAGATAATAACTAAAGCTATATATTAAATATTCACAGAGATATAAGCATATTAAGCAGCTTATAAATTTGAAAATTCAGAACCAACCACAAACTCTATTTTTGTTGAACTATGAGCTAATATGATATTTATAGTTAGATTACATAATATTGTATCACAGTGGTTCTCAACCTGTGGTCTGCAGACCCCTGGGGAGGTGTGATGTCATCACAGGGGGTCCACGAAGGTTGGAAAAATGTTATGATTTAAATATTGAGTTTAAGGGGGTTGGTGGTAAAGAAAAGGTTGAGAACCACTGTTGTATGAAATTTACAAACTTCTGATTTTTACTATCCATAGTGATAAAGATTTTTGATGCTGTGATGTGTAAAAATCATAATTGTGATTTAAGCTTATCACGAACCTTCTCCTTGTTGATTGCTAGCAAATATATTCTTTTCCTTACTGATGTTCTTCGTTTTTGGAAATGGCAATGATTGTAATGAAGTTGTCCATTAAATGTATCTAGGATTATTCCCTTTAAAAATCCATATGTTGCCCACAGATTTGATTGCAGCGTCTTTCACTTCCTTATTCCTCAGACTGTAGATGAGAGGGTTGAACATGGGGACCACAACTGTGTAGAACAATGAGGCCCATTTGTTTTGGTCCATGGAATAGCTGGAGCTGGGCCGAAAGTACATGAAGAGTATTGTCCCGTGGTATATGCCAACAGCTGTCAGGTGAGAGCTGCAGGTGGAAAACGCTTTGTGCCTACCCTCAGCAGAGCGCATTCTCAGGACTGTACTCAAAACAGAAGCATAGGATACAAGAATCATAGCTATGCTGCTTACTTCAACAAAGGCAGCAATGACAAGTATCACTATTTCACTGATGTATGTATCTGAACAGGAGATCATTAAGAGTGGAGGTATGTCACAGAAGAAATGATTAATAACATTTGACCGGCAGAATATCAGTCGAAATATTGAGGATGTATATATTGTTGTATCCATTAGGCCTATGCAATATGCAACAGCAATCATTTGTTGGCAGACCTTTTTGGACATGATGGCTGGATAGAGAAGTGGATTGCAGATGGCCACATATCTGTCATAGGCCATCATAGCCAACAAAACACACCCTGTATCTGCAAATGTAGCAATCAGAAAGAACTGTGTAACACAAGCACCAAATGAAATTCTTTTTCCTTCAACCAACAAGTCAACCAGCATTTTTGGAGAAATGGCTGAAGAGCAGCAGAGATCAACAAAGGAGAGGTTGCCCAGGAAGTAATACATGGGTTTGTGAAGCTGGGGTTTAGTGCAAATCAACAGAATCATCCCAACATTCCCTAACACAGCAATGACATAAACAAAGAGGAAGATCGTAAAAAGTAAAAACTGCATTCCAGGATTGCCTGTGAATCCCTGAAGAATGAATTCAGTAATGAGAGATTCATTTTTGTTGTCCATGATTTTTCTCTGTGGGCACTGGGTTCATGATTTTAGCTGATCCTGAAATGCCTTTCTGATCCTTGGTTAGGGCAAAGAAAATTGCATTATTCAGGGCTTCATTCATGTTTCTCTCTTCATAAAACAACTAAACATTTTTTGTATGTATATATATATATATATATATATATATATATATATATATATATATATATATATATATATATATGTTTTCGTAGATTCTCGCGGGTGTCTGTATGTGTAGATCTAGAGTCCCGGGTTTCTTCCCGCGTTCCAGGAAGGGAACAGCCAGACCACGCATTGCTCCTGGAAGCAGCAGGAGGAACACTCCGGCCTGATGATGACGGATGGGATTTCGTCGAAACGTCGCCACAACTTTCTGAAGATGAAAGGAACGCGGGAAGAAACCCGGGACTCTAGATCTACACACACACACACACACACACACACACACACACACACACACATATATATATATATATATATATATATATTTGCTAGCAAGAAAACTTTTATTATATAGAATAATACTTTTTTAAAAAAAACCTAGTTGATGAAAATTCAGTATGAAGCTTGTTATATACAAACTCATTTACACACTGCCATGTAAGTGAAAGCTACAGAATAATGTACCACAATTTTGCTATATCTATTGCTGTAAACTATACTGTAATATATTTCTAGCTGAAGCAGTCTCTATTTTCCATTCCCCAATTTAGAAACCTTCCATTATATTCTGGAAAAGGGGACTTAATGCTAGATTCCTGTTTATTTCAGCTCCCTTTTCAGTAGAGTAGGAGTTGACCAGAAATATAGTTGGTGAATTTCCCATCCAATTCATTTCCCCATTTTATTGTTTAGGGTCTATTAAAATATATTAAAACAGGAAAAGCATTAAACAAAATTCAATAAGTAGCATTACAGAGTGTTTGCTTCAATTCCATTTGGAGTTTATGACATAATATTGGCACAATGCTAATGATGATAGAAAGCAGAGTTGATTGTTGATTGTTGACATGAAAAATACTTATGGTGCTCCTACAATGACCCCTTAAAGTTGGGAAATGAACTACACAGAAACAGTGGTTCTATAAGGAATACCTAAACATTCTTTTATTTGGGGACAGTAACCTCAGTTGATTCCTTTTGCAGTCCTGACTTCCATTGATGCATGAATTTTGATGCTATTTGCTTTGATTGCAAAGTTGTGTTTATGTCTTATTGCCAACTTTCTCCTAAACTGCATTGTAACAAAGGAGGTCAAAAGTAGAGTGATTCGAAAAGTAGTCTTCTTAGGTGGGAGACCCATGAGCAATACCCTCAAATAGCATGCACACTGTATGGAAAGGACAAATCCACATGTGAAGTCATTGCACATTGACGCTTAGACCTTTACAGTACAGAAAAAGATTGGAATGAAAATTGAGTCGTGTTAAACCATTTCCCTAAACTCAATTATTTTGTTTTTGAAATTCATTGTTGTATGAGATGGGTAGCCATACAAATATGATAAATAAAACTGTTTTCTTAGTTCTCACTTTATCGTTATATCAAAACTGGCCACCACACAAATATCTGATCAAAAGAAGCCAATTAATATACTTGTGCTTTTTTTAGCAAGAAATGGAATAACAAAAAATTAAATGAGAAGCTTAAGTCCATTGCAACTTTACTTAAAGGTTTATGGACTTCGATATATAACCTGATATATTGTTTAATAATGGGAAGTTAAAAACTCTTTCTGATACATTTCAAATCATGAAGAGTGTTATCAGTAGCTTCAGTTTACTCTCTGTTTACCTTTAAGTGAAAGTAACTTTACTATCTTCTGTTAAACATGGAAATCAAATTCTCTTCTTATAGAGGCATTATGATATGCAAAGCTGAGATTAGACAGTGAGAAATTGAATTAACCAATAAGAAGTATTCAAAACCTTGACATTGTGAAAAATCATAAATGCACTGAAGATCAAAATTTAAGCTTTCTCTTTAATACGATACGTCTTAGGATTCCATGTGAATTGTTACTGTTAATATAACTATGCAGTGTGTAATGGCAAAAAGTCTAGGGACATCCTATTTAGTTTAGGGGTTAAGGCCCCAGGCTAAAAACCAGGAGACTCTGATTTCTACTCCTGCTTTAGGCATGAAAACTGGCTGGGTGACTTTGGGTTAGTCACTCACTCAACGCACAATGTGAGGCTCAAGTACAAGCTTGTGGGTCAGTTCTTGTTGCAATCAATGGATCAACACACTCCATTGATCTGGAAAAAAAAGCATGTCCTGCACTTACAGGGAAAACACTAAGAAGAAAGGAAGAAAAAATGGCAAAAAGTCTAAGTTTAACACAAACATAAATCTTTTTCTAAATTAACATACCTGGAGTCAAGTCAGCGGCTTTGTTGCTTTTACAAAACCTGCAAATATGGGCAGAGATCTTATATGTGTTTTCATCCCACCTGGGATAATATCCCTGGTGCATTTCAATACTCCAGATGGTGAAGATAAGTGGTTGCATTTTCACAGTTTCTGGTGATAGTTTTAATTGGAGGAGTGTTAGAATAAAAAGTAAAATTCATCTTAAAGTTTCTTTTTGATGGCTGTACTATGTAATTAAATTAAACTCTCTAGCACTAATGTCATCTCCATCATCCCACTAATGGCAGAGGTAGTCCTTGAGTTATGACTGGTCACTTAAAGGCCATTCAAAATTCCAACAGATCTATCTTGGGGGTACTTATGACTTGGATTTGATGTTCTGATGGTCACCTCTCCCTCTTCAGTCACCTGACTGCACTTTGGGTACTTGGCAACTGGGCTGCATTTATGCCTGTTTGCAGTGACTTACAGCCATATGAAACATTTGACAACCGTTTTGCTGAAACTGGGATTTATTTCCAGTTTTTGGCAAAACTGCACCCATGGTGAACTATTGTGGTGATTCACTTAATAAGTGCTGCAAAGAAGGTTGTAAAATCAATTTGGTCACATGGATGAGGCAAGCTTTATTACTGGCCGATCTTGCATTAAGAAGTGAGAGCCAGAAATCAGAGGTGCTAAAACTCTGACGTCCAACATCAAACATTGGAACTGAGCATTGCTGGGGGGTTGGGGGGGGGCTGCAACATGGAATTGGCAACAGCCACTAAACCTATGTGTTTTATTTTCCAAAGAATGCATACAGATCTATATCAAGAAACAGAAGAGGATATATGTAATCAGGGAGTGGAGAACCTTTACTTGGTATTTTCCTATAAGCTGGGAGTGAGTCTGGAACTATATATCATTCTTTACATTCATGGAAGGATCAGCACATATGGGTGCAGCTTTTCTAGCAATGTGGGATCCTAATCACGTAGTACCCCATACCTGTTTATAGTAGGGATAGTATAAAGTGTCTATGGGTGTTCCATAATACCACGCTTTTACTTGTCAATTGCTCAAATCTGAAAACTCTAGGATTAGACCCACATCTGTGGAACTCAGTATACTGAGAAAATAAGAATATTCATCATGACTATCAGTTAAAAGGACTTCTGCCTGTTTCTGATTAAAAGTGGAGGAAAGAAGATATGGGAAGGGAAATAATGAAGAGATCAGAAATAGTTTGAGCGATAGATGTGAACAAGGTTGAACAGCCACTACAGGCTATGCATGGTAAAAACATCTGAAAATCAAATGTCTATATCTTCCCATCATAGTTAAATAGAATCTGATAAGGGAGTCATGTACAATACAAGAGGGAAATTCTAGTTTTGTTCACAGCTTTCCCCACTGTAGAACTAAATCATAATCAATATTGTCTTGGGTAGACTATTTGAACAGGTAGTCTCCTTTACCATATAGAAAAAAAAATCTTGGAGTTAGATATTTTTAACCTTGTAAAGAAAGAATGTAATTATGGCTAAATAAAAAAATATCTGAAGTACTTGTTTTACTCCATAGTGAGCTGCTTATGACATGACAAATTCAGAATCAACACAGCCCTTAATTTATTATACCACTATGAAATAGTATAATATTATATACGTTTCCAGTCTTGTGATTGCTAAACCCCATTGTTACAAAGGTGTTTTGATTCTGTGCTTTCTACCATAAATTATTTTGATTTATGACTGTTAGGAATGGACTGCTTTTAAAAACTATCATTTCTATGGCTGAAGATTGTGGGAAGAGGCTAAAGGAGTGAACCAGTTGAAAGTGCCAAATTTCTCTGATTAAACTGAAATGGTGGCCTTTGGCAGAAGTGGAGACTTGTATTGTTGAATTATACTTAAATAACTTATGCTTTTTATTGAGATAATATTCACAGGATTGAGCAATTTCATGTAGAGTTGAAAAAACAAGAATATAAAATGTATGCTTTCCTGCCTCAATTTCCTCTTTTTTTAAAAAAAAAGTGGTACAGATTATTATTAAGTTGTCTATTAAATTTTTCTAGGGCCATATCCTTTAAAAATTCACATATTCCCCAAGACTGAAAGAAGGATTGATTCCTCAATGTGATTTTATCACACCTTCTTGATAAATCTTTTGTATGTCCCTCCCTCTCAAATCGCCACCCTAACAAGCTATTGTAAAACAAAATTTCTTCCTTTCCAAATCCATATATGGTCAAGAGATTTTGACATAGCAACTTTCACTTCCTTGTTCCTCAGGCTGTAGATCACAGGGTTCAGCATGGGGATCACAACTGTGTAGAACATAGAGACACATTTGTCTTGATCCATGGAGTAGCTAGAACTTGGTCTGAAGTACATGAGGAGTATTGTCCCGTGGTATATCCCAATAGCTGTCAAATGAGAGGCGCAGGTGGAAAATGCTTTGTGCCTGCCCTCTGCAGAGCGCATTCTCAAGATTGTAGCCAAAATGTAAACATAGGATACAAGAATCATTCCAATGCTGCTTGCTTCAACAAAGCCAACAAAGGTAAATAACACAATCTCACTAATATAGGTATCAGAACAGGAGAGTATTAGAAGTGGAGGCTCATCACAGAAGAAGTGATTGATAACATTGGAGCTACAGAAAGATAGCCGGAATGTAGAGGAAGTTTGTATCATTGAATCTAGCAGGCCTGCAAAGTACGCAATAGTGATCATTTGCTGGCAGGCCTTTTTGTTCATGACAGTTGAATAGACGAGTGGATTGCAGATGGCCACATATCTATCATAAGCCATCACAGCCAACAAAAGGCATTCTGCATCTGCAAGGATAGCAAATAGAAAGAGCTGCGTAACACAGCCACTGTAAGAAATCCTTTTAGTTTCACTTAATAAATCAATCAGCATTTTAGGCGCTATGGTTGAGGAACAGCAGAGATCAACAAAGGAGAGATGACCCAGGAAGTAATACATGGGTTTGTGAAGTTGGGGTTTAGTGCAAATCAACAGAATGATCCCCAGATTGCCTAATACAGTGATGACATAAACCAAGAAGAAAACTGTAAAAAGAACCAGCTGCATTTTGGGATTATCCGTGAATCCTTGAAGAATGAATTCAGTAATGGCAGAACCATTTCCTTTATCCAGGATTTCCTGAGTAGATGGGTTGGCTCAGGTGATTTGCTGTCTTTCTGATCACTTGTAAAGAGAGAGAAAATTATATTACTTATAGATTCAACCATGTTCCTATCTTTATGCAACAAGAATCTGGATTTTTTCAAGAGCATTGGTACAATACTACTTACTTAACTCAGCATACAGCATATTTGCTAGATGGAATTTGTTTACTATGCAAAAAAGTAGTATTTGAGAATATATATAAAATTCTAATAAATTTACTTCATTTGCTGTTTCAATTAAGTGAAGGATGCAGATTGCCACAGTAGATATTTTGCTATAAATGTATGTGTCAAATTGTAATTGATTT
Organism: Vipera ursinii; assembly: GCF_947247035.1. NCBI lineage: Eukaryota > Metazoa > Chordata > Lepidosauria > Squamata > Viperidae > Vipera > Vipera ursinii. Next base: position 117,371,102 of record NC_139512.1, on the reverse strand, counting down.
ATGTCTGTTAGCAACCATAATTCTTCCTCTTCCACTCATTTGGAAAGTGTGCAATATATCCTGGAAAGTGGGATGATTTTAAAGTGCCAGAACTCCTTTTCAGATTCCATTTATGCCAATTCTACCTTCAAACAGTAGTTGATAATTAGGCAGTAGTAGGGTACATGAAATTCTCACACCATCCATTTTACAGGGTTTTTTTTTGGTTTTTCCCCCTAGATTTCAGGTTTAACCAGCCATTAAAAGATTCTTGGTTTCCATTGCTCTTAATATTCTAGCAATATTGAATTTTATGTCCTTTTATGGTGCAATAAAACATGTGTTTGCTTTTACACAATTTTCCTTCCATATTTCCCACCTTTATGTGGGACCCCAATGCCCACCCCCACCCCAGTGTCCCTGTCCATCAGGAGCCAATCCGCTGGCATGAAAATGTTGTGAGAACTCCGAGCCGAAAGGTGATAATGAGTTGTCAGGACCCTACCAGAACACTTCCATTCTGAGGCAGGGCAGTGTGAGTTCGGGATTGAGGATGTTTCTACTCTCCCTTTGATGTATCTGCATGGGAATTGGGGAGGGGGAATGAGCCCTCAGGGTATCTGGTTCGACTCCTTTCTAGCTAAATCCAACCTTCTAGCAAGAGTGCGGCACCAAAAAACCCCCTCATTATCACCTTTTTGGCTCAGAGTTCTCACAACATCTTCATGCCCGTGGATTGGTTCCTGATGGACTGGAGCATTGGGTTGGGGTTTGGATAGTGGAAAATTTAGCTTAACGTTTCCCACGGGAACTTCAGATTCCACTTGATTTCTTTGCAATCACTTTCTCAGTAAAAGATCCTTTTGAAATAACGCTTGTATCAAGAGTCATGCTTTTCTGGTAGGATAAGTTGAGGCAGAACCTTACATCTAGGGTGTCTCTTGCCTGTGTTCATTATTGAACCTCTTTTTATATGAAGCCAAGTAATATAGGAGGTAGATATATTTGATTAGCCTGTTTAATAATCAGGGACAAGTCACTCTTTCTCAGCCCAACTCACCTCACAGGGTTGTTTTTTGTGGGGAAAACAGGAGGAAGGGAGTTGGATATGTTTGCCAACTTGAGTTATTGGTAAAAATTTTAAAAAAGATATAAATAAATAATTTAGACCAATGTTTCAATGATATTAAATTGAAATGTTAATTTAACATATGATAATATCATTTCTAGAGTGCAACTTTTGATCATCTCTTCATGATCAATGATGTAAAAAGCCAACGATGTAAAAAGAGGTAGATGCACCAAGAAGGCTACATCCTCCTGATGTCTCTGCTGGTATAAATCATCCATCATGATAACCAAAAGATTTATATGTCAAATCAGTGCCTGATACCTTTTCAAGGTAATTTGTTTAATTTATGAAATCTTGAAGCTGTAGGCACAATAAAGCGTTCTCTGTAAGTTTGGTTAAATATGAAATACTTTGGCTGAGATTATTCTTAATAAAGAACCTCACAACACCTCCTCTAAAGAAAAACAGGTTTTGGTGGTCTGAATGATTGTTGTCAAGAAGAAGCCCTTAGAATATTCTTTATCTGGAGGAGGATAAAATTTTATGAGCTTTCTGAGTAAAGAAATCACACTTATTAAAACAGATAGCAAAATGGATACCCTGAGGACCCAGATTGTTGGGGGCAATAAACTGACTTTGTAATAATGCCGCTTGGGGTTTGTGTGAAAGCCCTAATAAGCAGGCATATACATAGAATGAAGGCTACTGCTAAGCTTGTAAGCCGCCCTGAGTCTTCGGAGAAGGGCAGGATATAAATGGAATTTAAAAAAAAAATTAAAAAAAATAAGTATAATATTCCCTCAAAAGACATCCTGTCTGTCATAAATATGGGTTTTCCTCTCCACAAAGAATGTCCAAATTTCTCATGATGGAGTATAGATGGTGTCTAGATGGACTTAAGCCCTGGAGGCTGGTCTTCAACTGGGAAATCCCTTGGACAATTCACCCCATAGACAACAAGACAGGAAGCATTTGTCTTCCCTTTTTCATGACAATAGTCCAAAACAATTTCCTGCCATTTTTTGATACATTTGCCTAATTTTGCTTCTACATGATGTCTTATTCTTATTTAAATTTATTTGGCTCTGAAATGAGAAAGATTCAACTTTATTAGATTAAATTAGACTTAGTAATGCTTAGATCAGACTTTCAAGAAGAAAGCATACCTTAAGATGAGGATGAGCCAGTCTTATTAAAAGAATCTTTCTGATACTAGTCAGAAAGTATCAGAAATTCATCTGCATTAATTCTTATTTTTGAGGCTTTCTCTACATCCTGGGACTCTGTTGAAAGGATTCTTGCAACAAATGCAATTTTTCTTCTTACAGCAAAATGATCCATCTAGAATAAAGTCTTAAGAAGGCTTTAATATCTGAAAAGTACAAACTTTTGTAAATCCACTAAAACTCTAAAACTAAGATTGTCTCAGATTTTATTATGGTTTACAAATTTCTTAGTAACATTTTCCATATGGAGTTAATATAAATATGCTGTTTGTAAAGACTAACCTCAACACTAGTGTAAATCTTTTTGTCAATTAGCAAACATACCTGGTGTTGAGTCAGTGGCTTCTTTGCTATTACAAAACTGATAAATAGGGGCAGAGATCTTAAATGTCTTTTCATATCACTTGGGATATAGTCTCTTACGTACTTCAATACCCCAGATCCTGGAGATAAGTGGTTACATTTTCATGCTTTGTTGTAATAGTTTTAATTGGAGTCTATCATTAAGTAAATAACACCTTGAGACCCAATCTACAACTCAACAATTTTCAGGTCAAGCCCAAGAAGGAGATGGAACAATCCAACCAAAGTTCGTTTTTTTAATTTGCTGACACCACATAGACAGAATCTAGTTAGTCTAACTCTATCCCATTCTAACCCTAACCCATATACCCAGGGAAATTCTAGGGAGCACCTATTCTAATGCTCTTCCCTTTTATCTGGTCTAGCTCCAGGCTGTGTTGACTCTTTTCTCTCCCTCCCCCCCAGAATGCGCTCCCTTTCTCCTGGGAAACTGTTGTTTGTCCATCACACAATTCATAGACAAAATCTATCACACCAATCTACAACTCAAACAGGTTTGGCTGCTCATAAATTCAGAAGCAGCATAATGTGCTTATTATATCTCCAGCATAGTATTTGCCAGGCATTTAGTGGTCTTCCAGGGAAGAAATTCAAACTGTTAGCAGAGCTAATAACTTGGCAGAATGAAGAGCAGGCAGGTATTTCCTAATTCCTCTTCAGAGAAGGGGAGAACTTGAGATCATTCACAAGTGCTCCAGATAATTGCTCCTCACAAGGAGACCACAAGACAGCAGTCACCATCAACTGTAGAGCTCTGGGAAATGAAGGAAAGCTATCTTCACTCAAACTGAGGTCAATACTTACATGAATTTGCATACTTTCTTTTCTAATTACTTCTGCATATTTCATTTTCTAATTACTTTTAGAAGTTGCTTGTTCACTGTTTTTCAGCTATTCCAAACCATTGGATCAACACATTTTAAGAACCATGTGAATTTTGCTCAGCCATTAATGACAGAAGTTTCAAATACAAGTGTTATGCGCCACAATTCAGAACATGACTCTGACCTGGAATCTGACAATGTTGCTGCAGATGACCATGTGTTTTAGGACGTTAGCCTCAGGATCCAATAAGCTAGGATTTAGTTGAGACTGATCAATCACAGGCATCTCCTGTTTAGCTGGAGCAGCCAGATGATGAGGCACAGTCCCCAAGCTCCAGGTCTAGACATTTACAGAGGCGAGCAGAACTATGGTCCTCAGTGATACTCCTCACTTGACAAAGACATGAGTGATTACAGCCAGTTGTATGAATTAGGTAGCAGCTTTGTTTGCAGTTTTTGTTAGGGACGACTGGCTTTACAACTTGTGACTCTTGTTCCTGCTTCTTCCTTGTTTTTGGAAAATTACAAATGGGTTTAAAGATCCAGATGGATTTAAAATAAGACTTTGGAATTAATTATAAGACTCTTTCCCATGGGAAAATAATGTTATTTTGAAATCTTAAAAAAAAAGATAGGGTGGGGTTGTGAGATCTTCCATCTTCAGCTCTGTGCTTTGTTGGCATCCTGTCATAAATTGTTAAGGGGGAGGAGGGGAGCAATTGGAATGTAGAGAGTAGAGGTAAGAGGGGAGAAGGTTGATAGGTTTGATGGAAATCAGAGGTTTGAGAACCAGCCTGTTCCAGTTTTCAAGGACACCTATTTTGATGATGTTCTCATTGCCGGAGAATCCGCTGAAGTGTTGGCCAATAGGCTTAGGGCTGTTTTGCAGAGGCTTCGCATAGCGGGCCTCAAATTGAAGAAAAACAAATGTAGTATTGGGGTTTCATCCATGGAGTTTCTGGGGTTCCGTATAGATGCTAATGGAATCCACCCCGCAGATTCAAAAGTGAAGGCCATAAAAATGGCTCCAAGGCCAAAGTCAAAAGGAGAGCTGCAAGCGTTTTTGGGCCTCCTAAATTTTTATCACACATTTCTACCTCATAAGGCTGCAATTGCAGAGCCCCTACACAGGCTACTTGATAAAAAAGCCCCTTGGAAGTGGTTGCCTTTGCATGAAAAAAGCTTCCAAACTTTGAAAAGTCTCCTATCTGAAAAATCTACTGTCACTCATTACATTGAGTCTAAACCAGTTTGTCTTGCATGTGATGCATCTCCCTATGGGGTGGGGGCAATTCTGAGTCACATTGAGAGAAATGGGACACAAGTTCCCATCGCCTTTTATTCTAGAACCTTATCATCTGCTGAACATAATTATGCACAGATTGATAAGGAAGCCTTGGCCATAGTGGCAGGTGTTAAAAAATTTCATGATTTCATGGTAGGGATTTTACTGTCTACACAGATCACAAACCTCTTTTGGGGTTGTTTACAACAGACAAACAAACTCCTCACATACTATCACCCAGAATGTTAAGGTGGTCCATATTTTTATCTGCATACACTTTTAAGTTACTTAAACCCGAACACTGGGCACTATCTAACAAAATGAAATTCAGTGGTGAAAAAAGTAAGGTTCTACATTTAGGCAGGAAAAATCAAATGCACAGGTATAGTATAGGTGGTACCTTGCTCAATAGTAGTAACTGTGAGAGGGATCTCGGAGTCCTAGTAGACAATCACTTCAATATGAGCCAGCAGTGTGCTGCAGCAGACAAACAAACCAACACAGTGCTAGTTTGCATGTACTAATACCACTTTACAATGCCTTGGTAAGGCCACACCTGGAATACTGCATCCAGTTTTGGTCACCATGATGTAAAAAAGATGTCGAGACTCTAGAAAGGGTACAAAGAAGAGCAACAAAGATGATTAGGGGGCTGGAGGCTAAAACATATAGGGAACGGTTGCTGGAATTGGGTATGTGTAGTTTAACGAACAGAAGGGTGAGGGGTGACATGATAGCAGTGTCCCAATATCTCAGGGGCTGCCACAAAGAAAAGGGAGTCAAGCTATTCTCCAAAGCTCCTGAAAGCAGGACAAGAAGCAACGGATGGAAACTAATCAAGGAGAGAAGCAACCTAGAACTAAGGATAAACTTCCTGACAGTTAGAACAATTAACCAGTGGAACAACCTGCCTCCAGAGGTGGTGAATGCTCCAACACTGGAGGTTTTTAAGAAGAGACTGGACAGCCATTTGCCTGAAATGGTATAGGGTTTCCTGCCTGAGCAGGGGGTTGGACTAGATGACCTCCAAGGTCCCTTCCAACTTATAATAATAATTATTATTATTACTTCATAAACCAGGGAAGGAAATGGGCCATGCGGATGGCCTAAACAGACTGCCACTGCCACTAATGGAGCCTGACCCTGCACCTGCTGCTAAAATATTGTCTATTCAGGATTTACCTGAATTTCCCATTCACGGTGGGGATATTGCTGCTGAAACTGCCTCAGATAAAATTTTGAACAGGGTTTTGTCATGGGTATACACGGGTTGGCTGGAAAAAAGTCCAGGATCAGAATTCCAAAGTTATTTTGTCAGGAGACATGAGTTGTCTGCTCAGAAGGGCTGCATTTTATGGGGCAACAGGGTTGTAATTCCCACCTCATTGAGGGATAGAGTCTTACAATCTCTACATGAAGGCCACCCTGGCATTGTAAGGATGAAAGCTTTAGCTAGAAGCTATCTTTGGTGGCCTGGTCTGGATAAGGCTGTAGAGGATCAAGTTCATGGTTGCTATACTTGTCAGCAATCTCGGCCTGAAATGTCTCAGGCCCCAGTTCACAGGTGGGAAGAAACACATACCCCCTGGTCCAGGGTTCACATTGATTATACTGGGCCTTTTTAGGGACAACTTTTCTTGATAGTTGTAGACAGCCATCAAAATGGTTGGAGGTCACCCCAGTTCCTAATATGACTACTGCTAGGACCATCCAGGTGCTGAGAAAACCTTTTGCAACACATGGGTTGCCTGACATTCTGGTTTCTGATAATGGGGCTCAATTTACTGCTGCTGAGTTTCAGGCTTTTCTCAGGGCTAACCTCATCAGACACGCTACATCTACACCATTCCACCATTCGTCGAATGGGCAAGCCGAACAAATGGTAAGGACTACAAAGTATGCACTCAGGCATATTATCACAGGTGACTGGCATCACAGATTGGCTGATTTTCTGCTTTGCCAGCACTCCACTCCCTGCACAGCTACAGGTAAAAGTCCTGCTGAGCTTTGTTTGGGGAGACGATTAATTACTAAACTGGACAGGTTGCATCCGGACAGGGTGGCAGCAGAAGCCTCCAGACCAAAACCCCCAAGGGGGAAGGAGTGTTATGTACTGAGCTTGTGGTACTACATCACATGAGCCAACAGCTCCTTTGAAACCTAGACAGACCGTCTCCAGCCTTGCAATTGGTCTACCTTGGCAGGAAGCATGGGTTCCATTCTATTGGCTGCTGCTAGAGGGTTGGACTGTAACCTAAAAAATGACACCAGCATAATCATTCTGCCAGCAGACAAAGGCAACGCCACGGTGGTAATGAACTCATCTGACTACCATACCAAATTATCCAACCTACTCTGAGACTCCACATACAAACTCCTCAAGACAGATCCCACCACCTACCTGGAAAAAACCACAAAAGCCAAAATAAAAGCCACCCCCATCAGTGAAGAGATCCAGAAAACAATCATTCCCAGAGAAAAATCATCCAGATGTCCTAAGCTCTATGGTCTGCCCAAGATACACAAAGAAGGAACCCCACTCAGACCCATAGTCAGCTCCATAGGCTCACCTCTACAAAATCTAGCCAAATTTCTTGCCAAACAACTACAGCCTTACGCAAATTCCATCACCTCACACGTACAAGATTCATTCCAATTCATAGAGATCATAAGTAAACTAAACTTATAGCCCTGTGACCTACTTGTGAGCTTCGATGTCGTATCCCTCTTCACCCAAGTGCCAATCAAAGAAGCCTTGACAGCTATCCTAAATAAATACAACCCCCCAAAACACATCCTAGATCTGACCAACCACTGCCTATCTAACACATACTTCATCTACAATGGACAAAGATACAAACAAATGGAAGGAGCACCCATGGGATCACCCCTTTCACCTGTCATCACAAACCTCTACATGGAACACTTTGAAACCCTCGCTCTAGAAAAATCCAACCACAAACCCAAACTCTGGCTCAGATACGTAGATGACACCTTCGTAATCTGGCCACACGGCAAAGAAAAACTGGATGACTTCCTCACACACCTCAATAGCCTACACCCCAAAATACAATTCACCATGGAAACAGAAGCTAACAACCAACTTCCCTTCCTTGATGTCTTAGTCTACAAGAAATCCAACGGCTCCCTAGGACACACTATCTACCATAAAAAAACACACACAAACCGCTAACTGAACGCACTCTCACACCACCACCCAGCACAGATCAACTCCGTAGCCAAGACACTCATCTCCAGAACAAAACACCTAGCTGACGAACAACACCAAAAAACCGAGCTACACACTCTCACTAATGTACTAACAGCCAATGGATTCCAAAGAAACACGATTACCAACTTAATCCGAAGAGAGACACCCACAAAAACCCAAGACAGAGAACAAGAAAATGGCAAAGCCCTCCTCCCATACTTAAAAGGGACCACAGACAGAATCAGCAAGGTCCTCCAAAAACACAACATCAAAACAGCATTCTACACAGACAGAAAAATATCCACCATCCTAAGAAACCCCAAGGACATAATTGGCTTAGAAAACCAAGGAGTATACGAAATCCCATGCACCACCTGCCCCACCACATACATCGGACAGACCAACAGAAGAATAAGTGCACGCATTGAAGAGCACAAAAACTCACTCAGAAAAGGAGAACAAACTTCATCCCTGGTCCAACACTTTGAAGCCACGGGACATGAAATTGATTTTAAAAAAACCAAAACTATCGCCAAAATTGAACATTTTAACAACAGAATAATCAGAGAAGCCATTGAGATAGAAAAACGCCCCCACAGCATAAACAAACGAGATGATACCTCTCGCCTACCAACCATTTGGAAACCCACCTTGATTGACAGACGAGTCCCAACCACCAAGAATGACAGACCCAAACTCATGATAACACCACATGACATCACCACCACACAACCATTCAAAAAGCAAATCCGAACCCACAATGATAACGAGGCACAACCACAAAACAGAAACCTAACTACAGCTGCAACATCAGCCACTTTAAACCCCTCCAAACCACACAATAAGCAAACTGACACCCACTATAAAAACATGGCACCACCACAAACACGCAGCCGAACAAAAGCAGCACAACTCACCAGCTCAGGTCTAAGGCTGGCAGCTGAGACCAGCCCATCCACTCAAAACACACCCCCACCCAATCAGAACACACCCACCATTCAAAACACACTCCCACCCAATCAGAACACACTTACTCCCCCACCCAATCAGAGCACACCTCCACCCACAGAACACACCCCCTCTGGCAGTTTAAAAAAGAGGAACAAACAGCCACATGCTTCTCCCAGAAGAAGGAAGCAGAAGCCACCAGCCTGATGATGACGGATGGGATTCCGTCGAAACGTCGCCCCTACACCTTTAGTTCTACGCGGGAAAAAACCCGAATAACCAAATATATATATTTGTTTTCTGAGGTTTTCGCGGGTGTTTGTATGTGGATCTTTGGTTATTCGGGTTTTTCCCCGCGTAGAACTAAAGGTACACCTTTAGTTCTACGCGGGGAAAAACCCGAATAACCAAAGATCCATATATTTATTTATTTAGTTACATTTATATACCGCCCTTTCCCTGAGGACTCAGGGCGGTTTACAGGGAATTAAAAATCCAACATGCAAAAGTTAAAAACCAAATTAAAAAATATTAAATTGACCCTGTACGTTTAAAAACCCCAATTAAAAATTTCTCCTCAGCCTATATATATATAGTGCCCAGTGGCTGGGCACAGCCTGGGTTAAGCTCTGTCATAACTAATAAAGGATGTATTGCTCTCTGAACAACTGTGTGTCTGAAATACTTGGTTTACCTCATAGCTTATGACTTGACAAATTCAGAACCAACAACAGTATTTAATTTACATATGTGTAATGGTATAATATTATATGTGCTTCAATCTTTTGAATTCTAAAGCCCATAGTTATAAAAGCATTTTGATTCTGTGCTTTCTACAATAAATTATTTTGATTTATGACTGCCACCTTTTTTTCCCTGATGGACTGGTGTCAAACTACCATTTTTTATGGGTGAATGTCGTGGGAAGGGGCTGAAGGAGTGAACCAGTTGAAGTGCCAGGTTTCTTTGATTAAACTGAAATAGTGGCCTTTGGCAGTCGTGGGGACTTGTATAGGTGAACTGTATTATATTTAAATAATATATGTTTTATATTAAGATACTATTCATAGGATTGAGCAATTCCATGTATACACAGTTGAAAGAACAAGAGTACACAATGTACTGTATATTCTTTTTTACACTGAATTTCCTCTTCTCCAAAAGCGGTAGAGAGTTGTATTAAGTTGTCTATTAATTTTTTCTACAGCTATATTCTTTAAAAATTCACATATCCCCCACTGATTTTACCATGCCTTCAAGATATGTGTTCTATATGTCCCCCCACCTCAAATGCAAATTATTGTGAAATATTTTTTCCCCCAATTCAAATCCAAATACGGCCAAAAGATTTTGGCACAGCATCTTTCACCTCCCTGTTTCTCAGGCTGTATATCAAAGGATTGAGCATGGGGATCACAACTGTGTAGAACATAGAGGCCCATTTGTCTTGGTCCATGGAGTAACTAGAATTTGGTCGGAAGTACATGAAGAGTATTGTCCCATGGTATATCCCAACAGCTGTCAAGTGAGAGGCACAAGTGGAAAATGCTTTGTGCCTGCCCACAGCAGAGTGCATTCTCAAGATTGTAGCCAAAATGTAAACATAAGATACAAGAATCATACTAACGCTGCTTGCTTCACCAAAGCCAACAATAGTAAATAGCACAATCTCAGTAATATATGTGTTGGAACAGGAGAGTATTAGAAGTGGAGGCTCATCACAGAAGAAGTGATTGATAATGTTGGAACTACAAAAAGATTGTTGGAATATACAGGAAGTTTGTATCATTGAGTCTATCAGGCCTGTAAAGTACACAATAGAGATAATTTTCTGGCAGGCCTTTTTGGACATGATGGCTGGATAGAGGAGTGGATTGCAGATGGCCACATATCTATCATAAGCCATCACAGCCAACAAAAGGCATTCTGCATCTGCAAGGATAGCAAATAGAAAGAGCTGCGTAACACAGCCACTGTAAGAAATCCTTTTAGTTTCACTTAATAAGTCAGTCAGCATTTTAGGCGCTATGGTTGAGGAACAGCAGAGATCAACAAAGGAGAGATGACCCAGGAAGTAATACATGGGTTTGTGAAGTTGGGGTTTAGTGCAAATCAACAGAATGATCCCCAGATTGCCTAATACAGTGATGACATAAACCAAGAAGAAAACTGTAAAAAGAACCAGCTGCATTTTGGGATTATCCGTGAATCCTTGAAGAATGAATTCAGTAATGGCAGAACCATTTCCTTTATCCAGGATTTCCTGAGTAGATGGGTTGGTTCAGGTGATTTGCTTTCTTTCTGATCCCTTGTAAAGAGAGAGAAAATTATATTACTTATAGATTCAACCATGTTCCTATCTTTATGCAACAAAATTTAGATTTTTTTCAAAAGGATTGGGACCACACTACTGCTTAACTCAGTATAAAGCATATTTGCTTGGTCAAATTTGTTTATTATGCATTTGTTTATTATTAAAAAATGTAGAGTTTGGGACTACATATTAGAGATAAATTCTAATATATTTACTTCATTTGCTGTTTCAGTTAAGTGAAGGATGCAGATTAATACATTGCTACAACAGACATTCTGCTATAAACATATGTGTCAAATTTTAATAGATTTATGTCTGCTAGCAACCATAATTCTCCCTCTTCTACCCATTTGGGAAGTGTGCAATATATCCTAGAAAGAGGGATGATTTGAAAGTACCAGATCTCCTGTTTCAGATTCCATTTATCCCAATATTCCCTTCAAATGGTACATGCTAAGTTGGCAATGCTAGAATACATGAAATTTCCACAACATTCATTTCCCAGTTTTGTTTCTTTGGGTACCAAATTTCAGGTTCCACCAGAGATTAAAAGATTATTGGTTTCCCTTGCTCTCAATATTCTAGCAAAATGGAATTTCATGTCTTTTTATGGTGCAATAAAATATGTGTTTGCTTTTACACAATTTTTCCATCAATATTTCCCAAGTGACATACCTTTCTGTACCTAGAATGTCTCTTGCCTGTGTTCATAGCTCTAACTCTTTTTAAATGGAACCAAAAATATAGGAGCTAGAGATATTTAATTAAACTGATATAAAAAACCACTGAAAGAAGTAGATGCACTAAGAGGGATACATTCTCCTGCAGTCTCCACTGATATAAATCATCCATCATGATAACCAAAAGCTCTGTATGTCAAATCTCTGCCTGATGCCTTTTAATGATAATTTGGTTTATTTATGAAATCTTGAAACTGAAGGATCAATAACACCCTCTCTGTCAGTTTAGTTAAATTTCATATATTTCATAAATTTCATATAAGTCCTTAGATATCCTAATAAATGAAGCTGGAGGAAGATAAAATCTTACACATTTTCCAAAGAGAAAAAAAAATCACAGTTATTGAAACAGATAGCAAAATTGGTGTCCTAGTTGTAATGTTCCCTCAAAAGACATAATGTCTGTCATAAATATGTTTCCCCCCCACAAAGAATTTCCAAACTTCTCGTGATGGAGTTTAGATAGTGTTTGGATAGACACACGTCTTGGAGGCTGGTATTCAACTGGGAAATCCTGAAAACCTCCCTTAGACAATTCACCCCATACTCAACAAGGCAGGGAGCCTTTCTCTTCCCTTATTCATGGCAATGGTTCAAACAATTTCCTGCCATTCTTTGATACATTTTCCTAATTTTGCTTCTAGATGATGTCTTATTCTTATTTAAATTTACATGGGTCTCAAATGAGAAAGATTCAACTTTATTAGATTAAATTAAACTTAGTAATGCTTAGATCAGGAAGGACATAAGAATTCCTTAAGGTGAGGATGAGCCAGTATTGTTAAACAAATCTTTCTGATACTAGTCATTTGATCTATATTAATTTTTATTTATGCATTTTCTCTCTTCCTATAGCAAAATAATCCATCTGGAATCAAGTCTTAAGAAGGCTTTAATATCTGAAAGGTACAAATCATTATAAATGCATTGAAACTCTAAAACTAAGACTGTCTCTCATTTTAGTACAGTTCAGAAACTTCTCAGTAATTTTCCCCATATGCACTGTGTAAAGGCTAAACTCAACATCTGAATAAATCTTATTGTGAATTAGCAAACATACCTGGAGTTGAGGCAGTGGCTTCTTTACTCTTACAAAACTTGTAAATAGAAGCAGAGATCCTAAATCTTTTTTCATATCACTTGGGATATAGTCCCTTACTTACTTCAATACCCCAGATCCTGGAGATAATTGGTTACATTTTCATGCTTTGTTGTAATAGTTTTAATTGGAGTCTTTCATTAAGTAAGTAACACCTTGAGTCCCAATCTACAACTCAACAATTCTCAGGTCCAGCCCAAGAGTGACACTGAACAATCCAGCCAAAGTTAGCTCTTTATTTGCTGATGTTATATAGACAGAATCTAGTTAGTCTAACTTTTTCACTCTAACCCTAACCTATGTACCCTGGGAAATTCTAGGGAGTGGCTATCCTAATTCTCTTCCTTTTTCTCTGATTTAGCTCCAGGCTGTGTTTCTCTTGTCTCATCCTCCCCCTCTCCCCCCCAATGTGCTTCCTCACTCCTGGGAAAACTGTGACTTTATTGTACTCCATCACACCACCTCCCCCTTCACAGACACAATCCATCACATCATTCTACAACTCAGATATGTTTGACTGCTCATAGGTTCATGAAGAAAATAACCTTCATACTATGTCTCGAGCCTAGCATTTGCCAGTGTTTTAATGATATTCCAGGAAAGAAATGGGGAACTGTTAGCAGAATGGATAGTCATGGTAGAATGAAAAGCAAGCCAGCTCTTTGATAATTGCTCTCCAGACAAGGAGAGAACTTGAGATCACCCACAAGTGCTCCAGATAGTTGCTCCTCACAAAGAAACCACAAGACAGCAGTCACCATCAGCTTTAGTGCTCTGATTGATGAGGGGAAAGCTATCTTCACTCAAAATGAGGTTGACACCTACATGGATTTGCATACTCTCTTATCTAATTTCTTTCTCATATTTCCTTTTCTAATTCCTTTTGTAAGTTGTTAACTGCTTTTTCTCTATTAGGAACCTTTGGACCAACATGTTTTTACAGCACTGTGTGAATTTTATTTAGTCCTTAATGAAAGACGTTTTAAATATAAGTGTTATGAGCCGCAATTCAGAATGTGACTGTTATATCTTCGGTTCTTTAGGCATTAAGCGAGACGAAGTGTTGAAACAGCAAACAAGTTTATTAACTCAGAACAGAAGCAGCCCTAATGGCTTATGTGCAGCTATTTATATGGTTAGCCTCTAGGCAGTGCCAATAGGTTTAAAGTAACAGTTTCCCGCCTCAAACCTAATTATCAGCCTAGAAACAGCAAGTCTGGCTTTCAGTAACAGCAAACGTTACATAACATAGAAATCTAGGTCAGACATTAAGCAAGTGATCAGACATTAAGCAAGTGATTTAAAACAGTTATGGCCAATACATTACACTCCTTCCCCCTAGACACCTCAAACTGTCAATTGTTTGATATAATCTTGCAGATATTTAGGTGGCCTTCTTGACTGTTCAGAACGTCTAAGGGTTGCAGGGATCTCCCAGTCTACCTGCTTGCCTGCCAGGCTGGGTAGACCAGGGCTCTGAGGTTCAGTGGAGTTGGATTGACTCGAGTCCCTTTGGCTGGCCAGTCCCAGTCAGCCCAAACCAAAGTCCAATTGTGCAGCAAAGTCTGCAGGGCTGTCTCTCACTGCAGCTTGCCTGTCATGATCAGTGGATACAGTCTGTGTTTCCAGAGGAGACTCTTCTACAGCCATCCCCCCGTCTTCTTGAGCAAGAGTTCTGTTGGAGCATGCAAGCTGCTCTGTTAGACTGCTGTCTTGTGGGCCCTGTGTTCGGTGCTCTTGGGAGTCCTGAGCCAGCGACTGATCCACTAGCCGCTGACATAGCTGGTCAATATGCCGGTGAATGACTCGCCCATCTTCCAGGACCACCTCATAGAAAAGTGGTCCTGACACCTTAACAATCACTGCTGCCACCCACAAAGCCCCTTGCCTGTAATTCCGGGTCCAAACCCAGTCACCCACTTGTAAACCTCTTGGTGCCTTTGGCTGTGCAATGTCTGAGGCGACTCTGTTGGGGTGTAGCCTGTCCAGTTTGGTGATCAAGCATCGGCCCCATTGGAGCTCAGCTGGGCTCTTGCCCATGGCAGTGCAGGGCATTGTGGACTGGCAGAGTAGGAAATCAGCCAGTCTGTGGTGCCAATCCCCTGTGATGATCCATTTCAAGGATTCCTTGGTTGTGTGGACCATGTATTCTGTTTGACCATTCGACGCTGGGTGAAAGGGAGCTGATGTGGTGTGCCTTATGAAATTTGTCCTGAGGAAGGCCTGGAATTCTGAAGCAGTGAACTGAGCCCCATTGTCTGAGACTAAGACATCTGGAAGCCCATGTATTGCAAATATTTTGCACAGTTCCTGGATGGTCCTGGCAATAGTCATAGTTGGAACTGGTACAACCTCTAACCATTTAGAGTGGCTGTCGACCCTGAAATGGCCCGGCAAAATTGATGTGGATTCTTGACCACGGTGTATGTGTGTGAACCATTGGTGAACAGGGGCCTGTGGCATCTCTGGTCTGGATTGTTGGCATGTGTAGCAACCATGTACTTGGGCCTCGATAGCTTTATCTAGCCCTGGCCACCAAAGGTAGCTCCTCGCCAGTGCCTTCATCCGGACTATTCCTGGATGGCCTTCATGCAGAGACTCAAGAACTCTGGGCCTTAAAGAGCTGGAGACTATGACCCTACTTCCCCAAAGAATGCACCCTTTATGAACTGAAAGCTCATCTCTCCTCATGAAGAAACTCTGAAATTCTGGCCCTGGACATTTGTCCAACCATCCTGTGTGTACCCAATTTAACACATGGCTAAGTGTTTTGTCAGCTGTTGTCTCAGCAGCTATGTCTCCAGCATGGAGAGGAGATTCTGGCAAATCCTGTATACCCAGGATGTGTGCAGCCGGAGCTGGATCTGGCTCCATGTGTGGCAGGGGCAATCTGCTAAGGCCGTCTGCAGGGTCCATTTCTTTGCCCAGTTCATGAATCAGCCTGTAGCTGTAGGCTGAAAGAAATATAGACCACCTCAGCATTCGAGGAGACAGAATCTGAGGTGTCTGCTTGCTCGTAGTGAACAACCCTAGAAGTGGCTTGTGGTTTCTAAAGACCATGAAGTGGCGGCCATACAAATAGTCACGGAACTTTTTAACTCCGGCCACAATGGCCAAGGCCTCCTTGTCAATCTGTGTGTAATTGTGCTCTGCAGATGACAGGGTCCTAGAATAGTAGGCAATGGGAGACTGCTTCCATCAGCCAACAAATGGCTCAACAAAGCCCCAACCCCATATGGTAATGCATCACATGCCACTGAGCTTTTTTGTCTAAAAGCCAGTGTAACGGTTCTGTCACTGTGACCTTATGTGGGAGGAATGCAAGATAAAAATTAAGAAGGCCCAAGAAGGTTTAAAGCTCTCCCTTGGATTTTGGACTTGGGGCCTGCTGAATTGCTTTCAGCTTTGAGTCCACCAGAGTCCACCAGCATCGATGCGGAACCCCAGGAACTGAGTTGTCTCTACCCCAATCTTGCACTTTTCTTTTTTCAAGTCCCACTGAGTAGAACCGCTGAAGGACGGCTCTAAGCCGTTTAGCCAGTACCTCTACAGATTCCCCTGCAATGAGTACATCATTGAGGTAGGGCAGACCCCTGGAATGCCCTTGAGCATGCACTCCATTACTCCCTGGAAAATCCCTGGAGCTACACTCACCCCAAACTATAGGCACTTGACCTTGAAGGCCCCCCAATGGGTGACAATGGTTTGGGCGGTTGCCATGGCCTTGTCTACCAGCAGCTGTTGGTAGGCCTGTGCCAAATCTAATTTGGCAAACACACTGCCTCCTTGAAATGACACCAAAATATGGCTGACAACTGGCACCGGGTGTCAGAATCCATTTATATCCCATTCCTAAATCTCTATCTGTATATTCCCAAATCTCACACCCCTCTTTCTGGATTCTGCCATTCCCAAGGAGGAGAAGAGAAAATGTTAATTGGACATCCCTATCCATTAGGTGTAAGGTTGTTTTTTCAGCCTGCCTGGAGGCCGTCATCAACGACCAGGGGAAGAGCCTTTGAACTGAGAAGAACAAAGAAAGAGGGGGGGGAGAGATTCTGGTTTGTATCTCTGATTAGAATCTGAAAGGAAGGAAGTAAATGTCGTAAAGGCATGGAAGATCCCTCTTCCCATGGAAGGTTTTGACACCTGAACCTCGATTGATCCGGGACTGACCAAATGGACTGAGGGGAGGGGGTTTTGCTCAAGGACACTTTAAAAGTATCAATCTGCAACACAGTTTCCAGATCCTGTCTAGATTTTCCACTGACAATCATGTTTTAGTAAAAGTTCCTGCTTGGACAATCCTGTCTCCAAGAGTTCTTCTTTCCTAAGACGTGGATTGGGGTGGGTCCTAACACTGGGTACTCATGCTGTTGAAGTGCCCTGTTAATGGTACACTTATAGTCAGCACATATGCGTACTTCTCTGTTGGCCTTAAGTGGCATTACTATGGGGGTCTCCCACACCCCACTGTCTATGGGCTGCAATACCCCCTGACTGACCAGCTTGTCCAGCTCTCCAGACCCTTGTACTCCCCTAGGTTTGAACTGAAAACATCTGTGAACTCTTGGCAGACTGAAGACAAATCTGCCACCTGTGTTCGGTGAATGCCGGTTACTTGAATGACCAATGCATCAAACCAATCGAGCCCTATGAGGCTCGTGCATTGGCCTTCCACAACTACAATATCTAGTGGGCCTGCAAACTCCCTGAAATTCACCAGAAGTGTGGCTTTGCCCTTGACCGTCACTCAGGAGTTTTGGAAGTCTGTGAGCAGTAGATTAGATGGCTGAAGTTTGACCCATCTGTTGCTTCGGTTGCAAATGTGCCTGAATGTCCCTATGGAGATGATGGCCATGGCTGAACCTGTGTCCAGTTCCATTTTGCATGGAACTCTCTGAAGCTTGACCTGAAGTCAAAGCTTCTATTTAAGGGGGTAATGGGCACCAGTGCAGAACACGCTCCTCCGGCTGGAGCAGAACCCTACTTGGTGTTGTCCCGGGGCCCCGGTACCTCTTCTGACTGGGTATTCCTGTGGACGGCCCCTCTGGTGACCTCGGCAGATGGCGGCAATGTGGCCTGGTTTGCCGCAGGCCCAGCACATGGCTGTTTGGAATCGGCATTCCGCGTGTTGATGGCGGCCTCTGCAGCCCATGCATCTAAGGAACAGAACTGCCTTCTTAGCTGGCTGCAGCCCCTTCTCCTAGTGCTTCTGTAGCTTGTTGACTTTGTAGTCTGAGTCAGTGTCTTCCATCCATTTGGCGTCTTCGTGGTGGACAGCTTCAGTGCTTGAAGTGCTTTTGGAGGGCTGCAGTGCTTTAATGGCCCTTCCAGTGGCTTCATCCTCCATGACCTCCTTCAAGGCCTCCTGTAGCGAGAGAGTCTCCTTGGTGAACAGTTTTTGTTGGAGCTCTCAGTTCCAGAGTTCACAGACTAAACGGTCTCTTACTCTCTCCTCCAAATCTGTGAAATTGCAGTCGGGACACTTGACCAAGAGCGGCAATGAATTCTGTAGCAGACTCGCCGGGCTGTTACTCCCGCTGCTCAAAAGCATGCCTCCACACTATGACAGATAATTTGGGCTCGAAATGGTCTCAGAACTTTTTCTTCAAGTCCGCGTAGGTGACGGACTTGAGTGATGTTGGTGTGACCAGGTTCTTGGCAATGTTGAAGGTGGAGCTGAACACGCAGAGGAGGGTCATGGACTTTAGCCCATCTTCGCTGACCTGGTTGGCGCAGAGGTAATTTTTGACATGGGAAATGTAGGACACCCAACTCTCCAGGTGTGTGACGTCGAACTCTTCAAGTTTTCCCACTTTCGCCATGGTGAGTTGCTTGCATTTCTTGTTGCTCGCACTTCCTTGTGCTGCTTGCTTCTGTGTAGGCCCTAGGATGGATCCTTAGGGTGAGGTGTTCTCCAGCGTGTCTTGCTGGCAGACCGAGGGTGGGGGGAACGTGGTCCTTGCCAGGCTCTGTGCTGGCCTCACCCCCTAGTGCAGGGGTCAGCAACCTGAAACAGTGAAAGAGCCACTCGGAACCGGTTCCCTCACAAAAGGAAAAACTGGGAGCTGCAAAAACTGTGTGCGCATGCACGTACATGCGCGCATGTGCAGAACAGGGTTTGACTGAAGAGTGGAGGCAAGGCGAGATATGCACCTACCCTGCATATTTGAATTGATTAGTTGAACTTTTTTAGTCCTACTTTTTTTTTTGGACTGCACATGGCAGAGGACTGGGAGCCGCAGGGGACGGCTGAAAGAGCCGTATGCGGCTCCGGAGCCGCGGGTTGCAGACCTGTGCCCTAGTGACTTCAGACTCTTACGATGAAGCAGCACATCCCACCTTCCTCACCACTGTTATATCTTCGGTTCTTTAGGCATTAAGCGAGATGAAGTGTTGAAACAGCAAACAAGTTTATTAACTCAGAACAGAAGCTGCGCAGCTATTTATATGGTTAGCCTCTAGGCAGCAACCAATAAGTAACAGTTTCCCTCCCCAAACCAAATTATCAGCCTGGAGACAGCAAGTCTGGCTTTCAGTAACAGCAACTGTTACATAACAGAGAAATCTAGGTCAGACATTAAGCAAGTGATCAGACATTAAGCAAGTGATTTAAAACAGTTATGGCCAATACATTACAGTGACTCTGACCTTTCCTCTGACAATGTTGCAGTTGATCCTGTCAGCCTCAGGATCCAGTAAGCTAGGATTCAACTGAGACTGATAAATCACAGAATATCCTGTCCTGTGGTCTCCTCGTGAAAAGCAACTATCTGGAGTTGTGGGTGATTGCAGGTTCTCTCCTTGTCAGGAGCAATCAGGTGATGAGGCACAATCCCCAAGCTCTAGATCTAGACATCTACAGAGGTGAGCAGAAATTTGGTTCTCAATGAGACTCCTCACTTGCCAAAGGCATGAGTGATTACAGCCAGTTGTCAAAAGATTTCAGTAGCTGTTTTGTTTCCAGTCTTTATTAGAGACAACCATTTAGCTTCCCAACTTGTGACTCTTGTTACTGCTTCTTCCTTGATTTTGGAATATTACAAATGGACTAAGAGCATTCAGATGGATTTGAAATAAGGCTTAGGAATTAATTATAAGATCCTTTCTCTTGAGATTATGCTTTTATTTTAAGATTTTTTTAAAAAAATGATAAATTGGGGCCTTGAATGTTGGATATTAGAGAGAGGCAGAAAGAATTAAAAATTAATTCAAAGGAGAATTAAGTAATGAATTTAAGTATGACTTGAGGTGATGATGAGATGAAATGTAATCAGGAAGGAGAGCTTTTTTCACAGAGAGCCAAGAGACAGTAGAATTTGGAACATCTGGTAGGCATGATTAGAGAAAGGTTGGATCCTCCTTAGCAGTTTGCAGAGTATGTCTAAAGTTATTGCAGATAATTTTTTTAGTCTGGTGATATTCTTATTTTTCACTTCCTAATTCTTCAGGGGTGTATATCAGAGGATTAAGCATTGGGATCATGACCAGAACATAAAAGCCCATTTGTCTTGGTTCATTGTATAGCTAGATGAGGGCCGGAGGTACATGAATACTATTGTGTTATGGAATATCTGAAAAGCAGTCAAATGAGAAGCCCAGGTGAGAAAAGCCCTGTGCTTGCCCTCAACAGAGCCCATTCTCTGAACTGTACCCCAAATATAAACATAGGATAGAAGAATCATAGCTATAGTACTCACTTCAGTGAAGCGAACAAAGATAAACAGTACATTACGATTAACATATTTGTCAGAGCAGGAGAACCTTAAGCCTGGAACTATGCTTTAGAAGAAGTGATTGATAAGATTTGATGTGCAGAATGGTGATCAGAATGTAGAGGAAGTGTCTATTATCATATCCATAAGCCTTATATTGTATACAACAGCAATTATTTGCTGGCATAGTTGTTTTGGATTTTATAGCTGAATAGAGAAATGAACTGCAGATGGCCAATATCTGTCATAGGCCATCAGAGCCAATAAAAGGCACTCTGTGTCTACAACCGTGGCATAAAAAAACAGCTGTAAAACATAGGCACTTTAAGAAATCCTTTTAGTTTCAGCTAATAAAGCAATCAGAATTTTAGGAGCAATGGCTGAAGAACAGCAAAGATCAACAATGGAGAAGTTTCCTAGAAAGTAATACATGGTTTGTGAAGTTGGGATTTACTGCACATCAATAGAATTATCCCAACATTCTCTAATACACAGTGACACACACTGAGAGCATAATCATAAAAAGATCAAATCTATCAAAGGAAGGAAAAAGATTTGCATTCTTTTGAGTTCCACCTTTTTTTGGCTTCTCAATAATCCAGAGCACCAGGACCACATTTTTTATTTCATTCATCTAAATTATCATTAAATTTACATTAAACAAAAATACAAAGTGGGGCAGTGTGTACAGGTATTCTAATCTTTATTTCATTTGCTGAGGCATTGCATATGAGAACTCATATTAATACTTTGTGCTAGTGGTGCGACTGCTTCTACAAAAATTTATCTTTGAATGAATGTTGAAAATATTATAAAAATTTTGAGCTACTGTAGGATGAGTGGAAATTTGCCTGGTTCCAATTTATCTCTCCAGCTTGAGGGTCTGGTGCTTATGAGCTTATTAATAGGTAATTAGTTGTGTTTTTTTGTGAAATATGAATTAACTTTAACCAGAAGCATTAGCTTATTTGTGCTTTTGCCTGCTAGAAGTAACACCTATTAGAAATAGCTAGAGGGGTCGACCACAAACACTCCCTTAGGTTGACCAGAAATGTCTTCTATATAAACTAGCTGACAGCTTGTGGTTTTGACACTTGGCTAAGACACATTACACATGTATTCTTTTTTTCCACTGAAAGCTCCCCGCTTTTTAAAAAAAGGAAATAGAGATTTTTTTTTATTTTTTATTTTTATTGAAAAGTTTTAAAATACAGTTTTCCTTTAAGAAAACCCCCTTCCCCCTCCCTGCTCCCCCCCTACCTCCCCCCAACCTCCCTCCCACCCCCCCTCCCTCCACCCCCCCCTCCCCCCCGACTTCCCAGAGCTAAATACAAGGTATATATATATAAAAAGGCAATCATAAACAACCATATACTAACAACTATAAATTCTAAAATCCATCACTCTCTAGCTTATATAGGATAAGACACACCTTAACAATATTAAATATATATAAAAAACTAGAATAAAAAAAAAGAAAAAAAAACGAAAGAAGACTTATTCGAATGCTACATAAAACTTCTTAACCCTATACTTGTTCTGGATAAACTCAATCCATTTTCTCCATTCCATAATATAACGTTCTTGCGAATGATCTTTCAAATAGGCCGAAATCTTCGCCATCTCTGCCAGGTCGGAAACCTTTAAAGTCCACTCTTCTATGGTCGGCAGTTCCTCTTTCTTCCAATATTGGCCTATCAAAAGTCTTGCCGCCGTAATTAAGTTCAACATCAGCTTGGTGTCCACAACTGTAGCGTCTGCAATTATTCCCAACAAAAAAAGTTGCGGACAAAACTTTATCCTCTGTTTAAAAATCTTCTGCATATTCCACCAGACTTTTATCCAAAAAGCCTTAACCTTCTTACATGTCCACCATATGTGAAAATATGTTGCATCTTCATCACCACACCTCCAACATTTAGGCTGATAATTCGGATACATACTTGCAAGCTTTTTAGGATCTAGATGCCATCTATAAAACATTTTGTAAAAGTTCTCTCTTAGATTTTGAGCTTGATTAAATTTTACGTTCCTCACCCAAATCTTTTCCCACGTGTCCATTGTAATAACTTCCTGGATGTTTTGGGCCCATTTTATCATACAATCCTTAACAAGCTCTGTTTCCGAGTCAATCTCTATCAATGCAAGATATATCCGTTTAATATGTGCTGGTCCCTGATTTCTAATCTGCTTTATCAAATTTTCATCAATCATTGTAAATCCATTTTTCTGGTCTTCTTTCCACCTGGCCTGTAATTGAATATATTGAAACCAAGTTTGAACAACCTTCTCTTCTCGCAAGAGGCTATATGATTTCAAACACCAAACATTCCTTTCCAGGCTTAAAATTTCCTTGTACGTAGTCACATCATGTTTGAAACCAGTATGTATATTTTCTATTGCGTGTTTTGGAATTGCCCACAATGGTATCTTGCTGCTTAGCTTATGTCTATACTTCTTCCAAACTCTCAGCAATGCCTGTCTTAAAATATGCATCCTAAACACAGTATCTACCTTCTTATCATACAACAAATATGCATGCCAGCCAAACAACAAATCATGGCCCTCAAGATTTAATAACCTCAATTGCGTCAAATTAATCCAATCGCTTATTCCTACTAATGCAGCAGCTTCATAATATAATTTAAAATTAGGCAATTTAAGGCCACCTCTCTCACGAGTATCCTGCATAATCTTAAGTTTAACTCGTGGCTTTTTCCCTGCCCACACAAATTTATTGATACCACACTGCCATTCCTCCAAATTAGAATCTTTCTTAAGAATCGGTATCATTTGAAACAAAAATAAAAATTTGGGCAGGACATTCATTTTCACTGCTGCAATCCGTCCCAACAAAGACAATTGCAATTTTTCCCAACTCTCCAATTCTTTTTGAATTTTCCCCCCATAGTTTTTCATAATTATTTTTATATAGCTTTGTATTAGAGGGCGACAAAATCACCCCCAGATATTTAACCCTTTTAACAATCTCAAATCCCTCTGCCGACCCTCTGCCTTCGACCCAAGGCTCTGGGAGCGGGGATGTGCAGCCACCTGAGCTCCGACTGGTGTACCTAAATGCCAGGTCCGTTGTTAATAAGGCTCCCCTCGTCCGGGATTTAGTCGAGGGTGAGCAAGCGGACCTGGCTTGCATTACGGAAACCTGGTTGGGCCCAGAGGGTGGTATCCCCCTGGTGGATCTCTGCCCACCAGGCTTCCGGGTGCTACACCGGCCTCGGACTCAGGGTAGGGGTGGGGGAGTGGCTGTAGTTATGAGGGAGACCTTATGTCCGCAGGAGGCCACCGTTCCTCAGATAGTCGGGTGTGAATCTCTCTTATTGAGGTTTGGTCCTAGGGCGCAGTTGGGCTTGCTGCTCGCGTACCTTTCGCCTAGTCGCGTAGCAGCAGCCCTGCCTGAGCTTCTCGATATCCTCTCAGGGCTGGTGATTGAGTTTCCTAAACTAATGGTTTTGGGAGACTTCAATCTACCATCCCTGGGAGGAGTATCTGAGTTAGCTCGGGAGTTCATGGCTTCCATGATGGCCATGGACCTGACGCAGGTAATTCATGGACCAACCCATGAGGGAGGCCACACCCTTGACTTGGTTTTCTTATCTGGTCGGTGGTTAGATGATCTTGGTGGGGGCTCCCCAATTGTTATGCCCCTGTCATGGACCGACTATCATCTCCTGCGGCTGGTCTTCCGTTTTGCCACCCCCCACCGTGGGGTTGTTGAGCCAACTAGATGGTTCCGCCCCAGGCGCTTAATGGACCCTGAGAGGTTTCAGGCAGCGCTGGGGGCCCCACCTGCCTCCCCAGCTCACAGCTCGGCGGATGCCTTAGTGGAGGCCTGGGAAAGGACGGCCACGGAGGCACTTGACCGAGTTGTACCCTTGCGGCCCCTGACCCGGCGCAGATCCCAATGGGCTCCATGGTTTTCCGCGGAGCTCCGGGAGATGAAGCGTCGGAGACGGGGCCTAGAGAGCGTTTGGAGGTCCACCCGATCTGAATCCGACCGATTGCGACTAAGAACCCATATTAGGTCTTATCTCGCTGCGATGAGGGTAGCGAGATCTAATTATTTCGCTGCCCTCATCGCGTCCGCAGATAATCGCCCAGCCGCCCTGTTTAGGGTGACCCGCTCCCTCCTCAACCAGGAGGTCAGTGAGGATCCCTTGCAGGGGCGTGCCGAGGAATTTAGTCAACATCTGTCGGACAAAATCGCTCGGATTCGGACCGGTTTGGACTCCGACTGGGCAGTATCGGATGATCAGGACACGAGTGATCTTGTCGATGTCATCTGGGAGGAGTTCGATCCTGTGACTCCGGAGGAAGTGGACAGGATCATGGGGAGGCTGAGCTCCACCACATGTTTATTGGACCCGTGCCCTTCCTGGCTGGTTTATGCAGCCCGGGAGGGGACACGAAGCTGGTTCCAGGCGGTTATAGCTGCTTCTTTGAGTGAGGGCAGTTTTCCCGCCGCCTTGAAGGAGGCGGTGGTGAGACCTCTCCTCAAGAAGCCTACCTTGGATCCGGCTGTTTTGAATAACTTTCGTCCGGTCTCCAACCTTCGCTTCCTTGCGAAGGTTGTTGAGAGTGTGGTGGCACATCAGCTCCCTCTGGTCCTAGATGAAGCGGATTATCTAGACCCGTACCAATCGGGCTTCAGGCCTGGGTACAGCACGGAGACGGCATTGGTCGCGCTGGTGAATGATCTCTGGAGGGCTCGGGACAGAGGATACTCCTCTGTTCTAGTCCTATTAGACCTCTCAGCGGCTTTCGATACCATCGACCATGGTATCTTGCTGCGGCGTCTCAGGGGATTGGGAGTGGGAGGCACGGTTCTTCAGTGGTTCTCCTCCTATCTCCTGGGACGTTCGCAGTCGGTGTTGACGGGGGGGCAGAGGTCGACCGCGAGGCCTCTCGCTTGTGGAGTCCCTCAGGGGTCGGTCCTCTCGCCCCTTCTGTTCAACATCTACATGAAGCCGCTGGGTGAGATCATTCGTGGTTTTGGAGTTGGGTATCATCAGTATGCTGATGATACCCAACTTTTCATTTCGACCCCAAACCACCCCAGTGATGCCCTCGACGTGATGTCCCGGTGCCTGGAGGCGGTCCGGGTCTGGATGGGGAGGAACAGGCTTCGTCTCAACCCCGACAAGACGGAGTGGCTGTGCGTACCGGCATCCCGGGATATTCAGGATATCCCACCCCTCATTATGGGGGGTGAGTCATTACCTCCTGTAGATAGGGCTCGCAACTTGGGAGTCCTCCTAGATTCACAGCTCTCTTTAGAAGACCATATTGTAGCTGTAACTAGGGGGGCGTTCGCCCAGGTTCGCCTGGTGCGCCAGTTGCGGCCCTATCTAGACCGGGATGCCTTGCGCACGGTCACTCATGCGCTCGTGACCTCTCGTCTTGATTACTGCAACGCTCTCTACATGGGGCTACCCTTGAAGACCACTCGGAGGCTCCAGCTGGCACAGAATGCAGCCGCGAGAGTTGTGTCGGGGGTCTCCCGATACTCCCGTGTTACACCTTTGCTCCGCGAGCTGCATTGGTTGCCAGTTGTCTTCCGGGTGAGGTTCAAGGTGTTGGTAATGACCTACAAAGCCCTCCATGGCATGGGTCCAGAATACCTTGGGGAGCACCTGCAGCCGGCGTCAACTTCCCTCCGCCCAGTACGCTCCCACAGAGAGGGCCTCCTCAGGGTGCCGCCGGTCAAAGAATGCCGACTGGTGGCCCCCAGGGGGAGAGCGTTCTCTGTGGGTGCACCGGACTTATGGAACCATCTTCCGGTAGAGCTCCGGATGGCGCCCGACCTCCGCTCCTTCCGGCGCGACCTTAAAACCCATCTCTTTAAGGAAGCGGGCCTGGCCTGATGGGATGGGGTGGGTTTGTTATTATGACTTTAATTTTAAATTTGTACTATTTGTACTATGGGCATTGTTTAATCATGTTTTAATAATTTTAACTTTTGTATTTGTCTTTTACGTATTGCCCTGTTAACCGCCCTGAGTCTCTTGAGAGAAGGGCGGTATATAAATTAAATAAATAAATAAATAAATAAATAAATCCAGTTAATCCTTCTAAGAGAGCCTTCTGTGAAACTGTCATATTTCTAGCCAAAATTTTAGTTTTCTGTGTATTTACTTTAAATCCAGAAACCTTCCCATATTGTGTTATTATCTCCATCAGGTCCACAACAGAGTTCTCTGGCTGGGTCACTGTAACAACCAGATCATCTGCAAATGCTCTCAATCTATAGTCCTGATCTCCAACTTGTATCCCCTTAATTTTTTCCGAGTTCCGAATCTTAACCAATAGTATCTCTAATGTTAACACAAATAACAAGGGCGATAACGGACACCCTTGCCTTGTGCCCTTCTCAATATTACATGCTGCTGTCAGGCTATTGTTAACTATGATTCGGGCAGTTTGTTTTTGATATAATGCCCTAATCGGCTGTAAAAAATTTCCCCCAAAATCCATTTTATCTAAAACTTTCAACAAAAATTGCCAATTCAATTGATCAAAGGCCTTTTCAGCATCTAAAAAGATTAGCGCTGCAGAGATCTGGTTGTGCCTTTCCAAAAACTCTAACACATCAACTATATGTCTCACATTATTTTTCATTTGCCTACCACTAATAAACCCCGTTTGATCCCCATGAATCACCTGTTGCAGAACCCTCATCAGTCTATTAGCCAAAACCTTAGCAAATATCTTATAATCTGTATTTAAAAGCGATATCGGTCTGTAATTTTTAACTTGAGTAGCATCCTGGTCTTCCTTCGGAATCAAAGAGATAAAAGCTGTTCTCCAAGACGGTGGCACCTTTCCCCCCCTCTGAATTGTCTGAAACAGTTCCTTTAACGGCTTTATCATCTCAAATTGTAAATTTTTATAATAGGCCGCAGTCAAGCCATCCGTGCCTGGCGCTTTATCCACCTTCAGTTCCTTAATTGCTGTAAGAATTTCTTCTTCTGTAATCAGTTGATTAATCCCCTCTTTTTGTACTTGCGTAAGAACCGGGATGCTAGCATTCTCCAAGTATATATCAATATCTTTTACATTAACTTCCTCTTTAGTATATAATTTCGAATAAAAATCCACAAAAGCATCCTTAATAAGATTCTGTTGAAACACAACCCTTCCTTTATACTCAATCTTATCTATATTAGAGGCCCTTTGTTTTTTCCTCAGTCTATAAGCTAACCATCTGCCTGGTTTATTAGCGTTACAAAAAGTATTGTGCCTAGCAAACCGCAGATTGGTTGCCACTTGATCTGCCATTAATTTATCAAATTGTCCTCTTAGCAGTCTAATAGCCTCCTTGATCTTCACATCCTCTGCATTCAAAATCAAAGCCTTTTCTTTTTCCTTTATTTCATTCTCCAGTTCTTTCCTTCTAGTTTCCACTGCACGTCTATGTCTATTATTCATATATATCAACACCCCTCTCATATAGGCCTTGCTAGCATCCCAAACCATGTCCATAGAGGTACCCTTATTCATATTAATCTCAAAAAAATCCTTCATCCGCTGTTTGCATTCATCCACATTTCTCTGATTTCTAAACAAATTCTCATTTACGCGCCACGAGCGCCTGTCTCTTTTCTCCTTATCAATCTCCAACCAAACTGGACTGTGGTCAGAAATAGTTCTTGCACAAATCTTCACCTTTTTAGTTCTCAAAAAAAAATCATTAGTCAACAAAATAAAATCAATCCTCGAAAAAGATTGGTGTCTGTCAGAATAAAAAGTATAATCCTTCTCCTGCAAGTGTCTCTCACGCCAAATATCTCGCAATTCCAGGTCATCCTTCATTTCAAAAAAAGATTTAGGCAATCTAGCATGACTTGGAATGCGCTTAAAAGCTCCAGCCTTGTCCAACTGTACATCCAAAACACCATTCCAGTCTCCCATAAAAATAAAAGATTTATAATCCAACTGGGTAAGCTTTGTGTGGAGTAAGCTAAAAAAATCAGCTTGTTGTTGGTTAGGTGCATATAATCCAACTAGAAGCGTCTTTTTACCTTCTAACAACAGCTCAATCATAACATATCTTCCATGCTTATCTGCTTCAATTAAGTCTGCTGTTAGGGCACTTTTAACATAAACAACCACTCCATTTTTCTTATTCTCTGCAGAGGCAACAAATTGCGTACCCAGTCTCGAGTTCAATAAATGCTTTTGATCCAAAACTCTAATATGCGTTTCTTGCAAACATATAACATCTATCTTAAATTGTTTTAAATATTGAAAAACTTTCTTCCTCTTCTGCGGTGAATTTAGTCCATTAACATTCCAGGTTAGAAATTTAGTTGCCATGCATATCCTCCAAAAGCTCTTGGACCACAGCTTTGATAGGACTAACTTCTTTAGGCCGTGCTCCTCCCACAGCTTGACTATATGTACGTTGTGAAAAATCTGAAGACTTTTGCTGATCTTGTTCTTTTATTTTCTTTGCTCGTTTTAAAGCAGCACGCGTTACTCTTTGCTCTCTAGGATCATCCAAAGAAGTTACTGCTTGATCTCCTCCAGCACCACTTTCCTCTGTTTCATCCTCTTGATGTTCTCCTTCTCCAGATCCCTTTCCAGCTTCCAGAAGTGTTAATGGGGTTGCTTTTAAGACATTATTGTAGAAATCACGCGCTTGCTTCACAGTAATCAGCCGATACCTTTTACCTTCATGCATCACCATCAGCCCATCTGGAATCTCCCATCTGAACCTTATATCTCTTTGCTTAAGCTCATGCACGAGAAATGTATAGTCCTTCCTTCCCCTTAAAATCCTTGGAGGAATTTCTTTTAAAACCAAGACTTCTTGTTCAGCAATCACCACTTTAGCATCATAGGCAGCTTGTATAACTTGATCTCTAATCTCTCTTTTTGCAAAATAAACCACCACATCTCTAGGCAACTTTCTCTGTCTGGCAATCCATGAATTCACCCGAAACACTTTATCCATAGCTGCTCTTATTTCAGATGCTGGCTGGTTTAATACCACTTCGAAAGCCTCAGAGATCAGCTGCTTTAAATCTTCTTTAATATTCTCTTTTAAACCTCTGATTCTGACAGCAAACTGCATCTGGTAATATTGGGCTAGGCTTAACTCCCTTTCCACTTTGTCTCTTGCATTTTCATTCTCCCGTGCTTTTACTTCTAATATAGCATTCCTTTGAGCCAGATCATCCATTTTTTCATCTAATTCTTCCACACATTCCGCCACTTTATGCACTGAAGACAAAATGTCTACCTTCATCACGCTGAACTTCTGCTCCATCCTCTCTTCCATTCTCTCCTCCAACTTCTCCAATTTCTCCTCCATCTGTGCAAATTTATCACCCATTGATTGATTGATTGAGTCCAAAAGTTTATCCAGAGCATCTCGTAAGTCCTTCGATGTCAGCGCTTCAGGAGGGTGCAACGCCTGTAATGATGATTGTTGCACCGGCGAGGATCCACCGCTCCGAAGAGTTTTAGGGGGAGGTTTCGCCGCCATCTTTTAGTCCTCAATTATGACGCACTTTCACTTAAAGTTTAAAAAGTCCAACAAGCTAGAGAGTATAGTAAAATAATCCTCTTCACCTTTGCCTCTTGTACCGCTCTGCCTGCTCCTTTAAATCATAGTCCTTTCTTCAGGTAGGGATGGTTCGCAGACGCCTGGCTCTGCTCCAAGAAGTTCGGAGCAGAGACGCCGGCCAGCTGGGAGCAACCCAGGCTTCGGGGGAGTTCAATCCTTCAGCCGCCCAAGCTCCAAGCTCAGGTGGCCCCGGAGAACTCTACCCCTACCTGGGGCCTCACCCCCTCCTCTTCTCCCGAGGAGGGGGCTTCAATTTCGCCCGAACAGCTGATCGGCGCTGTTTCGGGCAAAAAAACAAACAGCTGAGCCGCGGGCAGCCCGGGAAGGCTGTCTTCGGCGCCGCGCCGCCACCGGAAGTCAGGAAATAGAGATTTTTATTAAGTTACCTATTAAATTTGTCTAGGACCACATCCTTTAAAAATGTATGTATACCCAAGGTGATTTTATCACACCTTCTAGATAAATCTTTTGTATGTCCCTCCCTCTCAAATCGCCACCCTAACAAGCTATTGTAAAACAAAATTTCTTCCTTTCCAAATCCATATATGGTCAAGAGATTTTGACATAGCGTCTTTCACTTCCTTGTTCCTCAGGCTGTAGATCACGGGGTTCAGCATGGGGATCACAACTGTGTAGAACATAGAGGCCCATTTGTCTTGGTCCATGGAGTAGCTAGAACTTGGCCGGAAGTACATGAAGAGCATTGTCCCGTGATATATCCCAACAGCTGTCAAATGAGAGGCGCAGGTGGAAAATGCTTTGTGCCTGCCCACAGCAGAGCGCATTCTCAAGATTGTAGCCAGAATGTAAACATAGGATACAAGAATCATTCCAATGCTGCTTGCTTCAACAAAGCCAACAAAGGTAAATAACACAATCTCACTAATATAGGTATCAGAACAGGAGAGTATTAGAAGTGGAGGCTCATCACAGAAGAAGTGATTGATAACATTGGAGCTACAGAAAGATAGCCGGAATGTAGAGGAAGTTTGTATCATTGAATCTAGCAGGCCTGCAAAGTACGCAATAGTGATCATTTGCCTGCAGGCCTTTTTGTTCATGACGGTTGGATAGACGAGTGGATTGCAGATGGCCACATATCTGTCATAGGCCATCACAGCCAACAAAAGGCATTCTGCATCTGCAAGGATAGCAAATAGAAAGAGCTGCGTAACACAGCCACTGTAAGAAACCCTTTTAGTTTCACTTAATAAGTCAATCAGCATTTTAGGAGCAATGGTTGAGGCACAGCAGAGATCAACAAAGGAGAGATGACCCAGGAAGTAATACATGGGTTTGTGAAGTTGGGGTTTAATGTAAATCAACAGAATGATCCCCAGATTGCCTAATACAGTGATGACATAAACCAAGAAGAAAACTGTAAAAAGAACCAGCTGCATTTTGGGATTATCTGTGAATCCTTGAAGAATGAATTCAGTAATGGCAGAACCATTTCCTTTATCCATGATTTCTTGAAGAGATGGATTGGTTCAGGTGATTTGCTTATCCTGAAGTGTCTGTCTGATCCCTTGTAAAGAGAGAGAATATTATATTACTTAGGGCTTCACCTGTGTTCCTATGTTCATGCAAAAAGAAACTATATTTTTTTCAAGAGGGTTGGGACCACACTACTTATACCTAACTCAGCATACAGCATATTTGCTAGGTGAAATTTGTTTATTATGCAAAATTTTATATATATTCTCAATGTAGTCATTGAGAATATATATAAAATTCTAATATACCTGCTTCGTTTTCTATTTCAGTCAAATGAAGGGTGCCGATTAATATATTGCTACAGTCGATAAATTACTATAAAAGTATGTGTCAAACTGTAATGCATTTATGTGTGCTAGCAGCCATACTTTCTCCTATTCCATCTGTTTGTAAACTTTGCAAAATGTCCTAGAAAGGTGGGGTCATTTGAAGACTGCATATCTGCTATTTTAGGTTCCATTTATCCCAATATTCCCTTTGAATGGTAGATGATAAATTGGCACTAATAGAGCACATGAAATTCCCACACATGAAATTCCCACCAGCCATTAAAAGATTATTGGTTTCCATTACTCTCAATGTTCTAACAACATGGAATTTCATGCCCTTTTATGGTGCAATAAAACATGTGTTTGGTTTTCCACAATTTTTTCCTCCATATTTCCCAAGTGACATACCTTTCTGTACCTAAAGTGTCTGTTGCTTGTGTTCGTAGCTGAACCTCTTTTTATGTGGAGCCAAATAATATAGGAGGTAGAGATATTCAATTAACTTACCTTAAAGGTGCTTTTTTAAAAAGGCAGCTGGACTGTTTTTTTCCTTGAAGAAGACGTTTCACTTGTCATCCAAGAAACTTTGTCAGTTTTGAAAGAATGGGGGGGGGGAAATGGAAGGATTAGTTCTGACAGGATAGGTGGATCATATTGTTACCTTATTCAGCTTTATTTAATCCCATTTATATCCCGCCCCTCTCCGAAGACTCAGGGCGGCTTACAATCTAAGCACAAATCAATGTGCTTTAACATAGATGGCCTCTTTTACCACTCTTTGAAACCAATGGTTCTCTCTATCCAGAATGTGGATATAGAGAACTATTGTAATAGACAAGATAAGACACTACCTATCTCCTGTCTGCAATGCAATGCTTTCAGCAGTTCCAAAAAGATTCCACACCCATTTGCATTCTGATTCAGGTGACTCTGAGGGCACAGATAAACCCCCAAGAGGCTCAATGGCTCTCAGAAAGAGTGCTAATGACCAGATAACTGCAAACAAATATGATCCTTCCATTCCCGACCTCCATCCTGTCAGAAGTGATGAAGCTTCTTGGATGAGAAGCGAAACATTTCTTCCTCAAGAAAAAAACCATGTACAGTTGCCTTTTGAAAAAAGCACCTTTGAGATAACCATGGTCTGGATGATTAAGAATCTTCACAGACATTAAACTGTTTAATAATCTTTGGTTAATCAATCTTTTTAGGTCCAATTCATCTCACAGGGTTGTTATTGTGAGGAAAATAGGAGAGGGTGGTGTGTTGGATATGTTATTGAGTTATTGAGTAAAAATAATAAGGCAGGAAATAAATAAATAAATAAATAAATAAATAAATAAATAAATAAATAAATAAATAAATAAATAAATAAATAAATAAATAAATAAATAAATAAATAAATTTTAGACCAGTATTTCAAAGATATCAATTTGGAATATTAATCAATATTTCAAGATTGACAGTGTTATTTATAATAGGTGGGAGTGCAACTGTTGCAAAGTGATGTCTCCAAATATTCACTGACATCTCTTCATGATCAATGATGTAAAAAGATAGTAGAAGAGTAGGTGCACCAACAAAACCTCCTCTATCAGTTTGGTTAAATATAAAATATCTTGGCTAAGATTATTCTTAACGAAGAACCTCACAATACCTCCTCTAAAGAGGCAAAGTGAAAAACAGGTAATTGGGGTCCTATTGATTGTGGTCAAGGAGAAACCTTTAGACATTCTTATAAACCAAGCTGGAGGAAGATAAAATCTTATGCCCTTTCTGAGGAGTAAAGAAATCACACATATTGAAACAGAGAGCAAAATGGATACCCTAGTTATATTGTTCCCTCAAAAGACATAATGTATGTCATAAATATGTCTTCAAAGATCTCATTATGGAGTTTAGATGGTGTCTGGATGGACTGAAGCCCTGGAGGCTGATTTTCAATTGGGAAACCCTATAGAGCTCCCTTGAACAATTCATCCCATGGACAAGAAGGCAGGAAGCCTTTCCATTTTTCAAGACAATGGTCCAAGCAATTTCCTGCCATTCTTTGATACATTTTATTAATGTTACTTCTAGTTGATGTCTTATTCTTATTTAGACTTACATGGATCTTAAATTAGAAAGACTCAACTTAATTAGATCAGGAAAGCTTAATTAAAGCTTGGATCGGATATTCAAGAAGAAGAAAGAATTCCTTAAGATGAAGATGAGCCAGTCTTGTTAAAAGAATCTTTCTGATTCTAGTCATTTGATCTGTATTCTAATATTTTCAGGCTTGCTCTTCATAAAGGGACTTTGTTGAAGGGATCTTTGCAATGGATGCATTTTTCTCTCTTCTCTGTTCGCATCCATCTGCAATTAAGTCTTAAGAAGGATTTAGCATCTCAAAAGTACAAACATTATAAATCCATTGAAACACTGAAATTAAGCTTCGCTCTGACTTTAGTATAGTTTAAAAACTTCTCGGTATATTCATGTATGGATTGTTATTGTTAATATAAACTTAACATTTGTATAAAACATGTGTAATTAAAACTTACCTGGAGTTGAAATAGTGGCATCTTTGCTATTACAAAACTTGTAAATAGGAGCAGAGATCTTAAATCTTTTTTCATATCACTTGGGATATAGTCCCTTATGTACTTCAGTACCTCAGATCCTGGAGATAATTGGTTGCATGTTCATGCTATGTTGTGATAGTTTTAATTGGAGACTACAGTATGATTAAGTAAATATCTTAAGTCCCAGCTAAAAATCAACAATTCTCAGACCCAGCTGAAGAGCGACTTTGAACAATCCAGCCAAAGTTCAGTTCTTCATTTGTAGAAACCATATAGACAGAATCTTGTGAATCTAAGACTATCCCACTCTAACAGATATGAAATTCTTTAATCAATATACTCTGGCATAATTCCTTTTTAAAATTAATTTTGGAAATTCTATGGAATGACTATTCTAATTGTCTTTCTTGGTCCTTTCTCTAGATACAGGCCAGTGATGGCGAACCTTTTAGAGACCGAGTGCCCAAAGTGCAACACAAAATCCACTGATGTATGGTGCTGGGTGGGCGTGGCCCATTGGGTGGGTGTAGCCAATTGGGTGGTTGTGGCCAATTGAGTGGTGTGGCCCATTGGGTGGCCGTGGCTGCGATGGTAAGGGCAGACTGGATGGGACTAAAAAGTTCAATCAATCAGTTTCAACATGGCGGGATCTTTTTTTCCCCCGCAAGAGGTTGAAATTGATTGATTGAACCTTTTTTTTGCACACGGCAGCAGAACCTTTTAAGCGAAAAGGTTTTATAAAACCCAGCTGAAGGCCTGGGACTGGGGTGACGGTGCACATATGTACAGAGGCAGCTCTGTGTGCCACCTGTGGCACGCGTGCCACAGGTTCGCCACTACGGTGTTAGGGTTAGGACACCATGAACTCGGAAAGCAAAACGAACATTGCGAAACAATTCAAAGTGCTTGTGTATGGATAGGAGGGCACTGAATTTTCCAGCCTGCCCGACCTGTGTAAAATACATGGGAAAATACCATTGGAGGCATATTCCACTTAGGGTTAGGTTTATGTCACTATGATCTTGGAGAGCAAAATGGACATCACCAACCAATTCATAGTGCGTGGGTATGGCTAGGAGGGCACTGACTTTTCTAGGCTGCCCTATCTATGTTTCCTTGTAAAATACATGCGAAAATCCCATTGGTGGAAAATTCCTCTTAGGGTTAGGGTTAGGTCACCATGAACTTGGATAGTAAAATGGACATCACCAACCAACTTGGAGTACTTGGGTTTGGTTAGGAGGGCACCAACTTTTCTAGGCTGTCATATCTATGTTTCCTGATAAAATACATGGGAAAATCTGATTGGAGGAAAATTCCACTTAGGGTTAGGGTTATGTCACCATGAACTCAGAGAGCAAAATTTACATTGTCAACAAACTCAGAGTTCTTGGGTTTTGTTAGGAGGGCACTTACATTTCTAGCCTGCCTGATCTGTGTCGCCTGGTAAAATACATGGGAAAATACCATTGGAGGAATATTCCACTTAGGGTTAGGGTTTGGTCACCATGAACTCATAGAGTAAAATGCAGATTGCCAACAAATTCAAAGTGCTTGCGTACAGTTAGAGGGCAATAACTTTTCTAGGCTAGATTCTATGAGGTTCCGCAAGGAAAGAGAAGATAATAGCTATTAGTTCTGATTTCTTTGTGGGTAGCAGTGAAACTCCCATTGACAATGAAAATGAACCTAGGGTTAGGGTTAGGTTTAGGATTTCAGTTAGGGTTAGATCAATTTAGAATCTGAGCTAAAAATGGTGTGAGGGCTAGATTCTAGGAGGATCTCAAAATATTGAGAACATAACAGCTATTCGTTCTGACTTGTTTGTGGAGAGCAGTGATTGTCAAGGAAAATGAAATTCGGGTTAGGTCTAGGGTTAGGGTTAGGGTTAGATCACTTTAGGGTCAGGGCTGAAAAATAATGTGATGGGTAGATTCTAGGAGGTTCTCAAATGAAAGAGAACCTAACATCCATTCGTTCCGAGTTGTTTGTGGGAAGCATTGAAATATATGGGAAAGTCCCACTGAAAATGAAAATGAACCTAGGGTTACGGTTAGGTCTAGGGCCATGATGGGGAACCTATAGCATGTGTGCCACAGGTGGCACACACAGTCATCCCAGTGGGCACGCACGCCATTGCCCCAGAGGGAGGTGGGGCTAGGCTGCTCCCCTCCGCCTCTCCACGTGCGCCTTTGCTCTTGCTCTCTTTTGCTCTGCATTGGGATTTACATAGCTGCAAGAGCTGGGGTGATCCGGGTGGGATGGTGGAGGCAGCTACCAGTGCGAATCCCAGTATGCCTGCAGAGCAATTTTTGTGGACCACCAGCAGCCCAATCTGGGCTCTGGAGGCCTGAAAAAGTGATTTTGCATTCCTCCCCCATGGCCAATCTGGGTAGTAGAGGCCTTTTCCAGGCCTCCAGAGCACTGGTTGTGCCGTGGGGGCACTGCAAAATCGCCCTGTAGCCTTGGTCCAAGCTCTGGAGGCTTGGAAAGGCCTCTGCTGCCCAGATAGACTATGTGGGGGGTGGCACACAATTGCTCTACAGCCATAGATCCTGGCGGCAGAGGCCTTTTCCAAGCAGCGGTGGTGGCAGGGCGATCTGTGTGGGGTCGGGTGGTGGGGAAACAGCGGCAGTGTCAGATTACAGCAAAGATTAATATTATGAAGGGAACAAGGCAGGGATGACCTTTATTGACATTATTCTTTGTATTGACACTAGACATACTAAATAGAACTATAAGACAGAATAAGGATATAAAAGCTATGAAAGTTAAGAGAGAAGAATATAAGCTACAAGCTTTCAGAGATGATCGAGCCAAGAAAAAAAAGGTATTCTCATCTAGCTCAGCTGTTTTATGTAACTCTAAACTTTTTCTTTGTCTCCGATGTTCAGCTGGTAATGGCTGCCTGCCTAAATGCAGTCTGCCTTTCTTCTGCTGATTCCCAGGGCTCCTTTGACTCTGCTGGTCCCTGGTCCCCAAAGCTTCACCCCTTGATAGCCACCTCTCCGGGGTAGTTTTCAGTCCGAATGGACCCACTGGCAGGCGAAAATCTGACTTGGGGAGAGGAGAATCTTTCCCGCGGGTCTATCCTTCAGCTACGTCACGTATGGATTCAGAAAAGCTGTTATGTTCTCTTTCTTTTCAGAACCTCCTAGAATCTAGACCTAACACAATTTTTCACTCATGACTTCAAAGTGATGTAACCCTAACCCTAACCATAGTTCTAACCCTAAGCGTAGTTTCATTTTCATAGTGAATAGGCTTTCCCCATGTATTTCACTGCCGGTTCCAAAAGAGTCCAAACCAAAAGCTTTTATGTTCTCTTTCCTTTCAGAACCTCCTAGAATCCCTTTTCACATGTTAATCCAAAGTGATCTGTCCCTAATCCTAACCCTATCCCTAACCCTACTTTCATTTTCATTGTCAATGGGAGTTTCCCATGTATTTCACTGCTGCCCACAAACGAGTTAGAATGAAAAGCTGTTATGTTCTCTTTTCTTTCAGAACCTCCTAGAATCTAGACCTAAGACCCTTTTTCACCCCTGACTCCAAAGTGATATAACCCTAACCCTAGTTCTAACCCTAAGTCGAGTTTCATTTTCATAGTCAATGGGATTTTCCCATGTATTTCATTTCTGGCCACAAAAGAGTCCAAACAAAAAGCTGTTATATTCTCTTTCCTTTCAGAACCTCCTAGTATCTTTCCTAACATCTTTTTTTCACATGTTACTCCAAAGTGATCTTACCCTAATACTAACCCTAGCTCTAACCCTAGTTTCATTTTCATAGTGAATGGGAGTTTCCCATCTATTTCACTGCTGCCCACACAATAATAATAATAATAATAATAATAATAATAATAATAATAATAATAATAATAATAATAATAATAATAATAATAATAATAATTTTATTTATATACTGCCCTTCTCCCGAGGGACTCAGGGTGGTGAACAGGGCAAACATATAAAAATACAAAGATACAAAAGTTAAAAAGAATTAAACTCAATGCCCAGCTAAAACAATAAATAGATATATTAAAAACAACAGTAAAATCCCAACCCATCCCCCATCAGGCCAGGCCGGCTTGTTCAAATAAGTGGGTCTTCAGATCGTGTCGGAAGGAGAGAAGGTTGGGCGCCATCCGGAGCTCGACCGGCAACCGATTCCATAAATCCGGGGCGCCCACAGAGAAGGACCTCCCCCTGGGGGCCACCAGACGACATTCTCTGACCGGTGGCACCCTGAGGAGACCCTCTCTGTGGGAACGCACAGGGCAGAGGGAAGTTGATGCCGGCAGCAGGTGATCCCTGAGGTAGAGTTAGAGTTAGAAAGAAAAGCTGTTATATTCTCTTTCCTTTGAAAACCTCCTAAAATCTAGCCCTAACACCCCTTTTCACCCCTTACCTCAAAGTGATCTAACCCTAATTCTAACCCTATCCCTAACCCTATCCATAGCAGGACTCCCCCCCCACCCACCGCATTGTGTAGAATTGCATTTAGTCATTTGCCTAAATAAATAAAATCCTTGTAATTAAAAGGGAAAAAAAAACAGTGAAAACAAGATATTTTTAAGTATATAAACATTACAGTCATGGGTAATATGTACACTTACAATGTTTTCTTTTCTACAGTCAATAGTTAGAAAGGTTTTTGATCCTGTGATTTCTACAATTGAGTATTTTGATTAAGAACTGTCAGGAATCCTCTTTTTGTGCACTGCTGTCAAGTGACGATTTTTATGGCTGAATATCCTGGGCAGGGGCTAAGGGGGGAACCAGCTGGAAGTTCAAAACTTTTCTTTTTGAACTGAAAGAGTGATTTTTGCAGAGGTTTGGACTTGTATTCATGAATTATAGTTAATATAATATTTAATAAATAAATTAAATAAAGTGATCAATCAATGCTTTGAAATATTTATTATATTCAAATAAAATGTGTTTGTTTTTGAAAAAAAATTCAGTACACT
Organism: Vipera ursinii; assembly: GCF_947247035.1. Lineage (NCBI taxonomy): Eukaryota > Metazoa > Chordata > Lepidosauria > Squamata > Viperidae > Vipera > Vipera ursinii. The sequence continues at coordinate 117,331,432 of NC_139512.1, read as the reverse complement.
AAGGATTTCACATATACACAGTATGAAATACAGGAGTATACAATGTATTCTTTGTTCCACTAAAGTTTTTTTTCTTTTTCAAAGGGGCTGAAGTTATTAAGTTTTCTATTAAATTTGTGTAGAACTACTTGCTTCAAAAATCCACATGTTGTCCACTGATGTTACCATACCTTCCAGTTAAGTGTTCTGCATGCTTTCCTCCCAAATGGCCATCCTTGCACCTTATATATTTCTCACTTTCAAAATCTGCATATTGCCCACTGAACTTGTCAAAGCATCTTTCACCTCCTTGTTCCTCAGGCTGTAGATCAAAGTGTTGAGAATGGGAATCACGTCTGTGTAGCACATAAAGGCCCATTTGTCTTTGTCCATGAGGTAGCTAAAACTTGGTCTGAAGTACACAAAAAACATTAACCCATGGTGTATCCCAAGAGCTGTCAGGTAAAAAGTGTAGGTGAAAAATGTGCCTGCCCTCAGTGGAGCACATTCTCAAAACATAAACATAGGATACAAGAATTATACTAATGCTGCTTGCTTCAACAAAGCCAACAAAAGGAAATAACACAATCTTGCTAATATATATATATATCAGAACAGAAGAGTATTAGAAGTGGAGACTCATCACAGAAGAAATGATTAATAATATTAGTTTTGTAGTATGATAATCAGAATGTACAGGAAGTGTGTATTGAATTCAGCAAGCCTCTAAAATATGTAATAGAGATCATTTGCTGGCATGCCTTTTCGGACACCCATTCTCAGTCTATCCACCCACACTAGTCACCCATCTAGTTTTCTCATCTTCACCCAAATGGCCACTAGAGGAAAAACATCTCTATGACTCACTAGGAAGGGTACAAAACCCAGCATCTATCTGCTCATCCCACTGTTTCTCCCAGAGAGTAATAGGCAGCTCTTGTCTGCCCTACTTTACCAAACTGTTCAAATTGATTATCCAGAATCTCTCATATGTACCCATCTGATTTCTCATTCCATGGATTCCCAGCTGGATTTATATAGTATTCCCCTCCTCACTGTGAGCTTCGTTTTGCAGTCATTTCAATAGTTCCTATTTGAAACAAATTCATTTCCTTTGTTCAAAATGGGTTGTGGATGCAGACAAAGCAATGCTGTTTTTCAAAAGGCTAGTGCTTTCCATAATGATGGAAAAAGGCATAGTTTTGTTGTTTCGGGAGTTCCTGAGTAGGTTCCTGCATAAACCATTACCTATTTAGTTCCGGCATAAAGAAAATTAATCAGATGCTCAGTGGCTGATATAGTTTGATGGTATTTATGCTGTCTTGCAAAAGGTTGTGAAACTCACTAGAGCTACCTTCCAAAGAATTAAACCCAGGTCCATTTCAAGAAGCAAAAGATGGTGTGAATTATTCCTAGCTTTGGGTGACCTGTTGAAGAAGACACAGCAAAGCTATCAAGGCAGCATATCCCTTTTGGGACTTACTAGATTGGCTGAGAATGGAGGATACAAGAGTCCCCTCCAGCTGAGCTCTAGTCTTTTCTAGCTAATTTCTAAGGTGGTTTTTTTTCCTCTCTCACATTGCCATTAGATCAGAGGGGTGAGCATTTGATCCTGGAGTGATAGAGTCAAGGTATATAAAAAATCTGCTAATCAAAGTTTCCCATATGAAGAGACCAGAACCCCATTTTATTAATCAGGAGCTGATGTAGTTTTCCTCTACCAAGAGGAACATATGTAAACTTTGTATCTCCAAAGAAGACTAGGAAAGTGTCCTGTGAAATTTTGAAACGATGACAACAACAACAATTAGACAGCACAGAATTAGGTGAACCTGTCTTGTCCCTTGGCGTAGGACCAATGGAACTGGCAGATTGCAACCTAAATAAAGAAACCAGGTACAATACCAGATGCAATTAACCAGTGTAACAACTTGCCTTCAGAAATCATGGGTGCTCCATCACTGGAGGTTTTTAAGAAGAGACTACACAGTCACTTGTCTGAAATGGTATAGGTATTCCTGCTTGAGCAGGGGGCTGTACTAGAAGGCCTCCAATGTCTCATTCTATTCTATTCTATTCTATTCTATTCTATTCTATTCTATTCTATTCTATTCTATTCTATTCTATCCTATCCTATCCTATCCTATCCTATCCTATCCTATCCTATCCTATCCTATCCTATCCGATTCGATTCGATTTGATTCGATTCGATTCGATTCCTACATTAACATACTTTTATTAGTTTTATTGACCATGTTGCATCAAACTAAGCATTAGAAATATGATAATGATGATGATGATGGCCACTCATATATTAAAGGTAGAAGTGTTGTTGACTATTATGGGAACAAAACCGTGAGCTCATTAGTACTGCCACTTTTGAATGGAAGTGTGCCAAGTGTCTTCTAGAATCTACTCCCAATGTTTCTATAACATATTTCTCTCTTGTTAACATCTCCATGATGTACTTTGCCCTTGTTATGGCTATTGCGGCTTAGCTCTGAGTGCCATTTTTACTGGCTATTTTGAAACTCCATTCTTGTCTAAGAACCCTGGTCAGGACTGCTGGCTGCTTCTAATTAAAAATGGAGCTTCCACAAGATGTAGGTGTAGGAGGTTCTGAAATGAAACAACAAAGAGATCTGTAATATTTTTGGTAAGAGATTTATTTCTAATTTATTAATAGTTTTATTTAAACGTATTGGTTACCCAACTCTAGTGGAGATCTGAATAAAACAAACATGACAGAAACTGATCATAATAAGACCCTGAGAAGATCAAATAGCTGTAACTTTTCAGTGCAAACACAAGCCTATAAGGAGATAATATGTAGCATAAGAAAAAAAAAGTATTATACTCATGGTCTTCACCTGAAGATGTTGAGACTTTTACCTGGAACGAGGGGAGGGGGAGGGGGGTAAAGTTCTCAAATAACTGTTCTCAGCCCTATCCTCTATTAACTTATACAATCTTCAATACTTTGATGGCAATCAATTACATAATTTAGAGGAGTAGTTTAATTGATTTGCCTGAAAGTTCTTATTACTGAAAGATCGTCAGTTCTGGTGTTATGAAAAAGAGCAAAAAATGTTTCTCTCCCAAGATTTTTGAAACACTTTTGTGACCCTGTCCCCTTGTTTTCTTCTTCCAATGTAAAATGCTCCAATCTTTCTTGTTGGCTTGAATATTTAATATGTATTTTTCCTATCTGTTTCTCAGTTTTTAATATAGCCTTATCAATTTCTGCAATTTATAGAGTGCTATAGGAATTTTATAGAAATCACTTCATTATTCCAGCTCAGGATTTCTTATGCTTGGTGAATTACAAAAAATATCCTAAATTAAGGGGGAGAAACTCAGATTTTTAAAAATATTCAATTTTATTTATTTTGATTGGACACATCTTAATACAACTCTTCAGATCAGCATCCCTCCATATATGTTGGATTCCAAATCCCATACCTCCTGATCAATATTGCCTTAGATTGGACAAGGCTAATTAAACATGTAGTCCTTTTTTCCACAGAAAATATATGGGTATTTTAAACATAAAAATGAAAATTATGGTTAAATATAAAATCTGATAGAAATATTTGGTTTATTACATGTTAAACTACTTGCAATGTGATAAATTCAGAACGAATAACAACTTTTAATTTATGTGTATTGAACTCTGTATGCCGATATAGACTTTCAGCCTTGGGCTTTCCACAATCAAAAATTATACAGGATTTTAATCCTGTGATTCATACAATTAATCATCTTGGTTTATGAAACTAGCAACTCTCATTTCTTGGACTCTTGCCATGCTACCATTGTTTGTGGCTGAAGAGCCTGGGAAGTGGCTAAGAGCTGGAAGTACAAAGTTTATCTGATTAAACTGAAAAAAATGGTGTTCAACAGGGTTGAGATTATTATTAATTAAGTCTACTATGTTAAATAAGTTGTGATTGTTATTGAGATAATATTCAGAAGCATAAAAGCATTATGACACAATGTATTTCTTTTACCCAGTGATGTTATTCTTCTTTAGGTCAGAGGTTATTACTGAATGAAGCTGCCCCTTACATTTATTTGGGTTTCCTGCCTTTAAAAGTCCATACATTGCCCACTGATTTTGTCAGAGCATCTTTCACCTCCTTGTTCCTCAGGCTGTAGATCAGAGGGTTGAGCATGGGGATCACGACTGTGTAGAACATAGAGGCCCATTTGTCTTGGTCCATGGAGTAGCTGGAGGTGGGCCGAATGTACATGAAGACTATGGTCCCGTGGAATATCCCAACAGCTGCCAGGTGAGAAGCACAGGTGGAAAATGCCTTGCGCCTACCCTCAGCCGAGTGCATTCTTAAGATTGTAACCACAATATAAACATAGGATATAAGACTCATACAAATGCTGCATGCTTCAATGAAGCCATCAAGGATAAGTAGCACAAGCTCATTCAAATAGGTGTCAGAACAGGAGAGTACAAACAGTGGAGGCATGTCACAGAAGAAATGATTAATGAGATTTGACCTGCAGAATGTGAGTAGGAATGTAGAGGAAGTGTATACTATTGTATCCATTAAGCCTATGCAATATGCAAAAGCAATCAGTTGTTGGCAGAGCATTTTGGACATTTTAGCTGAATACAGAAGTGGATTACAGATAGCCACATACCTGTCATAGGCCATCACAGCCAACAAAACACACTCTATGTCTACAAAAAACACATAGAAAAAGAGCTGTGTAGCACAGGCATTGAAAGAAATCCTTTTAGTTTCACTTAATAAATCAATCAGCATTCTAGGAGCAATGGTTGAGGAACAGCAGAGGTCAACAAAGGAGAGGTTGCCCAGGAAGTAATACATGGGTTTGTGAAGTTGGGTACTAGTGCATATCAATAGAATCATCCCAACATTCCCTAACACAGCAATGACATAAATTGAGAGGAAAATAAAAAAAAGAACAAGCTGCATTTTGGGATTGTCTGTGAATCCCTGAAGAATAAATTCAGTAATGACAGAATCATTTCCTTTATCCATGATCTTTCTCAATGGGTGCTGGGTTCAGAATATTAGCTGAATCTGAAATGTCTTTTTTTTAATCTATCAAAGGAAGGAAAGAAGATTTGCTTTCTTTAGAGTTCTATCTAACTTGGCTTCTCTATAAAAAAAAAATAACCACGAGGACATTTCCACTTTATTCGTCTAAATCAGGCATGTCCAACCCATGTCCCAGGAGCCACGTGTGGCCCTGGAGAGCTAGTAATGCAGCACCACAAAAAAACCCCAAAATAAAGGAGATTTGTTATTTATATAGATTAACTATATTATAAACTTTGAATGTGGCACAAGACAAATCCTCTTCATTCAATGTGGCCCAGGCAAGCCAAAATATTGGACATGCCTAATCTAAATAATCATTTAAATTTGCATTAAAAAGAATACAAAGCAGGGCAGCTATTCTAATATTTATTTCATTTGCTGAGGCATTGCATGTGAGAATTCATATTAATAATTGTGTGACTATTATTATAAAAAATCTATGATGGAATGAATGTTACAAATATAATATTGAGTTGCTGATAGCCTCTGAATTAAAAATAAATAAATAAAGTCACCTGCTTTCAGGGTATTGGTAGATTCCAAACACTGTCATATTTCTTGTTTCACTTAATGCATTTGACTGTCATATTTGTAGATTATAAATTTTTAAAACTATTTTCATTGAATATCATTGCTATCCTTCTGATTCTGGGGTGTCTTTTGCATACGTTGAAAGCACTACTGATTTTTATATGGTCCCAAATACGGACAGAAATAATTTCATCTGAAAACACCTAAGCTGAGTACAATAACTTCTCATCTGATGTAGTTGTCTATATATTAATTCTTTCTCACAAACGTAAGTTACAAATATTTTAATATACAGATTACTAGAGTCTCTTATTTGAAGTCCTTCATTCTGGCTCAAATCCAGAGTCAAATAAGAGGTTTTAATAATTTACTATGTACTAAAATATTTGTAGGTCGGTTTCATTCATGAGACCTGTATGGCAGCATCCAAAATTAACAGAACCATTTAGATAATTGTAAAGGGGGAGCTGCCTACATCTCCTGCTTAAATGGTAAGAAGAAGAATGAACTAACTGGCTGAGTTGCTAAACTATCTCATGATAGTTTAGTAATTCTAAACAGATGTCATAGAAAAATCTCCAGTTAGAAAGTGGGAATAACCTGTCACCATTTGGGGGGTGGGGAAGTGTCTCCTTTTCCCTCCCTTCCCAACTTGTGAAAGATAAAATGAGAAGCACAAGACCACTGTAACTGTGAGACTTCCTTTTGCTTTTCAAAGACTGGACACACCACAGCATAGAAGCGAACTGTACACAATGTTCCACTGCAGCACACACCTCACTTTATCTCTCTAACATAGGGTCCTGTATAACCCCACTTCATCATGGCACTCTTTGTTGAAGGGATCTTTACAATTGATTCATCTCTTTCTTTTTCTATTATATTACTAGAAAATAATCCCTTTTAGCACAGTACAGCAGAATACATCATTTAATATTCAATAAGTTGTTGTTTTAGTATCTTAACATGAGTTCAGAAGAAATCTTGATCTTAATGGTTCAGTCCAGGATTCCCAAACTTTGCAGAATCACAAATGCACATTGTGGATAATATCTGTGATATACAGATTAAAATTCTGTTATTAAAAGTAGGTTCTGTATTTAGATCTTCCCAACCTTGACATCAATGAAATCATTAATTTTATTCATGGGGTAGTGACAAACAAACTTGAGAACTATTGAGTTAATCATTAATTCATATCTTAAAAAAGAATAGTTTGCTCTGGTTTTTAAGGCATGGGTTGAAAAAGTGGGACATGAATATACTGTGCTAAGATCAATGAAATAACAGTTTGGCATCTCTTCTATTTTTATGAATCTAAATGATAATTAATAATGTAAATTGTTATTTATAGCAATTTTATCTTTTTAGAAAGAGATTGGGAGGGTTGTTATTGTGGGGAAAATAGAAAGAGGAATGAGCATTAAGTATGTTCACTATCTTGATTAATTTATAAAAATAATAAAGGCAAGATAAAAATAAATACATACTTACAATATCTATATTATACCGTACTGGGCTATGCTATAGTTTATATTATAGACACATATATTTATAACTTCAGTAATCAAGTTATTCTGAGAATAAATGGCTATGGCTTATATGCATGAAAACTGTAAAGGCAAGATATAAAAGTTTGCCTTTAGCACCAGTACATGTACTAAAAATCCTTCCCAGAGTTAACAAACATACCTGAAAATGATGGAGTTTTCTCTCTTACAGACTCTGTAAGTAGGCAAAAAGATCTTATATGTCTTTTGAGACCATCTGGGATATAATCCCTGATGGACTTCAATATACCATTTGGATAGAAACACTTTAAGTACCAATAATTAACTTTCTTGCTTTGTTGTGATTTAATTTTTTAATTGCAGGTTAGTTGCAAGTGAATAACATATAGGGAATTGTTTTTTCTGAAAGTTGTATTGTTAAATTTAAATCACTAGTTCTAAAGTTTTGTCTCAATTTTTTTCCAGTGGTAATGGCCATTCTGTCAGTCAGTGTCAGGATTCTTATCAAAATGGGGCAGTCTGCAATCTTATTCCCTGATGGAAGATTACCATACACAAATTGTCCTCTTTTTATCTTTCTCAAGAAAACAGTGGGCATTTCAGGTAACAGATGAATATATAGATATATTGAAAACTCTATGCTAATATAATGGTGAAACAATCAATGGTGAAATTCTAGTTCTAATTGTTGAGTGGCAATAATACAGAATCAATGTAATTTTCAAATTTCACCACAGAAACATGTACAAGTCATGTGATCTACAGACTATAGCAACCATAGTGTTAAATAGCGGGTTCTTTGGTGCAGGAATGAAGACGCATAACTGAGTACAGGGTAACTCATAGTTTATTTTGTGCAGAAACTGTACTGGGGAAATGGTTGCAACTAGCCGCAATATATAGTCTAGCCCCTAGGTGGCAGCCAATAGGTTTGAATCAACCATTGCCGCCTGGAGATAGCCAATTGCAGCACAGGAGACTTGTAGTCTGGGTTGTTGGAAAGCCGTTAGCTGCTCCAGCAACCCATGTGGTATTCCTCAGGAGCCCAGTACATAACACATAGATTTGAAGGATCTGGATTGAAGCCGATTCCTGGTATAAATAAATATATAACATAAATCTAGGTTGTTGAGTTTGTCAATGGATGAGGTAAAGAAAGAAGCAGACAATTCACAAGATCATAATATGTGAAAGTTGCAGTGACTACTCTTGTCAAAACAGTTCATTTTTTAAAAAAAAAATACTCCAAAAGTTGGGCAATATTTGATTTTAAGGCTATGCCTGCCAGACAGAGGAATAAAGAGGATTAGAAGTCTGATAATCCTAACGGTACCTAAAATTCAAGGCAGCCAGGGACAGAAGGAGATGCATCACTGCATATCATTTATACGCAGAAGAAAGACTGTTAAGATCTGAAACAACCTAGCAACATATTGTAAACCAACCATATCCCATTTGTCTGTCTATCTGTCTGTCTGGTGTCTCAGGGAAATGCTACATGGGAGGGCAGAGGAGAAAGGGGGGCAGTTGGTAATTAAGCAACCAAGTGTGTGTTTGCTAATACGTAACTCTGGGAGAGAGGCAGAGAAAATGAGAAACTAGAAAGTTTGGCCACTGTGATGTAAATAGTTCTGTTTTTCCTTAGTTTATGTAAATATACCTGTACACAGTATCTATCATAAATACTTACACTGTCTCTGTCTCTATGAATTAATTGTCTGCTTTAAAGACTCACAGACACAGAGAACTCTGAAATAACTCCCAGCCACGCAGTGACATATCCCCAAGAGAAAAATGAAGGACAATAGCAGTTAATAATAAATGCATCAGAATATATCAACCATAAAAAGGCAGCAGTAGTATTTTTTGATATAGAAAATATTTTTGCCAATTTGGAATGATCTATCTTATCAGCCGTTTTAAGCAACGTGAATCCAGGGGAAGAATTTAAAACTTGGGTAGGGAGCGCATATCAGTGGCAAACAGCAAGTAGAAGTAAGCAAAGTATAATGGTCTGTGAGGAATGTTCCTGAGAGACAGGAGCTGCAAACTAGGCAATAGTCAGATAAAAAGCAGCTTAGCTCAGAGAAGCAATTGGGAGTATGTCAAACATGTTTCTTGGATTATAAAGGCAAAGGGGAAGAAATGTATTTTCATATATGCAAAATTTTGTTACATGTGCCGTAGCCCTCAAATTACGACCAGTTGCATAGTAACAGACCTACATTACAATAGACCTACCTGGGGACTACTTAGGACCCAGATACAAAGTTCCAATGGTCAGGTGCTTGTCACCGTCATGTGACCGAACTTCAGTGGTCAGCAGCCAGGCCACAGTTACATTCGTTTGCAGCATCCTGTGGTCATGTGACCATGTTCATGATTGCTTTGGCAGCAATCAACATTTACTTCTGGTTTTCAATAAAACTGTGCCTACAGTGAACCTTTGCCACAAAAAGGTTGTACAGTTGGGTTGGCTCACCTAGCTGATATGTTTTACAACTGTCATGAGTTACAACTGTGAAGGGCAAGCTCCACTATGGTTGTAAGTTGAGGACTACCTATACCACAACCTTACAATAAAGTTAGTGCTAGTATGTGTGGTTGGTGTTTCTTGCCTTGAGTACCTGAAAGGACTAACACAAAAGTGCTAGGCCAGGTGCCCGCTTTCTTCCTTATTATTTGCAATAGCTTTAGACATTTTGGTAGACAAGGTACAGACAGACAAAGTGCTATTTGTCATTAAAATTCAGAGAGAGAAATACAAGTTGAAATGTTACACTATTTGTTATGTAACATAAAGTGCTATAAGACAGTTGATGAGACTTTGGTGAACTATCCAGAGACAAATTCAATGAAAATAAAGCAAAGACACAAACAACATGATAAGACTTTTAGAAAAAAAGTCTGAGAGAACAAAAAATCCAGTGGGGAAAAATCGAGACTTTATTTGGCATGATGCAATAAAGATGTACTTCAGAATAATTATAATAAAAAATGGAAAGAAATAAAAACAAGATATTGAAAAGTGGGAAAAATTTAAAACTTTTCTGACTAATATGTCGTGGGACAGTAAAAATTAATGTACTACCCCAGATGAATTTCTTATCTCAAATAGCACCAGTTCCAGTATCAGAAAAACAACAACACAGTTCTACTATTGTCTTCATTCTCTAATGCCTTTTACTCTCAGGACACCTGTACAGTAGTAAGAAAGACTTAATCACATATTTATTACATTTATATAGCCACCCATTTCATACTTGTGACTGTGGGTAGTGCACATAATTAAATTTACCACATACCCCTCAGACAATTAAAACAATTAAAATGCACTTAAAACTATTAAAAATTATAATAACAAAACCAGAGAAGAATGCATTCCAAGTTTATACATAGTATAACCATTTCACGGGCTCCACACTTCCATGGGGTTCCTAAGCCCAATGACAAGACAAATTTACAGGGACTTCTGGAAGGCCGATATGGTTGGGTTCAATCTGATTTTGGGAGTGTGGGGGGGAGGACATTCCAAAGGGTTGGTGCTATGGCAGAAAAGGCTTGTTATGTCAAACGAAGCTCCCTGACTAATGAGACTTCCTTCTACTGGGCCTGCTGCGATGGATAAATGTAAATAGGGAGAGGCAATCCCTCAAATAACTTGGCCCCATGCTATGTGTAACGTAGCGTGGTCACACACAGAGATGGACACTCGGCTGGGTGAAGAGACTTCTTTATTGATGGTCAGGAACGAAGCTGGGGAAAGGGGGTTACCTGGCGTACCTTTATACCTGCCCAGGTGAATACCAACCAATGGATTCAAACCTGGGCTTCCCGCCAGTGCAGGTGGCCAATAGATTTAAACCCTGGCTTCCCGCCAGAGCTGGCCATAGCCCGGGGCTGTCAAACTCGTTCAAACCAGGCTTTCCCGCCAAATGCGGTTATAGCCTGGAGCTGTCCAACCCCGCGCCTCCTGCTGTGCTGACAGTCTGTGTATGCTTTGGTCGCATACACTACACCATGTAGGACTTTAAAATGTCATGACCAGTTGGAACTGGATTCAGAAGCAAACTGACAACCAATTGAGACTGTGGAGCAAAAATATAACATGTGAAATTTTAGAAACATACGTAACTACCGTCACTGTTGCATTTTGCATTAGTTGAAGCTTCTGGAACCTCTTCAAGAGCAGGCCCATAGAGAGCACATTACAGTAATCCATCAGGGTAGTGAACAGGACCTGAGTGACTGAGAGTATGCCCATATGATCCATCCCATCTCAGAAAAAGACAACAGACCCAGCAAGAACTGCTTAATGAAGGTAGGAATTTTCTGGTGCCTTGGGAACACCAACTTTTGAAGAGTGACATAACATTTTAAAAATAAATTAATAGAGTTGATGACCCAAGTTTATTTTTTATTGGTACTTAGGGGAAAATGATGAAGCTGCAGCTACCTCTTGCTATAATGTTATAGCAACTCTGAATTAAATGAAACCCCTTGTGGGGTTTCAGTGAGCTACAGGTTTAAAAAGAGCATATAAACCTCCCAAAGGTTATGTTAGAACTGGGCAGAGAAGCATAATGACAACTTGGCACCTTATGTTTTTTAGCTATAAAGAAAACAAAATCAACTTCTTTTTACTACAGCTTGATGGCAATATATAAGCTTTATTATGATCATTATCACTTAATAATGAAGACTACTTATTCTTTTGCGAGATTTGGGAAGGAGCAAATCATTTTCCTTTGTGAGAAATGACTCCCAACATTGTGTAATGATATGCTTTATTGATGTGATTTTTTTTCATGGAGTGTAATTCACGGACTGTAATTTAGATAACTGAACTTTCAATTTAGCATCCCGATCATCCTCAAATCAAATTGTTTTAGTATGTTCTTCTGCTTTTCTTCATGGAAATAATAGCAGATTGGCTATATACGTATATTAGCTCCTTACTGTCAGGTAAAGTTTTAAGATGTTTTTCCTCTCTGATGAGCTGATGCCTTGTACTGTGTACTTTTAGCAATAAAACAGAAAGATCAAGCTTCCACACTCTTTGAAAAATCATGTTTTCTTTCATCCCAATGGATCTTTGAATGGTGACATATTTGGTAACATATATAAAAATCTTTTATTCATACACTTTTCTGAAAAGCAGAAAAATTACACATTTGCACAAAGCTGTTTCTCTTTCTCAGACATAATTGGGTTTTCAAGGTACTAATAAGTCCAGCTTCTTTTCAAGGAAAATGAATGATATCTCAGTTATTGAAACTTTATTTAGATGTATTAGAAACAGAGAAGGAAACGGAGTACATCCAGCCTCTTGTCCTCAGTTTATTATTTATGCCTTTTTGGATCACTGAAACACCACAATAATTATTTCCTACCTTCTGGTAAGTTTTAAAAGAAGAACTGTTTAAGAGTTTGGTCAGGGAAGTTATAGAATTTGATTACAGGGTTCAAAAAGATTTGGCATTAGTAATGTTCAGTGAAGCTTATTTAGTTTTTGTGTTTCTGTGTTATTTTGTGATGCAGCAACTTGATGGAATTTAGGGCTAAAGAGTAAGGATATGATACAACCATAGGTTATAGGGTTTACTTTTTACATTGCCTTTAAAATTCTTAGTATACTTCTACTAGTTCAAAGATCTAGTAGGAAAAACACATTCAAGACTTGAGAAATATACTGTAATTAGATTAAATTTTTAATTACATACAAATGTGTGTGTGTGTGTGTGTGTGTGTGTGTGTGTGTGTGTGTGTGTAATTGCTGAAGCTTAACAATGCTTGGAGATTTAATGAACTTTATGTAGGAACCAGATTCAAGCAATAATTTTTACAGTCTGGGATTCACACAAACCTGAGGAAGCTATTATGTTGATTTTGGTATCACTATCTTGTTATGATAAGCTTGCCCTCATTAAAAATGAATTTTGATGCAGTTAATTTGTGCAGCCTCCAATTTTCTTGTGGTTGTATTTAATCATTCATATTTAACTATCGATAATGAGGATTTTTTTTAATAGGTACTACAGTAGTGTGTCACTCAAATGGAAGTTCATTTTTGCTTACTATTTTCAATGCAAATTTCCTTGGAGTGTTTTCATTCACTGTTCTGCTGGTTCATCTGATTCCAGATGAATCACATGGTTCCTTTATATAATAATATAATATAAAAATATTGTGTGTTAAGCAGGATGAGAAATAAATACTGTCATTCACTTCTGAGGATTTGATCCAATATCTTCCCAGTTTTAATCCAGAATATTGATCTCTATATGAAATCTGGGTCCTTCTTTCCTTCCTTCCTTCCTTCCTTCCTTCCTTCCTTCCTTCCTTCCTTCCTTCCTTCCTTCCTTCCTTCCTTCCCACTCATTAAATTAGTATTATGTCTTGCCACAGTATACATTCTGTTTGTCATTTTATCTTTTGTTTAATATTGTGATGCTTTTATATTTATTTCATTTCAGAAATAAATTAACATTTTATAGTTTATGAACCTAGACCATTGTCTGTCTGTCTGTCTGTCTATCATCTATCTATCTATCTATCTATCTATCTATCTATCTATCTATCTATCTATCTATCCATCCATATCAACAGATCTACAAAGACACACAAATCCCTTGGTGTGCTGGCCAAGAGTAGCAAAGGACACAGCGATGATTACTATATCAATTTTACAATGTCTATAATTTCTTTTCAGATTTGCTAAAGTGGGGAGACCACACGCTATCAAGCAACACAATGGCAGGAGAAAATAATAGCATAGTAACAGAATTCTTTCTGATAGGACTCACAGAAAATCCTAACTTGGCCCCCATCTGTTTTATCATTTTTCTTCTGATGTATCTCATCACCTGTGTGGGAAATCTTGGGATGATTAGCTTGATCCAGATTGATTCTCGACTCCATACTCCCATGTATTATTTCCTCAATAATTTGGCTTTTGTAGATTTCTGTTATTCCTCTACAATAACTCCTAAAACACTATCAAACTTCTTAACTTCCAAGAAATCAATTTCTTTTGCTGGTTGCGTTGCACAATTGTTCAGCTTTGTCCTTACAGCCAGTGTTGAGTGCCTTCTTCTAGCTGTTATGGCCTATGACCGTTATGTAGCAATTTGTAAGCCACTACTCTATACAATCATTATGACTAAGAAAGTTTGCACCCAGTTAGTAGGAGTAACTTACATCATGGCCTTCATTCATGCTCTTGCACAAACTATCTCAACCTTTAGACTCTCTTTCTGCCACTCCAATGTTATAAATCATTATTTCTGTGATATTCCTCCATTGTTAAAACTCTCTTGCAATAGAACATTCAACAATGAGATTGTACTTTATACATTTGGTACATTTCAGGGTATTTTCACCTCAGTGCAGATCTTCATCTCATATATATACATCGTAGCCACCATTCTGAAGATCCACTCATCTGAAGGCAGGCATAAGGCCTTCTCCACATGTATCTCTCATTTGACAGCTGTCTTGCTCTTCTATGGCACCACTGTTTTCATCTATGTCCGACCCATTTCAACCTACTCACTTGGTCGAGATAAAGTTATCTCTGTCTTTTACACTATGGTGATTCCCATGCTGAATCCCCTAATCTATAGTCTGAGGAATCGGGAAGTGAAAGATGCATTGAAGCGAATATTAAGCCGAGTCATGTTACCTTGAGAAACACCTGTAATCCATATTTGTGCAAATTGTAATTGTAATTTCATGCATGATATTCCCAATTGTTCAGGAATTCTAATTAAAAAGAAATACTAACTAAAACATTCAAAATATTTCTCATTTCTGTTATGTACAGGTTTACAGGCTTAATTGAGCTAAAAACTGTCCATTTATTCTTGCTTCTCCTATGAGTGAAGTGATTACCCATGGCCTAACCTGAGGAAGAGTATTGTCATTCCCTTGTACCCAGTGAAATGTTCCTTAAGATACCCATACGCTAAAGAGAAAAGAGGAAGGGGGGATTTCTTCTCTTCCTTCCTTGCGGTACTTTGCAATAAAATAAAATAAATATTGATATGAAAATCAGAAGACAGATAATTTATTTATCTACATAAACAGTTCTAATAATCTCTCCTAGATTTTCCTAATACAGACATGTCAAACACAAGGCCTGGGGGCCGGATCCGGCCCGCAAAGTGGTTTCATGTGGCCCGCGAACCCATCCTGGAAACAGGGCAAAGGAAACCAACAAAATAGATGATGGGACTTACCAGAGAGAATACTTAAAAAAGAAACATTTGTTTGAATATGGTTAAAGAAATAGAAAGGTCTTAGAATATATATGTCATTCTAAGAGGGATGAACTTCCTAAATCAGACGTGTCAAACACAAGGCCCGGGGGCCAGATCCGGCCCGCAAAGTGGTTTCATGCGGCCCGCGAAGCCATCCTGGAAACAGTGAGGGAACGGCCCCCACTGCCTTGGCCCTGGCCCAGAGACCCTCCTTCTGCCAGAGACCCTCAGATCTGTCCCACTCCTGCCCAGGCCCCCATAGGCACCCTTGATGCCAATGATGTAGAGCTGGCCATGCCCACCCAGTAGGCCATATGCACTCTAGCCATGCCCACCCAGTAGGCCACGCCCACCCTGGCCATACCCACCCGGCCCCCCGAGGGCAACCGCAATGCTGATACAGCCCTCAATGAAATTGAGTTTGACACCCCTGTCCTAATACAAAGGAATCCTCTCCATCTAAAGACATCATCTGTGAGAAATACTTGATTTTCTGGAAAAATTTCTGGGGTGCCAACTGCCAACGTCATCAGGATGGAGATGCTGGGGTGGGGAGATTCCGTTTATACTGTTGGTGTCTGCACTCTGCTCATGGAGCACGCTCAGATCTGTTTGTTGAGGTCTGCCGTATTTCTTTGAGTTGTCGCGCATTCGCGCATCAAATCCAAGATTGCACCAGCACACAACCACTCTGCAATGTCGAACACAAAGAAGAAGAGCAACAACCATTTAAGATCCCTGGCATGAGAACACGGACAATGACCAGGGTTATGGCTACAACACATGGAGCTATAAACAATTCACTTTTAACAACAGATACCCAGAGACAAATACATCCCAAAAACGGATGCGCGACAACTCAAAGAAATACGGCAGACCTCAACAGACAGATCTGAGCGTGCTCCATGAGCAGAGTGCAGACACCAACAGTATAAACGGAATCTCCCCACCCCAGCATCTCCATCCTGATGACGTTGGCAGTTGGCCAACGAAAGCTTGATTTTTCAGCAATAAAAACTGTTTTAGTTTTTAATTCTATCCCATTTAAATTTAAATTTAAATTCCTCAAGTGGAAAAACTTTGTGTCTTCTATCTGCTGAATGAATATGAAGAATGGTTGAAACAACGAACACGTAAGACACCAGCACCAGGAAAAAGGGGTGAGCAGAATGAGAATACCTGCTCCTGGCATCAAAGCATCACTAATGAAGGTATTTGAACAAGCCAATTGCTGAACAGTTAATACTTCACAGTCAAAAATGGTTGATTATCTTTTTTTCATAAAATGGTATTTGCAGAGTGAATACTGACTGAACTAGGTCATAGAGCCAACATCCAAGTGTCATCTGCACACAGAACTGTTGTCTCATAACAACACTGTATCACAAGGGATGGCAAATGGCCGTCTATTGGTCATATGCCATGACAGCCAACAGGATGAATTTGGTACCTTCAAGAGACAGAGAAATGAGCATCTGCACAACACAATCACCAAAAGAGATGGTTTTATCATTTGCTAGGAGGTTGTACAGCATTTAAGGGATGGGGGTATAGCTCATGTCCAGGAAAAGGAGGTGTCTCATGAAGTAATTCATTGGGATGTGCAATTGTGGATTTCTTTTGATCACTAGTATAATGAAAATATTCCCTTCCAGAGTCACAAGATACATTACCAGAAAAAGAACAAACAGGCCTCTTTGAATTCCTGGATGATTGGACAATCCCAAAAGGATAAATTTCACATTTCACATCTGATTTCTACTTGCCATAATATATCCAGATTCATATACCATCTCCGTGTCTATGTGTTGTGTGAATCTAGATAAATAGAGAATTATATCCTTATTTGGATAGTATTTTGACAGGGATATTTCAAACAGTGAATATGAGTATTTAAGGACATTCAGATGGACCATTAATTATAACCATTTAGTTGTTCATATTCCTTGATTTGGATATTTTCTGCTTTTGCAATTAAACAAGCTGTTTTTAGAATTGCATAAGACAGATGTGTAAAATTTTGAAGAAAATATAAAATCCCAATTATAACTGCAGAGACATCAAAGCTTGTTAATTAGAAAAGAATTAAAGAAGGTACATAGAAATAAGATCCATATATACAAAATCCTATTAATTTTGGCAAACTAAAGTACACTCTCAAAATATATTACCTGATAATATAAAGCATGGGTATCAAATTCGCCATGTCACGTGATGTGTCGTGATGTATTGTGACTTTTTTGCATTGCTGGAGCTGGGGTGGGCAAGGCCTCTGCATGATGCAACTGGCCTGTGGGCTGGCAGTTTGACACCCCTGATATAAAGGATTGTAAATTAGATATTATTTGTTTAAGTACTTATTTAATTCTTTCAGAATTTAATTGAAATATTTGATATCTCCTTAGCTAGATTTTAGAAAATCAATATATATATATATTTATTATCTGTATCATCTATTTAGCTAAGATTTTTGTATATCATTTCCTTAAATGGACACATTTTCCAGTCATTATAAAACAATGTTTCTTCTTTTCCAAATCCATATATGGCCAAGTGATTTTGTCAGAGCATCTTTCACCTCCTTGTTCCTCAGGCTGTAGATCAGAGGGTTGACCATGGGGATCACGACTGTGTAGAACATAGAGGCCCATTTGTCTTGGTCCATGGAGTAGCTAGAACTGGTCGAGAGTACATATAGAGTATTGTTCCATGGAATATCCCAACAGCTGCCAGGTGAGAGGCACAGGTGGAGAAAGCTTTGTATCTACCCTCAGCAGAATGCATTCTCAGGACTGTACCCAAAATATAAGCATAGGAAACAAGGATCATTCCAATGCTGCTTCCTTCAACACAGCCAACAAAGGCAAATATCACTATCTCACTGATGTAGGTATCAGAACAAGAAAGAATGAGCAGTGGAGGTTCATCACAGAAGAAATGATTGATAATATTTGATCTGCAGAATGACAGTTGAAATGTACAGGAAGTATTTATCATTGCATTCACTGCCCCTATAAAATACACAAGAGTCACCAGTTCATGACAGGTCCTTTTGGACATAATGACTGAATAGAGAAGTGGATTGCAGATGGCCACATACCTATCATAGGCCATTAAAGCCAACAAAAGACACTCAACATTTGCAAACAAGGCAAATACAAGCAGTTGTACAATGCAGCCATTGTATGAAATCCTTTTTGTTTCAGCATAAAAATCAGCCAGCATTTTAGGAGCAATGGCTGAAGAATTACAGAGATCAGCAAAGGAGAGGTTACCTAGGAAAAAATACATGGGGTTGTGAAGTTGGGGTTCAACACAGATCAACAAAATCATCCCAAGATTCCCTAATACAGTAACAAGATAAACCAAGAAGAAGATAATAAACAGAGTGCACTGTATTTTAGGATTATCTGTGAATCCCATAAGAATGAATTCTGTTATGACAGTCTGATTTCCTTTATCCATCATCTTTCACAAGGGATATTGGATCCAGGATAAGAGATGAATCCAGAATTCTCTTCTGTTTATATCCTGAGAAAGAAAGCAACATGTTTAAAGTATTTCATCAGTATAGCTTTTATTTGAAAGCTATTCTGAAACCCAAAATTTACTATAAATCCTTGTAAGGTCATTGACCCTTGAGAAATCACAAACATCCAATTTTGAAAACTCAAGCAGAGGCTTCTTAAAGGTACAACACTTTATTTTTGATTGAAATAAATTGTGGGTGGGAACACAGTCTGAACACTGGCAGCAGTTGCGTTCAGAAGTGCCACATCTTAGAAAGTTAGTAGCACTGCTTTATAAATGTTTTTAGCCAATCAAAATCAGACAATAGAGTTATTACAATATAAGTAAGATATCTATCATTCCTGTATGTGTACATATTTCCCACGCTTGCATGAAATTGGTCCCTGATGCTAACGCTGATTACAGAAGTGAGATAGCAATAGTCAGGCAAGGCTACAAAATTTGCTTCTTTTTCTAGATCCAGATACAGAACCCCTACACCCTATACTAGCTATTATAATGCCAGTCAATAAGATTTTATCAGTGAAGAGGACCTAGTGCTGCGCGGTAGTGACCGGTCGTGGGCTTGTGGATTCTCTGCACCCCCATGGCTAATTTAGCCCTGTCTGGGGACCGTAAATGGGTCTAAGTCATCACAGAGAGGAGACGAAGAAAGTAGGGTGCTCCAGCGATTCTGGAATGGCAGCGACTATTCTGATTGACTTGGGGAAAGCCTTCTAACCTGACAGGAGAAAGGCTGGCTGTATTGTATCGACCAGCCCAAGCTACTTGCAACCAAAGTCTAAAAGCATTAACCAGCACAACTGTGAAGAGCGTGCTTCAAACTGGGTGAGGAATTTGATCTTCTCTTTTTTATTCTACATTTAATTTCCTGGAAAAGATCCCCAAGAAGCAAAATACCTCCAAAAGGGAAGGCGGGGGGTTTCTGCCCCACCTCTATACTAATGGAAGCTGCGAATTAATATTTTTATGGAGGATCAAAATATATGGAAGTGAAATAAATATAAAACCTGAAATTTAAAACTTAAATCTGGATAAACCTAAACTTGTTTGAATGGTTAAGACTCTCATTCTAAAGATAATTGTTCATTTTGGAAATTAAAAAACAAATAGTTGCCAACACCTAGTGGTAGATGAAGACTATGATAGCTATGACTTGGCAAAACCTGGGAAAAGCTAATTTATGTTTGTGACCTTCAAAGCTTTAACAACAAAGAACAGCTGTGACAAAAAAAGACAATAATCTGGGCTGTAGACAAAGAGAATTATAAATTTCAGAAAAAAACTTTTTTGAACTATTTGGATTACAAATATCTATTTAATTGGGACTCTAAAGCTATTTGCAGAGAAAAGAAAGGAAGAGAAAAACTCAAATTCTTGGCCATCATGGATCAGAGACATGTAGAAAGAACATATCAAGAAAACATAAATAGTTCACAGGAGGAAATATATAGTTTACTGCAACTAATTCAAACAACAATGACTTTAAACCACAAAGAAATCCAAAATAACTCTGAAAATATAAAACAATCTATTTCTAAGTTAACTCTACAACAAAAAAAATCCCAGAAAACAACAACAGAGAAGGAGCAGATAAAACAGATAAATGGATATAGAATTGAGAATAGAGACTTAAAGATGGAACTTAACAAAACAAGGAAACAGGGAGGGTCTTCTCAGGGTGCCACCGGTAAGAGATTGCCGACGGGTAACACCCAGGGATAGGGCCTTCTCAGTGGGGGCGCCTGCCCTTTGGAACCAGCTGCCAGTGGAGCTGAGGACTGCCCCCGACCTCTGTTCATTCCGCCGGGGCCTGAAGACCTGGCTCTTCGAGCTCTCTGGCCCAGGCTGAGGATTAATCTTATTTTAACTGGGGTTTTATTTAGGCAGGGACACATGTAATTTTTTTAAATTTGTTTTTAACTTTTGTATTTTGGTTTTTTAATCACCCTGTAAACCGCCCTGAGTCCTTCGGGAAAGGGCGGTATATAAATGTAATAAAATAAAATAAAATAAATAAAATAAATAAATTTAATCCTAGTGGGAAAAAATTCACAAGAATTGAAAAAAACAACTTATCCCTTAAGATTACAAAAAAAATCTGAGGACAAGAAAACAGATTGGATAAAATGGACTGTAGAGATGTCAGGAAAATTGGAGAGAAAGGAAATGATAAGAGAAGCGTAGAGAAAGAAAAATAAAAAGATTTTCAACAAACATGGAAAGGCAGAAGCACCGTACAAAGACACCTCACCTGATTTATTTTTTATATCTACAGCAACATTTATGAACATACGAACAAACGTTTTGATTCAGCAAAATACATTGATTAAGAAAGATACTGGGCAAAGGAAACCAAGAAAATAGATGATGGGACTTACCAGAGAGAATACTTAAAAAAGAAACATTTGTTTGAATATGGTTAAAGAAATAGAAAGGTCTTGGAATATATATGTCATTCTAAGAGGGATGAACTTCCTAAATCAGACGTGTCAAACACAAGGCCCGGGGGCCAGATCCGGCCCGCGAAGTGGTTTCATGCGGCCTGCGAAGCCATCCTGGAAACAGTGAGGGAATGTCCCCCATTGCCTTGGCCCTGGCCCAGAGACCCTCCTCCTGCCAGAGACCCTCAGATCTGTCCCACTCCTGCCCAGGCCCCCATAGTCACCCTTGATGCGAACGATGTAGAGCTGGCCATGCCCACCCAGTAGGCCATACGCACTTTAGCCACGCCCACCCAGTAGGCCACGCCCACCCGGCCCCCTGAGGGCAACTGCAATGCTCATGCGGCCCTCAATGAAATTGAGTTTGACATCCCTGTCCTAAATAATATAGTATGCTTTCCCCCCCTTTTTTGTTCTCTTTCTTTACACGAGTAATATAAAAAAGTTGAAATGACTTAGATAAAGGAAATGTTTTAGATACTTAAATGTGACTGAATTTAAGAAAATTACTGTATAGTGGATAAAAAATGTTTGAATAAGAATTAAAGGACTAGATGACTAGATGTATTAAATGGAATGTTTAAAGATTAAACATATTTTTAATTATGGTTAAAAAGAATAAGAAATTTAGGAAATAAATATATATTAGCTTAGGAGGGATACATATTTTAAGTAGTATGTTATTTTTTATGTTTCTTTACTCTTGCTCTCCTTTCTTTCTTTCTTTCTTTTCATTGTCTTATCTATTCCTTAAGAAATGTAAAAGTATGTGATGGTTCATATATAAAAATAGAGTTACATTTTTAAGTGTAATTAATTTTTTGAGAAAATCTTAACCAGTAAGAATACCTAGAATTTGGTGGGAGAAATAAACTAAAATAAGGACTATAATAGGATCTATGATAAGGCAACCAAAATGACTGGATAGAAAAGAAATATTATATTGATATGATTATTATTTTTAGGAATATTGGGGAAAAATTATATATTGAATTGTTATCTATCAAAACAATAAGAATTGTATTAACTCAATATTTGCAAAAAAGGATATTTTGGGAAAAGAGGAAATCAACTAAAACCATTATGTGGATTATGGATTATAGAAATCAGTTGTTAATGATTGTTTTACAAATGTAACCCAGATAACACACTGTTCACCAATTATTAAGTGATTTTTTAAAAAAAAATCAATAAAATATATTACCAAAAAAAAGATGTTATCAGTGAATATCATTGCCAATTGAAAATGAATAAGGAAGATGTCTCTGTCTGTCAGAACCATGACAGTCATTTGGTAAGATTCTCCCTGTACAGTTTACAATATTCTAATGCAAAATTAGATCTTTAAAATGATTTGTAAGAACATTTATTCTTATAACAATGTTCTTAAAATTTGAACATCTAAATGTAAAACTGAGCCCTATAAGTTTTCCTTTAGGTGAGATGGAAAGCAAGAGTTCACTACATTAAAGTTATGTATGTTATTAATCACATTTGCTGCGAATCGAAGTAAATTTGGATAAATGGAAAAAGGTACAACTATCATTAATGGGCAGGATTTCAATAATCAAAACGAATATATTACCACGATTGTTGTTTTTGTTTTCAACAATACCAATAAGATTGGAAAAGAAATATTTTGAGGGGCTAAATAAAATAATTTTGAAATATATTTGGCAGGGGAAAAAGGCAAGGATTAATTTAAAAATGTTACAGGATGCAAGACTCAGAGGTGGGTTTATCTTACCTAATTGGGAATTATATTACCAAGCTGCAGTAATGTCATGGATGAGAGAATGGATTTTACTGAGGAATACTAGATTGTTGATATTATTTATAGTTGGGATGGCATGCGTTCATATGGTATGGGAAAAATAGAATACACAGCTACTTCCAGAGACATCATATCAGAAATTCTTTATTGATGGTTTGGGAGAAAATAAAGAGGAAGCATTACTTGAGGATTCCAGATTGGCTCTCAACAATGGAAACGTTAATATTGTACACACCAATATGTTTAACATGGGAAACATTATAAGATATAAAGACCTACTAACAGATACGGGGAAGCTGAAAACCAAACAACAATTAGAGGAACAAGGAATAAAGATGGATTGGTACATGAGAACGTAAATACAATCTAGATATGAAAAAGATGCTAAAATTAATTTTGGGAGAAATTAAGTTAGATGAAATACTTATGGGAACTGAAGAAAAATGGATTAAAAAAATGTATTGCTACCTATTATATAGGGAATTAGAGGAGGAGCAAGTTAAGTAGTCAATGATAAAATGGTCAAGAAATTTTGGATATACGATTGAATTAGATAGATGGCAGCAATTGTGGGAAAGAAACTATAAACTGACAATGGCACCAGCATATAAAGAAAATATGTACAAGATGTTCTACAGATGGCATATGTCTCCAGAAAGACTAGCTAAAATGTTTAAGGACAGATCTATGAAATGTTGGAAATGCCATCAAATACCAGGTTCTTTCTATCACATGTGGTGGACATGTGCAGAAGCTAAAACCTATTGGAACGTAATCAAATCATGGATAGAAAAGATGATACAACAATGTATAGAATTAAGACCAGAAATATTCCTGTTGGGTATTTTACCAGAGAAATATAGCAAAGAGAACACATATTTGATTATTCATATAACCACTGCAGCTAGGATTGTATTTGCACAAAACTGGAAGGCACTGAAAGCTCCTCCAGAAGAAGAGGTGATCAGGAAAATAATGGAATGTGCGGAAATGACTAGATTAACAATGATAATTAAAGATAAGACAGAGTCAGAGTATTATGAAATTTGGGGAAAATTTTATGAGTGGGTGAAAAAGAGAATATGCTTAAAAGACAGCTAACACTAATTTAGATGGAAGAAAAATGAGGAGATAAGGGTATTATCATACCTAATAATATAGAGATTGAAAATCCAAGGAGAGGAGCTGCTCAGACATTACCCCTGAATTGTATCGGAAGAGGAATGGGAGGGAAGAAAGGAGAGAGGGAAGAGAGTAGAGGAGGGGGAAGGAAGTAGGAAGGTTGGAGGGAAAGAGGAGTAGTGGGGAGAAACGGGAGGGGAGTGGTGAGGGAAAGAGGAGAGGAGAGGAAGAAGAGGGAAGTAGGAAAGAAAGGAGAAAAGGAGAAAGAAAGTAGAGAAGAGGGAAGAGAGAGAAGGAGGGTGGATACAGTGAAAGGGAAAATGGATAAGCAGCACCCAAACTTACGTGTATGTATTTATCTATGGCGATATATTTGTTGACGTGTTTGTGGAAGAAATGGGAAAATAAAATTGAATATATACATATATAAAAATCACATTTGCTGCAAAAGTTGTATCACACAATTACACATAAATATGTAAGTGTGGAATTAAGTCCCATGAAATATCTAAGTATTTCAGTATTACAAATGAATCTGACTTTGGCAAGCCTTAGTTGCCAATTGGTATATAGTCAGAGTCATCTAAATGATCTTTTAATGTCAAATTCTTATACAAACTCAATACAAAAAGTCCCATATGATGGTAAAACATGTGAAATCCATCTTGAACTTATTTTTTTTATTTAGTTTGTATTGTTATTAATAGATAACTTACTAGGAATATTGCAAATGTTTCTTTCCTTACGTTCAGATTCAACAAGTAGAAGGAGAAAGCTTAAATGCTATTTAATGCCATCTGGGATGTTATCCCCTGATATTCTCAGCTACCAAGTTCTTGGGAATTGTTGTATCTGGTAATAAATGTGTGTGTGTGTTTATTTGTGAGTATATATGTATGTGCCCATCATTCTATTCTCTTTTGGAATAAGCTGCTATACAAAGTGCAGAAAAGGAATAAGAAATAGTATGCTAAATGATTTGAAAAAATGAAATGAGAAGTAGAAAAGAAAATCTAGTTTACACCAATATCATTCACTGCACCTCTGCATACCTTTCTTTCTCTGAAAATCATTCTTATTTCCACCATATCATTGTTCCATTTCACATATTATATATTTTTTTACATTTATCTTTTCCATGTTTTGAGGATTGTATCAACTCTATCTAATGATGCTTATCTTGGTCTTCCACTCATTCCCAGCCATTTCACTCTTCTTTTTATGTTTGTTTTGCAATCTGACCTTTATTCATTTTTTTCTAGAGAACCAGACCACCTCATTTACTTCTTTTATACTAGTCACTCACTTAAGTGTTCAGTCCATATTATTCACCACTCATTTATTCTCGAGAGTTGCTTCTTGTTTTACCACCCACTTAAGTACCCCATTGTCATTGCATTCAACATCCTTCTATGTCTCTCCTGAGACACCCGATTCTCACTTCTAAATAAAAAAGTGGGCAAAAGCACATCATGCACTTGTCCATTAATATATCTTTCAATAAAATATTCATTCCTTGTAACAGACCATATGCGACCTGCTATCTTTCTGCTGTCATTTCCATATACATCCACTTTCTCTTGTTTGGTAAAGAGACTTCCAATTTATTTCCCATAAATTCATCTGCTTGCTTGAGGTTTTCACCATATATGCATAATGTGCCATCAATCACTCCTTTTAACTAAATGTGCACAAATATTTTTTCATACTGCTCGTTGCATCATACAGTTTGCTGCAATAATTCAATCTCTCAGTCAGCAGTGGGGCATCATCCATGTACAGAGGTATTCACAAACATTTATGGCCCCATCCCAAATATATCACAGAAGCATGCCTTATACATTTATGTACAAATGCATTAAACAAGTAAGAGAACATTACACATTTGTCTCCTATTTTCTTTTTTTTTCTTCCTAGCATTTTCCTGCAAGTTCATGGTCTGCTTTTTTTTTGAATCAACCAAGTGTTGATCCATTGGTTGTGACAGGAATTGACTGACTGGCTTGTTACCCAAACTTGACACTGTGGACTATAGGAGAAAATGATTGACCTAGCCAGCTTTTATGCTTAGGGCTGTTGAATCATCTACTAAGCATCTAACTTCTTCTAACAACTTCTAACTTCCTATTTTCATATTTAGGAAAACTGTCCCACAAACCAAGTCTATTCACTTCATCCTGAATGTTCTTTAAATTGATACATTTCTCAATAATCTGCTGAAGAGCAAAAATCCAGTCTGGATACCTCTTGCCAGGTATGAAATACTGTACTTCTCAAATTTTGCTCATTGTCACCTTGAGTATCCTTTCAGTCAGAATTCTGAAAAACAGTTACAGCTTCACCTGGATAAAGGTGCACCCCACAGCACAAATATCCTCAATGATGAGCCTGCCTGCTTCATACCTCTGAAAATGTCAAGGATGTGTGCTCCTTCCCAGAGTGAAGGATCATGTGTTTATCCTCCATCCCTTCATTCCTTGAGTGAGCTTGAACTTTGCTCTGTTATTCTCTGGCCCCTTATAGTTATATCATCCTCTTATTCATTTGGCAGCTGGGAACATTTGAAGATAAAGCATTCCCAATCAAGAAGAAACAAGGTCCAGATGCAGACTATCTCACTATATTTATTGTTGACAGTGGTCAATACTTCCACAGGTGCAGATGGTCAATGCAGCAATATGTCTGCCTTGCTGTAAAGACGGGAAGGGCACATTTTTTTAAAATAAACCATCTACAAAGAATGTCTTATAGATCAGTTGCAGAAGGATGTTTCGCATAAAGCTTGTGTGAAAAGCAATCCTTCAAAGCTTTGCATTGTCTTTATATATAGCAGGGCTTTTCAACCGGTAGTACACATACCACTGGTGGTACATGAACACTGGCTGGTGGTATGCAGTGTCGCCTTCCTTCCCCCCCACCTCCCTCCCTGCTCCGCTCCTTCCCAGCTCACTTGCTTGCAGAAAACATGCTGCTTGGTGGCAGCCTGCAGGAACCCTACCGAGGGTGCACAAAGAGTACAGGCACAGAGCAAGGCCCCGTCCTCCCCAGGGACTCATTGTGCAGCAACTGGATTGACTTCTTGTGCAGGATCCATGTCGCCCTTCCCCCCTTCTTACTTCTCAAGCAAGCGTGACCCTGAAAGGGACAGAGCCATCCACTCCCTCGCCAGGTAGGTGTTTGAGACTGCTCGCATCGTAGCCCTGAGTGACAACCTCACAACCGTCCCCTCCTTCTTTCCCCCCTTCTCTCTCTCTCTCTCTCTGTTGTGGCCTCACTTTCTTCCATCTTCTTTTCCTCTCCCCCATCACAAGTTTGCGATACCCCTCACAGCCCTCATGTTGCCTCCTGGGGCTCGACACTTTTCCCCACCTCCCTCCCAGCCTCCTCACTGGCCGGGAAAGCCATCGACCTGCTAGGAGTTCTCTGTGGAATGCAGCCTGTCTGTGGAGGTTGGGGCTGGCTGTACAGAGTCACCAGCTGATCGGCGGCCCCGGCTATGGCCTCCCGGCACAAGGGGTTGACGCAGCAAGGTCAGTGCATGGGCGTGACTTTATTTCCTCCCAGATGACACTCCTCAGGGCTGAAGGGACTGCCATGTCTTCCCAAAGGGACCAGAGGGGGAGGTTGCAGGGGAAGTGTGTCTGCCTGCCAGCTGGCCCGCGAGGCCCTGGAGAGAGTGGGCTTCACCCGGGATGATGTGTATGCCTGCCCCTGGCGTGCCGCGTTCTGGAAAGCAGGGGTGTGAGGCGTGGGTCCCTGCGGCCGGGGTCCTGAGAAGGCTGCAGCAGGTTGGACTGCCCAACCAGCCTGCCTGTCAGCCAGGAAGGCAGGAGGCCGGTGGCAGCTCTTGGCGCAAGCCGATCTCGGCTCTGCCTGCCTGAAGGTGATCTTCACTTACAGCAACCTTCCTCCCGCCTCTGCCCTGCTTCAGTCTGAAACCTGGCTTGGGAAGTTTTTCAAATACAGATGCTATCAAATACAGATAGGACCCCTGACAGGTAAAATTCATGACCAACCTGTATTAAATACAGGAAGGCTAAAGGTAGAGATCATCCTATGTAATTTCATTTCACAGTTATTTAGTCATAATGCAACAGCATGTTTCCAGTTGATTGGAAGAAGATGAACTTGCTTGTTCAACATCAATGTTGAAAGACAGGAACATCAATGACTTATATTAAGTTGAATGAGATTGCTTTGATAGCTGAAATTGCAAATGGTGGTCTGCAAGCTCTAATAATAAAAATTAAGAAGCACAATGAAAAAAAATCGGACTAAATATAAAGAAGAATAAACTAATGACATTGGGTACAGTAAAACGTAGACTTGACAGTAAAGATATTGAATTGATTGATAGCTTCTGTCTTTTAGGATTTACCATCAATAATAAAAGAACCAGCAATTGTGACTAGCACGATGTAGGGAAAGCCTTGGAAAATTCTTCAGATACAGTGTGTTTATACCTACAAAGATCAGAATCACGCATTTAAAATTTTCTTTGTGACACTTTGTGAAAGCAAAGGTTGGACTTTGAAGAAGTAGCATATAAGGAATATTTCTACTTTTGAATTTTGGTTTTGGAGAAGATTCCTGAGAATACTGTGGATAGATAAGAAAACAAACAAATGGATAGCGCAACAAATCAATCCAGAGTATTGGGAAATGTGGAAGGAAAGGAAAGAAGGAGCCAAATGGATCAATTTGATTACACTGGTGTTAGATGCATTACTGGAAAACTTAAACCTTAAATCTAATCCAGGACAGATCATCCTGGAGAAAGTCTACCTATGTGGTTACTGAGAGTTGACACTGACCTATGGCATATAATCAAACAATCAATGAATGAAGAGCCAACCAAGTCTTAAAAGCATTTATGGACATTATCTCTGTAGACCTATTTACTGTAAAATTAATAGATCACAGACACATGTATACACATACACAGGAACACAAGCAATTAAGAGAATTATTCCTGTTCCTTTGAAAATTCATTTAGCAACAGTAAAAGTAGCACATTACCCCTGATAATATTTTTTTTAAAAAAACTAGTTGAGGGTTACTACTAGGGAATCAGTTGTTTGGATCATAAGGATTTCCTATATGAAGGATAGCTGAATGACCACTGAATCAAACTGAATATACAAGATCTTTGTTACATTTCAGAATATTTCTACCATTAACTGATTTGGACAAGAAGAACTGTCTCCAGATAATTTCAGCAAACAGCATAATCTTATGTTCAGGTATCTAGAAATGCTTTCAATCTTTTCAATTCCTAGCTTGCAAATCAGAATGTCATGGGATCTTTTGCCAAATCTTTTGCTGAAATCATGATATATCTACTACACAACTTGCTAAGGAAGTTACCTGCTCAAAATTAATGTGTTAGAATGGCAAGACTTATTCTTGATCAATCCATCCTGACCTGTATTTATTACTGCACTATTTTTAAAAATACTTGCATATCTTTTAATGATCTAATCTCAATCTGACCAGATTCACTTGTCTGTAGATCATAGGATCTTTCTTTTTAAATGGATCCACTTTTAAAGGTTTGCTATACACAGGTCTGTTTCATCACTGTGTGTCCAGGAAGCCGCACTACAAGCAGAAGCAAAATGGATTGTATATTGATGAAGCGTAAGAATTCCCCTATCTGAAAGAACTTGCCACAAATTCTATAGAAAGGAGTGCCTCCACAGGACTGCTAAAGAAGAGCTGGACATCAGTTGCTATAAAATTCAGTACCAATAGTATGCTTCTGATTAACAACTGCGTGCTACTGTCCTCATAACCTGAGTGTCTCATGGGTATCTTCTTGACTATTGTAAAAACAGAATGATGTGCTAAATAAGTTTTTAACACTCATTCAGCAAGAGCCTTTTGACCTTCATTGCTACAATAATGCAGAAATGGAAATTTAGAAAGTGTGTATAGCTATGTACCACTATAAATGATTTAAGACTGAGATACTGCTAGATGACTTCCCATGTCAAGTTTATTCTGTCCTTAAATATTACTTAGGGTCTTTCCATGCTGCCCAGTTAAAATGCTGTCTGCTAGACCTTGAACCCTCAGTACTGCTCCCAATCCTGCCTCTGTAAACACTATTCTGGGTTGCCACTAAATAATGGTGTCTTCATTTCATGCACCAATAGTTAAGGAAATGGACTTGTGGATTCCCCTAGCTTTGTTTTCCATCCTTCCTGCCAGGCACCATGAGTCATAATCCTTACAAGAGCTGAGCCTGTACTGTGGAGGAATTGAGGTTTGACAGATAACTTGAATGGCAGGTTTAACCATCTGTCAAAATTCACTTAAGCTTGCACGAGTTTTGGGTCAGTGCATTGGAAATGAGTTTGGCTAACAGCTGAGCAATCGTCTCCCATTGCCGCTGCCAATTAGCTATTACCAGGTTTACTTGGAAGCTAAGTTAGTTTATATGCCACAGAGCATTAAATCTGTGCTCAGAATAAACCTGACTCAGAGCAGATCATCACTATGGATGACACAGCTGGTTTCACTTCTCAGGCTTCCCCCTGTGATGGACCCTCTTTCAAAGCCAAGACTTCTGATTCAGTTTGGAGAGAGTGCAGTTTGAAAGAACCACACTCTTCTCCTTCCTCAATCAAAAAGTCATCAGAAAATAGTATTGAGGAACTGACAAGAGATTGGTATGAGTGTATCAACCTAACATGATCAATAGGTGCTTAAGAACCCCACTCTCCAAGTGTGGATCCCTTTTCTAGGAGTTACTTGGCTTCACCACCCACCAAATGATCAATGAAGTGTCTTAGATTGTATCTGCAGTAAAATTATCATGCTTCCTGCTTCAGAGAAAAATACTGTTTTAAGGGTAGAAAAGCTAAGGTTTGGTTAATGCTGCCTCTGGTATGGATTGGAGATAAGATAAAAACAGTGTCATGGGGACATATCAGAAAAAGGATTGTTGAGGAATATTTTCCTCATGATTAAATCCAAAGCTCTTTGCTCTGATTCATTACACATCCTGATGCATTGTGTTATCAGTGGCAGCTAAGCAGAGCCTTGGAAAAATATATGGCTCCTTATAAAAATATCCTTTTTTATATATTACAGATCTGATGCCATTGAAGAAACAGATACTAGTCTTTCAACAGTTTTTAATTACTGAAGAGAAATGGTTGAAGAAAACCACACAAAGATAACTGAATTTGTTTTTGTAGGTTTAGTGGATAGTCCAAATATGGAGCTGCTCTCTTTTATTGTGATACTAATTATCTATTTAATTACACTGACTGGCAATCTTGGGATGATCATATTAATCAGGATAAGCTCTCAGCTCCAGAGCCCTATGTATTTCTTCCTCAGTCATTTGTCTTTCTTAGATTTTGGGTATTCTTCAGCTGTTGCCCCTAAAATGCTAGCTAACATACTGGCAGACAAAAAAAGCATTTCATATGCTAATTGTGCTGCACAGATGTATTTCTTCATTTTCTGTGCGAGTACTGAGTGTATCCTCCTGGCAGCAATGGCGTATGACCGGTACGTGGCTATCTGTAATCCTCTCCTCTACGTGGTTACCATGTCTCCCAAAGTGTGCACTGTGATGGTGGCTGGATCTTATCTCATTGGCTTGATGAATGCAGTGACACAAACAGCTTCTACTTTTCAGCTCTCTTTTTGTGGCTCCAATATCATCAACCATTTTTTCTGTGATGTTCCCCCTTTGCTATCTCTTTCCTGCACTGACACAAGCATCAATGAAATGATGCTCTTCGTTTTTGCAACAATCCTGGGTATATTTACTTCAACAGAAATTGTGGTGTCGTATGCATTCATCTTGACAGCAATCCTGCGGATTAACTCATCTGAGGGGAAACAAAAGGCTTTTTCAACATGTGCCTCACACCTGGCAGCTGTAACCATCTTCTATGGAACAACCATTTTTATGTATCTGCGCCCAAGTTCCAGCTATGTTCTGGATCAGGACAAATGGGCTTCCATCTTCTATACTATAGTAATTCCAATGCTGAATCCTTTGATCTATAGCTTGAGGAACAGGGAAGTCAAAAATGCCTTGAGAAGGAGGCAGGCCCTGGAGACGGCTTTCTTAAAGGGCATGAGATGCTTATGAGTGCTGACAAACTGAAGCGTTTTTATCTAATCATACGATCTAATGTGCCACTCTGTTTAAAACTGGAGGGAGGTGAATTTGCCTGTATGGAAAGTATTCCTCAAAGCTGGAAACTAACCTGAGCAGGCTTTTTAATTTTAACAAAAATATATTTGAGGAAATACAGCATCAGGCCCAAAGACCTAGCATTTAACTAGCTACATCCTACTAGTATAATTAAGAATGCATGCATCTAGATAGAGGAACAAAGGCAGAAAAAAAGACTCTGAGATTACCAACCTGATAAACAAAAAGTAGACGGAATGAAAGACAAGTTCAGAACAAATCCCTAACTACCTACAGTCTACCGCCTGCCTTTTGTGGCCTCAAATACTGATTCAGAACTCGCATACTCTCCTGAAGAACACTTTGTCAATCGGTGGGCAAAGGCTTCGTGAGTCCATCTGCCAGCATTTCTTATTATGGGCAGTATCTGTTTAACAAATCCCTTTTCTTAAAGCATCTCTCACAAAGTCATACTTAATGTGTGTGCACTTGGGTTTAGTATTCTCATTCGGGAGACTTGAATAATCATTGACGGTTCTCAAACAAGACTGTTGGGTTTAGCTCATCTTTCCCAAAGTTCATGCCACACGGTTTCTTGGCAGACTTATGGAGGTGCATACTCTGTTTTTTGCGCACCAAGTTGATTTGGTGCACCTTCATGTAGGAGCAATTGTCTACAAGAAGAATGACATCTTTTGCTCAGGCTATACCCATGTAGTCAAGAAATGAATGCTTGTATTTCTGAAAAGAAAGACAGAATGTGTGACTCTGAAGTTAGCAGTCAGAATGAAAGGTAAAGAGGAAACCCCCAACTTTCTGTCTATGCCCCACTACTCCTTATAGGCAGCTGCTAAAGAGTCAGCTCCATTAAAATCACAAGTACAAGACTTAATTCATTGTAAATTGAAATGAAATGGTATTAAATGAATTTGACTGAATTTGCAGCTGCACCAAAACCATATGACTGAATAAATTAGAGTGGTTTCTTTACTGTATCTTTGGGAGTGGCAAAAGTTATGATTTTGTTTTGTAGCACCTCTTATCTAAATCTGTCCTTATGCAGAAAGGGAAAAACGGTAGTTATACTGCATATTCTGTTTAGTGTACTGAGTTTAGTTTCTTGAACTGAGCCTTCATTGGCAAATAAAAATATAATACATATTAACTTTGTGCACTGCCCAGTTTCATTTTTGGTGAGATGGGAAATTATACATATTTGAGAAACAAACAAATAAATTTTTATACTAATATTAAACAATAATTGGCTAAGCATATTCACTTAATGGAGAAATATATCTCATTTTCATGGTTTTAATATTGGGATAACAGAACATGTTGGATGGAATATAATCTATTAATCTATACTCGATGAATTCTGAACAAGAACCTATTTAAGGAATAGTGATGTCCTTTTTTTAATTTTAATTCCATTTATATCCCGCCCTTCTCCGAAGACTCAGGGCGGCTTACAAGCTTAGCAGTAGTCTTCATTCTATGTATATGCCTGCTTATTAGGGCTTTCACACACACCCCAAGCGGCATTATTACAAAGTCAGCTTAATTGCCCCCAACAATCTGGGTCCTCAATTCTTGTTCTCAATGCAGTCTAGAATGTTTCTCAAAAGCTGGTTTTCAGAGGTCTGGATGGTTGAATTTGATTCATATTGGGGGTAAGCATTTCAGAGAAATTTTCAACTTCTTCAGCTCAATTATAAATCTATTTCTATTATAAATCTATTCATTAAGGGTACTGTTTGATTCAAGCCAACATCTTCAGTTACAAAGAACAATATGGTAATGTTCACCAATGCAGCAGAAAACATAAGCAAAGATGTCTGTTTCATAGAAAAAGTGACAAGTTACCATTCCAAAAT
Source organism: Vipera ursinii (assembly GCF_947247035.1). Classification (NCBI taxonomy): domain Eukaryota; kingdom Metazoa; phylum Chordata; class Lepidosauria; order Squamata; family Viperidae; genus Vipera; species Vipera ursinii. Next base: position 117,297,157 of record NC_139512.1, on the reverse strand, counting down.
GTAGCTACTTTAGAATTAGCTGTTAAAGATATATTAAGCTTTTTTTAAAATCATCTTTTCTAAGGCATAATGTCCATTAAAATTTTAAGTGGCTAGGAATTATGTTATAAATAATTCTGTGATGCCAAAATTGCCTTTCCTCCTCCTTTTACTAAAACCTAGGTCTATTACAGAACAAAGCAAGCAATTGTATTATCAAATTATTATTTAAAGAAGCCAGCATTATAAAATATACATGAATCGTTAATCACACCTTAAGATAATGGCAAAAATGATTGTTTACCTATCTCTCAAAGCAAGCAAGAGAGAGAATCAAGGACCAAGTCTGAAATGGAGTTCAAAAGGTTGGAGGAGGGTTATGATTGTTTATATTCATTCAGTAATTTACACTTCATGTTTGGTGGTCAATATAGCAAAATATTCTCAATTTTAATTCTTGATAATATTGCCAGAATATCAAAAGTCCAGTTTTACAGCTAATTTTTCAGAGTACCTTACTCTTCTGGCAAATATATTACTTCATCCACACCATTGATTCTATTTACTATTCCCCAAAACAAATTGTGTTTCTTTGTGGAATTCTTGCTTGTCATTTCCTGGAGTGTTGTTATGGTTATGATTATGAGTGTGTCTCAGCCTTGTCCATTTTTAAGATGCATGGTTTTCAACTCCCCAAATTCTGCAGCCAAAGCATTGGGTCACTACAGGGGCAAAAATGTCCTTATCTCCTAAATCAGAAGAGAGGAAATCCTATTCTGTACCAATCAAAGAGAATATTTGTAGATCAAGCTTGAATAGTAGAGTCCTTGGTACCCTCAGGTTGTTTTCTTGCAGATGTTTCATTACCAAGTTAGGTAATATTAAGGATTCCACAATCCTAACCTGTGTTTAAAAGATTGGAAGAACATTTATCTCCTACTCATTTCATTTGGGCTACTGGAAGGGAACAGAAAGCCATCATTTCCCTTATAGACCTGGAAGCTTAAGAAGTAGAAAGAAGTCCAAAAGGTCTGCTCAGTAAGAAAATGGAGAAGAAAAGAAGGAAATAAATAAAGGAAGGAAGGAAGGAAGGAAGGAAAGAAGGAAGAAAGAAAGAAAGAAAGAAAGAAAGAAAGAAAGAAAGAAAGAAAGAAAGAAAGAAAGAAAGAAGAAAGAAAGGCTTTGCAGCAATTTCAGTAATGAGCCTAAACTTTTATGTACATATAAGTGTGGATGATAAGCACAGACCCTTTGAATTCCTGGGAAGGGGCATAGCCCACAGACCAAGATCCCATTCTAGACTGATGTCATCACACTCTTACAAGCAACAACATGACACAGCATATTTAATATTATTGAGGTACCCTATGTTTCATTCTGAATGTCCCCCAATTCTCTATACAGAACGAAAAATGACTAAAACTTAGTTTCTATGATTTTTGCTTGCTATTTGAGTTATTGTCAGAATCCATTTATATTGCATTCATAAATGTATGTTTAAAATACTGTGCCTTCCCTGGATTCTGCCATTTCTCCGAGGGGGAGAGGAGAAGGTGTTTATTCAGCCTGGCCAGAGACTGCATTCAAAGACCAGGGAAAACCCTTTTGATCTTAGGACAACAAAGTAGGGGAAGGGAGGGGGGAATCTGGTTTGTATCTCCATTTATTTATTTATTTATTTATTTATTTATTTATTTATTTATTTATTTATTTATTTATTATTAATTTAATTTATATACCGCCCTTCTCCCAGAGGACTCAGGGCGGTGAACAGGGCAATACATAAAAACTAGATACAAAAATTTTAAATTATTAAAACGTGATTAAACAATGCCCATAATAAATTAATACAGATTAAAAATTGAAGTTCATTTATAAAAATCCCACCCCGTCCCATCAGGCCAGGCCAGCTTGTTTAAAGAGATGGGTTTTAAGATCGCGCCGGAAGGAGCGGAGATCGGGCGCCATCCGGAGCTCGACCGGAAGATGGTTCCATAAATCCGGTGCACCGGATTTATCTGAAAAGGAAGGAGGCAATAATCATAAAGACACGGGAAGTTCCCTCTTTCCCACGAACGGGTTGACACCGAAGTTTAATTGATGTGGGTCTGACCAAATGGGTTTTGAGGGGAGGGGGTTGAACCGGGAACTCTTTATAAAGTATCAAGTTGTAACACAATGCCAGATCCTGTCTTGTATTTCCACAACTGATCACATCCTAGTAAAACCTCCTTTTGGACAAGGCCTGGCTCTAAGAGTTCTTTATTTTCCTAAGATGTGGATTGGGGTGGGTCCTGACAGTTATTTACTTTTAGTTTACTGCTGTTTTAGCCAATAGGGTCTAGAAAGTGACTTCTTCCATGGTTAAGAATAATGAAACTGTCTTTATTACTACTAGACATGGATCAGATAATATTTGACTTGTGGTGGGATTCATTTATTTAAGACAAAAGCAAAATCTCATTGGCTGAAATGCTCTCATTTGATATGAAAATTGATTTTGATGAAATCCCAATCTTCTTCCTCACCCTCTCAAACACAGATCAGATTATCCAATACATTAAGTAATTTTTAAAAATGTATTGAATATATTATTTGGGTATTTTTATTTGCTGTATTATTTCTCAAATAATTGCATTAAATATGAATAAAAGCTTTAAAGATGTGGTTTTGAATATTAATAAATGGAAGTCTTTAAACCTTACCCTTTTGGGTTAAGATAAAGAATGTCAAAATGAATGAAATTCTCAGATTATTTTATATTTTGCGTGTAATTTCCCCCCATCTCTTATTTGACAAATTTCCATGGTTTGGTTCCAAAGGCAACCTTGAAAAAGGTACAGCTATTAGAGACTTTTGTTTTTCAAATCTTGAATTATATGTTTATGAATCTTCTGCCTAGTATACAGGTAGTCCTCAAGTTATGACTGTAATGGAGTCTACCCTTCATGGTCATTAAGAGAATCACCACAGTTTTTAAGTGAATCTGGGGTTGTTAAGTGAATGCAATGGTCTTTAAGTAAATAAATGGTTGACTATGGCATGATATTGCCAAAAACTGGAAGTAAACACCAGTTTTTGACTAAAACATTGTAAAATGTGAGGGTGAATGTGACCTGGTTTCTGAATGTTTTGTTACCAGGCTAGGTAACATCTACAGCATTGTTTAGGGGATGTCAGTGTCAGGGAGGAGGGGGCTTGCATAAGTTTAGTTTAGTTTTAGTTTAGTTTTATTTGATTTCTATACCGCCCTTCTCCCTAGGGACTCAGGGCGGTTCACAGGGCATATATAAATAACGATACAAAAGTTAAAAGGAAATTAAACCAGTGCCCAGTTAAAAAACAACAATAATAAAGTACTAAAAATCAATTTAAAAACCCATATTCCCCCATCAGGCCAGACCAGCTAATTCAAATAAGTGGGTCTTCAGCCCGCGGCGGAAGGATCGGAGGTCTGATGCCATCCGGAGCTCAACCGGCAGTTGGTTCCATAATGCCGGAGCGCCCACAGAGAAGGCCCTCCCCCTGGGGGCCACCAGTCGACATTCCCTGACCGGAAGCACCCTGAGGAGGCCCTCTCTGTGGGCACGTACTGGGCGGAGGGAAGTTGACGCCGGCAGCAGGTGGTCCCCGAGGTAGCCTGGACCCATGCCATGTAAGGACTTAAAGATCATAACCAGGACCTTGAACCTCACACGGAAGACAACTGGTAACCAATGCAGCTCGCGGAGCAAAGGTGTAACATGGGAGTACCGGGAAACTCCCAGGACAACTCTCGCGGCCGCATTCTGTACCAGTTGGAGCCTCCGAGTGGTCTTCAAGGGAAGCCCTATGTAGAGAGCATTACAGTAGTCAAGGCGAGAGGTCATGAGCGCATGAGTGACCATACACAGAGCATCCCGGTCCAGATAGGGCCGCAACTGGCACACCAGGTGAACCTGGGCGAAAGCCCCCCTAGTCACGGCCACTATATGATCTTCCAGAGTAAGCCGTGAATCTAGGAGGACTCCCAAGTTGCGAGCCCTATCCACGGGGGGTAAAAGGTCACCCCCCATAGAAAGAGATGGAACATTTTGAATGTCCCGGGATGCCGGAATGTACAGCCACTCAGTCTTGTCAGGGTTGAGTTGAAGTCTGTTCCTCCCCATCCAGACCCGAACCGCCTCCAGGCAACAGGACATCACAGCGAGGGCATCACTGGGGTGGTTTGGGGTCGAAAAGAAAAGTTGGGTATCATTGGCATATTGATGATACCCAACTCCAAAACCACGAATGATCTCACCCAGCGGTTTCATGTAGATGTTGAACAGGAGAGGCGAGAGAACCGACCCCTGAGGAACTCCACAAACGAGAGACCTAGGGGCCGATCTCTGCCCCCCTGCCAACACCGACTGCGAGCGTCCCAGGAGATAGGAGGAGAACCACTGAAGAACTGTGCCTCCCACTCCCAATCCCCTGAGACGCCGCAGCAAGATACCATGGTCGATGGTATCGAAAGCCGCCGAGAGGTCTAATAGGACTAGGACAGAGGAATATCCCCTATCCCGAGCCCTCCAGAGATCATTCACCAGAGCGACCAATGCCGTCTCCGTGCTGTACCCGGGCCTGAAACCCGATTGGTAGGGGTCCAAATAATCCGCTTCATCCAAGACCAGAGGGAGCTGATGCGCCACCACACTCTCAACAACCTTCGCAAGAAAGCGAAGGTTGGAGACTGGACGAAAGTTGTTCAATCCAGCTGGGTCCAAGGCAGGCTTCTTGAGGAGAGGTCTCACCACCGCCTCCTTCAAGACGGTGGGGAAATAACCCTCACTCAAAGAAGCAGATATAACCGCCTGGAGCCAGCCTCGTGTCCTCTCCCTAGCTGCATAAACCAGCCAGGAAGGGCACGGGTCCAATAAACATGTGGTGGAGCTCAGCCTCCCCATAATCCTGTCCACTTCATCAGGGGTCACAGAATCAAACTCTTCCCAGATAACATTGACAAGACCGCCCGTGTCCTGATCGCCAGACTCTGCCCAGCTGGAGTCCAAACCGGTCTGAATCCGAGCGATTTTATCCGACAGATGTTGACTAAATTCCTCGGCACGACCCTGTAAGGGATCCTCCCTCACCTCCTGATTAAGAAGTGAGCGAGTCACCCTAAACAGGGCGGCCGGGCGATTATCTGCGGACGCGATGAGGGTGGAGAAGTAATTACACCTCACCACCCTCATCGCTGCGAGATAAGACCTAATATGGGTTCTTAACCGCAACCGGTCGGGTTCGGATCGGCTAGACCTCCAACAGCTCTCTAGGCCCCGTTTCCGACGCTTCATCTCCCGGAGCTCCGCGGAGAACCATGGAGCTCGCTGGGATCTGCACCGGGTCAGGGGCCACAAGGGTACAACCCGGTCAAGTGCCTCAGTGGCTGCCCTTTCCCAGGCTTCCACTAAGGCATCCGCCGAGTTGTGAGCAGTGGAGGCAGGTGGGGACCCCAGCGCCGCTTGGAATCTATCAGGATCCATTAAGCGTCTGGGGCGGTACCATCTAATTGGCTCTGTACCCCCACGGCGGGGGGTGGCAAAACGGAAGACCAGCCGCAGGAGGTGATGATCGGTCCATGACAGGGGCATAATAAATGGAGAGCCCCCACCAAGATCATCCAACCACCGTCCAGATAAAAAAATCAGGTCAAGGGTGTGGCCTCCCTCGTGAGTAGGTTCAGAAATTACTTGCGTCAGGTCCATGGCCGTCATGGAAGCCATGAACTCCCGAGCTAGCTCAGATGAACCTCCCAGGGATGGTAGATTGAAGTCTCCCAAAACAATAAGTTTGGGAAACTCAACCACCAACCCCAAGAGGATATCGAGCAGCTCGGGCAGGGCTGCTGCTGCGCGACTAGGCGAAATGTACACCAGCAGCAAGCCCAACTGCGCCTCAGAACCAAATCTCACAAAGAGAGACTCACACCCGACTATCTGAGGAACGGTGGTCTCCCGTGGACATAAGGTCTCCCTCATAGTCACCGCCACACCCCCACCCCTACCATGAGCTCGTGGCTGATGTAGCACCCGGAAGCCTGGTGGGCAGAGGTCAACCAAAGGGACCCCACCCTCTGGGCCCAACCAAGTCTCCGTGATGCAAGCCAGGTCCGCGTGCTCACCCTCAACTAAATCCCTGACGAGGGGAGCTTTGTTAACCACGGACCTGGCATTCAGGTACACCAGCCAGAGCTCAGGAGGCTGCACATCCTCGCTCCCGGAACCTCGAGGAAGAGGCAGAGGGTCGGAGCGCCTCACCGCTTGCAAATAGCGGAGACGGCCCTCCCGGTAACGATACGGCTCTCTGTCTATCCACCTGCTGCCATTACCAATCGGTAATCCCACGACCCGCTCATGAGCCCCGGAGACAACCACACCCCGTTCTCCCCCCGAGCGGTCGGACCCAAGTCTGGCCTGAGCCATGGTTGATTGGCCACCCCCCATAGCCAGACAAACCCTATCTCCCACCCCTCTCCCTAACCCCATAAAAAATTTGGATAAAAAAGTAATCAGAGGCCTTCTATTAAATTTGTGTTGACGGCCCCTGCCCCTGCCCAGCCATCTCTCAGGGTCCCAAAACTCGGGCCCGTCATCGAGTTTAAGAGTGTTTAAGGAGGCGGGTCGCACCCAGGAGAGGGGGACTCCCCTGAGGGCGTACAAGTCCATGCTGGTGTATTGTCGCATGAGTCTAGCAAGTCCAGGATAGGCATCCCATTAGTTATGTCCATGGGAGGATCGAAACATGAAGACAGATGTCTGGGTCCCCACCCAACTTCACTGCCACTCAGTTGGGTGCCCCCAGAGACAGGCCGCCCCCCGCCCTCTCACGACGGGTTGCAACTCTGTTCCTGGAGGTGGACCAGATATCCTCTGGGTAGGCAAACCCCATAGAGCTCCCACCTCTATGGGGCTGCAAATGGAAAGTCAAGCCACTCTCCCACCGTGGCCGATACCCAGGTATGTCCAAAATCCAAGGGGAGAGGGGGGAGGGTAGGCAGGAAGATGATAAATATATATGTCCATATGTCCGAGGCAAAAAGGGTAGGCAGGCCAGAATAGTGAAGATGGTCCAAAGTCGCCATCGTTGCTGCAAAAGCAGTCCAGAAGTGGTGCAGGAACCACGTCATCTTTGCACCATTATGATGACCCGCGGTCGTCTTCTCCGCCACTAAATGGCCTGAAGACGCCGTCACCGCCAAGATGACTGACAATCGCCCTCTCCACCGCCGAAACGGCCCGAGGGCGACACCGCCGCTGAAAGCGGCCCAAGGCGACCTAGGGCAACATGGGGACCCCACCGCCGGCGAGAGGGCCGAAAGCCCAAAAAGCGCCAAAGCCAGCCACCGGCCACCGCGAATGGGCCACACAGTCCCAGGAACGCCGGTGCCGCCGAAAGCAGTCCGAAAGCAGGCCCCAGAAACGTCCCACCAGCTGTTGGCCGCCGAAAACGGCCAGAACACACCATCTTTGCCGTCACCGCCGAACACATGCTGCCGCCGCTGCCGCCGAGCTCGGGCCGCTGTCGGCGCCAAGCGCGGCCCAAAGACCACCGCAACCAGCGCCGGAGACGACGCCAACGCCGTTGCCGCCATCACCGCCATCGCTGCCGCCCGAAATCGCCGCCGCCCGAGCAGACTCACGGGCGTCCTCCTCGCCAGTCTGGGAGCATCAAAGGCGGCCCAAAACGGCCCGAAGAGCAGGAAACGCTGGCGTCGGCCACGAGCAGCTGCGGACAGACCGGGAAGGAACAGCAAGAAAGAAAACAGACAGCGTCGGCCACGAGCAGCTGCAAATAGTCCGGAAAAGGCAGCAGCAAAGGAAACAGCCGGAGGACAGCAGGGCCAGCAGACGGGCAGCTCGGTAGATAAAATCTAAGTAGGTCACTGCCAGCTTCGTCGACCTCCTAATTGCCTCGCTGCCTAATGCCATAATCCCCCAATCCCCATCTCAAAAAGCCCAAAGGCTCATGAGGGGCTCCCAAGAGACACCTAGCAGCTGGTGCTCGCGGAGCTCAGCCGAGCACGTCCGCCATCTTGGGCATGCGTAAAAAAAGTTGGTTGATTGTCGGTGCTCCTCTCTGGCTGGCTTTGCGGTTGATTTGGATTCTGAGGGTTTTGTAGGCTGGTTGTAAGTCAATGTGTCTGTTGATGGAATTGCTTGTGGAGTGGCACACTCCTCCCCCAACCAGCAGTTCTCTTCCCAATGACCCTGACCTGATGTAACTTCCCCATCCACAAGACCCATCACAAGCCTCTCACTGATGACTCACACCTGACCATCACAAGATCCTCACCTGACACACTCACCTGAAGCCTTTATAAACAGAATAACACAGACATTGACATCCCATAAACTCCACTGACAATGTTCCCTAGCCTGGTAATGAAACATTCAGAAACCAACCCACAAACTCAGAGAACAAATCTTCACCCTCATCCTACACCTGAGCTATAGATATTCACTACTATTATAAAACATCCTCAAGTGACTGTGAGGCTCTGGTTATAGCACCTGAAATTCAGTCATGGAATTTCAGCTTGTGTGTGTGATCGGCAGAACTACAAATCTGTTTTGTAAATACTCACTAGTCGATCCATTGGAACTGCCTGACAGTTAAAAAAATTAACCAGTGGAGGTAGGCGGGAGGAGAAGGGGAAAGGAAAATGACAGCTTTGCTAGACTAAAGATGGTGCAGTCCTGTGGGAACCAAGGTCATTCCCAAAGGAGCTGGAAGTGGAGAGAAGAGGTTTCACATAGCCCACCAATTGCTTTTTTATATAATATTTATTAATTTTCCAATTTTACATTTAAGTATTTAAAAAGCAATGTGGTGGCTGGGTTAACCAATTGTTCGATAACAAAAGCTTTAGTACAAATCTCAAGTTACAACATCAAATATTTCCTCTCTTTTTCCCTTAACATTTACTGTCTCGTATTTAAGCTAATACAGTTCTTATTGTATCAATTCAGTAAAAACATCATTATTACATTTATCAATAAATTTTTAGCTTATATATATATATCTTAATTATTTTTTATATTCAATCTTCATAAACAACCCATATCCTGTTATTAATTTTTCCCAATTTTTAGTTTCCCATCAGTATTCCAATTTAACCTTTGATATTTATAATTTTCAGGCTTTAGGTAACCAAGATTTCCCTTATCTCAATTCATAACAGAATCTAATATCCAAAATACACATTTTATCTATTTGAATATAATCTTGTGCTATTTCCTAAAAGTTATCTAATTCCCACCAATCTTCTACTTAATAATACAATATCCCTTTAATAAATCAAAACCATTATATATATTGCCTGGGTTAATCAATAAATCAAACATATTCATAATAATTGATTTTTTTCTTTTAGGTCTAATTTTTAAATATTAAACAGATAAAATCCTTATTTTCAACTAATTCCCAAATATTTTTAAATTTAATGACCAGAATTCCCCTTATCTCAACTTCTCCCTTTAACCCTCTAATTAATAACATGAAATCCCCTCTAATAAATCAAAACCACAGTTTGCCATCACAGCCACCGCGGCTGCTGGAAGGCGAGTTCCATCTTCCGTGAGCTCCGCTGGGGGACCCTGGAAAGGGTTGAAAGTTGCCCTATAGGGGTGACGAGCAAGGAGGGGACTCCTGCTTGATTGTGGAAGGGTGGTAGCCCTTCCACTTGATCCGGAGCAGCCCTCCAAACTGGCAGAGGAAAGACTGGCTATAGTAATATGGCCTGTCACTAGGCTGCAGACAGCCGAAGTCAAACTTACCACCAAGCCCTTCAAAAGCAATGCGAATGAAATTGGATGAGATCTGATCTTCTCTTTACTCTAAGTACTTTCTTTTCCTGTAAAAGCTGCCTGAAGTATCTTTCCCCCTATGAGGAAAGAGGGAAGGGAATTTTTATCCCACTCTCTAAGAATAGTGGCGACTGACTACCCAGGGTAATTAAAGCATTAAAAGAATGACTTTAATCTAATTGGATTTATATGTTCCTGAAACTTGGGGATGAAAAATTTCCTATTTTTATTGGAGACTTTTGCTTTTATCTACAAAAAAGAAATAAAATTGGAAAAAGGATTATAAAAACTTTGGACTTAAAAAACTTTAAATGGCATTGGTGACATCTTGTGGCAAAGTCTGGTATTACAACTTGTTATTTCCTAAAAGAGACTTGGTTTGAAGCCCAGACCTTAGATAAGATTCTTTTGAACTTGGCTTGGCACCACCTGTGAGAAACTCAGCTGTAAGAGAACAGCTGGGTGGCATAACTGGCCTACATGAACTGTGAATGTAAACCTTTACTGATTTTCAGAGTTATATGTGGGGAATTGCCTTCCGATCTCTTTATTTGAGGAATGTTGGTTACTATATGACATGATGAAATACCTTGGACTATAAAATCTTGCTTGACAAATGCCTTCTACTATAAATATTATTTATAAGGACGTGAAAGAGAAGGATGAAGGCCAGGAAAAAATCCTTTCCATGTTGAAAGCAATACATGAAACCATTCTTTCAGCTTGTGATAAAATAAGACCTAACATAAAAGATCAAGACACCAGCTTAGATACACAAACCCAAACTTTGACTACAACCAAAGAACTAACAATGCAGAAGATAACAGAAGAAGTGGAACAATCAAATATTAAGACAGAGGACTCAATTTATTTATTTTATTTATTTATTAATTTAATTTATATACCGCCCTTCTCCCAAGGGACTCAGGGCGGTGAACAGGGCAATACATAAAAAACTGTATTTGACCAACAAATACAGTTAATGGAAAATGCAGAAAAGGGAGTGGCAACACTGAAAATGGAAAATACTTTCTATATAAATCAGAAGAAATTTGAGAAAGAAGAAAAACAGATTGAATGGAAGATAAACATATCAGGGCAATCATGGGGAATTGGAAGAATAGGGAGACAACTTAAAGCAGGGGATCACCTGCTGCCGGTGTCAGCTTCCCTCCACCCTGTGCGTTCCCACAGAGAGGGCCTCCTCAGGGTGCCACCGGTCAGAGAATGTCGGCTGGTGGCCCCCAGGGGGAGGTCCTTCTCTGTGGGCGCCCTGGCTTTATGGAATCAGCTGTCGGTTGAGCTCCGGATGGCACCTGACCTTCGCTCCTTCCGACGTGGTCTGAAGACCTACCTATTTGAGCAAGCCGGCCTGGCCTGATGGGGGATGTGCTGGGGTTTTTATTGGGGATTTTAATATTAGTCTACTGTTTTTAGCTCGGGCTCTTATTTAATTCTTTTTTAATTTTTGTATTCTGTATTTTTTATGTGCCCTGTTCACCGCCCTGAGTCCTTTGGGAGAAGGGCGTTATACAAATATAATAAATGAAATGAAATGAAATGAATACAAATGGGCTAGTCTTTCCAAAAAAGGGCAATTAAATGGTCTCCTTTATTTCAAATAACATATATAATAATAGAGGGAGATCTATTTGACGATCTAAAAGCACTGATATAAAAGCCTAGTTGGCAAACAAAGAAAGCCAGGATAAGGCCACCAATTGCTTTTATTGGGTAGCGCAATTTATAGCATAGTAGAGGGGAGGGATTTGTTACATTTAGTTACATTGAATCCCTAAGGATTTCATATTATTAATTAGAGGGTTAAAGGGGAATTTCACTTTTGACCGTGCCTATATTATGTATCCAATAAACATATGCTTTGAGGAAACTTCAAGCCTCGGAGTTCTGATTTATTTGGTTTCATTAGTTGGAACCTTGACAGTTATCTAGACCATAACTTTGATTTTAAAAATCCTGTGATAGATGGGTGCTGGATTTTTTTTTCTTTAGCTCAGTTATTGAATGAAAATGATGTATTTTTACAAATTTCCTTTGTTAAAGGTCATGTATTTATAAATCAGTTCAATATAAAAATTCAAAAACAGAATGGAAAAGCGAATTGGAGAAGTCCATTTTGTCTAAACAATGGGAGGTTGTATTATCTTCTGTACGAAAAGGGTTTTTATACCCTCGATTGCAGCTTATTTCAAAATGTATTATTTTTGATTGTGTTTGAAAAAGAATGAATAAATCACTGTTTTGTAAAAAATGAAATAAATGCTTCATTCAGGCACATATTTTTGTGATGTCCTTATATTATGGAAATATGCTCCTTCATATACTGATTTTGAAACAGGTTTCAATATTACGTCCATATTCTCTTGAATTGTATAGCTATACATAATAAATAACAGCTACACAATGGATTTTGTATGCTACTTTTATTGCCAAGAGTCATGTTCTTCAGCATTGGAAAGATAAATTTATGGTCTCAATTGCTCAGTGAACTTAACAGTTGGTATTACTTACAATTTATGAATAAGATTAGATAGGAACCATTAAAATGAAATACAAGCAACCTGGAATTTAGGAGAAATTTCTTAACAGTGGGGACAATTAACCAGTGGAACAGCTTTTCCTCCTGAAAATTCCATTATGAAAAATAATCCTGCTGTCAAACTTTACAGAACTTTGGGAACTGAGAGCTTCCATGGTTAATGGCTTTCTCAGCCCTTCAAGATATAGTGTCAGAATCCATTTATATCACATTTCATAATTGTATAGGTAGAACAACGTGCTATTACTGGGGATTCTGCCATCTCTCCGAGGGGGGGGGGAGAGGATGGTTACTAAAGCGATTTTCAAACAACAGGGGATGTTTTAACGGGGGAAGGGAGGGGGACAGACAGATCTGGTTTGTATCTTCATTTACAACTGAAAAGGGAAGCAATAACCATAAAACCAAGGAGAGTTCCCTTTCCCATGGAAGGACCTGACACCTAGCAACTGACGACAGCCTGACCAAATGGATGAGGGGAGGGGCTGAAATGGGAATGGTTTATATAGGATTGAAATGTAACCTTTGTCAGATTCCGTCTTGTATTCCCACAATCGATTCCTTCCTAGTAAACATTTTCCTTTTGGACTAAACTTGCATCCAAGAGTTCTTATTTCCTAAGATGTGGATTGAGGTGGGTCCTGACATATAGTTAACAGGAAACTTTCACAACACTTAAGGTAATTCAATGGTTTTGCAATGCCCAGTTTAATGGTTATCTTTTAAACAAATGAGATACATGTGAGAATTGGAGACCATGCTCACCAGATAACAACATAAGGAAAATAATATAATATTCTAAATTCTCTGGTCATTTCATTTTTGTATTTGTAATTAGTTCAATTTTTGTTATTTGCTATTATCATTGAAGTAGTTATACATTCATCCCCAAACTCATTTCATTCCAACTGATTTCTTGAAAGCCTCTTTCACCTCCTTGTTCCTGAGAGAGTAGATCATAGGGTTCAGCATAGGCACCACCACTGTGTAGAAGACAGAGGCCACTTGATCTTGGCCCAGTGAGTAGCTGGTATTTGGGCGAAGGTAAGTAAATATCAGAGTCCCATAGAAGACTGAGACTGCTGTCAGGTGAGATGTGCAAGTAGAAAAGGCCTTACGCCTGCCTTGAGCAGAACGGATCTTCAGGATGGCGGACAGAATTAAGGTATAAGATAGGAGAATGATGACCAAGGATGCAAGGGTGGTATACCCAGCCAGAAGTGATATGATCATTTCAGTGACATGGTGATCTGAGGCAAGTGCTATGAGGGGAGGAGTGTCACAGAAGAAATGTCTGATGATGTTAGAGTCACAGAAATGTAAGTTGCTTAAAAAGCATACTGTCAGCATGGCATTTGTCAAGCCGAGGAAACCCGAACCAGCAACCAATGTGACACAGATGTTTTGTGACATAATTGTAGAATAGAGCAAGGGATTACAGATGGCTATATAACGGTCATAGGCCATTGTGGCCAGCAGGAAACATTCCGTGCACACCAAGGCCGAAAAAAAGTAGAGCTGAGCAAAGCATGCATCAAAGGAAATTGATTTGTAACCTGTTAGAAAACTCGTTAGCATCCAAGGGGTGATAACTGAGGAATAACAGATGTCAGCCACAGACAAACTGCATAGGAAAAAGTACATGGGGGTATGAAGCTGAGCACTGATCCTGATTAATACAATCATTCCCAGATTCCCCAACAGGGTGGTGATGTAGATTGTGAGAAAGACAGCGAACAATGGAGGGTCCTGCTCTGGAGATTCTGAGAACCCCAAGAGAATGAATTCTGCCACCAGAGTGCAGTTTCCATCTTCATCTCTTTCCAGAGTCTGCAATCTGTTAATTGATTTTAAATGAAATTCCTTCAGTTTTCACAATATATTACAAGTGAGACATGCTTAAAAATGAAGTTCTGTTTACATTGATTACATCTGTTGCCTCTGCCTTGATGCTGTTCTCAGTCCAATTTGCCTATGTATTCTAATTCCATGGTTTCCCTGTTGTAAACTCCCCCAGCGTCCCTTAGGTGAGATGGGTGGTGTAGAAATGTAATGAATAAATAAATAAATTTACCTGAGATGTAAGAATAGAGACATATTTTCCAAAGAAATAGGTACTACTTGCAGCTTATATAAATATGGTGTTGTTTAAGATTACAGAATCATGATGGGAAAAATTTGCTACCCAACAGTAAAGCAATTTGTCAGTAAGAGGTATCTAGATGAACCCATGGTAGTTAAGCAAGTCCAGGAAGAAATTCTGATTGAAATCTCATCTGTTAATATGGAGCAAGAATATGTAAAGTGGCGCCTCCAGAAGTTTGGAATCAATTCCCACTGAACTCATGTGGGACAGACAATAGGAACACCAAATTGCCACGCTTCTAATGTGGGCAGCACTGAGCTGACTGGCCACTGCCTGATGTCATTTAGTACAACATACTTTCCTGTGCTGGAGGAAAATAAAAATAAGTCAGAAATCATTTCCTGCTCTTCAGGACACACAGCTCATGAGGACTGTGTGTTTGTGGATTTCTGGTGAGGGTATGATGATGACCTAGACATCCCTGAAAGAATGGAGAAAGAATTGCATCTGAGATTGCCAGCCCTAGGTTAGAGGATAGATCCTGACTGTTAATATCTCTCTGGAGAAAGGAGAGATTGTGGAATTGCTCACATGTACTCCAGCCAGGTGTTCATTGTGAATAGACTGTAAGAACTGAGGTTTCTGCTGTCACCCGGTCAGTGAAGTGGCTGGGATCTGAAGGATTTCATCTATGTCCACAATATATCTTACAGTATATGAATTGTGCCTGAGCCTCATAATCAATTTTCAATTTTACTGTTTTTTAAATATTAATAATTTTTGGAATAGCAAGTTTGATGGCATTCGCTGGATAAATTTTCTTCAACCCTTCATGAAAGAAATTTAAAGTGCTATTTTAAGGACTTAGCGATTTTGGGGAATAAACATCAAAAGGTTATTATGATGTTTTTGTAGTTATAAATGGACTAAGAGTCTAGACTCTAGATTGACTTGAAACAGGATTTTCAAATTAATTGAATGAATCTTTCCCACAGGAAAATGACTTATGTTTTGAATTCCAAAATAATCTCCCAACAATCCCCTGCAACATGATAGGATGGGACTTTGAAGGTTTTTCACCAGTGGAAGCTAAAAGGAAATAAACATTACAATTAAAGGAGAAAAACACCTATTTGACTTGTTAACAAGAATGGAGCAAAATACCTTAACATCGCTGTGAATGATGGTATGGACGAGGAACAAGTTATAGTGGATAAGATTGAAATAGATTTGAACGTGGATTTAATAATGATAAGCCCCAAGAATGATCTGGAAAAAGATGAAATAGTGGATTTACAAATGAAACTGCCTGATGTTTTAATAATTAAAGGGACATACAATCAACCAAGCAGGAGAGTGACTTGGATATTTTTCCTATATTGAATTTACAAGAGACCTGTTAAAATTTTGTAAGATGGTGAGAAGGGAGAAAGAAAAATAATAATAATAAAAATCATGTTTGAGAATATTTTTTGGAGGGATTCAAGATTAAAAATAAAGGGAAAGAATATAATTTGATCAAAATTAAAATATATGATATTTTTCTGGTAACCCTTAATGGACTTTTTGCTGACTAGGACTGAATGACATGGCATTAAGAATTTGTCTGTTGATAAGAGATGTGATTCAGAATGAAAAGATTGTTATATTTGAAAAGAAAGTGATAGGTTGTTAAAATTATTTATTTGTTTTTGAGACAAAGGAGGAAACTACTTCTTTATATTTTTTCTTTTTTGTTATATTCTTATCTTTTCTTTATTCTTCCTTTTATATTATTTTTCTTGTCTTTCTTTTTATTTGTATTAAACTTTTTTCTTTATATTTCTTTACTTTCTGCAGTGTGTATTATTTTCTATTTTGCATAAATGTAAGAATTAATAAAGTTATTTCAAAAGTAGTCTATGTGTCTGCCTTACTCTGTCAAACTGACTCAAGATACAAAATAACATGATAGCTACTGATAGACGTGGTCAAAGTACCTTAATTTTTCAGTCTGAAAATGAGAACATATACCACTGAACATGTCTTTCAACAGAAATGCTGAACATAAACCATAGTAAACAAAAAGTATGATAGTTTGTGATGTAATAAATAAATAGATAATATGACTTCTATCCACTACATCATTTAATTGTGAAAGATATTTCTACTATCTCACGAAACCTGTGTACATAAATGTGACATTTTTTATTTTTATTAAAAAATTTATAAAAGTTACAATATAAACCCAGCCCACCCACCCCTCCCCCCTCCCCCTCCCTCGCTTCCCAGAGTTGAATACAGGGTTACAAATAAAATAAACATAATCTAACTAACATTAACCAACTATGTAAGTAACCAAGTTCTTAATGCGCTTTAACTCCCTTTAAACTAAAAATACAAACCAAGTTAGAATATACATACCAATAACATAAACAAATAACATCCTTATTATTAAACTAATCAAAAATTTCACTATAATAAACTACTAATAAAAATAACAATATAAAATCTATTCGTAAGCTAAATGAAACTTTTTAGTCCCATATTTATTCTGAAAGTAATCTATCCATCTTCTCCAAACCGAAATGTATATAAATGTGACATTTTTTGTAGCATTGAGTTTCCACAAGCCAACATCTTGTTCATAGTTTCCAAAATTCAAAGCACTTTCCCAGTACTGACTAGCTATAATCCATCTGAATGGTTATAAAGGCAAATTAGTGTGATCCACAGGGGAGGGGCTTGAAATAGAGAGTGAGAAAGAGAGATTGCTTAAGGTCATTTAATGAGTTCCTGGCACTGGTGATACTTGAATTTCGTTCTTTCTAACTCAGCCTCTTTGCTACCCTGCTACACCACCTCACATAACATGCTTTTGCAATGAAACGATGAGACTTACCTTGCTTTTTGAGAAAGAACGTGTTTGCTTAAAAATGAGGGATTTCTCCTGTGGAAAAACAGGCTCTGGTTTCAGATGTTGGTTAGACTGTAGCATTTTCAATGAATTAGCAGATGACACAACAGCCTCAAAACTGTTAGTCAGGAGACTCTAATATGATGATGTAGTCTTGTTTCTGGAATCTATTCCCAATGTTGTTCTATAACTCTACTACAACTTGCGTGCTGATTCAGAAAGCTTAGATCTGCAATTTATAGGACAGAAATCACAGCTCTGGGGAAACTATTAATTGTTGACTTTGTGAACCATCGTATCTGTTATAGTGATAAATTTGTCCATTACTGTAATTATTGGAAAATGATTTTTTTTTAAAAAAAAGATCTTTGAAGAAACACACATTTGCACACATGTTTGCACGCATACATGCGCAAACAGACACACATTTGCACACGTGCATGTACACACACATGCACAAACGCACACACATACTGCTCACATAGCTCCTTTATACTTGCTTGAATTCAGAAGTTATTTATTTAGTTAAGAAAATGTACAGAGCAATGATATTTCCTCTTTTGGCTCTTTCTTCCAAACAAAATAGAACTTAGAGTAACATTAGGCATAACCATTCAAAAGAACAGCCTCTATTTGTATTTGATCACTTTTAAAAGACTGAAAAAGGAGTCAGTATGAAGTTTTGGAGTGAAAGCAGATTTTGATCAAAATAAAGGTGCGTCTATATTGGTAAAAGTGCTTAATTTCCACTAAATATACAAGGAAGGAACAGCCCTCCCTTCCCCAAGCTTACCACTGAGAAAAAGGAGAGAGAGAAAAAACAGAAGGAAAGATTAAAACTAACCACAAAGGCTCTGTGTCATTTGTCTTCTTTTTTGGCATGCAGACTTATAGTCTTTACTTAGAGTAAATAGAAACAAGAATAAATAAGATTTGCTGGCATAATATTTAACCAGAGCTTGGATTTTCTGCTCATGGGCTATTGAACACAAGGTAAATTCCCTGAAGGGCCAAATATATACATCTCTCTGGTCATGTATGACAATGAGGAACACAAGACATAGTTTATTCCCAGACCATTATGTAATGAATGCTTGAATGTCAAGGGAGTTTTACTAACCAAAAAAAACAGCAAACATTTATTCAGCCAGTGGTAAAGTGAACAAGGTGAGGCCATAGCATTACACTGGATCCCAAAGCGTCTCCAAACGTTTTCCACTAGCATCCTTAAAAAATGTTTTTGTATTGACATCACATAGATAAGTTGTTTTGGCTTCAGTATTATAGATTCTTGAAGGTACACCCATAGATGTGTTTATGACCCCTGTTCTTTTGGTGACACATATCCTTAAACTCACTTCAAGCTTTAAGTGTCTCAAAAAGTTGGCCAGCTTTAACCAGGTTAAAAAGCAATGTTTCTTGTTTTTTACAGTCTTTTCTGAGGAAAAGTACACATTTGCCCGGAAATAAGTGCCACTGGGCTTAGTCACTGAACATGGACTGCATTGTAAGCAATAGTTAATCAGAAAAAAATGTTAAAACTATGTTGTTGTTGTTAGTTGCAAAGTTGTGTCCGACCCATCGTGACCCCATGGACAACGTTCCTCCAGGGCTTCCTGTCCTCTACTATCTTCTGGAGTCCATTTAGGCTCATGCCTACGGCTTCAATGACTCCATCCAGCCAACTCATTCTCTGTCGTCCCCTTCTTCTATTGCCCTCAACCTTTCCCAGCATTAGGCTCTTCTCCAGTGAGTCCTTCCTTCTCATAAGGTGGCCAAAGTATTTGAGTTTCAACTTCAGGATCTGGCCTTCTAAAGAGCAGTCAGGGTTGATCTCCTCTAGAACTGACCGGTTTGATCGCCTTGCAGTCCAAGGGACTCGCAGGAGTCTTCTCCAGCACCATAGTTTAAAGGCTTCAATTCTTTGGCGCTCAGCCTTTCTTATGGTCCAACTTTCATAGCCATACATTGGCCATACATTGCAACTGGGAAGACCATAGCCTTGACTATACGCACTTTTGTTGGCAGGGTGATGTCTCTGTTTTTTAGTGTGCTGTCTAGATTTGCCATGGCTTTCCTACCCAAGAGCAAGCGTCTTTTAATTTCTTGGCTGCAGTCCCCATTTGCGGTGATCTTGGAGCCCAGGAAAATAAAATCTGTCACTACCTCCATTTCTTCCCCATATATTTGCCAGGAATTGAGAGGGCCAGGTGCCATGATCTTGGTTTTCTTAATGTTTAGTTTCAATCCAAGTTTTGCACTCTCCTTCTTCACTCGCAACAAGAAGCTCTTTAGTTCCTCTTCACTTTCTGCCATTAGAGTGGTAGCATCTGCATATCTTAGGTTGTTGATATTTCTCCCGGCAATCTTAATTCCAACTTTTGATTCATCTAGCCCTGCCTTTCTCATGATGTGCTCTGCATATAGGTTAAACAGGCAGGGTGACAGTATATAGCCTTGCCAGACTTCTTTCCCAATTTTGAACCAATCAGTGGTTCTGTGTCCAGTTCTCACTGTTGCTTCTTGACCCGCAAATAGGTTTCTCAAGAGACAAATAAGATGGTCTGGTACTCCCATCTCTTTAAGAACTTGCCACAATTTGTTGTGATCCACACAATCAAAGGCTTTAGCATAGTCACTGAAGCAGAAGTAGATGTTTTTCTGGAACTGCCTAGCTTTCTCCATGATCCAGCGTATGTTGGCAATTTGATCTCTAGTTCCTCTGCCTCTTCGAAATCCTGCCTGTACTTCTGGTAGTTCTTGATCTACATACTGTTATGACTCAGGGCCAGCCGGTGGGTCCGGCAGCCGGTTCAGATGTATCGGATGACTCAGATGAGGGGGAGGAGGAGGGTGTGGAAGACGAACCGGCTGATGATGGCTTGGAGGCTTTGCAGAGCCCTCAGCCGGGGACCTCTTCTCAGCTGCGTGAGCCCGATAGTGCGGAGGATGATGACCCACAGCTGGCCCTGTTCAAGGACGCCCGACGCAGGAGGCAGTCGAGCAGGAACAAACAAAGAAAGGCTGTGGGACTCCTCGGGAGGAGGCACAGGGAGACCACGCCCTGAACTCTAAATAAAAGGAGTGTTTGGGGAGGGGCTGGTTGCTGAAAGCAACCCTTCCGCTTGAGGATTCAAGTTCCAGTGTTTTTGTTTCTTGTTCTGTTAATTGACTAATAAATCTTGGCAGACGCTTTTCAGCCTTGGACGCTCTCCAGTCTCTTCTGTTTGAATAGGGGTTTGCCTTACTACAAGGCCGGAAGAGGGCTGGTTCAGAACAGTTTGCTTTCAGCCTCCCACCCCTTACTACTACGATGGAGCAGCTTCTTGCCGAGAATGCTCAGCTCACCCAGCAACTCACTTTGCTGGCAGCTCAGGTGGCTCAACTGCAAGCTCAGGTACATGCTGCACCCCCACCCAGGAGGAAATGTCAGATAGCTATGCCGGATAAATTTGCTGGCAATCCAGAACTGTTTCCTGCCTTCCTGGGACAATGCCAGCTTTTTATCAGCGTGAGAGCAGCTGATTTCCCCACTGACCGAGATAAGGTGGGATTCGTGTTGAGCCTTCTGTCGGGGGATGCAGCTCGTTGGGGCACGCCTCTGCTGGCACAGCCTAGCCCTTTGTTGGATAACTTTGGGGGGTTTTGTGACCATATGCGCCTCATGTACGAGGACCCGATTAAGGCGCAGACTGCCACCCGACGTCTGAAAGCTTTGAGGCAGGGTCAGCGCCCCCTACAGGCCTATATCAGCGATTTCCGGCTGCTTAGCCAGGATTCCGCCTGGAATGAGGCTGCGCTCGTGGATGCCTTCCAGGATGGCTTGTCAGAGGAGATGTTGGATGAGCTGGCCCGCGTGGACATTCCCTCAGACCTGAATGGGCTGATCCATCTTTGTCTGCGGATCGATGCCCGGCTGCAGCAGCGAAAGAGTCGCCGTGCCACCCCACAGACCCCTGCCGCCCCTGTTGTGCGTGAGCCCCCAGTCCAGAGGGAGGAGCCAATGGAGCTGGGTGCCGCCAGGTCCCGTCTCTCGGTGACGGAAATGGACAGATGACGATCGGGGGGGTTGTGTTTTTACTGTGGGGACCCTGGACATTTGGCTGCTTCTTGCCCAAAGAAGCGTCAGCGGGCGTCAGTGACCAAGCCTGCCCCGAGAAAGTCCTCTACTTTGCTGTCGGGAAACGACCCGAGCCCGATCTAGACGGTGTGATAGATCGGGCGACTCACAACGACCACGTCGAGCGACGCCATTCCGACGGTGCCTGTGAACCTCCACGGCATTTGATTTTGGAGGCACGACTGATCCTTCCTGGCAAGCCAGAGGGGATTCCGGTCCATGCCTTAATTGACTCTGGGGCTACCACTAACTTTATGGACTCGGCCTTCGTGGCCAAATGGGCTGTTCCCCAGTGTCCGGTGGATCCGCCCATGCTAGTGGAGACTATTGATGGTCGAGTGCTCCTGTCCGGGCCTATTACGGCCGCCACGCAACCAGTGTGTATGGCCATCAGTTCCCATGTGGAGGCCATTCAGTTCTACATCACTTCGGATCTGCACTTCCCCGTGGTCTTGGGACTGGCGTGGCTCCGGGCGCATGATCCACAGATCTATTGGTCTCAGAACTTGGTCACCTTCCCAAGTTTGCAGTGCGTGGACCACACCCGCCATATCTGTGCCGGCCAGGTGGAGGGTTCCTCAGGGGTTTCCTTGCCTCCCGAACTGTCCGACTTTGCTGATGTGTTCAGCGAGTCAGAGGCGGACCAATTACCCCCGCACAGGCCCTATGACTGTTCCATTGATCTAGTCCCTGATGCGCCTCTCCCAGTGGGGCGTTTGTACTCCATGTCGGAGCCCGAGTTGGCTGCATTGCGGGACTTCCTGACAAAGAATTTGGCTCGTGGTTTCATCCGGCCCTCGTCCTCGCCAGTGTCTGCGCCCGTGCTCTTCGTCAAAAAGAAGTCGGGCGAGTTATGGCTCTACTGTGACTACCGGAAACTCAACGCCATCACGGTGCGTAACCGCTACCCGCTGCCCCTCATCCCCGAGCTCTTGGACCGACTCCGGGAGGCTAAGATCTTCACGAAACTGGACCTGCGTGGAGCTTACAACCTCGTCAGGGTTCGGCCGGGTGATGAGTGGAAGACGGCGTTTGGTACTCGCTATGGACATTTCGAGTACACGGTGATGCCGTTTGGCCTGACCAATGCCCCCGCTGGGTTTCAGCATTTTATGAACGACATCTTTCGAGATCTGTTGGACCAGTTTGTCGTGATTTACCTGGACGACATCCTGATTTACTCCCCGTCGCGTGAAGCGCATCATCAGCATCTCCGTCAGGTCCTGCAGCGCCTCCGGAAACATCGGCTGTTTGCCAAGTTGGAGAAGTGCCAGTTCTACCAGGTGACCATCGATTTCTTGGGTCACCGCATTTCTCCTGAGGGCATCGCCATGGAACCGAGTAAAGTTGAGTTGTTGCAGAGTTGGCAACCCCCGCGTCGCGTGAAGGATGTTCAGCGACTTCTTGGATTTGCCAACTACTATCGAACATTCATCCCTGGCTTTGCTGCCTTGACAGCCCCCCTCACCCGGCTCCTGCAGAAGAAGACTCGGTTCCAGTGGAACGCCCCCGAACAACAGGCGTTCCAAGCTTTGAAGGACGCCTTCATGAAGGAGCCCATCTTGAAGCATCCTGACCCGCAACGGCCGTTTGTCGTGGAGGCGGACGCCTCCGACATTGCCATTGGGGCCGTGTTACTCCAGGCAGTGACGCCCAACGGTACCCTTTTCCCTTGCGCGTTTCACTCTCGGAAATTGAATCCCTCGGAGCGCAACTATACCATCTGGGAGAAGGAGCTGCTGGCCATCAAGGCGGCGTTCGAGGCTTGGAGGCATCATCTGGAGGGGGCGCGGCATCAAATCGAGGTCCGGACGGACCACAAGAATCTGGAAAGCCTGCAGACCGCTCGGAATTTGAACCAACGCCAGATCCGGTGGTCCCTCTTCTTTGCGAGGTTTGACTTCCGGGTGCGGTACATACCAAGCGGGCACAACCAGAGAGCGGATGCTCTGTCCAGGAAGCCCGAGTACACCCGAGTGGAAGACAAGCTTCCGCCCAGGACAGTGATCCCCGTCGAGTCTTTTGCTGCGGTGCGGGAGCCGGTGGATATACGGGCTCGGATCCGGGAGGCGCAGCAGCAGGAGGCGTGGGTGGCTCAGCGGAAGGAAGAGGTGGGGCCAGATTCGCCTTGGTCGGTCACGGATGGACTCCTGTATTATCGTGACCGGCTCTATGTTCCAGGAGGGCCACTCAGGGGACTCGTCCTCAGCCAGTGTCATGATAACCCGGCTGCGGGGCATTTTGGTCTGTTCAAGACTCTGAACCTGGTCTCCCGTACCTTCTGGTGGCCCCGAGTCCGACACGATGTCCAGTCTTATGTCACCTCCTGCGTTCCATGCAGGCAGGCCAAGTCAGCGACAGGGGCCCCGCCTGGTTTACTGCAGCCTTTGCCAACACCCAAGAGACCCTGGGGGGCTGTGTCCATGGACTTTCTGACGGATCTACCTCCATCCTCCGGCTTCACGACAGTGTTTGTGGTGGTGGACATGTTGACCAAGATGGCGCACTTCATCCCCTGTCGCGGCTTACCGTCAGCTCGTGCCACTAGTCGCATGTTCATCCAACAGGTGTTCCGGCTGCACAGCCTTCCTGATAGAGTCGTCTCCGATAGGGGGGCCCAGTTTACAGCCTGCTTCTGGCAGGAGTTGATGCGGGCGTTGGACATTAAGGTTTGCCTCTCGTCCGCGCATCATCCTCAGACCGACGGGGGTACCGAGAAGGTCATCGGCATCTTAGAGCAGTATCTGCGCTGCTACGTTAACCTGCAGCAGGACAATTGGGTGGACTATTTGGCCATAGCCGAGTTTGCCTTTAACAACTCGCAGCACACCTCCACGCAGATGACACCGTTCTTGGCCAACGTGGGTTATCACCCCCGGTTTTTCCCCCTTTCTCCTGTGGACTCACCGGAGCCGGCAGCGAACGAATTCATGGCGGAGTTACAGGCGATCCATCGGTTGGTGCGACGGCAGCTGGAGAAGGCCAAGGCCGACTACAAGAGGTTCGCCGATCGGTCGAGAAGGGATACGCCTCCACTATCGGTGGGGGATAGGGTCTGGCTGTCCACCAGGAACCTACCATCCACTCGGCCGGTGAGGAAGCTGGACCACCGTTACCTTGGACCGTTCCCAGTCGAGGCCGTCATCAATCCGGTCGCCTATCGTTTAACTCTGCCACGTTCCCTGCGCGTGCATCCCGTCTTCCATCGGTCCTTGTTGGTCCCCGAACAACCGGCTTGTCCACTTCGCCAAGCGGAACCTCCCCCATCAGGACCTCGTGATGGAGGCAGCACCCCCGAGTACGAGGTCGCCAGCATCCGGGATTCCCGCTGGCTGAAAGGTCGCTTCCAGTACCTGATCGAGTGGAAAGGGTACGGGCCGGAGGACTTCACATGGGAAGACGCGACCGCCGTTCATGCCCCTGCGTTGGTGACAGCGTTTCACGAACAATTTCCATCCCGACCGCATCCGGATCGGCAGCCCCGGGGGAAGGGCCCTGCGGTGCGGGATAGTGTTATGACTCAGGGCCAGCCGGTGGGTCCGGCAGCCGGTTCAGATGTATCGGATGACTCAGATGAGGGGGAGGAGGAGGGTGTGGAAGACGAACCGGCTGATGATGGCTTGGAGGCTTTGCAGAGCCCTCAGCCGGGGACCTCTTCTCAGCTGCGTGAGCCCGATAGTGCGGAGGATGATGACCCACAGCTGGCCCTGTTCAAGGATGCCCGACGCAGGAGGCAGTCGAGCAGGAACAAACAAAGAAAGGCTGTGGGACTCCTCGGGAGGAGGCACAGGGAGACCACGCCCTGAACTCTAAATAAAAGGAGTGTTTGGGGAGGGGCTGGTTGCTGAAAGCAACCCTTCCGCTTGAGGATTCAAGTTCCAGTGTTTTTGTTTCTTGTTCTGTTAATTGACTAATAAATCTTGGCAGACGCTTTTCAGCCTTGGACGCTCTCCAGTCTCTTCTGTTTGAATAGGGGTTTGCCTTACTACAAGGCCGGAAGAGGGCTGGTTCAGAACACATACTGCTGAAGTCTAGCTTGTAGGATTTTAAGTATAACTTTACTAGCATGTGAAATGAGTGCAATGGTGCGATAGTTTGAACATTCTTTGGCACTGCCTTTCTTTGGAATTGGAATGTAAACTGATCTTTTCAAATCTTGTGGCTACTGTTGAGTTTTCCAAATTTGCTGGCAAATTGAGTGTAACACTTTTACTGCATCATCTTTTAAGATTTTGAATAGCTCAGCTGGAATACTGTCACCTCCACTAGCTTTGTTGTTGCTCAGATTTCCTAAGGCCCATTTCACTTCACTTTCTAGGATGTCTGGCTCGAGGTCAGTGACAACCTCATCATGGTTATCTGGGATGTTAAGCTCGTTCTTGTATAGTTGTTCTGTGTAATTTTGCCACCTCTTCTTAATCTCTTCTGCCTCTGTTAGGTCCCTGCCATTTTGGTCCTTTATCATGCCCATTTTTGCATGAAACGTTCCCTTCATCTCTCCAATTTTCTTGAAAAGATCTCTGGTCCTCCCTATTCTATTGTTTTCTTCTATTTCTTTGCACTGTTCATTTAAGAAGGCATTCTTATCTCTTCTAGCTATTCTCTGGAATTTTGCATTCAGTTGGGTGTATCTTTCTTTTTCTCCCTCGCCTTTCACTTCCCTTCTTTCCTCAGCTATTTTCAAAGCTTCCTCAGACAGCCATTTTGCTTTCTTGCATTTCTTTTTCTTTGGGATGGTTTTGGTTGCTACCTGTTGTACAATGTTGCGAACCTCTGTCCATAGTTCTTCAGGCACTCTGTCTATCAGATCTAATTCCTTAAATCTATTTGTCACCTCTACTGTATATTCAACAGGGATATGATTTAATTCATACCTGAGTGGCCTAGTGCTTTTCCCTACTTTCTTCAGTTTAAGCCTAAACTTTGCAATGAGAAGCTCATGGTCTGAGCCAGTCAGCTCCTGGTCTTGTTTTAATGACTGTATAGAGCTTCTCCATCTTTGGCTGCAGAGCATATAGTCAATCTGATTTCTGTGTTGACTGTCTGGTGATGTCCATGTGTAGAGCCCTCTCTTGGGTTGTTGGAAAAGAGTGTTTGCTATGACCATCGTATTCTCTTGACAAAATTCTATCAGCCTGTGCCCTGCTTCATTTTGTACTCCAAGGCCAAACTTGCCTGTTATTCCGGTTATCTTTTGGCTTCCTACTTTAGCATTCCAATCCCCCATGATGATAAGGACATCATTTTTTGGTGTTAGTTCTATCAGGTGCTGTAGGGCTTCATAGAACCAGTCAATTTCATCGTCTTCAGCACTGGTGGTTAGGGCATAGACTTGGACTACTGTGATATTGAATGGTTTGCCTTGGATTTGAACTGAGATCATTCTATCATTTTGAGGATTGTATCCCAGTATTGCTTTTCCTACTCTTTTATTGACTATGAAGGCTACTCCATTTCTTCTGAGGGATTCTTGCCCGCAGTAGTATACCTGATGGTCATCTGAATTAAATTCACCCATTTCTGTCCATTTTAGTTCGCTGATACCTAAGATGTCAATGTTCAGTCTTGTCATCTCTTGTTTGACCACATCCAGCTTTCCTTGATTCATGGATCTTACATTCCAGGTTCCTATGAAGAAAAAATCTTTACAGCATCGGACTTTCCTTTCACCACCAGACGCATCCACAGCTGAGCGTCCTTTCGGCTTTGGCCCAGTCGCTTCATTCTTTCTTGTGCTACTAGTACTAGCCCTCTGCTCTTCCCCAGTAGCATATTGGACACCTTCCGACCTGAGGGGCTCATCTTCCAGCGTCATATTGTTTTGCCTTTTGGTACTGTCAATAGGGTTTTCATGGCAAAGATACTGGAGTGGTTTGCCATTTCCTTCTCCAGTGGATCACGTTTTGTCAGAACTCTCTGCTATGACCTTTCCGTCTTGGGTGGCTCTGCACGGCATAGCTCATAGCTTCATTGAATTACGCAAGCCCCTTCACCATGACAAGGCAGTAATCCATGAAGGGGTCACCTAATATATGCATGTGTATATAAGATATAAATAATAAATAATTCTGGGTACACAGTATGTCATTTTCAGTAGAGTAGTATAGTGTTTCTCAACTTCAGTAACCTTAAGATGCTTGGACTTGAATTCCCAAAATTCAAGCAGCTCCCAGCAGGTTGGCTGGGCTACTCTGGGCCTATCCACCCATCTTAAAGTTGCTGAGGTTGAGAAACTGGGGTAGGTAGTGCTTGGACTAATGGGAAGGTTTGTTCTAAGGCAGGGGTGTAAAATGGCTGGCCCCTGGGCCAGATGAGTCATGGTGAAACTGCGCCCACCCCATTGCCAGCAATGGGAAAAAAAAGTCATGATACGTCGCAACACATCACGTGATGTTGAGAGTTTGACACCCCTGGTCTAAGGGGTTCTTAGTGCTCTCTGAGCTTGGTTGTTTTCTTACAGATGTTTCATTACCTAAACTAGGTAACATCATCAAGGTTTGGTCTGCATGCAGAACTGGTCAAGGACCTGCAAACCGTATGGATGTTTAAGCCAAGGCCAACCCTAATAGAACCCTTCTTAGAACCCTTTCTGGTGAGGAGAATAAGGGATTCCAACTACTGAAAAGTCTTCACTTCTCAGGGAAGCGCTTCAGCTTGATGATTCCCTCTAAAGGGCAAATAGGCAAAACCCCATAGCACTTGGGGACCTGTTGGATTATGGGGTCAAATGGCAAAAGATCAGTGAAGGGAAACGTCTTCATGCCTTGGCCCCGGGTCTGTTTCTTACCTAGCCTTTGTTGCAGTGGTTACTTTGCCCTGTACTTAAGAGAAAAAGTGAACTTCCTCCCTGCCTACATCTTCAAGATGTTGGTAGAACATCTGCTAGCATCCATTAATAACTGGGCAAAGTTGATATTTACATCCCAGATTACCAAATTATGAGCATTTTTAATGGGACATTCTTCCATATGATTATTCAGTATTCTTTCAGCATTCTGTTTATGTTCAGGAGCATATTTTACAAGGGTTGTGGCTGAATTCAAATCTTCAACACCGCATCAGAAAAGGTGAAGTGTCTGTTACAAAATCTTTTTAAGAGGTTGGAAAGGAAAGTATGCAAAGACAGTACATTGGGTTGTCTAAGGTCTTGGAAGTGGCCCTGCAGAATATAAGCATGCACCACCAACTTAGTCTCAATTTCCAGGCTTTTGCAGATGGAGATTCATTCTCAAAATATACACAGTTAGCCCAAAATTAGCCTTTCAAAAAAGAAAGAAAGAATAATCCAACTGACAACTTTTCCAACTTGTCACAGATGTGAGCAAATGTTCGGGATAGAACTGGGGAGACCCGAATTCAAGTCCACCTACAATCATGAAAATGTATTCAGTATTTCTCAGATCAATTTTACAGGATGGTTGTTGAGAAAAACTGGAGGATGGAGTGTTATATACAGTATTTTGCTCTGAGTTCTTAGTGGAAAAACATACAACAAATAAAAGCAATGGCCAATAATTCATAAATATTGAAGGTGGCTCTGTTGCTATTAATCTGGGACTGGTTTGGTAACTGGAATGTTTATGAAAAATTAAAGACAAATGGAAGCTCGCCTCACCTCTGAATATAGCTGAAAATTTTATGAGTTTTGTTAATGCTGATTTGTGAAAATATGTAGAAGTAGATAACATTTTGATATGTTTTCAGTGCTCAGTATGGCAATTGTAAGAGAAAGTATGGATATTATAAATCTTTGATTAAGAAAGGTATCCAACCCAAAAGCTATGTAGTGTTATGAACCCAATTTCCTTCCCTAATGCATCAAGCTTTAACATCTAAACATGGTTCAAAGATTTCCATTTTCTTTTGATTAAAAAGTCCAAATACTGTCTTTGAATAACCGCTAGATGTCACCCAAGATCCATCTAGTAATGCAATGTTTCTGGTGATTTAAGAGAAGCTGAGATAGGATTTATGAGCTGGTAATAGCTATTCTTTAAAAGTAAATCTCTCTTGAAAAAAAAAAGCTTTCACTTGTGAAGTCTTTGATTTAAGTCCCTAGTCTTCATCCCTCTCAGAAACTAAGCCTAAATAGCATAATTGTATTTCTCTATGCAAATCACTTTTCACTTTTCCTCCCCCATTCAATTATTGTTCTCTCGTGTTGCTGTTATTTCTGTACGTATATTGCAAGTTTTCCAGAGTAGGGATTTTTTTTAAAGGATAGCCCAGTCTCACTCTCATAATTATTTCAACTCAGAAATCTTTACAAAAATTCAGAATTGCTAGTGAAATTACAGAATGTTTTTTCAAAAAACAGTTCATTAATTTAAACATGCATCTGAAAAGTCATTAATCTGTAGAAGACTTGCCCAAACCCTATTCACTTTAGCATTTACCACTAGTGGGAATCTGTGTTAAACTTGTCTTTCCTGGCTAAGCAAGAAACTGCAAGGGTAGATTTTCAAAGTTGCAAAAATTGTAATATGTAGATTTTTAATTTCCCATTTTTATTATTTCTATAAGTAACTCAAATCAGGGAACATATTTTATTGAGATATTGAGAGCCATATTGAAAAACAGTTAGGGTGTTGACCTAAAAGCCAGGAGACTGTGAATTATAGTCTAGCCCAGTGATGGCGAACCTTTTAGAGACTGAGTGCCCAAACTACAACCCAAAACCCACTTATGTATCATCGGGTGCCGGGTGGGTGTGGCCCTTTGGGTGGGTGTGGCCAATTGGGTGGGCATGGCTGCAGTGGTAATGGCAGACTGGGTGGGACTAAAACGTTCAATCAATCAATTCCAACTTTGCAAAAACTTTTTCCCGCAAGAAGTTGAAATTGATTGATGTTTGAACGCTTTTTTTGTACACGGCGGCGGAGGCCTAAAGCAAAAAGGTTTTATAAAACCCAGCTGAAGGCCTAGGACTGGGGTGACAGTGTGCATGCCCGCAGAGAGGGCTCTGCATGCCACCTGTGGCACCTGTGCCATAGGTTCGCCACGAGTCTAGCCTTAGTCCCAGACTGGTGACCTTGAGCTAGGCACACTTTCTCAGTCCAACTCATAATAAAGGTGGGATTAAAATAAATAAGTAAATAATGAATGAATGAATCAATTAATAAACATATCTAATACTCCTTCTGTTATGTACTGGGCTCATAGTAATACCACGTGGGGTGCTGGAGCAGCTAACGGCTCTCCAGCAACCCAGACTACAAGTCTCCAGCACTACAATTGGCTATCCCTAGGCGGCAATGGTTGTTTCAAACCTATTGGCTGCCACCTAGGGGCTAGACTATATATTGCGGCTAGTTGCAGCCATTTGCTCATTACAGATTCTGCACGAAATAAAATATGAGTTTCCCTGTACTCAGCTACCTCGTCTTCATTCCTGCGCCAAAGAACCCACTATTTAACACTGGCGACAAAGGTGGGATCCTGCTTCACTAAAAAAGGGTTGAAGTCTATGAGGGGAAGGTAGTGAACACCAGAGGGAAAAGGCATTTTCTCCCCCCACTCTCTCAAGGTCAGCTAGCAAGCTACGCTAGCGACCTCGTGCTCAGTGGACTCATTCCCCGAGCCTGGAAAGCAGGATTTGGAAAGAAACGCAGAAACCTGCAAAGAAAGAATGCCGAAGGTTGGGAAACATTGGGAATTCAACATGAAGCACCTGGAGGAATGGCCATCATATCTATCCCAGGTAGAGAACTACCTCAGGGCTAATCAGATCGCAGAAGAAGGACTGAAGGCCACAATGCTACTCTGCGTATGCGGCCCAGCAACTTTTGATTTGGCTGAGAACCTTTTCACGCTGACTCCTACGTAGACCTCAAAAAGAAGCTAACTAGACATTTCCAGCCCAAGATGTCTGAAATGGCTAGGCGGTTCAAGTTCGACCAAAGAGTGCAGCAACTGGGTGAATCGGCTTCAGAATTCATAGCGGGCCTGAGACAAGCCGCACGCCTTTGCATTTAGAAGAGCGACTACAAGACCGGCTCATCTGTGGCCTACGGGACCGAACGCTTCAGCAGAGACTCTTTGCTAGACCAAACTTAACGTTTTCTGAAGCACAAGATGAAGTGATGGCCGACGAAGCCGCCGGGGACTCAGTTAAAACAGTACAGCCCATCAAAATGACAAAGTTTGTAGAAACAGTCCACCCTGAGGATGCAAAATGCACCAAAGAATCTTCCAAGGAAGAAGAACCTGAAATCAACAGACTCCAAAAGCAACCCAACACGCAACACCACAACAGCCAGTAGCGAGAGGACAGTTAGAAGGCAGTTCTCTTACTGAGATGTAAGGGGTCCAGCGGCAACCATTTTCGCGCCAATTGCAGATTCTGATCAGCCACGTGCAGAGCTTGCAGAAGGACAGGCCACATTGCAATGGTTTGCAGAGCCCGACAGAGAGCCCGGCCACCCAAACACCAGTTGGAAGAACCGAATAGGAGAGGTACTGGGGCCAGGGGTTCAGTTAGTGTGGGGTTTTTCAGAAGCCATAGAAGTGTGTGCCGCACCGGGGCTCAATGCCCCCTCAAACCCAAACTTAAGCTCATGGTAGAGCTACAAGGAGTTCCATGTAAGATAGAGTTGGACACAGGTTCTGCCATCTCAATCATTTCTCAACACTTTTAACTTTGTGTGTAGGCGCAGTAACAATTGGGCCAAACTAAGACCCTCACATATAATCCTAACTGATTTTCAAAATGCTCACATTAAAGTTAAGGGAGAAGGCAGTTTGACGGTAAAATTTAAGGGGTTTTGGGGGCACCTGGATGTAATAGTAGTAGGGGGCCAGAGAATGAGTCTCATTGGACTCGATTGGTTTGATGCCTTAGGTATTCAGATTACTGGTATAAACCGGACACAAACTGCAGACCTCGTGTCAGTATGTGAGGACTATGCAGATGTTTTTGATTCAACCCTAGGAACATACACAGGCCTGCCTATCTCATTTAAGCTAGATCCCAACGTAGTTCCAATCAGGGTTAAGCCTCATATGGTCCCCTTTACCTTAAAACATAAAATTGATTCCGAAATTGATACGCTTGTAGAACAGGGCGTGTTGCAGCCTGTTGATGGTGGGGAGTGGGAAACTCCTATCATCACTCCACTTAAAGCCAATGGGGAAATTAGCATTTGCGCTGACTATAAATGCACTCTAAATAAAGCCCTCAAGCAACCCACTTACCCGGTCCCAATGGTCAACCACATTTTAGCCTCCTTGCAAGGGGGTACTATTTTTGCTAAACTTGATTTAGCACAGGACTATCAGCGATTGCCAGTTGATGAGGCCACAGTGGCAGCTCAGATGATCGTGACTCACAGGGGGGCTTTCAAAGTTAAACACTTACAGTTTGGAGTCAGTGTTGCACCAGGCATTTTCCAGGGAATTATGGAGCATACCCTTAAGGGTATGCAGGGCATCTGCCCTTATTTTGATGATGTTCTCATTGCAGGGGAATCCTCAGAAGTGTAAGCCAGTAGGCTCAGGGCTGTTTTGCAGAGACTTTGTAAAGCAGGCCTCAAATTAAAAAAAAGCAAGTGTAGTATTGGGGTTCCTTCAACAGAATTCCTGGGTTTCCAAATTGATGCTAATGGCATTCACCCTGATGATTCTAAAGTGAAGAACATTAAAATGGCCCCTAGGCCCAAATCTGAAGGAGAGCTACAAGCATTCTTGGGCCTCCTAAACTTCTACCACACTTTTCTACCTCATAAGGCCGCACTAGCAGAGCCCCTCCACAGGCTTCTAGATACGAAAGCTCCAAATGGACTAACTTACATGAAAAAAGTTTCCAGGACTTAAAAGCACTATTGTCAGAAAAATCCACTGTAACTCACTACAAAGAGTCTAAACCTGTATGTCTTCCATGTGATGCATCTCCCTATGGGGTGGGGGCAGTTTTAAGCCACATAGAAAAAAATGGAACACAGGTTCCTATAGCATTTTACTCTAGGACGTTGTCCTCTGCTGAGCGCAACTATGCTCAGATTGACAAAGAGGCCCTAGCCATCGTTGCTGGAATTAAAAAGTTCCATGACTATTTATATGGCAGGGACTTCACAGTCTTTACAGACCACAAACCTCTGTTGAGACTTTTCACAACAGACAAACAAACCCCCCACGTACTTTCTCCAAGAATGCTGAGATGGTCTATTTTTCTATCTGCATACACTTTTAAATTGATTCACAAACCGGGCAAAGAAATGGGCCATGCTGATGGGCTCAGCAGACTACCACTGCCACTAATGGAACCAGATCCGGCTCCAGTTGCTAGAATACTGTCCATACAGGACTTACCTGAATGGCCCCTACATGCGGGGACATTGCTGCTGAAACTGCCACAGATAATACTTAGTAGAGTATTTTATGGGTATATACGGGCTGGTTGGATAAAAGCCCAAGTTCTGAATTTCAAAACTATTTTGTCAGAAGGCATGAGTTATCTGCCCACAAGGGGTGCATTTTATGGGGAAATAGAGTCATAATTCCCACTTCCCTAAGTGACAGGGTCTTACAGTCATTACATGAAAGCCATCCAGGCATTGTCAGAATGAAAGCTTTAGCTAGAAGCTACCTTTGGTGGCCTGGCCTTGATAAGGACATTGAGGCACAGGTCCATGGTTGTTATACATGCCAGCAGTCTAGGCCTGAAATGCCACAGGCTCCAGTTCACAGGTAGGAGGAAATGCACACTCCCTGATCTAGGATTCACATAGACTACACTGGGCCCTTTCAGGGAGAGCTCTTCCTTATAGTAGTGGATAGCCACTCCAAATGGCTAGAAGTAATTCCCCTAATATGACTACTGCTAAGACCATCCAGGTGCTGAGAAAACTCTTTGCCACACAGCCAGATGTGTTAGTTTCAGACAATGGGGCCCAATTCACTGCTGCTAAATTTCAGGCCTTCCTTAGAGCTAATCTCATCAGACATGCAACGTCTGCACCTTTTCATCCGTCTTCTAATGGTCAAGCTGAACGCATGGTGAGACGAAGGAATCACTCAAGCACATTGTCACAGGTGACTGGCATCACAGATTGGCAGATTTTTTACTCTGCCAGCATTCCACACCCTGCACTGCTACAGGCAAAAGTCCTGCAGAACTACGTTGGGGGACCCGTTTGATCACTAAACTGGATAGGTTGCATCAAGATAGAGTGGCAGCAGAAGCCTCTTGACCAAAACCCATGAGGGGGCTGCACATGGGTGATTGGGTTTGGGCCAGGAACTATGGTCATGGGAATCTGTGGGTTCCTGGTCAAATTACCAAAGCATCCGGACCCCTGTCTTATGAAGTGGGGTTGGAGGGAGGGTGAGTTGTCAGACGACACATTGATCAGCTCAGAAAACAGTTTCCAGAATGGCCACTAAGTGAGGACTGCATCATAAGTCCCTCCCAATGTCCTCAAACATGCGGCCAAGCCAGTCCTCACATGGACTCTCAGGACTTTTCCTTCATAACTGAGGTGGAACCAGAGGGAGAAGTTAGGAGTCCTGGTGTGCAACATGGATCCCCTGAAGGAGCAAGCCATCTGAACTTCAGCAACCGCTGCGCCTACTCTGCTGATCAGTCTGACTCTGGGGTGGGCCAACCAGGAGAGGCCAGCCAGAGAGCATCTAATCCTCTTGACGTAGGAGCACAAGGGGACACAAGTCTATCCAAACCACTGGGTAAGCTGGTAGACCACAAAGTGATTGGGACTCTGAGACGTTCCACTAGGGCACACAAGCCTCCTTCATATCTTGCTAACTATGTTGTAAAATAAAGAGCTATAATATTGTGTATTGCTGTATGCCACTATACTACAGAAACTAGTGCTATGTTGTAACTGTCTAAGTATGCTATCCATGAAGCCTATTCATTCAGACATTGTTTAATCACGTTGTAACCTATATGGTTTTTTTTGGTTGTTCTATTTGTTTTATTTTAGTGTGTTTTGATAATGGGTCTTGATAATTGCATTGAGACTAAGTTATATTAATATTGTCTGATCTAAGAGGAGAGGGGTGTTATGTACTGGGCTCATAGTAATACCACGTGGGTTGCTGGAGCAGCTAACGGCTCTCCAGCAACCCAGACTACATGTCTCCAGCACTATAAATGGCTATCCCTAGGCAGCAATGGTTGCTTCAAACCTATTGGCTGCCGCCTAGGGGCTAGACTATATATTGTGGCTAGTTGCAGCCATTTGCTCAGTACAGATTCTGCACAAAATAAAATATGAGTTTCCCTGTACTCAGCTACCTCGTTTTCATTCCTGCACCAAAGAACCCACTATTTAACACTGGTGATGAAGGTGGGATCCTGCTTCACTAAAAAAGAGTTGAAGTCTACGTCCATGGACAGGGAGGAGAGTTGACCTCAGATTAACTTTTCTAGCCAGCTTTTGTTAAATTATTGTCATGCTAGACTTCAGAGACCAAGAAGCAATGTCTTATCATAGGTTAATGATAAAATATTGCTGACTAGTCTTTTGTCAGATCTCATAGACATCAGGCCTTTGAATTCCAATGACCTGACTTTGGCCTACCATGTTATGCAAATGCAGCCATTTCTGCTTATAGATTTACATTAAACCACAATGAAGTTCGATTACTTTTATTTTAGTAAGTTGTTCAAACTCAGCCAACTGGAGAGGGTGATGGTAGTCATGACACAATGCAACATGTAAACCTTGGTAGCATAACACCTATAACTCAAGCTAACTGTGGTCAGAAATTGCTTGGTATTTTTTCTGCAAGATGGATTTTTTAAATTATTATCATACTGGGAGGCTCTGTTCCCAACCTGATGAGGACATATTTGATGTTTCAATTTTAAGTATGGTAAATTACTGTCTTCTTTCTCTGAACATCTGCCACTTAAGCACCACATAGTTTAATCTGCATACAGATGCTTTGTATATGACACTCCCAATGAAAGTGATCTATTTTTGACATCATTCTTTGGGTCAGGGTGGGTTGGGGGAGATAGAAAAAATTACAAGCACAGACTATGGAATGTTTGGATACTATGAATGGTATTCAAATTCAACTTTTATTCCTTCAACTTTATTTTGACAGAAAAATATTTAGACATGTAATTTTTACAGTAAAAAGTTATATAATTAAAATTCTTCTTACAAATTTCTCTTAGGGATTTTTCTGTAAATGCTCAGATGTTCTTGAACTCCCTCCTTAGCTGCTAAGACTGATCCCATAGAGATTTCACACGGCTTCACCTAATGGTCCCAATTCTGGGAGCAAAGCTGAAATCACCTTCCCAGGGATTTGCTCTTCTGGGGGTTTATAGCTCTGGATTTGAGGTAATCAGCTGAATGTAGTTGACCTGACTCTTCAGTGACAGTGTCAGCTCCCAGCTATCCTAATAAGTCCTTCTGGGCATGATTAAAAAGTTCGTGCTTGCCACCTTGCCATTACCAAACTTATGCAAGAAGTTTGTAAGTTCTAGCAAATTGGCTCCTTGGTGTATCATTAAAAATCAACTTAGCTTCAAAGACATTACTTTAAATGAGAAAAAGGCAGCTGCTACTTCTCTGATGTTAATACTCATCTGAAAATGATGTTCTGGGAAAAGAGAAAGATGCCTACCTTGTACATTATGACCACTTTGGTTTAATGATTCTGTACTTCATTTGTATTGCCTCCATACACCTGCAGCAACACACTTGAGTCCATATGCACGTAAGAAATTAAGGACAACCAAACTCTATGAATTCAAGGCCAGTCTTCATCCAACATTTTATTTCTCATGGTGGCCAACCAGATGTATCTATAATGCTGATAAGTGGTGTTAAGAGATCTACCACTCTCCTACTGTTGTTTACTTGCAAATAGCATTTGGAGGCACACTCCATCCTACCAGAGGTTTCACTGAACCTTCATTTGCAAGAAAGCAACAGTAGGAGAATGGTAGATCTCCAACTCCACTTATCAACATTCTAGATTCATCTATCTATCTCCTCCATGAATTTATGAATCTCACTTTTTAAAAGCTATTAAAATTAGTGGTCATCGTCATTTTTTCTAATAATGAATACAACAGATTATTTATGCACTGTGGAAAGTTATGTTCAGCAGAAGGTCAGCAGGAGGTCAGTAAAAAGTCAGCAAAAAGCAGAAGTCAGCAAAAGTCAGTGGACCATCTGACTACAGTTTTAGAATGAGAAACGGTATAAAAGGTTGGGACTGGACCTGATTGATTTGCCATTGGCCTATAGCTGTCCTTTGGAATCTGCTATTGCCATATGGTCCTCATTGCAATGGGTTGTTAATGTAAGTGATGTTATGTTATTATGCTGTTCCAAATTATTAGAAAAGTAAATCTCTGAATCTTAAAGTAAGAATTATTGTTTTGTGTTGCTGTCTCTTGTCTTTTCCATTGGGTTTTTCCACAACAACTGTTTCCTTTCAGCTGTTTTAAATATCTTCCCAGTCAATGTGCCTTTTGAAACAGGAAATAAAATGAACCCTGACAACTTTATTTAGGTCATGCATGAGTTTACACAACCAGGTCAGCTGTCTTTTTACTAGACATTGTAGCCTTTTCTTGTGTGCAAAGTGTTCAGTTCCCATGCATTTAAATTATTTTCTATTTGACTTTTTTCCTGGTTTGTGGGTAAAACACAGTCCTATTCACCTTCTTGCTTGCATCTATACATAGAAAAACGAAGACATTTGTAAAATACGATTTACTGATGTAGAATCCATGATGAGGTTTTTTTTTTCCTTCCATGAACCTAGTATTTTTTATTTGATTAACATAAAAGCTGACTGGCTGTAAATTCCCAGATCTCCCCTGTTTTGTTATTTTTTTTAAACTTTGAGACCTTCTAGTCATCTCATGCTGGCTTTAATCTGAATGACAAAGTTGTAGATAAGGCAATGTATAATTGGGGAGTTACCACAAAGATTGTGGTCCAGGGTCCACTCATGGGGATGGAAGAAGCAGTAATTCCTAACAGTGCATCCAGGTAAAGAGACTCAGAGGTTTTTGTTCAGTGAAAGGTGTCATCAGTGGTAGAGGGAATTATGCACCAGGAAAGCAGGCCACAAAGTTGGAATAGCTGGAGACAATTGAAAGGATGATGGAGTTGGCAATATTGGCTGGGAAGTTAGCTGGAGAATGGAGCTGACCTGATGCTGGAGTCTGTGCCAGCTTGGAGACCAGACTATGGAGAAAACCCAAGGCAGAGCCCAATGTAGTAAGATTTACCTTTGTCTCTGTCACATGGAAGCATCAAAGTTAAATGATGGCCAAAGAAATAAATGGAGATGAGTTGGTGGAAAATGGATCTGGGTCTCTATATTGGATTCTGCCCCTGAGAGCCCGGCCTGGCCCTGCTTTGGACATGTTGGCTGTCAAGGATAGTGGGGAGACTTTGGAATTTTCCCATCACTGACATAATAGATATGTCAGCTGACCTGGCAGAGCAGTGCTGATATGAGTGACCCAAAGAGTGTAGGTTTAGTTTAGTTTAGTTTATTAATATTTCTATACCGCCCTTCTCCCGAAGGACTCAGGGCGGTGAACAGGGCAAGAATAAAAATGCAAAACACAAATATTAAAAAAGATTAAATACATGCCCACTAAAAAACAATCAATAAAATACAATTAAAACCCCAATAAAACAGCAATAAAAAACCCACCAATCCCCCATCAGGCCAGGCCGGCTTGTTCGAATAAAAATGTTTTTAGATCGCGGCGAAAGGAGCGAAGATCGGGCGCCATCCGGAGCTCTACCGGTAACTGATTCCATAGTTCTGGGGTGCCCACAGAGAAGGATCTCCCCCTGGGGGCCACCAATCGACATTCTCTGATCGGTGGCACCCTGAGGAGGCCCTCTCTGTGGGAACGCACAGGGCGAAGGGAGGTTGATGCTGGCAGCAGGTGTTCCCTAAGGTACTCCGGACCCCTGCCATGTAGGGCTTTAAACACCATTACTAGTACCTTGAATCTCACCCAGAAGACAACTGGTAACCAATGCAGCTCACGGAGCAGAGGTGTAACATGGGAGTATCGGGAGACTCCCAACAAAACTCTTGCGGCTGCATTCTGTACCAGTTGGAGCCTCCGGGTGGTCCTCAAGGGCAGCCCCATGTAGAGAGCGTTGCAGTAGTCCAGACGAGAGGTCATGAGCGCGTGAGTGACCGTGCATAAGTCATCCTGGCGCACCAGGCGAACCTGGGCAAAAGCCCCCCTAGTCACAGCCACTATATGATCTTCCAAGATAAGCCGTGAATCTAGGAGGACTCCCAAGTTGGACTCCCAAGGTTGGATGTGAGGTTAGTGTTACTAGAGGCAGTCCCACTAAGAATGGCAAAAAAAGTTACAGAGGAAATTTTTGGACCCAAGTGTACAGGAGGATGGGCTTGTGCTAACAGGAGAGAAGCCACATTAAACAATTTTGTGTGTCGTCAGCCTGGATCCTGATGAAGCATGTAGCTGGCAAGTATATATATATACCAAGTATATATAGGGCCTGTAGTGCTGGATTTTTTTCTATCTTTGTTTAATTTTTTAATGCCTCAATTTCAACTATTTTTTTTATTGAAAAGTTTTAACATACATTTTATCTTTAACAGTCCCCCCTCCCCCTCCCCTCTCCCTCCCTCCCTACCCCTCTCCCCCTCCCCCCCGACTTCCCAGAGCTAAGTACAAGGTATAAAAACAAAAAAAAAAACAATCATAAACATCCATATGCTAACAACCATAAACTCTAAAATCTATCACTCTCTGGCTCATATAGGATAATTACAAACACTATTAATATTAAATATATATAGAAAAAAAAAGGAAAAAAGAAAAAGGAAAGGAAGACTTATTCAAATGCTACATGAAACTTCTTAGTCCCATATTTGTTCTGGATATACTCAATCCATTTTCTCTACTCCATAATATAACGTTCTTGTGAGTGATCTTTCAAATAAGCCGAAATCTTTGCCATCTCTGCCAGGTCAGAAACCTTTAAAGTCCATTCTTCTATAGTCGGCAGTTCCTACTTCTTCCAATACTGACCTATTAAGAGTCTTGCTGCCGTAATTAAATTCAGCATCAACTTAGTGTCCACAACCGTAGCATCTGTAATTATTCCCAACAAAAAAAGTTGCGGACAAAACTTTATCCTTTGCTTGAAAATCTTCTGCATATTCCACCAGATTTTTATCCAAAAGGCCTTAACCTTTTTGCAAGTCCACCATATGTGAAAATATGTTGCATCTTCATCGCCACACCTCCAGCATTTTGGCTGATAATTCGGATACATACTTGCAAGCTTTTTAGGATCTAGATGCCATCTATAAAACATTTTATAAAAGTTCTCTCTTAAATTTTGAGCTTGTGTAAATTTTACGTTCCTCACCCAAATCTTTTCCCACGTGTCCATTGTAATAACTTCTTGGTTGTTTTGGGCCCATTTTATCATACAATCCTTAACAAGTTCTGTTTCTGAGTCAATCTCTATCAATGCAAGATATATCCGTTTAATATGTGCTGGACCCTGATTTCTAATTTGCTTTATCAGATTTTCATCAGTCATTGTAAAACCAGTTTTCTGGTCTTCTTTCCACCTGGCCCGTAGCTGAATATATTGAAACCAAGTTTGAACAATCTTCTCATCTCGCAAGAGGCTGTATGGTTTCAGACACCAGACATTTCTTTCCAAGCTTAAAATCTCCTTATACGTAGTCACATCATGTTTAAAACCAACATTTATATTTTCTATTGCGTGTTTTGGAATTGCCCACAATGGTATCTTACAGTCTAACTTATGTCTATACTTCTTCCAAACTCTCAGCAATGCCTGTCTTAAAATATGCACTCTAAACACATTATCTACCTTCTTATCATACAACAAATATGCATGCCAGCCAAACAACAAGTCGTGGCCCTCAAGATTTAATAATCTCTCTTGTGTCAAATTAATCCAATCACTTATTCCTGCTAACGCAGCAGCTTCATAATATAATTTAAGATTGGGCATTTTAAGACCACCTCTTTCACGAGTATCCTGCATAATCTTAAGTTTAACTCGTGGCCTTTTCCCTGCCCAAACAAATTTATTGATACCTCGCTGCCATTCCTCCAGATTAGAATCTTTCTTAAGAACCGGTATCATTTGAAATAAGAATAAAAATTTAGGCAGGACATTCATTTTCACTGCTGTAATTCGCCCCAACAAAGACAATTGCAGTTTTTCCCAACTCTCCATTTCTTTTTGGATTTTTCCCCATAATTTTTCATAGTTATTTTTATATAGTTTTGTATTAGAGGGCGACAAAAGCACCCCCAAATATTTGACCCTTTTAACAATCTCAAATCCAGTTAACCCTTCTAAAAGGGCCTTTTGCGATACTGTCATGTTTTTAGCCAGAATTTTAGTTTTTTGTGCATTAACTTTAAATCCAGAGACCTTCCCATATTGCATTATTATCTCCATCAGGTCCACAACAGAGTTCTCCGGCTGGGTCACTGTAACAACCGGATCGTCTGCGAACGCTCTCAATCTATAATCCTGATCTCTAATTTGTATACCCTTAATTCTTTCCGAGTTCCGTATTTTTACCAATAATATCTCCAATGTTAACACAAATAACAAAGGCGATAACGGGCACCCTTGCCTTGTACCCTTCTCAATATTACATGCTTCTGTCAAGCTATTATTAACTATTATTCGGGCTGTTTGTTTTTGATATAATGCCCTAATTGGTTGCAAAAATTTATCCCCAAAATTCATTTTATCTAAAACTTTCATCAAAAATTGCCAATTCAATTGATCAAAGGCTTTTTCAGCATCTAAAAAAATTAGCGCCGCAGGGATCTGGTTGTTCCTTTCCAAAAATTCTAACACATCAACTATATGCCTCACGTTATTTTTCATTTGCCTACCACTAATAAACCCAGTTTGGTCCCCATGAATCACCTGTTGCAGAACCCTCATCAATCTATTAGCCAACACCTTAGCAAATATCTTGTAATCTGTATTTAAAAGTGATATCGGTCTATAGTTTTTTACTTGAGTAACATCTTGGTCTTCCTTTGGAATCAAAGAGATAAAAGCAGTTCTCCAAGATGGAGGCACCTTTCCCCCTCTCTGAATTATCTGGAACAATTCCTTTAACGGTTTTATCAACTCTAATTGTAAATTTTTGTAGTAAGCCGCAGTCAAACCATCCGTACCTGGCGCTTTATCCACCTTCAACTCCTTAATTGCTGTAAGAATTTCTTCTTCTGTAATCAATTGATTAATCTCCTCTTTTTGTGCTTGCGTAAGAACCGGGATGCTAGCATTCTCCAAATATACATCAATGTCTTTTTCATTAATCTTCTCCTTAGCATATAATTTAGAATAAAAATCCACAAAGGCTTCCTTAATAAGATCCTGTTGAAACA
This sequence comes from Vipera ursinii, assembly GCF_947247035.1. Taxonomy (NCBI): domain Eukaryota; kingdom Metazoa; phylum Chordata; class Lepidosauria; order Squamata; family Viperidae; genus Vipera; species Vipera ursinii. Next base: position 117,254,286 of record NC_139512.1, on the reverse strand, counting down.
CAACCTTTCCCTTATGCTCAATTTTGTCTATATTAGAAGCCCTTTGCTTTTTCCTTAGTCTGTAAGCTAGCCATCTACCTGGCTTATTAGCATTGCAAAAAGTATTATGCCTGGCAAACCGCAAATTGGTTGCCACCTGGTCAGCCATTAGTTTATCAAATTGTCCTCTTAATAGCTTAATAACCTCCTTAGTCTTCACATCCAATGGGTTCAAAATCAAGGCCTTCTCTTTTTCCTTAATTTCATTCTCCAATTCTTTCCTTCTAGCTTCCAAAGTACGTCTGTGTTTATTATTCATATATATCAACACCCCTCTCATATAGGCCTTGCTAGCATCCCAAACCATGTCCATAGAAGTATCCTTATTCATATTAATTTCAAAAAAATCCTTCATCCGCTGCTTACATTCTTCCACATTTTTCTGATTTCTAAACAAGTTCTCATTTACGCGCCACGAGCGCCTATCTCTATTGTCCTTATTGATCTCTAACCATACTGGACTATGGTCAGAAATAGCTCTTGCACAGATCTTTACCTTCTTAATCCTAGAAAAAAAGTCATTAGTCAACAAAATGAAGTCAATCCTGGAAAAAGATTGATGTCTATCAGAAAAAAAAGTATAATCCTTTTCATGTGGGTGTGTGTCACGCCAAATATCTCGCAGTTCCAAATCATCCTTCATTTCAAAAAAAGATTTAGGCAATCTGGCATGACACGGAACACGCTTAAAAAAACCAGCCTTATCCATCTGTACATCCAAAACACCATTCCAGTCCCCCATAAAAATAAACGATTTGTAATCCAACTGAGTAAGCTTTGTATGAAGTAAACTAAAAAAGTCAGCTTGTTGTTGATTAGGAGCATACAGTCCAACTAAAAGCGTTTTTTTGCCTTCTAGCAACAAGTCTATCATAACGTATCTTCCATGCTTATCTGCTTCAATTAAGTCCGCTGTTAAGGCACTTTTAACATAAACAACCACTCCGTTTTTCTTATTCATTGCAGAGGCAACAAATTGCGTGCCCAACCTTGAGTTCGATAAATACTTTTGGTCCATAACCCTAATATGCGTTTCTTGCAAGCATATAACATCAATCTTGAATTGTTTTAAATGTAGAGAGCGTTGCAGTAGTCCAGACGAGAGGTCATGAGCGCGTGAGTGACCGTGCATAAGTCATCCCGGCCTAGATAGGGCCGCAACTGGCGCACCAGGCGAACCTGGGCAAAAGCCCCCCTAGTCACAGCCACTATATGATCTTCCAAGGTAAGCCGTGAATCTAGGAGGACTCCCAAGTTGGACTCCCAAGGTTGGATGTGAGGTTAGTGTTACTAGAGGCAGTCCCACTAAGAATGGCAAAAAAAGTTACAGAGGAAATTTTTGGACCCAAGTGTACAGGAGGATGGGCTTGTGCTAACAGGAGAGAAGCCACATTAAACAATTTTGTGTGTCGTCAGCCTGGATCCTGATGAAGCATGTAGCTGGCAAGTATATATATATATACCAAGTATATATAGGGCCTGTAGTGCTGGATTTTTTTCTATCTTTGTTTAATTTTTTAATGCCTCAATTTCAACTATTGTACAGTGGAAGCTGCTAGCCAGTCATTTGCTTAGAATTTGATATTGCTTCTACTTGAATCAAACCTGGAGGTTTGGTGGTTGGGGAAGAATTGCAGCTGGTAAATGAATGTATTGGGAAAGGCATTAGAGTGTTTGTGGTTTGACAGATTCTTTTATTGTCATCTTACTTCCCTGCTGCTGAGGATCTCTGTGGAAACAGTTGTGGGGAGTGTATAGTAGAGGAAAATATGGGTAGTGGTTGAGTGATTCCAGTTGCCAGAGAGTTGAGAAGTGGAGCAGGGGCAAAGGAAGGCAGAGTTGGGGATGGGATGAGGACAGGTGAGGCTATTACAATAATGGATGGACAGGGAGATATATGAATGGGGATTTGAGGACTGTCCCATCAACCAGCCTTCAGTGATCATCCCTAATACTGGGTCACCAGATTCTATAAAGCCCCAGGCTCCAGCTGATGCTTTAAAAAAACATATTGGTGTGCAATAAAATCATCCACATGGCCAGCCATATAGCAACAGCAGAAATGCAGACTGGTTTTCTCACAGACCAATAATGTGATATGCTCTCACTTCCATTGCTGTTCCTGATCAGGGTGCCCAAAGACTTCACCACAGGGCACATTCAGGTTCCAAAGATGTACTAGATGTTGGGTGATGAGATGCCTCACTTATTTGTTTAGGATGACTACTGTAGCAGGAACTTAATCCTTCCTCCCAGTCATCAATCATTGTCCTCCATGGCCAGTTTTTCCTGAGCTGCTAAGTTGCTTATCCCCTTCTGAAATGAACATTGTATTTTGTTTCTTTCTCTGGTAGACTGGTGAAACACTGGACTTTCCTTTTTTACAACTTTACCGGTGGAAAATGAGAAGCAGGGGCTATGCTGGTTCACTGATGTAATAAAATGAGCTTAAAAACAACAACAGGTGAGATTGACAAAAGCTCTGCCGTACTTTCTAGATAAAAAATAATAATAATTGTAAAACGGATGCTTTGTTTTTGGTCCACCAATGTACCAGGCAAGAAGGAATGAAAAAGGGAGTCAGTGAAGGAGGTCCATCAAAGAAATTTACATGCCATTAGTACTTGTTTTCGTGGTGCATGTGGGAAGGGTAAAGAAAAAAGGGGGATCCATCAGTCAGGTGCCATAGTAAATGTAGTCCAGACAGAACCCCTGGCCATTACTGTGCTCAAAACAAAGGAAGAGGCAAAAATCCAGAAATAGGTTTCTGAAAGTGGTTTCATTTCCATGGAACGCAAGTGCTTAAGTATGGGCAAGTCTTGAGATGTACACCAGATCAACCCATTCATTCATGATTAAGTAAGTTATTACCCACAAGTGATATTCCATTAAAGAACAGGACATTTAGATTAAAACAATCATCGTCCTTATCATCTAGAATAGGTAAGACTATAACCTAAAAAGAATACAGGAGACTAATGAGTTACCTGCTATCCTTTCCTTGTAATACCATGCTACAATTTTTCATCAACTCTCCATTGCTGGTTAGTACTTGAGTATTCTTTCTAGTCCATTTCCTTCTCTTGTCTCCTGGAAACTGCCTTTAACACCTGGATTTAATAAAACCTGAAACCCAAATACATCATTAAAAACTTCATTCTCTCTTCGTAATGATATATATGTTCAAAACCAAAGGAAACTGGGGTACTTTCTGCTATAAATCCTCCCATGTTCCATTTAATCCCAATTCTAATTTAGAAACTTCCTTTTTTTCATTTTCAGTACTCATGTGCTTATTCCGATCTAATCAAGATTTATACTTGTATTAAAAGTCTTCACGGAATACCATGAAACCATAAAACTAGAACATACACTCATGTTATAAGTCCATCTGCAGATAAACTGACTTTCCAATTTTTAACTAAAATTCCATGAAAAATGAGGGCGCTTTATCCACATATGGCATGTTTTTTTTTAACATTTTGAAAAACATTTTGCATTTATTATGCACACATTAAAATATGTGAGTTTTACATGTCCCAAAATGGGGAAGATGTATGCCATATTTTTCCACTATCAATTTTATATCTATATGTCACTGTAGATGACACTGGATTGTCTAAAATTAGACTGACCTTGGCTGACCTCAATAGAAATAGCATTTAGACTTATATACAACTTCAAAGTGCCATACAGCACTCTGTAAGAGGTTTACAGAGTCAGCATATTGTCCCCAACAATCTGGGTCCTCATTTTACCAACCTTGGAAGGATAATATACATATATATATAATTAGGTTTTATAGGATTAGGAATAAGATGGGGTTGGGATTGGGGTTGGGATTTGGGTTAGGGTTAGGGTTGGGGTTGAGGTTAGGGTTTTTTCAAATAACATTCTTAATATTTAGCAAGCAGCATAATGTCTGGGTTCATGTTCATTTAAAAAAACAATGAGTAATAGTTAATTATCATAAACAATAAGTTAATCACTCGATGGTCTTCTTCTTGCTAATATATATTCAAAATCATCTATCACATTCCTTTCTCTCTAACTCATTTTTCTAGCCATTGATAGAAATTATCCCATGTTCTAAAATACTCTGAGCTTTCTCTTTTATTTTTAAAGTCAATCTATCCATTTCTGCACACTCTAAAATTTTCTCAATTAATTCTTCAGTTGGCAAATTTTCATTTTTCCAATGTTGGGCAAATACAATTCTTGCTGCAGTTAGTACGTGTAGAATTCAATATATACAGTCTTTCTCATAATTTGCTCCTATTATTTCTAAAAAAAAATTCTGGCTTAGTCTATTTATTTTTTAGTCATTTTCTCCAGCCATAAGTGTATTTTTAACCAAAACCTTTTTTCTTTAGGGCATGTCCACCAGATATGATAATAAGTACCTGGTTTTTATTTGCATTTCCAACACTTGTTTGAAGTATTTTTAAACATTTTTGCTACTCTTACTGGTGTCATATGCCATCTGTAAAACATTTTATATAAGTTTTCTTTATATGCTACTGCTTTAGTTAATTTAACATTTCTTTCCCATAACTTTGGCCAGTTTTCTAATTATATATTATATCCAAAGTTCTTTGCCCATATTATCATTGTTTCTTTTACTAGTTCTTCCTCCACTCTTTCTTTCTTTCTTTCTTTCTTTCTTTCTTTCTTTCTTTCTTTCTTTCTTTCTTTCTTTCTTTCTTTCTTTCTTTCTTTCTTTCTTTCTTTCTTTCTTTCTTTCTTTCTTATTGGGACTTATATGCCGCCCTATCTCCCGAAGGACTCAGGGCGGCTAACAACAATAAAACACAATAATACAAATGTTAAAAAAAAGATTAAACTAACAAGCCCCAGTGATAAAATATTAAAAACATTTTTTTAAAAAAATCCCCTATCGTCAGTCCAGGTCAGCCTGATGGAAAAGAAATGTTTTGAGGTCATGACAAAAGGACCAGAGATCCAGGGCCATCCGGAGATCAAGGGGAAGTGATTCCACAGGGCAGGTGCTCCCACAGAGAAGGCCCTCCCCCTGGAGGTCGCCAGCCAACATTGTCTAGCTGATGGAAAGTCATTCCTGGCAGCAGACGGTCCTGCAAATATCCCGGGCCTAAGTTTAACAGATATTTATAGAGTTTCTTAATCAACTTTTCATCTCTTTTTAACAGTATCTGGTCAAATTCTGTCTGTTCTTTATAAAATCCCATTGTTTTAACATCTTTTTCATATCTTGTTTCGATTTGCAAATATGCCCACTGTTATGTATTGGGCTTGTGGTGTTACACCACGTGCATTGCTGGAGGAGCTAATGGCTCTCCAGCAACCCAGACAGGCCGTCTCTGGTCCTGCAATTGGTCAGCTCCAGGCAGCAAGTGTGGGTTCAAACCTATTGGCTGCCACCTAGGGGCTAGACTATATATTGTGGCTGGTTGCGGTCCAAGCTTGGGTACAGTTCCAGCAAGAATAAAAGTATGAGTTATTCTGTACTCAGCCTCGTGTCATCATTCCTGCTTTCCAGAGCCCACGACTTAACAGTGCCGACGAAGCCACCGGGGGTGCAGTGCAGACAGTTCAGCCCTCCAAACCTTCAAAAGTCGAAGATTCGGTCCATCTTGAGGTTGCCAAATGTGCCGGAGAATCGTCAGAAGAAGAAGAATCCAAATTCAAAAAAGTCCAAAGGCAACCAAACGCACAAAACCGCAGCAGCCACCAGTGAGAGAACGATCACAAGGCAGTTCTCTTACCGAGATGTAAAGGGTGCAGAGGCAACCATATTCGCACCAACTGCAGATTTTGTTCAGCCATGTGTAGAGCTTGTGGAAGAACTGGCCACATTGCGATGGTTTGCAGAGCCCGCCAGAGAGACAGGCCACCCAAACACCAGTCAGAGGAACTGACTAGGAGAGGTACTGGGGCCCAGGGTCCAGTTAGTGTGGGGTTCTTCAGAAGCCAGAGAAGCATTTGCTGCACCGGGGCTCGACGCCCCCTCAAGCCTAAACTTAAGCTCTTGGTAGAGCTACAAGGAGTTCCATGTAAGATGGAATTGGACTCCGGCTTGGCAGTATTGATTATTTCGCAAGACACATTTGACTTCGTGTGTAGGCACAGTAACAATTGGGCTAAACTAAGACCCTCAGATATCATTTTAATGGATTTTCAGAATGCTCACATTAAAGTTAAGGGTGAAGCCTCATTATTGGTAAAATTTAAAGCGTTTTTGGGGCACCTGGATGTAATAGTAGTAGGGGGCCAAAGAACGAGTCTTATTGGACTTGATTGGTTTGATGCCTTAGGTATTCAGATTACTGGCATAAACCGGACACAAACTGCAGACCTCATGACTATTTGCAAAGAATACGCAGATGTTTTTGATTCAACCTTGGGGACATATAGTGGTCCGCCAATTTCTTTTAAGTTAGATCCTAACGTTGTTCCAATTAGGGTTAAACCTTGCAGGGTTCCCTTTGCCTTAAAGCACAAAATTGATTCCAAAATCGATAAGCTTGTAGAACAGGGTGTGTTACAGCCTGTTGATGGGGGGGGGGGGAAGTGGGAAACTCCTATTGTCACCCCACTGAATTCAAATGGGGAAGTTCGCATTTGTGCTGATTATAAATGCACATTAAATAAGGCCCTCAAACAACATGCTTACCCAGTTCCTATAGTCAACCATATTTTAGCCTCCTTGCAAGGTAGAACCATTTTTGCTAAACTTGATTTAGCACAGGCCTATCAGCAATTGCTGGTTGACGAGGCCACAGACGTGGCTCAAACAATCGTGACTCACAGACGGGCATTCAAAGTCAAACGCTTACAGTTTGGAGTCAGTGTTGCACCAGGTATTTTCCAAGGGATTATGGAATGCACACTTAAGGGTATTCAGGGCATCTGCCCTTATTTTGATGATGTTCTTATTGCTGGGGAATCCCCAGAAGTGTTGGTCAGAAGGCTCAGGGCTGTTTTGCAGAGGCTTTGCGAAGCGGGCCTCAAACTAAAGAATAACAAATGTAGTATTGGGGTCTCATCAACAGAATTCTTGTGGTTCTTCATTGATGCTAATGGTATTCACCCTGCTGATTCTAAAGTGAAGGCTATTAACATGGCTCCAAGGCCAAAATCCAAAGGAGAGCTGCAAGCATTTTTGGGCCTCCTAAATTTTTGTCACACATTCCTACCTCATAAGGCAGCAATAGCAGAGCCCCTCCACAGGCTGCTTGATAGAAAAGCTTCTTGGAAATGGATTAACGTACATGAAAAAAGCTTCCAGGATTTGAAAGCCCTTCTAATAGAAAAGTCCACTGTAACTCATTACATAGAGTCTAAACCTGTATGTCTTGCATGTGGTGCATCTCCCTATGGGGTGGGGGCAGTCTTAAGCCACATAGAGAAAAATGGGAAACAGGTTCCTATTGCATTTTACTCTAGGACCTTATCCTCTGCTGAGCGCAACTGTGCACAGATTGATAAAGAAGCCCTGGCCATAGCTGCTGGAGTTAAGAAATTTCATGATTATCTCCAAGAATGTTGAGATGGTCTATTTTTTTTGTCTGCATACAATTTTAAGTTAATTCATAAACCAGGGAAGGAAATGGGTCATGCTGATGGCCTCAGCAGACTACCACTGCCACTAATGGATCCTGATCCAGATCCTGCTGCTAGAATACTGTCCATATAGGACTTACCAGAGTTTCCCCTCCATGCAGGGGATATTGCTGCTGAAACTGCCACAGATAAAATTCTGAGTAGAGTGTTGTCATGGGTATACATCGGCTGGTTGGAAAAAAGTCCAGGCTCTGAATTTTGTCAGGAGACATGAGTTGTCTGCACATAAGGGCTGCATTTTATGGGGGAACAGAGTCATAATTCCCACTTCACTAAGAGACAGGGTCTTAGACTCTTTACATGAAGGCCATCCAGGCATTGTCAGAATGAAAGCTTTAGCTAGAAGCTACATTTGGTGGCCTGGCCTTGATAAGGCTATAGAGGATCAAGTTCATGGTTGTTATACATGCCAGCAATCTGGGCCTGAAATGCCTCAGGCCCCAGGTCACAGGTGGGAGGAAACGCACACTCCCTGGTCTAGGATTCACATAGACTATGCTGGGCCTTTTCAGGGGTAGCTCTACCTTATACTAATGGATAGCCACTCCAAATGGCTGGAAGCAATTCCAGTTCCAAACATGACTACTGCTAGGACCACCCAGGTGGAATGGAATCTGAGGAAGAACCAGGAAGCACAGAAGTGCAACATGGAATCCCTGACCAAGCGAGCCAGCCGAACCTCAGCAACCACTGTGCCTACTCTGCAGAACAGACTGACTCTGGGGTGCGCCAACCTGGTGAGGCCAGCCAGAGCGTTTTGATTCCCCTTGACACTGGAGCACAAGGGGACATGGGTCTACCCAGCCCACTGGGTAAGCTGGTAGACCACAAAGTGAGGGGAACTCCAAGACGTTCCTCTAGGCCACACAAGCCTCCTGCGTACCTCACAGACTATATTGTAAAATAAAGTGTTGTGAAACTTGTACCACTACCTACAGAAACTTGGGCATTGTGAAACTGCCATTACTGCATTGTAAGCCTGTTCATGAGACGTTGTTTAATCTCATTGTAGCTCTTACTGCATTGGTAAGCCTGTTCAGACATTGTTTAATTTCATTGTAGCCACAGCAAATGTATGATTATTATTTATTTATTATTTATTTATTATTTTCATTATGGTTGTTGGGAGTGATTAATAAGTCTTGACAGTTGTTAAGACTATTTTGAGGGTGTCATAGCCTGATCTAAGAGGGGAGGGGTGTTATGTATTGGGCTTGTGGTGTTACACCATGTGCGTTACTGGAGGAGCTAATGGCTATCCAGCAACCCAGACAGGCCGTCTCCAGTCCTGCAATTGGTCAGCTCCAGGTGGCAAGCATGGGTTCAAACCTATTGGCTGCCGCCTAGGGGCTACACTATATATTGTGGCTGGCTGCGGCCCAAGCTTCGGTACAGTTCCAGCAAGAATAAAAGTATGAGTTATTCTGTACTCAGCCTCGTGTCATCATTCCTGCTCTCCAGACTTAACACCCACCATGATAGATCAATACCTTGTTCTTGTAAATCTTGTCTGTCTTTCAATTTTCCTTCATTGTCCAAGATATCTTTATAGGTCACAACTTTGTCGTAATTAATTAAATTTGGGTAAGCAAAAGCTTCCATTGTTGAAAGCCATCTAGGTAACTGGATATAAATTTTCATTCCCCCTCCCCCCGGATTCTAACCATGTGCCACCACGACTAGGATAGCTAGGTAAACGTGCATGGGATTAATAGTTGGAGGGGAGACCAACATAAAATCTCAGAGCAGGGGGTAGACTAAGTGGTAAAGCAAAAAATTCAAGCCAAATCAAAATATAGAAGAAGAGAATACTATGATAAACTACTTTCATGTAGTTTCCAAGAAAACAACATGGACATGTTCTTGAGCTCATGGAGAACTTGATTTGTAAGAAACCTTATTTAATGCCTTGTTGGAGCAGTGGGCTAATGCCTCCTTAAGTAACACCAGCTGCCTGCAATTAGTGCAGGTTCGCATCCCACCAGGCTCAAGGTTGACTCAGCCTTCCATCCTTCCGAGGTCGGTAAAATGAGGACCCAGATTGTTGGGGGCAATTAAGCTGACTTTGTAATAATGCCGCTTGGGGTGTGTGTGTGTGAAAGCCCTAACAAGCAGGCATATACATAGAATGAAGGCTACTGCTAAGCTTGTAAGCCGCCCTGAGTCTTCGGAGAAGGGCGGGATATAAATGGAATTAAAATAAAAAAATAAATAAATAAAATAATGCAGCCTGGAATAAGAGAAGTCAGTTTACAAATGTTGAGTCAATAGATTGCTCAGCTCCCTTGGCTGAAAAATGACTGACTGGATTCCTTTGAGTAAACCTGCTCTGAAATCCTGCTGAACTTTTCAAGAGAAGTGACGTGTTCTGTCTCTGCAACTCTGGGCCTATTTCCAGTGGTTTGGAGCCATGCTAGAAATGTAGGGAGTGTACAGAGGGTAGACTATTGATAAATAATTTTCTGTGTTGCATTTGCAAAAACAAAAATACAATATATAAAGGACCACGCTAGCAGCAATTTCACTTCATTCAAACAGACAAAAAATATATCTCATTCAACACTAGAAGCAATTTTGTGCTAAAAAGTCCCCCTTTTAAGAATCTATTGTATGTATGTATGCATGCACTTATTTTTTAGATTCATTTCCCACATTTCCTTTAAGAGCTCATAGCAGTGTTAATAGTCCTCCCTCATCCCATTTTGCTAGACAAAACTACCTTGTGCTGTGGTTTGGGCTGTTTGTCTCACAGACGCCAAAATCCTTTATAAGAAATCAATACAAAATGACAGATTTTTTTAAAAAACAAGACATTGATATAGTGGGCACTGAAGTCTTGCTTGCAGTGATGGATTATGACTGCTGTGTGGCAATATGTAGTCATTTACATTATGCTAATATAATGAATAAACAGTGGTGTATTCAACCCATGGCTGAGATTTGACTATTGGGCTTAATAAATTCTATGATTCATACCTTAGTGACTTTTAGATTGTCTTTCTGTGGCTCTAAGAAACTCAACCAATATTTCTGTGATCTTCATCCTGTGATGGCTCTGCTCTTGCTCTTCTACTCACTTTGCTGAAATTGCTCATCTACTAGTGGTTTTGACTTTTTAACTAAAATTCTATGAAAAATGAGGGCAGCTTATCTGCATATGGCATATTTTTCATCATTTTGGTTAATATTTTGGTTCAATATTTTGGTTAAAATATTGAGGTCAGCTTATGCATTGATGGAACTCTAGGTGAGTATATACAGTAGTTTTAAGTTATATTAATGTTTCATGGTATATGGTATATGTTTCATGGCTTTATAGATTTTAGTTTTATAGCTAGCACTAGTATTCATTTCATAGCATGGATTCATAGATTCATCTATTTAATAGTTTTAGTGCATAATTTGATAAGTATTTTATAGAGAATTAATTTTATAGGTTACCCTTATAAAATAAAAGCACCTGATAATTCCATAATTAATTCTGTATTGCCTAGTTGCTATTTTATTTTGATCAAAGACTGAAATAAATCTTTGGGGTATCAGAATTTCTTTAAATACCTATGGTTCAATGTCACATAGATATGTTTAAATTACATGCCTGTAACACCTGCAAGAATGAGCATGCTTCATAACACTTTTGAATGAGAACATCAGTAGCACTACTAGGAATAGTCATAACATTTTCATAAGTAAATCTTATGATTTTCAAGAGCAAGAAGTGTTTATTAGTGTTTCTGCACTGCAGCTTTGAAGGAGCCAGGAGTGAAACGACATGTCCACTACAGTTTGGATCTGAATTCCTTAGTTTCTTTGCCCATAGCATTTCCAGTAGTTCACCAGCTTCTGAATAAGATCCCTTCAGAGAAGATATTGCCATTCTCATAAACTGAACTCTCCATCTTCCAATGAATAATTGCCATATTGAAAAATTGTTTTGTTTGATTTGAGGACTAGCATGTAGATATATAGAAACCAAAAAATAAAACCCTTTTCCAGAAATTACTGCATCAATAATTTGATTGTTGTTATGACTCAAACTAATTCCTAAACTGTACCCTGCTGAAGATTTTGAGATTCTTTTGATACCAAAGAATACTTCCATTTGCCAGATGGCTTAGCATGTTTTATAACAGTCTCTTGCTTTTTAATATTCTCAAAAGTCCAGGTCCCCAGATGCTATCCTTGGTACCGATTATATATACCATACTTAAATATAAGTACAACCTAGATTAGTATTCAGTATTCTCCCTAATTGAATTCCTTTGAGGGTTTTTTAAATTTTGTAGTATATAAGACACAAAATATATAGCAGGATTTCATTACTGTGTCATTTTCTTTAAGTAATGTTATCTTAGTGTTCTCTTGTTTAAAACTGGAAAATCTCTTTGTCAAGTAGGTTTATCTATACCTTAAATAAATTGAAATCAGGTGGAGATCTGAAAACTGCTGTCACATTACACTTGATGTACGTGGGCAGTGGGGTAAGTTACTCTTTAGCCTCATACCTTTTGTATCAGATTATTTGAAATAATGCATTGTGTAGGTTTATTTATTTGAAATATGCATTATGTTTATCTGAAATAATATACACTTTCTCTATAAAGCTCTGTGTAAAAATTTTGTGATGGATGATTAAGGTGCTGCCCCTCCCCCGGAGACACAGGTTCAGGTCCACCCTCAGCCATGGAAACTTACCTGGCTGTTCTGGAGACTCTTCTTCAGCCCAGCCTCCCTCACGGGAGAGAGGTGGAAAAATAGGACGAGTCTGCAGTGCTTATGATGCCCAGGTCCTGAAGAAAAGACTGAATTTAAGTTTAACAAATAAATAAAATAAATGACTGCTGCTGGGTTCTGTGAAAAGTAATTACAGCTTCATTTGATTCAGTATCTAATTTATTCAGATCGATATAACAATCCTCATATATACATTGTTTTTGTTGGAATCTTTCAGTTCTGTTTAGTTTAGGTCAATCATAAATGGTCATTTATTTAGCAATTTGGTTTATGGGTTTGAGATGCTGAGCTAAGTGCTCTTCCTGTGCTGAACAAGATAAGGAAATGTATCTGTTTGCTTCAGCAAAAATAAGAGGTAACTCTTAATAGGATATAATAGATCCCAGTTGCACTGAATTCTGGATCAGTTCCAAATTCTCATCCTATTTTTTCCTAAGTTTTAAATGTTTGTTGACTTTATTATTCTTTTTTCAGTCTTGTTTTGGACTCATCCTGAATTTCCCTAGAATTAATTCCAGACTATGAATATTAAATATATGCTAAATTGTTTGGTCTTGTTAGTTTATTTCTACCACTCACAATTATCATAACACATTGATACATCGATAAAAAATATAGTAAAACACTCTTGATGTGATTTTAGTTGACTGTATGAAAAATACTGTAATTGATCTTGGATTAAATCAACATTCTATTGATTTTATGTTTTTATTGATGATAAAATTACGCTGCATATTAAAATATGCTATGTAATGTCACAATGAATACTACAAGGTCTGTAAATTATGTTTAGAAATGTTAGAAAATATCTACTGTACAAGCTCAGGTGTTTTGTAAGTCTTGTGAAGCATTTTTGTCGGTTTGGACCTAAAAATCTAAAGAAGACTAAAAGATCAAGAAAAAAAATGCGTGCAAATAGGATTAGTGGCAAAGAAGTACAATTTTGTTATAATATAACACAATTATTTATTAATATTGAATCTATTAAAGCATGAATGTGTTGATTTTGTAGCGTAGGAATCGACATGGAAGTGACTTAGTTCTTTTCCAATACCAGAAGGGAGTTTTCAAAAACAATGGTTATATTTCCCTGTATTTTAATTGAACTTTTATTGACAATTACAACTTTCCCTGGTGTACTACTCTGTTGGAATTTTCTCTTAATTTACCCGATGGCAGGGGTCCCCAACCCCCAACCCCCGGACCACAGCCCACCACAGGGCCACGGCCTTTTTGGACCCGGGCTGCGTGAGAGGTGGCTGGTGTGTGCATCCATCTCCAATCTTGTGAGTGGTTCCTCAAAGGCTTCTCTCTTGCGTGAGTGGAGCTGTGCACGTTTGTGCTGGCCTGTCACTCACACAGCCCAGTTCCCCTTTCCCCCCGCCCTCAGGCCAGGTCACCAAGCCACCTGCTCCCAATGCTCCAAAAGCAGAGTGGTGAGAGCAGAGGCTGAGCGGGATGAGTGCGCTCTGCTCAGCTTCATTAAGTCACCAAAGCTGTTTGAGCAGGACACCTGATCTGCTTTTGGAGTGTCATGCAACCTCCATGAGTATGAAAGAGCATAAGGCTTGTCTTTTGCAAATGTATGCAAGGGCAGCAATCTCACGCTGCTTCAGGCCTTCTGTCCCTTTGCAGCACCCCAGAGACTACTCTTCTTTCTTGTGTGAGTGGAGCTATATGTGCAAGTGATCTTGTGGCTCCATTCTACCCCACCTGGGCCCCTCGTTGCAAAGGTTGAGGACCACTGCCATATGGTCTCCATAACCTCTTTGCTTTCTCAAATTTTGTTTGAACTGTAAACCTCTTTTTAAATTTTGATGGAAAACTGCTGTCTATATACAGTGTGATTTAAGCAAGTAATGAGAAACACTTTTCTTCAGAAGTTAAGATTCTTAGCTAGCTATAGCAAAAATAAATAGAAAAGACTGAATACACAAGGTATGCTTTAAATACATGTTTTCATTGTTTTCAGATACTTCTGATTCAGGATTCTTGGCATGAAAATGGCTAATAGCACAGGAGTAAAGGATTTCTACTTCACTGAACTGTCTGATCTCCCTGCAGTGCACATATCTCTATTTGTGGTGGTTCTGCTGGCCTACCTGACCACTCTGGCAGGGAACGGGGCAATTCTTATAGCAACAGCGTCAGATGTCCACCTCCAGACTCCTATGTATTTCTTTCTGTGCAATTTATCTTTGTTGGATATCCTTTGTCCAACTGTCACTGTGCCAAAAATGCTCCAGACCTTCTTGTCAGAGGACAAGACAATATCGTTTGTTGGCTGCATGCTGCAACTCTTCTTCCTGATTTATGTAGTGGGCACTGAAATTTTTTTGCTTGCTCTGATGGCTTATGACCGCTATGTGGCGATATGCAGCCCCCTACACTACACCAATATTATGAGCAAACAACTATGTGCTCAGTTGGCAGCTGGGACCTGGCTAACTGGCTTCACAAATTCTATGATTCATACCTCATTGACCTTTACATTATCTTTCTGTGGGCCCAATAAAGTTAATCAATATTACTGTGACATCCCTCCCATTATGGCTCTTTCTTGCTCTTCCACATTTCTCCCTGAGCTTGTCCTCCTCCTTGTGGCTGGTGTTTTAGGGGGTGGTGCTTTTCTAGTTACCCTGATCTCTTATATCTATATAATTTCAGCTATCTTACAGATGCAGTCTGTTGAGGGCAGGCGAAAAGCATTTTCCACTTGTGGTTCCCACTTGGCTGTTGTTTGCCTCTTCTATGGGACAACTATTGCGACCTATGTCCGGCCCACTTCCACTTACTCACCCAAGAAAGACAGAATTGTTTCAATGTTGTATGGGATTCTTACTCCCATGATAAACCCAATGATCTACAGCCTGAGGAATAAGGAAGTTAAAAATGCTTTGGTCAAATCATTTAATATGCAAAGGGTTTTTTTGAGGGGTTAAGTTTGGGTTCCCTTCCCCTCGAATGTTATCAGAAGATGATGCGTATTTTTTGCAGCTTTTTGGTAAATTCTTTTCTGGCTCTTTCTATTGGAAAATTTATATCAATCTGTCCAGGTTTAATAACAACCACTTTCTTAGATAGCTAGACACAACCTCCCCCATCCCTTCTTGGATGAAAAAAGTCACTTCTGTAGGATAATTTGAGCTTTTGCTCCATTGGGAAAAAACAGGGAAAAGAGGAAGTTTTATTTTGCCTCAAACGGTAGACTACTTGGGCCTGTCCTACCATCAGGCTGATATGATTGCATCTCTCCATCTCCATTCACTGATATGATTATTTCACAATGGCAACCATGATAGAAGATGACAATGATATTGGAAAGGGGTTTATTTCAATCTTGAGACCAGGTCAACCACACTGTAGAGCACCTTATTCAAGTCTTTGAAGAAGGTCATTGAGCAACTTTACTATTTTTCTTTTGTTTTCAGTGCTGATTTGGAAACCAAACTGGGGAGATTTGCTGTAAAATGCTTGGTTGTGTATTCATTTTAATACTAAGATAGTCCAAATTTTAAACTTTGAAATGTTATAATATAATGTATTCTCTCTTGAGGACTGTTGTAGAATAAATATGTAGGAACATGAATTTATACCTATTGCATTTATTATGTACACACTAATATATGTGAGTTTTACATGTCCCAAATGGGGAAGATGTATGCCATATTTTTCACTATCAGTTTTACCGTATTTTCTGGCGTATAAGACGACTGGGCGTATAAGACGACCCCCTACATTTCCTGTTAAATTATAGGGTTTGGGCTATACCCGCCGTATAAGACTACCCCTCTTCCAACGCACACCAAATAAAAATTAAAAAACATCAGATTTGATTTTAATATGGTAATTTTAATTCAAATGCTTATGACATGCAGGTGCTTAGTAGAAAAACTGTCACTTATAAACATAAGGCTGTTTGTCATCAAACATGTAAACATAAAACAGTGCAAGTGGATTAAACTATAATAATAATAATAATAATAATAATAATAATAATAATAATAATAATAATAATAATAATAATAATGTTGGAGGGGACCTTGGAGGTCATCTAGTCCAACCCCGTGCTAAGGCAGGAAACCCTATACCATTTCAGACAAATGGCTGTCCAGTCTCTTCTTAAAAACTTCCAGTGTTGGAGCATTCACCACTTCTGGAGGCAGGTTGTTCCACTGGTTAATTGTTCTAACTGTCAGGAGGTTTCTCCTTAGTTCTAGGTTGCTTCTCTCCTTGATTAGTTTCCATCCATTACTTCTTGTCCTGCTTTCAGGTGCTTTGGAGAATAGCTTGACTCCCTCTTTGTGGCAGCCCCTGATTCCAGCAACCATTCCCTATTTTCCTAATTCACTTTTTCACTTTTCCTAATTCACTCTAAAGCTTTCCCTGCGCAGAGCCTTAAGTAACACAAGCTGCCTGCAATTAGTGCAGGTTCGCATCCCACCAGGCTCAAGGTTGACTCAGCTTTCCATCCTTCCAAGGTAGGTAAAATGAGGACCCAGATTGTTGGGGGCAATAAGCTGACTTTGTAATAATGCTGCTTGGGGGTGGTGGTGAAAGCCCTAATAAACAGGCATATACACAGAATGAAGGCTATTGCTAAGCACATTGATTTGTGCTTTAAATTGTAAGCCACCCTGAGTCTTCGGAGAAGGGCAGGATATAAATGGGATTTAAAAAAAAAGACCAAATGGGAGATCCGCTCCAGGTTTTCCAGCCAGCCCGCCCAGTTCCTGAGTCAAATGTGTCCTTAGAGCTAAGCCGCTGCTCTGGCTGCTGCCTTCCCCACCTGCCTTTCAAGTTGGGATAGACTACAGCTGCTCTTCAACTTTAGAAGAAAAGACGCCCAGACCCCAGCCTGTAAAAAATCATAGACTGCAGCTTCTTCTCCAATTGGTCCCGCTTTCCCTGCGCAGACTAAATGGGAGATCCGCTCCAGGTTTTCCAGCCAGCCCCGTCTCTAAATTTTCAGCACCCGGCGTATAAGACGACCCCTGACTTTTGAGAAGATTTTCATGGGTTAAAAAGTAGTCTTATACGCCAGAAACTACGGTATATCTATATGTCACTATAGATGACACTGGACTGTCTAAAATTAGACTAACTTTGACTGACCTCAATAGCAATAGCAAGTAGACTTATATAGAACTTCATAGTGCCATAAAGCACTCTGTAAGAGGTTTACAGAGTCAGCATATTGTCCCCAACAATCTGGGTCCTCATTTTACCAACCTTGCAAGGTTGGAAGGGTGAATCAATCTTGAACTGAGGATCGAACTCCTGGCAATGGACAGACTTAGCCTGCAATACTGCATTCTAACCATGTGCCACCATGGCTAGGATAGCTAGGTAAACATGCATGGGATTAATAATTGTAGGAGAGACCATCAGGAAATCTCAAAACAGGGGGCTTGACTAAGTGATAAAGAAAAAAATCAAACCAAATCAAAAAATAGAAGAAGACTATGATGAACTACTCTCATGTAATTTCCAGGAGAACAACATGGACATGTCTTTTAACATGTCATGCCCTGTTCACCGCCCTGAGTCCTTCGGGAGAAGGGCGGTATACAAATAAAATTAATAATAATAATAATAATAATAATAATAATAATAATAATAATAATAATAATAATAATGATGTTCATGAGGTCACCAGGAACTTGATTTGTAAGAAACCTTATTTACTGCAGACTTTTGCATAAACAAAAGATACAATATATGAAGGACCACACTGGCAGCAATTTCAATTCATTCAAGGAAACAGACAAAAAATATCTCATTCAACACTAGAAGCATTTTTGTGCTAAAATGTTCCCATTTTAAGAATCTATTGTATGTATGTATGCATGAACTTATTTTTTAGATTTATTTCCCGCATTTCCTTTAAGAGTTCATAGCAATCTTAATAGTCCTCCCTCATCCCATTTTGCTAGACAAAACTACCTTGTGCTTTGGTTTGGGCTGTTTGTCTCGTAGAAGCTAAAATGCTTTATAAGAAATCAATGGACAAATACAAAATAACAGATTTTTTTTAAAAAAACACAAGACAGGCAGTGATAGATTATCTGGAATATTGGAATGGTGGGGGAGTAGGAGGTGGCAACTTTAATCCATGCAGAAGGCATGGCAGAAATTGCAGCTGTGCAATTCACAAAATAAAAGCTCAGAACATAATTTGTCTTTCTGTTATAATGGTCACCAATGTCCAAACTCTGGTTTACAGGCAAAAAAGCGACACTTTGCTTTGAAGACAAGAGAGGGGGATATGAAAATAATACTGTAAGAAAGATCTTATTTTGTTATGTTTGTACCTTGTTCACAACTGAAGATTCAAAACCTCTATACAGAAAGTGTCACATATACACACAGAATGCTTGATGTGGATTAGAGCTGCACAATGGAAATAACCTTTTGAAGAAACCCGGTTCCAAGGAAACAAACAGTAGGTTTGTTTGAATAAGTGTAGTTCTTTGAGTTAAACTGGAGATGGATATCATTATTTCAATAATATTTGTACTTTTCTGCAGAACTCGAAGGAGATTATAGATTACAGATTAATAGGATTGTAAAGCCACTATTTTCATCTGATATTGTTATATCTTTTAAAAAAAAAAGAAATTCACCAAGTGCACTTCAATTCCAATGAAACTCAAATCCAACTGGTACCTAATTCCTTGGAGATCTTGGAGTCCCTAAACACACTCTTTGTCTTGATGCAGTCATTAGCATTTATTAAAGAGGAAGAGGTAGTGAAGACTTTGACGATTGGACCAATGATTGTTTTTGATGCCTGAATTGCCATGAGTATATTTTGCTTGACTTCACAGAAATTCTTCATCCTGTGGTTACTATATTAAAATAGACAGGAGAAACAAGAAAGGCAAGTGACTTCACTTTATTGGAAGAGTAATTTTATGTCATTAGACATTATCTAATGTCACCTGCCATGTTCTGGTGCCCTCTTGATGTGCAGGACTTTCCTTATGGACATATGGGGAAATATAGGGACTGCAGCCCAATCCATCTGGAGGCCAACAGATGAAGATCAGGAGGTCTAGTTTGTCTGCAGTCCTATTCTTTAATGAATCACTTGTCCTGAGTCAATGTCAGAAGGGAGTAGATTTTATGCACAGCTCTGACAGTCAACTAATAAGCTAAGCACATTTTGATTTCCTATTGTTTAACCTCGAACTGCAGAATGGGGAGGTCTAATTTAAGGCATGTCATTTGCAAATCTTAGACTACTAGGAGTTACATAAAAACTAATCTACCCCTTCTGATAAATACCTTATAGAATAACAAGAGCAATTCTAAGATAATCTGTTGCAGCAATTTGACTCTTATGCATTCCTAAACTAAATCTGAATTAAGAATATGCATTTGATGGATTTAAAAGTTGAATATTTGCAGTCAAATATTAAATTCATAGTTTATACCTTATACCTTACCGTTATTTTTATTACTATTGACACTGTGTTGTTAATTTAGATAGTGACTAAAGCCTCTTTTATACACAATGCTATAATAATGATTTGTCAGAAGAGAGTAGATTTTATCCATAGCTCTGACAAACAGTCAACTAATGAGCTCAGCACATTTTGATTTCCTAATGTTAACCTCAAACTGCAGAATGGAGAGGTGTAATTTAAGGCATTTTGAGGAAGGTTTAGTAACAGCCTTGAAAATATTATACTTTTTGCACTGTATTGTTATCATTGGTGAATTGAAACCCATTTTGTTTTGTGTTTGTGAAAAAGACGGTCTTAACTGATTCATGTCTGCTATTAATAGAGATTTTAAAGGATAAAATGTTATTTCCAAATCTAAGGCTAGTACGAATTTCATAAAAACTAATCAGCCCTTTGTGATAAGTGCCTTACAGAATAATAAGAGCAATTTTAAGATAGCCTGTTGCAGCAATTTGACTCTCTTATATATTCCTGAACTAAATCTGAATTAAGAATATGCATTTGATGGCTTTCAAGGTTGAATATATGCAGTTAAATATTAGATTCATAGTTTATACCCTACAGTTATTTTTATCAGTATTGACTCTGTGTTGTTAATTTAGATAGTGACTAAAGCCTCTTTTAAACACAATGTTATAATAATAATTTGCTCTTCATCTCTTCTTCCTGTGTTAATATTTATATAGCACTAACCATTTATACTTACTTTTATAATATAATTAAATACAGAAAAGGAAAAAGAAATGACAGCAAGAGAGTGAAGAACTTGAGATGATTTCCAATCTCTTTCATGCTTTATCATTGACCATGAAGGGATAATGGATCTGCACCACTAAAGCCTCCAAAGTTTAACACTGATCATTAGCCCTAGTTACCAAGAGAAAGAGACACTATCTGTCTACTGATGTAGTTTCCTTTTCCATGGTGGTCCTCTTCCCAACATCCCATTTCCAACCACCCTCAGTAGTATGCAGAAGAAAATGGAAGAAATGTAGGTGATAGTCTGCATCTCCGCTATACTCTAAAATCCCAAAATGTATATTCTTTTAGCAAACCTCTTTTGCATTGTCTTGTTTCAGGTGCTCCTGTTGATCAATCTGATTGCCAGAAAGATGGAGAGAAGCAACACAACTGTGTTGATGGACTTCTATGTGACTGAACTGTCTGATCTCCCTGAAGTGCAGACTGTTCTCTTTGTGGTGATTCTGCTGATCTACTTGACCACCCTGGCAGGGAATGGGGCAATTCTCATGGCAATAGGAACAGATGCTCACCTCCAAACTCCAATGTACTTCTTTCTAAGTAATTTATCAGTGCTGGACATCCTTTGTCCAACGGTCATTGTACCAAAGATGCTCCAGATATTCTTGTCAAAGGACAAGAAAATATCATTTGTGGGCTGTGTGATTCAACTATTCTTCCTCATTGATGTGTTGGGCACTGAAATCTTCTTGCTTGCAGTGATGGCTTATGACCGCTATGTGGCAATATGTAGTCCTTTACGTTATGCTAATATAATGAATAAACAGCGGTGTATTCAACTGATGGCTATGATTTGGCTACTGGGCTTAATTAATTCTATGATTCATACCTCATTGACTTTTAGATTGTCTTTTTGTGGCTCTAAGAAACTCAACCAATATTTCTGTGATCTTCAGCCTGTGATGGCTCTCTCTTGCTCTTCTACTTACCTTGCTGAAGTTGCTCATCTACTAGTGGCTGGTATTATAGGTAGTGGGGCTTTTCTGATCACGCTGATCTCTTACATCTACATAATTTCTACCATCTTGCGCATGCCTTCCACTGAGGGGAGGCACAAAGCCTTCTCTACCTGTGGTTCTCATTTGACTGTTGTATGTCTTTTCTATGGGGCCACCATTGCTACCTATGCCCGTCCCACGTCTTCTTATTCAGGCAAACAGGGCAGAATAATTTCCATGCTATATGGGATAATCACTCCCATGCTGAACCCTATGATCTACAGTCTGAGAAATAAGGAAGTTAAGAAAGCTTTGAACAAAGTCTTCAATCTGAAAAGGGTTTCATAAACATCTCCTTTCTTTCTTTAATGACCAAAATCTCTCATGTATTGGCATTGGCTTTTCTTTTTCTGATCTAGCCATACTGCCACTGTAAGGAGCCTAGGTAAACATTAGGATTGCCTGCTTTTGTTCAATATTTGCAATGGTATGCAGAAAAGACCTTGGGAAATTGGGCAAAGAGAGCTGCTAAGACAATGGTCAGATAAGAGACAACAAAGCCTACAGCTGGATAGGGCAAGAAGCTTAGATGGGGCACTCCTTAATTTCTTGGATTGTTAAAGAAATGGGGTGGGAGGGGGAGAAATGTACTTTCAGAGTTGCAAGATTTTGTCAATGTACTTAGAATTAACTCATCTAGTTGTGATGGTTTGCCCCACAAGCCTGACAATATTTCTAGTTTTGTACCTGTAAGAGAAGAACCAGTTTGTTGTGGCAATTAAGGCATCAGGGTAGAAATTGAGATACTGTGAATTCTAATCCTGCCTTAGGTACAAATCCAGCTAGGTGGCCTTGGGCTAGTTACTTTCTCTCAGTTCTAGGAAGGAGGCAAACCAGTTCCTAAAAATCTTGCCAAGAAAATTGCAGGGACTTGTCTGGGCAATTGCTGAGAAGCAGACATGATTGTGAAGGTAGAAAAAAAATCTGTAAAGAGGAGGCTGAAGGTTTTTGCTTTTCTTTCAGAACCATCAATTCCTGAGATATTAGAATGTATGAAATTTTGATATGACTGTATTTACAATGCAATGTTGCAATGTCCCACTCTGTTATCCTAAGTTACATTCTCATTTGTAGGTGAGGTTCCATCTACCATCTATCGAAAAGAAGGGAATTTTAATCTGTGATAAATGTGCTGGTATTTTCACTCAAAATAAATGATAGTTGTAAATTTTATGGATCCATAGTATTCTTCTATTAACTTTTGATATTTAAATAACAACAGCTTGATATCTAAATGCACTTTCCTTCCCTGTCTTAATTTTCTATGAATATTGTGAACTGCATGAAAGTGAGATGTACATAAGTTCTCATTATGTCAATGCTCCTCTTCAGCCCTCAAAAATTCCGATTTTGAATGGATAGATTAATATCTATTCCATCCCAACCTAACTCTCTTAGTGAGAAAGTTACTGATTACCTGAGATTAATGTGCCTCTCATGTTTGAGAACCTGGATTAGAGAACTCAGCTATTGTACTGAAATATCCCAACTCCAGTTTTTTTTATTTCTTATTTCCTCACTGACCACTTGTGATTGTCCTCTGTAGAGACAATCTGCCTGCAGTGCACATTTCTCTATTTGTGGTGATTCTGCTGACATACGTGAACACTTTGGCAGGGAACGGGGCTGTTCTTATAGCAATAGCAACAGATGCCCACCTCAAGACTCCTATGTATTTCTTTCTGTGCAATTTATCTTTGTTGGATATCCTTTGTCCAACTGTCACTGTGCCAAAAATGCTCCAGACCTTCTTGTCAGAGGACAAGACAATATCGTTTGTTGGCTGTATGCTGCAACTCTTCTTCCTCATTTATGTGGTAGTCACTGATTTTTTTTTACTTGCACTTATGCAGCCCTCTACACTACCCAAATGAGGTATGAGCCAGTGACTATGTGCTCAACTGGCAGCTGGGACCTGGCTAACAGGCTTCATGAATTCTATGATTCACACCTTACTGACTTTTACATTATCTTTCTGTTAATAAAGTTAATCAATATTACTGTGACATCCCTCCAATTATGGCTCTTTCTTGATCTTCCACATATCTTCCACACATCTACATGAGCTTCCACATATCTTCCACATCTTCCACACATCTACCCCCCTCCTTCTGGCTGGCATTTTAGGGGTGGTGCTTTTTGAGCTACCCTGATAGCTGATATTTATGTAATTTCAGCTATCTTGTACTTGCACTCTGCCAAGGGCAGGTAAAAAGCATGTTCCACTTGTGGTTCCCATTGGCTGTCATTTGCCTCTTCTGGGCGACCACACTAGTAGCAGTTCAACTCATTCAGAAATAAACAAACAAAAAACAAAACATTGCACCTATTTTTTAGATTTGTTTTCCACATTTCCTGTGGGAGCTGAAAGCAGTGTTAATAGTCTTCCCTCATCCTATTTTGGAAGAGAAAAGCTATCTTGTGAGGTGATTTGGGCTGTTTGGCCCATAGACATCAATAACCTTATTAAAAAATGGATAAATACAAGATAAGCCAGAGATTTCTTTTAATCAAGAAAGACAGAAATAGATTACCTGAATATTGGGATGTGATGGGAAATGGCAGTCTTTATCCATTTATTAGGCATAGCAGAAATTGCAATTGTGCAAGCCACAGAATAATAGCTCAAAACATCATTGTCTTTCTGTTATAATCACCAATATCTGAACTCTGGTTTACCATGAAAAAGGTATCCTTTGAAAACAAGAGAGGGGGATATGAAAATAATAAGTAAGATCTAATTTTATCATGGTTGTGCCCTGTTTACAACTGGAGATTTAAAACCTCTATACAGAAAGTGTCACATATACACACAGAATCCTTGATTTGGATTAGAGCTGCATAATGGAAATAACCTTTTGAAGTATCCCAGTCCCAAGGAAACAAAAAGTAAGTTTGCTTCAATAAGTGTAGTTCTTTGAGTTAAATTGGAGATATATATCATTAATATTTCAACAATATTTGTACTTTCCTGCAGAAAGTCCCTTTCAACTCAAAGGAGATTATTTCTTATAGATTAATAGGATTGTAAAGTCACTTTCTTCATTTACTGCTGTTGTATTTAAAAAAAAATCACCAAATGAACTTTAGTTCCAATGAAACTCAAATCCAACTGGTACCAAATTCCTTGGAGATCTTGGAGTCCCTAAACAGAATCTTTGTCTTGATGCTGTCATTCGCAATTGTTAAAGAGGAAGAGGTAGATGATTGGAGCAAAGATTGTTAATTTGATGCCTGAGTAGCCATGAGTTTATTTTGCTTGACTTCACAGAAATTCTTCATCCTTTGGTTACTATATTAATACAGACAGGAGAAACAAGAAAGGCAAGTGACTTCACGTTATTGGAAGAGTAATTTTATATCATTAGACATTTTCTAATGTCACCTGCCATGTTCTGGTGCTCTCTTATGTGCAGGATTTTCCTTATGGGCATATGGGGAAATATATGGACTGTAGCCCAATCCATCTGGAGGCCAACAGATGAAGATCAATGGATCTAGTTTGTTTGCAGTCCTATAATTTAATGAATCACTTGTCTTGAGTTAATGTCAGAAGAGAGAAGATTTTATCCACAGCTCTAACAAACAGTCAACAATGACCTCAGCACATTTTGATTTCCTAATGTTAACCTCAAACTGCAGAATGGAGAGGTGCAATTTAAGGCATTTTGAGGAAGGTTTAGTAACAGCCTTGAAAATATACTTTTTGCACTGTATTCTTATCATTGGTGAATTGAAACCCATTTTGTTTTGTGTTTGTGAAAAAAGACGGTCTTAACTGATTCATGTCTGCTACTAATAGAGATTTTAAAGGATAAAATGTTATTTCCAAATCTAAGGCTAGTATGAATTTCATAAAAACTAATCAGCATAAAGAATATGCATTTGATGGCTTTCAAGGTTGAATATTTGCAGTCAAATATTTGATTCATAGTATATATTCTACAACTATTTTTATCAATGCCTTTTTGTTAATTTAGATAGTGATTAAAGCCTCTTTTAAATACAATGCTATAATTTAATAATGATTTACTCTTCATCTCTTCTTCCTGTGTTAATATGTATATAATAATATACTGTTTATACTAATTTTTATAATCTAAGTAATTGTAGAAGTGAAATTAATTGAAAGGGAAT
Source organism: Vipera ursinii (assembly GCF_947247035.1). Classification (NCBI taxonomy): domain Eukaryota; kingdom Metazoa; phylum Chordata; class Lepidosauria; order Squamata; family Viperidae; genus Vipera; species Vipera ursinii. The sequence goes on along the minus strand of NC_139512.1, from coordinate 117,228,542 downwards.
AAAGAAAGGTGGTGTTTTCCAAACATTTATCATTCTTGATCATTGACCCATGAAGATATGATGAGATTTGGGATATGAAAACCTCTAAAGGAATCACCACTCATAATATAAGTAACAAAGTTTAAGTTGTGGATCATTAGCATTTGTTATCTAGAGAAAGATTACACTATCCCTCTAGTGATATAATTTTTCCATTGTTGACTTCTTTACCACATTCCATTCTCTTTAGTATGTAGATAAAGTGTATATATGGAAGACATTGAGAATATACCTCTGCACTATACTCTAAAATCCAGGAACATCTATTGTGTTGGCAAATCTCTTTTGCATTGTCTTGTTTTAGGTACTCCTGTTGATCAATCTGATTGCCAGAAAGATGGAGAGAAGCAACACAACTGTGTTGATGGATTTCTACGTGACTGAACTGTCTGATCTCCCTGAAGTACAGACTGTTCTGTTTGTAGTGATTCTGCTGATCTACTTGACCACCCTGGCAGGGAATGGGGCTATTCTCATGGCAATAGGAACAGATGCTCACCTCCAAACTCCAATGTACTTCTTTCTAAGTAATTTATCAGTGCTGGACATCCTTTGTCCAACGGTCATTGTACCAAAGATGCTCCAGATATTCTTGTCAAAGGACAAGAAAATATTGTTTGTGGGCTGTGTGATGCAACTATTCTTCCTCATTGATATGGTGGGCACTGAAATCTTCTTGCTTGCAGTGATGGCTTATGACCGCTATGTGGCAATATGTAGTCCTTTACATTATGCTAATATAATGAATAAACACTGGTGTATTCAACTGATGGCTATGATTTGGCTATTGGGCTTAATTAATTCTATGATTCATACCTCATTGACTTTTAGATTGTCTTTCTGTGGCTCTAAGAAACTCAACCAATATTTCTGTGATCTTCATCCTGTGATGGCTCTCTCTTGCTCTTCTACTTACCTTCCTGAAATTGTTCTTCTACTAGTGGCTGGTATTATAGGTAGTGGGGCTTTTCTGATCACGCTGATCTCTTACATTTACATAATTTCTACCATCTTGCGCATGCCTTCCACTGAGGGGAGGCACAAAGCCTTCTCTACCTGTGGTTCTCATTTGACTGTTGTTTGTCTTTTCTATGGGGCCACCATTGCTTCCTATGCTCGTCCCACGTCTTCTTATTCAGGGAAACAAGACAGAATAATTTCCATGCTATATGGGATAATCACTCCCATGCTGAACCCTATGGTCTACAGTCTGAGAAATAAGGAAGTGAAGAAAGCATTGTACAAAGCCTTCAATCTGAAATGGTTTTCATAGATATCTCCTTTCTCTCCTTCTTTAATGATCTAAATTAAGTGTTAAGTGGTTAAAGCATTGAATTTTCTTTTTCCTAATTGTTGCCACTGTAACGAGCCAAGGTAAACATTAAGATTGCCTGCTTTTGTTCAATATTTGTAATGGTATGTGGAAAAGACCTTGGGAAATTGGAGAAAGAGAACTGCTAAGACAATGGTCAGATAAGAGACAACAAAGCCTGCAGCTGGATAGTGGGAAGGGCAAGAAGTTTAGATGAGAGACTCCTTAGTTTGTTGGACCATAAAAGAAATTGTGGGCGGGATGTACTTTCAGACTTGCAAGATTTTGTCAATGTACATTTCACTAGAATTAACTCATCTAAGTGTGATGGTTTGTCCCATGAGTCTGACAATATTTTTCTTTTTGTATCTATAAGGAAAGAACCAATTTGATATAGTGACTAAGGCATCAGGGTAGAAATTGAGAGCCTGTGAATTCTAGTCCTACCTTAGGTACAAATCCAGCTAGGTGGCCTTGGACTAGTTACCATACTTTCTCTCAGCTCTAGGAAGGAGGCAAACCTTTCCAAGAAAACTGCAGGGAAGCACTGAGAATCAGACATGATTGAAAGGAAAAGAGAGGAGGCTGAAGGTTTTTGCTTTTACTTTAGAACCATCCATGCCTTTGATATTAGAATGCAGGAAATTGTGATGTAACTGTACTTGCAATGCAATGTTGAAACAGTCCAATTCTGTTATCCTAATTGATATTCTCACTTGTAGGTGAGGTTCCAATTGCCCTCTGTTGAAATGAAGGCAATTTTAATCAGGAATAAATGTGTTCCCCCCAAATAAAATAAAATAAAATAAAATAAATGCTTGTTGTGACGTTTATGGATCCAAGGTATTCTTTTACTAACTTTTGGAATTTAAATAACAAGAGTTTTTAACTTAATGCACTTTCAGATCGTGTCTTAATTTTCTAAGAATATTGTGAACTACACGAAAGTGAGGAGAATAAGTTCTCATTATATGTTAATACTCTTCTTTAGCCCCTCAAGAATTCTGATTTTGAATGGATAGATTAACATCTATTCTATCCCAGCCTAATACTGTTGGTGAAAAGGTTATTGATTAACTCAGATTAATGTGCCTCTCATGTTTGAGAACCTGGATTAAGTGGATTATAGAACTCAGCTATTATATTGAAATGTCCCAATTCCAGTTTTTTTATTAGTTATTTCCTCACTGTCCACCTGTGATTGTCTTCTGTAGAGACAATCTGCTTACAGTGCATTTTTCTCCATTTGTGATGATTTTGCTGTCCTATCTGACCACTCTGACAGGGAATGGTGCTGACCACACTCGTAGCAGTTTTAACTCATTCAAAAACAAACAAAGAAACAAACAGAAAACGTCACACTTATTTTTTAGATTTGTTTTCAACATCTCCTGTAGGAGCTGAAAACAGTGTCAATAGTCCCCCCTCATCCTATTTTGCTAGACAAAGCTACCCTGTAAGATGATTTGGGCTGTTTGGCCCATAAATACCAATATCCCCTATAAAAAAACTGAATGCATAAATACAAAATAAGCCGGAGATTTTTTAAAAAAATCAAGAAAAGCAGAAATAGATTATCTGAATACTGGGATGTGATGGGAAGTGCCAGTCTTTATCCATTTAGATGGCATAGCAGAAATTGCAATTGTGCAAGCCACAGGATAATAGCTCAAAACATCATTGTCTTTCTGTTATAATGATCACCAATATCCAAACTCTGGTTTACCATGAAAAAGGTATGATTGCCTTTGAAAACAAGAGATTTGGATATGAAAATAATAGGTAAGATCTGATTTTATCACATTTGTGCCCTGTTCACAACTGTAGATTTAAAAACCTATATACAGAAATTGTCATGCATACACAGAAAATGCTTGATAAGGGTTAGAGCTGCATAATGGACGTAAACATTTGAACAGACCTCCTTCCAAACAATAAGAAAAAAGTACTGGTAGCAACCTATAAAGTCCTATAATTCCGAATACTGGATGGGCTTGGAAGTTATCCTAGAAGATATATCTGTACTGTACCCTCAGTCCATAGTGGTATTACTAGGAGATCTGAACGCTAGGCTGGGTCCTTCTCTGTATGAGCTTGCCCAGAAGAAGGGAATCCCAGGGGAGTTCTTTGATAACCATCCTCAGTGGCTCTCGAGAGACTGTAAAAGTAATGTTGCTGGCCTGCTCCTAGTCTCCTTAATTTTTAAGGGTAACTTCCAATTTTTTTGGGCTAAGGATAAGAATTACACATACCCTTATACATACCACTCGGCCAATTCAAGTAGCATATTGGATCTCTTTTGCGTGTCTAGAGACAAGGCTGACCTCTTTTCAGAGGTCACAGTACACCTTAGCGACAATAGCGACCATCAGCCTGTAGGCATGACATTGCGAGGCCACTCAAATTTAAGACCATATAATATGGCTGACAGATGGCTCACCAAAAAGGTAGAGGTGACCCAAAATAAAAGGTTAATTTGGGCCTAAGTTGATACTAAGGCAATAATAGAATGCCTTAAGACAGAGAATGCTACTAAGTGAGCTAGATCAATCCAGTCATCCACTACTGACTGGATGTCAGCCTTCAATACATTCTCCAATCTCTGTAATATACTGAAAAAACACCTAACAGCTAAACCTACTACAAAAAGAGCCCAAGTGGGTAGACCTCGCTGGTTTGATCCTGACTGAAAAAGAAATTGAAGGCAGCCATGAGGCTTGCACAGAGGAATCCTACTGCCCATATACAAGCTAAGATGCTGCACACAAGAAGGGAATATAAAAAACTATAACATTAAAGAATTTTTTTTGCCATTTCAATCTGGTCAGAACTTGAGTTGGCTACCAGAAATCATAACTCAGTATTATTTTGGCACTCTGTAGCAGGTATCCTGAAGGAACAGAGATTTGCGTTCGACATACCAATCTCTGCTGTGGACTGGGAGAATTATTATCAGTGCTTGTTTGCTCCCACTGAACTGGTAAAGAAACTATCTTTAAACAGTGATTTAGTAAACCCTAGAACTCCCCCCCTTGGCCACCAGTCTCAGAAAAGGAGATACAGTCCATCATTAAAAGCTTAAAGAGCAATAAAGCCCCAGGTGAGGATTTTTTACCAGCAGATTTAAGAAATTTCCCAATTGGTGGGGCCCTGTATTAGCAGGTCTTTTTACACACATAAATAACACCTGCCATATACCAGACGGGTGGAAGATGGCAATAGTTGTCACCATATATAAAAAAGGGAATAAAAAGGATCCTAGTAACTACAGGCCCATCAGCCTGATTGACATTGTAGCATAAATATATGCTAGGTACCTTTTGAACAGAATAGAAATCTGAGTAGAGGAAAACAACATCCTCACAGAAGAATAAGCAGGTTTTAGACAAAACAGATCAACTAACTGCTTTGTCTTGAACCATCTAATTTCCAAATATGCCTATAAGAGGAGACCCCTGTTTGCTGCTTTCATAGGCCTTACAGCAGCATTTGATATGGTAAATATAGAAGTACTATGGAGTAAATTGACATCCCTTAAAATAGAACCCAGACTCCTGGCTTTGATTAAAGCCCTTTACACAAGTACCTGTTTGAGGGTGTGGTATGGGGTTAATGGGGCCCTGACTAACAGGATTCACACAAATAAAGGGATAAGGCAAGGGTGTATCCTGGCCCTATTATTATTTAGTTTATACATCAAAGACTTGCCTGGGTTAATGAAGGATACCATGGTACACATGCTGATGATCCTAAATACTTATTGTAACAGCTTGCTTTATGCTGATGATATGATTTTATTATCATAGTCACAAGTAGGATTACATAGGCTATTAAGAAGATTCAGCTTTTATTGCCAGGATAACTCCCTAATCATTAGCAAATCTAAATAAAAAATAATGGTGTTTGGAAGAAACCATCAGAGACATAAGTGGCAATTAGATGGTGAACCAATTGAACAAATTAACACCTTTGTATATTTGGGTGTAACTTTTTCCAAGACTAGATCTTGGGCCTGCCATCATCAATGGAATACATTTAGAGCAAAAGCCCATTTGAATTTACTGCTTAAACTAAAGAACCATAGTTACCTATACTAATCAAGGCTAAGGTTACCACAATGCTCTTGTATGGAGCAGAAATTTGGGGTCTTTACTCAACCACAGTCCTAGAACAAACACAGTCCCAGCATTTGAGATGTATTTTGGGTGTAGATCCAAGAACATCTGCTGCAGCAGTTAGAGCTGAATTGGGAATTCATACAATTCATGCATTATCTAAAATTAGAGCTTATAACTACTGGTGCAAAGTTAATGAAATGGAGACTGATAGACTCCCCAAGTTATACCTACTAGAGCAAATAAAACTACAATCACAAATCTCCTGGATCACCAAACTAACAAATTTTGTAAGAAGCTGTGGCCTTCCCATCTCTTGCGTAACAGGAGAACAATCCAAAAAAAGAGTTGACCGAAGAATTAAGGATATAGAAGCACAAACTGATATAGCTATCCTTGGTAAGGTGGATAACTTGAAATGGCTGAGTAAATACAAACATACTTTTCAAGTAGACAGTTATTTGAAGTCACAACTCCCAAAACATCTTAGGGAGATATTTACGGGAGTGAGATTCGAACAGCTTTACACAATGGTCAGATATGGGAGATTTCATGCTATACCCTATAATGAACGTCTCTGCATTTGCGGAGCAGCAGAAGACCTGGCTCACATCCTGTTTGACTGTTGCCTGTATAAGACGGTGAGAGACAGGCATCTTGGTCTATATACCAAACGAATGACCCATTGGGATCCCCATATCAAAACAACTTACCTTATGTCTGGCCAGAACTTGAAAATAACATTTAACATAGCACAGTACCTAAACAAAATGGTCCAGTTGTGATCTGCATATGTGGGGCTGATTGGGGTAGATTGCAAGGATGACGCCAAGATATAATTTTATCATATTTTATCTATATCTTAAATTATTGTACATTATTACAATTTCATTTTAGATTGTATTTTATTACCATTTCATTTTAAATTGTATTTTATTCTGGTTCCATTTTAAATTGTATTTTATCAAATTCCATTTTAAATTGCTTTTATCAAATTCCATTTTAAATTGCTTTTATCAAATTCCATTTTAAATTGCTTTTATCAAATTTTGGTAACAATTTGTGCTGGAGCTTTGCACTTTGATGTGACCCAAGGGCTAATCAATAAAGTTGTTGATTACATGTCATATTATAAAAACAATTTCTTAACCTTCATTCTTCTCCAGGCTCCTTTAACTTCTTTGTTTCTTAAAACATAGATAAGGGGGTTCAGCATGGGGATCACAACAGCATAAAACACAGAAATTATTTTGTCATAATTCAGAGAATGAGAAGAGCTTGGCTGAACATACATGAAGAAGAGGGTGCCATAGAAAATCACAATAGCAGTCAGGTGGGAGGCACAGGTAGAGAAGGCTTTGTGTCTTCCGCTAGTAGAATGTTTTCTAAATATGGAGTCCAGAATATAGATATAGGAGATGATGACTGTGAAGAGGGACCCAGTTAAATTGATTGTACTCAAGGCAAAAAGCTGGATTTCTTTTGTCTGAGTGTCAGAGCAGGATAAAGCTAGAAGTGGTGGGTCATTGCAGTAAAAGTGGTTAATTAAATTTGGACCACAGAAGGATAACTGGAATGTTAATGCTGTCTGGATTATGGAGTTCACAAATCCATAGCTATAGACACCAACTACCAAGGAAACACAGCACTTTTTGGACATAATTCTGGAATAAAGCAATGGATGGCAAATGGCCACATATCGATCATATGCCATGACTGATAGCAAAAACAATTCAGTGGTCACCAACGCAACAAACATAAAAAATTGTATAAGACATCCAGCCCATGAAATGGTTTTCTTGTTAGCTAAAAAATCTGTTATTGCTTTGGGGGTAACAGTTGAAGAATAGCTGGCATCCAGAAAGGCCAAATGGCTGAGAAAGAAGTACATTGGAGTATGTAGCTGGGGATCTATCTTGATCAACAGGATCATCCCTAAATTTGCACTCAGTGTGATGATATAAATAATCAAGAATATATTAAAGAGAACGACTTGTAATTCTGGTTGATCTGTGAATCCTGAAAAGATGAAATCCGTCACCTGGGTCTGATTTTGTCCAGTCATATAGTCCTGCTTTTTTTTTTCCTGCCAAGGGTTTGAAGAAAGGAAGAAGAAATCAAGATTACTATATTGTTGTTCATTCACTTTTCATGTTTACTGGGTTATTTTAAAATAAATATTTAATGTTTGTTGATCTGAAAAGTGGACCTTGAACCTGTGGGAATAACACTAAGAAGATGAGGAGGTTTAAATATGCTTCACCGAAGTTTCATATTCAAGCTCACTCATTTTATTATTGAATTTGAGAGCCAGTTTGGTCTAGTGGTTAAGGTACGGTACCAGTCTAGAAACCAGGAGACTGTGATTTCTAGTTCTGCCTTAGCCGTGAAAGCCAGCTGGTGACTTTGGGCCAGTCACTCTCTCTCAGCCCAACTCACCTCACAGTGTTGTTGTAGGGAAAATTGGAGGATGAACGTGTGTTGGATATGTTTGATGCTTTGAGTTATTTGTAAAATAATAAAGGCAGGATATAAAAACAAATAATACAATTTCTCTAAATCAAATAAAATTCTTTTCATATATTCATACTCTTTTGAATTGAAAACTGAAAAGAAAACATTTGGCTGGTACAATCTTGTCCCAGTGTAGTCATATTGCACTTCCAAAATCTTGTTCATTATCCTTTCTTGTACCCTTTCAATTAGACTTCTGTTAACACTTTCCAAGGCATATTTAATACACTTGTCTATAGTACTTGCATCCATTCTTTCTATCTTTCCTTTGTATAAGGAATAATAATTCTTTCAATTTTCAGGCAGAGACACAGCCTCCACACACATTAATTCTCATAGTCATTTTGGAAACAATCGACACTCATATTTTAACAATTTTTTAATTATACCATTTACATTTGCAGTCGGTAGAACAAATATTAGAACTGGCAGTGAAAATATTGGTGAATAGCTTCTGCCTTTTAGGATCACCCATCAACAGTAAACTAACAGTCAAGCATTAAAATGCAGTCTAGCACTTGGTAGAGCATCCTGAAAGCTTTGGAAAAGAATATGTCTACAATATAATACCTACCTACAGTGGTAGGTAGGTTAAAAAGACCTACCCCGAAAATAAGCTCTAGCTTGATTTTTGGGGGTGGGCCTAATTTAAGCCCTACCCGAAAAATAAACCCTAGTTTTGGGGCAAGGCACACACCTAAAAATCAAATGAGGATGGGGTGGTGGTGGTGGGGAAGGTGGAGCTGCCTACACACCCTGCACCCACTTACCTTGCAGCCAGGCCTCTCCTTGCCAGGCCACTTCTTCTCCGACTGCATTTTGCAGTCAAGGCCTTTCCAGAAGGCCACTGCAGCCAAGAACTGAGCTATGGATTGAATCCATTGCTAGCTTAGTGGCTGCAGAGGCCTTCCAGAAAGGCCTGACTGTGAAATGCAGGCCCGAACTCCATTCTTAGCTGTGGAATGAAGCTGGCCACAGAAGAAGTGGGCCTGCTAGGAGAGGCTGTTGGTGCCAGAGGTGAGTGGAAAAGACACCCTCCCCTTAAAATAACACCTGGTGCCTCTTTTGGAGGCAAAAAATAAATAAAAATAAGACCTGGTCTTATTTTCAGGGAAACAGCATATTCCTACACAATACTACAAGCCATATTATTCTCTGTGACATTGTATGGAATGAAAGTTGGACTTTGAAGAAACAGGATAAGCAGAATATTTGATGCTTTAATTTTGGTATTGGAAGACTAAGAATGCCATGGACAGCCAAAAATAAAAACCCAATGAATCAACAAATTAATCAACAATTCTCATGACCAGTCTCAAATTATTGTATTCTGGATACAATCTTATACAAAGACCAGGTTGCGTAGAGAAGGCTCTAATGCTGGGAAAGTTTGAAGGAAAGACAGAAGGCCTTCTTTACCTTGACATTGATTGCTGCCCTCCAGGACCAAAATGTTTTTACCAATTCACCTGTGAAACAATGAGCAGGCAGGTTTTGTTTTTCCTCCAAATGTTCTGACGGAAGGGTGTAGGGATATACTGATGGCTGTTTGAAAAAATAAAAAAAGTAAAATTGACAAGGCTGTGCTATCTTCTCCTTCCAGGACTACATGCAACTAAAATGTACAAAAGAGTCATCACTAAATGTTAATTTTTGCTTTTGCTAGTATTATTAAAAATTCCTGAATTATTGCAGCTTTTTTTAACTTTCTGATAATTTAAACACTACCTATATATATAATTCTGAAGCTGGAGTAAGTTGATTTCATAGTTCATGTAATATGAAATATAAAAATGAGCAAATCAGTGGTAGAAAGCAGCAACAGTATATGTATTTTAAAAATGCTCTTAAGAGCCTACCTGATTACTCCAATGTAGCCTTGAAGCACAGTTGTTATCAAGGATTTATATAGGAAAGACCATAATTATATACACTATTGCAGTTGGCTTAATGATTTTCTCCCTTGATAGTGGTTAAGCATGTTTACTAACAAGCAGTGACTGGAGGAAAAATGGAAACAGAAAAGAGCCAGACACCATTTTCCTACTAAGTGGAACCTATGATGAAGTTCTCCTGTGTCTGACTTATTTTTGAAAGATCTCTGCCTAGCTCAATAAAACAGCAGCTGCCTCCATTTGGGCTGCACATTAGTGCACAGAATACAGACACTGACAGAGATAACTGATCTCATTAAATACTATTCTGTACAAAAAACCTCCCTGAACATGAAAAATTGAATATCAGGAAATACTTTTTAACCTTGTTTTGACCCCATTATGCTAGAGCTGTACTTTCTGAGATGTCAAGATGTTCAGAAGCAAACATTGTTCCTTGTTCTCTTTTCACATATCATTTGCTGATGTTGACAACTGCCTTTACTAGGATCTAAAGTTCAAGGAATGAATCTTTCTGCACACAAAAGTTTTACCTTTGATTCTCTTAGGAGCCATAGAAGGGCAGCTGCCTAATTAATGAAGAAGGGCAGATAAAGTGCAGGAAGATGAACAACAGCTGAAAGTTACATCTTTTGGAGAAGACCAGATCCTATACACCAGGCTTCTCCAATCCATAGCCTGCAGGCCACATGAAGCTCTGGACAGCTAATAATGTAGTTCCACAACTTTTAACATTATTATGTGCTTTTTAGTCATTTTTTAAAGTGATACTATATTATATATTTTGTATGTGGCCCAAGACCTTCACTCTTCATTTATTAAGGCCCAGGCAAGCCAAGAGGTTGGACACCTATGCTATACAGCAGGGGTGTCAAACATGATTTCATTGAGGGCCACATCAGCATTGTGGTTGTCCTTAGGAGGCCAAGTGGGTGTGGTTGGGTGGGCATGGCTGCCTGGGTAGGCGTGGCTGGCTCGATGTTGCTTGCATTGGGGGTTACCTGTGGGGGGCCAGGTAGGGCTGTGGAGGGGGTTTGGGGGGTCTCTGACAAAGGGGGATGGGACCAGGGCAGGCACCAGGGCCTGGTCCATCAGAGAAGCCTCACCATCCCTCTCAGTGTGGGCTGCCCGGGACCATGGGTGGCAGGGAGGCAGGCATCTGGCCTGGCCCTCAAGCTCCCGGTGGCTGAGACCCCACAATCCAGGCCAGCTCTGCTTTCCGGGGGTGACCGGCCACACACGGGGCAGCTCCAGGGCTGGGCTCAAGCAGAGTGGGGAGGGGAGTCCTGGCTGACTCTTGGGGATGGGGAGCTCCCCACCCTTTCCATTTGCTGGGGCTGTTGACGTTGTGGTGGTGGGTGGGAGGCTTATCCCGTGTGTGCAGTAGAGCTGGAGGACCAAGTTGCATGGCAGGTGCCAAGAGGGCCCCACCATACATCTTTGCTTGCCTGTGCCTGCTGCAGCTGGGTGTGGCAGGTGGCTGGCCAGCTGGGTGGCACACCTGGTGGGCTAGATCATGTGCCTTCTCCCCTGTACATCTGCCTCTGCCTGCCACTTGAATCTGGCCCACTGTTCTGTCCCAGCCTATGTGAATATGGGTTGAGGCAATTTGGTGGAAGGATGGTCTTTACAAAAGAGTAAAAAAAGATGCTTTGTTATCTGTTGCCCTGGATATTCTTGATTATGCATACTAAAAAATTCTAGATTACTGCAAACAGTGCACTGTGAAGAGAATTACTAGACGGGTGGATAGAAAGAGTAGTCTGCTCGGAAATGTCACTATGATAAATAAGTGGAATGTTTGTGTTTTCTTATGAAGAATTGAGTAACATTTATGGAAAATCTATTTAAATAGATTTTTTCACGTGCTTATAAAAATACAGAATAGCCAAGTAATCCAATATGTCAGATATTTTGATTTAGAGATAAGCTTTAACACTTCCCAGTGCAATAATAAGTTAATATCTCATTTAATATAGGACTTTTTTTGTAAGCAAAGGTCTGCTCCAAAGCACTGTGACTTGAAAGACCATGATTACTCTTTTCCATGTGATTGGGACATAGTTTTATCTATTATGTCTCTCCTTTTTTCCTTGCTTTTTGCCTTTTGCCATCCTGACATGTTAGAAAACTGGGAGTTGCAATAATTTCTGCAGTCAGCATATCTGATTACAGAATGGGAAAGCATCACAGAGCTTCCACAATTCAAAGCAAGCTTTCCAAATAAGCAGTCATACATGACAGTCATGGCAAATAAGAGAAGGTCACCTCCTGTTTTTGGAGAAAAAGCAATAAGAGATGAAACTGGAAGACAGCAATAAATCTTTACAACATTATGTATTCCTCCTGTGTATTATCCTATATAGAATAAATTCATTAAAAATAGCATAAGATTCAAATAACTTGTTTAGAAAGGTACATTCTAAATGTACATAACAGAAAGAATTCTGTTGAACAGAAAGAATGACAATTTGTTTATGGAATATAAATTACAGGTAGTCAGTCCTCGATTTACAACCACAATTGAGCCCAAAATTTATGTTGCTAAGTGAGACATTTGTTAAGTGAGTTTTGCCCCATTTTACGACATTTCTTGCCATGGCTGTTAAGTGAATCACTGCAGTTGCTAAGTTAGTAACACGGTTATTAAGTAAATCAGGCTTCCCTGTTGACTTTGCTTGTCTGAAGGATTGCAAAAGCTGATCACATGATCCTGGGACACTGCAACCGTCACAAATATGAACCAGTTGCCAAGAATCCCAATTTTGATCACATGACCAGGGGTTGCTGCAATGTTCGTAAATTGAAAAATGGTCATAAGTCATTTTTTTCAATGCTGTTGTAACTTTGAACAGTCACTAAGTGAACTGTTGACAGCTGAGGACTATCTATACCAGGGGTCGGCAACCTCGGCTCTTTTATGACTCGTGGACTTCAACTCCCAGAATTCCTGAGCCAGCACAGCTGGCTCAGGAATTCTGGGAGTTGAAGTCCACGAGTCATAAAAGAGCCGAGGTTGCCGACCCCTGATCTATACTGTATATCTTGTGCATATCCTTTGAGAATCTTAAAATACTTTGAAAAACATGAGTTTGTGTGAGCAGTGACACAATATCAAAAGGGAATAAAACCTTCCTTCCACCTTCTTGCCAATTTTAACACTCCCAAGAATGCTTCTGGGCCCTACTGTACTAAATTCATCTTTCTCTTGATGCACCTTCTGACATGTTTTTGTTTGCAGTCTCCATTAAGAACTTGTCTCTCTTAAATATTCTTTAAAATTTGAAAATTACGTATTTTAAAAGTCACTATTCACAATCTACTTATCTACTTATAACCCCAAGCATACAGTATATTATTAATGCTCTTTTTATTTTATATACAATAATGCCAGTGATGATTTGTGTCAAGGCCTGTTCTTCCGAGTTTGATCATTCTTGAATCAGAATTCCTATACAATATTTAGAGAAACCAGCTATTTAGCAGATACCAAGAACGATGTTAAGGATCAACTTAATCTAAAGAAGTTTCATCCTGATTGCAAATAAAACAATTTGATTTATTTTTCTTCAGAGTCTCTACATCTCAATAGTACAAATTAATTGTGAGCTTGCAATTCCATTTCAATTGCTTTACAGTTTACCTTCCCTTAATTTCAGAGACTGGAATATTAATAGTTGATAAGAAGAGGCAACAGTTAGAAAAGGTTAGTGCCACATCAAAGTGGCTGAAGGGGGTGGTGGTTCCATGCAGTATCTGATATGGCACAGGGTTACTGAAATGCAAAGCTGTTAATTCTAGAAGCAGCTATGTGATCAAGCAGAAGCCACTGAAATTAATGGACTACAAATGTGTGTTCCATCTTGTCAACATTCAAGTACCTGAATGAACTTTGCTTCATTCCATCTCTATCATGAAATATTTGAATGAAGATCATGGGGACTTCTTTCTTGATTGTGGCTTAGCAGCTGCAGCAACCACGGTTTCTTAGTTATGGCTACTTCAGCACATTATGTTTCTTAGACCAGTAACAAGTCAATGGCTTACCCATGCATCTCACAAGGACTAGAGATGTTGTTTACTCTTCAGGGTTTCTTGATGCAGGGAGTCTTTTAATACTCTCAGTGCCTCTTATGTTAGACTTATTATTTTATGATGCAACAGAGCTGCACAGAACATGGGCTGTTAAAGACATTTTTTCACAGCTAACCACAGAGTGAAGCAAGTGAGGCCAGATTGCCTTTGTTATGAAGAATGAGTACATTGCATTGGAAATGGACAGACAGTTTTACAGTTTTCTTGTGGCTTATTTTTCTCTCGAATATTTGGCCTTTGTGCCCACTATTGGATATGTCAAGGCCAAGCATTGTTTGCAAGGCATCTCACTATTAAAAAACATTTCCTCCCCATCACCTTTTTAAAGGCTTCCTTCACTTCTTTGTTTCTCAAGCTATAGATAAGGGGGTTCAACATGGGGATAACAACAGCATAAAAAACTGACACCACTTTGTCATAACTGAGGGAGTGAGTGGAGCTTGGTTTCAGGTACATGAAGAAGAGGGTGCCATAGAATATGATGACGGCAGTCAGGTGGGAGGCACAGGTGGAGAAAGCTCTGTTCCTTCTCCCAGAAGATTGGTTTCCAAAGATGGTGCACAGAATGTAGACATAAGAGACAATGATTGTAAAGAGAGAACTACTTAAATTGATGCCAGACAAGACTAAAAGCTGGATTTCTTTAGGTCGTGTGTCAGAGCAGGACAAGGCTAACAGTGGAGGGTCATTGCAGTAGAAATGATCAATCACGTTTGATGAGCAGAAAGAGAGTGTAAAGGTTAATGCTGTTTGAACCACTGAGCTCACAAAACCATAGATATAGACACTGGTCACTAATACGGTGCACAACTTCTTTGACATAACAACAGAATAAAGCAGTGGGTTGCAAATGGCTACATAACGGTCATATGCCATGACAGACAGTAAGAATAATTCAGTCATCACCAAACCATCAAACATGTAAAACTGAATAGCACACTCAATCAAGGAAATGCTTTTCTTTTTGGCAAAAAAGCCTGCCATTGCTTTAGGAGTAACAGTGGAAGAATAGCCAGCATCCAGGAAAGACAAATGGCTGAGAAAGAAGTACATTGGAGTATTCAGCTGGGGATCAGTTTTGATCAATAGGATCATCCCTAGATTTGCACTCATTGTGATGATGTAAACAATCAAGAACAGGGTAAACAGAACTACTTGCAATTGTGAATAATCTGTGAGTCCTGAGAAGATGAACTGTGTTACCTGGGTTTCATTTTTCACATTCATTTATAGTGTTTTTTAATTTAAAAAAACCTGTTAGAGAAAGAAGGGAAAAAGAGTAACCCAAAAGAAACTGGAAAAAAGAAGAAAAAATAATAGTTATTTATTTTTTCATTAAATTACAGTACTCACAGAAATTATCATAAACGCAATAAATTGAAATAGAACAAATTCCAAATTCTACTTTATATTTTTAAACATTTAAGTTTACATTCAGGATTGTGCACGTTCTGTAACTCTGGAAAAATGAAAAAATCCAGTATTTTTGTTGTCCATGGTATATCCTAGGATTACCAGAATTTTAGAACTAGAATGCATGTTGGTGTTCATGAAAGAAATATGCCACTGATTTCTTTGAGATTGAAATGTTGTGAAGCACCAACATTGCATGCTATCTATTAATCTTCATCACTGATCGGTCAAAAATTTATACCCAAAATTTATATAGTACTCTTGAGCAAAGTTCATTACAAAAGAACAATTTTTTAAATAAAAAAACCCTCTTAATGATTAGACAGAAAAGGAATCAGGAACAGTGCTGATGTGGTAAACCCATCTTATTGATCCTCCCCTTGCTCCAGAGCTTGTAAATGTAAAATTACATCAGTTTTATGGCTATTTTGACTACTGTTAGATTACCCAGGCTTTACCCTTTTCTATTACAAACGTTTGCTATATACTAAGATCATTAAATAGATGTACTGTCTTCAACTACTATAATTCTGTTAAATAAAATTCCTAATTTGGGAAAGGAAGAAAGTAAACAGTACAAATGTGTTGCTTCCTACAAGTTAAAATAATAATGATCTCATTTTTGACCGATCACTGGCTGATACAAATATCTTAGTGAGACTTACTGTTTTTAAGCAGTGTAAGATCCAAATGACACAATATAGTGGAATAAAGGCACAGCACAATAATATACTGCAATTATATCTCATGGGTATGATCTTTTGAATCCTCAAGACTGATGAAACACAGCAATTAAACTACACTGGGCATCAGGTTATTTTTCTTTACTCCCTTGGAATTTCCTATTTGTCTTTGTTGCTGTCAAATGCACCCCAGAACTTGATAGATGCTTCCTTGGTGGAAAAATAAATATTGGAGGTGACAATTTAAGTAAGTGGTACTATGTGTACTTAATCTTTTTCATGCTCTCTGTTGTTCCATTGGGAGTCCCTCATCAAATCAGCACTCCAACTTTAGGATGCCAAAAACACTGAGCATCCTTTTATTCAGAAATTAAATTATTACAGCTTCCCTCTGTGAGACTTTAAACACAGTCCTTATGTCTATCTTTTCAATAAAGCCAAGGGGCATTTCCATATGGTACTATTTCCAGTCCTTCTAAAAAGTTGAAAGTATGATTTCTAGGTAGAGGAGGAGGAGCATCCTCTGGCTCCCTTCAATTAAATAATGTTTTATAGGTCCTCAAATGTGTGGCTTTTCTGTTGCAGTGCCCGCCCTCTGGAACAGCATGCTTAATTTGATCTTGAAATTGGCCCTGATCCTCTTTTCAGAAGACATAGTATGTCCAGAACCTAGGAGTCATAGGCTTTGCAGACTTTTAACAATTAAAAATGAATGAATTAATGCCTAAATATATCTTAAAGAACAAGTAAGAGTCAATTTGACATGGTGGTTATATCACCAGGCTAGAAACTAGGAGACCATGAGCTTTAATCCTATGTCAGACACAAAGCCAGCTCAATGACCGTGGGCCAGCCCCTCTCTCTCAGCCCCAGGGAGAAAGCATGGCAAGCCACTTCTGGAAAACCATGCCAAGAAAACTGCATGGATTTTCTAAGTAGTTGCCGGAAGTCAAAATTGACCCACAGGCACCACCCCTGCAAAATCCCCCATCATCAATTAAAATATTTTGCTGTTCAGAAATCAAAGCATCAACTATGAAGTGCTCAGAGGTTTTCCCCAAAGTGGAATAAGTTCTTAACTGAAAAAGAGCAGAATGGACCACTAAAGCTGATTTTCTTTCAGAAATAATTACATGTGATGTATGTCTCTTCCAATTCTAAAGTGAATGATATGGGTGACCAAGCTATTCTGGAGCATGAGGACTAACCTTCAGGTAATCTACATGAGACCTCAATTTATTATGCACCAGTTTTTCTCAGATCCGTGAAATTCTGTTTCGTGCCATGTCCTAAGCGGTAGAGTATGAAGCAGCTGGAGATAACAGTTATTGTGTTATCGCAGCTAACATACCTATCTCAAGGGTACAAACTGGGGAAGACCAATCAACTACAGAATGTTAACGTGGGGAAAGGAAAATCTCTTTCTTCTCAGTACAGAGAAAATTTCATTTAATTTTTAAATGTGTAATTTTTTCCCCTACAGTTAACTCTTTCTTTTAAAAGTTTCCATAATATATTCCTGGTCTATAACTACTGTTTAAAAAAAGAAAGAAAAAGAAACTCAGTGAAAACCTCCTTTAGAAAACCCACAAGGTCATCATCCCTGTTGTGTAGCCGGTTCTTGCAGGCATTGAGCGAGATGGAAGGTTCAAGACAGCAACATGCTTTATTGAAGGTCAAAACAGAACTGAAGCTGCAAGGGAGCTGCTGCGCAGCTATTTATATGGTTGGCCGATAGGTGGCGACCAATAGGTTTGAAGCTAA
Organism: Vipera ursinii; assembly: GCF_947247035.1. Lineage (NCBI taxonomy): Eukaryota > Metazoa > Chordata > Lepidosauria > Squamata > Viperidae > Vipera > Vipera ursinii. The sequence continues at coordinate 117,210,712 of NC_139512.1, read as the reverse complement.
GGTTTCCCACCCAAAGATCTACTTAGCCAGCTGGAGACAACCAGTCTGGGCCGGCTAGCAACCATTACAACATACACAGGAACTAGCACTTAGCAATTGAATGCAAGCAATTAGCAAGCAGTGCAACTAGTATTAGCAATTGAATTAACAAACAGTGCAACTCAAGCAAGCACTTACAACATATATAAAACCCAATACATTACAATCCCCATTGTAGAAAGTGGTTACAATCGGTTCAGTTTATCTCAGGATAACATGAGTCATTGGTGGAAAGATAAATCAGTTAGCTGGTTGTGACTTTTCTAATGGCTTCTTTCACCTCCGTATATCTCAAACTATAGATTAAGGGATTCAACATGGGTATGATTAATGTGTAAATTACGGAAAGTACCATATCAGTATCCTGTCCAGATTTATGGTTGGGATGGACATATGTAAAGGTCCCGGTTCCATAAAATAAAACCACTGATGTTAGGTGAGAGGCACAGGTGGAGAAAGCTTTATGTTTTCCCTCCATTGAGTTGATCTTCAGGATGGCAGATAAAATGCAGAGATATGAAATAATGATGGCTGAAATAGAGATCACTACAACTATTCCCGATGCAAAGACAGACAGAGATTCTGAAAGGTGAGATTCAGAGCAGGAAAGCTGAAGAAGTGTAGGGATGTCACAGAAGAAATGTTTGAGGATGTTACATCTACAGTAGGATAATCTGAATATACACACAGTCTGTAGCACTGCATTTGCAATGCCAGCTGCATACGATCCTGCAATCAGACAGTTGCATAGTTCTTGGGACATAAAAACAGAATATAAGAGAGGATAGCAAATAGCCATATATCGGTCAATTGCCATTACAGCCAAAATAAAGCACTCATTAGTCCCAAAGGCTGTTAACAAGCACAGCTGAACAACACAGCCTGTGTAAGAGATGCTTTTATGATCTACCAAGAAGTTCACTAGCATCTTGGGGGCAATCACTGAGACGTAACAGAGGTCTGTGAAGGATAAATGGAGGAGGAAAAAGTACATGGGAGTGTGAAAGTGGGAGTCAATCCTGATCAGCACAATTAGGCCAAGGCTTCCAGCCATAGTGAAAAGATAGATGGTAAGAAACAAAAAGAAGAGAACCATTTCCAGGTTGGGTTCATCAGTGAATCCTAGTAGGATGAATTCTGTTACCATTGTGTAGTTATTCTGCTGATCCATCTTTATTGATTCAGGTCTCTGGAGAGAAAATTAATAATCAAATCAAACAAATCAAGAAACATAATTAAATATTTGTTGTATCATGGTTACATATTTTTTTTTGCATTCTTAGGTCTACTTGGGTTGTGCTTTAATAAAATATATGACCAAGAAACCCTTGGCCTGTTTTTGCTTTATCTGTCCCATTAATACTAAAAATTCCGTGTCGTAGAGGAGTAGTATTCCATCCAGCAGCATCATACACAGCTCATGGGGAAAGGGACAAAGAAAGTAAGACTGATAGCTTATTTCCAGAAAGTGAGAAAATACTGGAGAAAACCTTTATAAATTACAGATAATATGAGCCTTTTGTTTGACATGGCAGCCAGATACAAATACTCTGCTTCTCTAGCTTCTGTGCTGGCTACATGTTACAGAACTTTTCTGCAGCGAGAACTTCCAGGGGATGCCAGGTGCACCTGGGCCCCAGTATTTGCCCACTACAGGGCCAAGAGGGGGATAAGACCACTCCTGCCTTGATGCCTTGATAGGGATCCCACATCCAGGGATGCAGCTGCACATCATTTTCGCACTACTGTACTGTCATGGATCAGGCTCAGACCAACCATTGTCCCTAATAAGAGAAGCATTGTCAAAATTTGCAAGTGGTAATAAAATGGGGAGAAAAGAGGTAGGCAACCAGGGGCCAAAAAGAAAAGAAGCTTTATGGAGATACTTCCTTTAATTGTAGGAGGGGGAAATCTGGGAAATCTATTAGTTCTAGGATCACCTTTTCCCTTTCATGCTTTCCAAGCAGATGTTTGTCCCTGAGTTTAGTTCTGACTGATTGGCAATAAAATATTAGGAGAAATATATGAACAGAATTTGAACCTGAGGAAAAACGCAAATTTGCAGAGGAGAGTGGAAAACAAACAAGGAAGTAAACCAGATCTAGATAAACCAGTTATCAGAGATAAGAAGTATCGTGAAGCAGGTCACATAAAAGTCAACAAAAAGACTAAGGTGAGATAGGAAGGAATGAGTGACAGATGCTGCTGGTAAAAGGATATAAATCTTTCAAATCATGCCCATAACTGTAATTGTTGGAGTATTCCTGTCTTCCCCCAAACCCCTGTACATTCCTTCAACAGGATGTCACAAGGAAATTGAGAATCAGTAAGCATGCATGTGTGTATATATGTGTGCATGTGTTATGCTGAAACAATTGTAAAGAATAAAACATTTGTATAGTAACAGACTCTCTTACTGCATAAGATTTTATTCATTTATTTATTTGCTTATTTATCTAGTTTTTCAAATTTGCCCATCACACTTGCCTGCACTTTCAAAAAAATAATAAAGTCATATAAAAACTTTAATTAAAAAGAAAGTTAAAAACAAAATTAAATCAGAGTTTAAAAGGACAATTGCAAAGTTAAAAGGAAGAAGGAGTGCCTTCAACTCACCAATCACCTCCAGGGTTGAATGATCCTCAAGCCAACTGGCAAAGCTTTGTCATTTCAAAAGGCTTGGAGAGTAAGGGCCTGCCTTGCCTTTGGGCACAAGATATTCTATGTTTTACTGCCAAGAACCCAACTCGTCTATCTCATTGAAAGTGTTTGAATGTATCCATTCATAAATACTACCTCTCCATTCAATACTCCATTGATCAAGATGTGAAGTGAGGTGCTTGAAAGAGGAGAGAATGAATAAATACATGAATTAGTAATAGAGGAGATTTCTTTTTTCATTCTGCCTCTTGGCAAAGCTCCAGTCTTCACTAGACAGCATTGCCAGGGCAAAAAACAAAAGAAGACCCCACCCCACCTCATCTCACCCCTTGTAAATCATAGTCCTTGTTCATGAAACTATCCCTTTTGTTCTGCAAAAGTTGTTGGCTGGGATCAGACACTGGACTTTATTTTAATCATGATTTAAATCAGATTGGGTTTATATTTCAGTTAAGTCCAAAACAAATAAACACCATTATGGTTTAATCTGAAATGAAGCACAATCACTCTCTCTTTTAGAATAACTATGTAGGACCCCTCTTCATGGATTACTGCCTTGTCGTGGCAAAGGGGCTTGCATAACTCAATGAAACTGTGAGCTATGCTATGCAGGGCCACCCAAGATGGACAGGTCATAGCAGAGAGTTCTGATTGTGATCCACTGGAGAAGGAAATGGCAACCCACTCCAGTATCTTTGCCATGAAAACCCCATAAGGTAAAGGTAAAGGTTCCCCCGCACATGCGTGCTAGTCGTTTCCGACTCTAGGGGCCGGTGCTCATCTCCGTTTCAAAGCCGAAGAGCCAGCGCTTGTCTGAGGACGTCTCCGTGGTCATGTGGCCAGCATGACTAGATGCCAAAGGTGCACGGAACGCTGTTACCTTCCCACCATGGTGGTCCCTATTTTTCTACTTGCATTTTTACGTGCTTTCGAACTGCTAGGTTGGCAGAAGCTGGGACGAGTAACAGTAACTATGTAGGACCCCTCTTCATGGATTACTGCCTTGTCGTGGCAAAGGGGCTTGCATAACTCAATGAAGCTGTGAGCTATGCTGTGCAGGGCCACCCAAGATGGACAGGTCATAGCAGAGAGTTCTGATTGTGATCCACTGGAGAAGGAAATGGCAACCCACTCCAGTATCTTTGCCATGAAAACTCCATGGACAGTACCAAAAAGGCAAAAAGATATGACCCTGGAAGATGAGCCCCTCAGGTCGGAAGGTGTCCAATATGCTATTGAGGAAGAGCAGAGGGCTAGTACTAGTAGTGCCAGAAAGAATGAAGTGACTGGGCCAAAGCCAAAAGGATGCTCAGCTGTGGATGCATCTGGTGTTGAAAGGAAAGTCTGATGCTGTAAAGATCTATTCTCTATAGGAACCTGGAATGTAAGATCCATGAATCGAGGCAAGCTGGATGTGGTCAAGCAAGAGATGACAAGACTGAACATCAACATCTTAGGAATCAGCGAACTAAAATGGACAGGAATGGGTGAATTTAATTCAGTTGACCATCAGGTATACTACTGTGGGCAAGAATCCCTCAGAAGAAATGGAGTAGCCTTCATAGTCAATAAAAGAGTAGGAAAAGCAATACTGGGATACAACCCCCAAAATGACAGAATGATCTCAGTTCGAATCCAAGGCAAACCATTCAATATCACAGTAGTCCAGGTTTATGTCCTAACCACCAGTGCTGAAGAGGATGAAATTGACAAGTTCTATGAAGGTCTACAGCACCTTATAGAATTAACACCAAAAATGATGTCCTTATCATCATGGGGGATTGGAATGGTAAAGAAGGAAGCCAAAAGATAACCAGAATAACAGGCAAGTTTGGCCTTGGAATACAAAATGAAGCAGGGCACAGGCTGATAGAATTTTGTCAAGAGAATACGATGGTCTTAGCAAACACTCTTTTCCAACAACCCAAGAGACGGCTCTACACATGGACATCACCAGACGGTCAACACAGAAATCAGATTGACTATGTGCTCTGCAGCCAAAGATGGAGAAGCTCTATACAATCAGTAAAAACAAGACCAGGAGCTGACTGTGGCTCAGATCATGAGCTTCTCATTGCAAAATTTAGGCTTAACTTGAAGAAAGAAGGGAAAAGGACTAGGCCACTCAAGTATGAACTAAATCATATCCCTGATGAATATACAATAGAGGTGACAAATAGATTTAAGGAATTAGATCTGATAGACAGAGTGCCTGAAGAAGTATGGACAGAGGTTCGCAACATTGTACAAGAGGTAGCAACCATCCCAAAGGAAAAAAAATGGCAAGAAAGCTAAATGGTTGTCTAAGGAAGCTTTGCAAATAGCTGAGGTAAGAAGGGAAGTGAAAGATGAGGGAGAAAGAGAAAGATACACCCAGTTGAATGCAGAATTTCAGAGAATAGCTAGAAGAGATAAGAATGCCTTCTTAAATGAACACTGCAAAGAAATAGAAAAAACAATAAAATAGGGAAGACCAGAGATCTCTTCAAGAAAATTGGAGATATGAAGGGAATGTTTCATGCAAAAATGGGCATGATAAAGGACCAAAATGGCAGGGACCTAACAGAGGCAGAAGAGATTAAAAAGAGGTGGCAAAACTATACAAGTTGACATCATCAGAGCAACAGCTTGTTGATATATTGCTTCTACACATCCTATGTTAATCTCTAAATTTTAACTTTTCCCTCTTTACCTTTATCATGAAATGTTTATTTGTTAGAAATATTATTCAACTTACCAAAGTGTTGCACAAAAATGACAGGCACAGGAAACACAAGGGGCCTCTCTACAGTTTTCCATGTCCAACAAATAGATTGATACAACCTCATTGCATGCAACATTTCAAAAGGGTAGGAGGATCCATATATTTTATTCTCAGAAAATTAGTATATTTTGCTTGTAAAAGGATATTACTTTTTGACTCAAATGGGAGGTGGTCTCACTAAAACATGGTTTGTTTTAACCATGGGTTCTTGATCAAGCAATAGTGAGTGGTTCACATGTCATGTCATGACACTAGCCATGATTTCCAAGCCACATTATTTGGATTATTTGCAGGACTATATCTCTGATAATTTCTTCCTGCCCTACAAAAGCTTGCAAGGTAGGTATGATTCCTTCCATCCCTGACTCGGATTCATGCCTTTTTAGTCACACGAACAGTCCTCTTCACTCATGATTTGGATAGACCCTGTTAGCCTTTGGAAATGTCTTGAAACAGCTCTTTTCTTGGGACCAAGCAGAATGTTGAATGAATCTATGAGTATTGTAATGGTTGAGATTATGTTTGTGGTATGGCCTTGTTTTCATGGCATTTTTCTTTTGTTTTATTTGGTTGGTTATTATCTGTTTTCCATTTTTAATTCAATGTATGTCTCTCAGGGTCAGAACTATGAACTGAGCAGCTATTTAAATTGATTAAATAACTAAAGCTATTAAAATTGCTTAATAACTAAACAACAAAAACAAAACAAAAATACACATTATATGTGTAATGTGTATATTATGATGCATGATATCAGTAATCCCAAAATATCTGGTCTACAGATAACGATCAGTAAATCTGCAATCCTGTTTTACTAGGAATAATCTCTACTGGATTTTTTCTGAGTAGACATGTATACAAAGTAAAGGTCTCACTTATACAACAGACCTGCCTTGCCTAAAAGATTAGCCTGAGGCGATATAATAATTACTGTTCTCCTGGTATTCCATCACATCCTTTTCGTTTCATAAACTAGGATTAAGGAACAAGGTGTAAGAAGTCAGACCCCCCCCCCCGAGAAGGAAATATTTTGGGGAATATTAAAAAGACAGACTATTATATTTTCCCAAAGGAATAATAGAAAAATCTTAGGGAGCAGCCAACCCCCAGCCACGTCCCCAGGCAGAGGTCAGATTTTAGAAATGCAGATTTGCGGCCACCTATTGATAAGCAAAATGCCTTCAACCACAGGTCCAGAGGAGGTTTGAGTTGATGGGATTAGAAAAACAAAGACTCCAAGGAACATAACCTTTGGGAGGATTAACCCACTACCATTAGAATACCAAAAGGGCACACTCAAGCTCAGGTCAAGGTTCATTGCACAGGAACAGGAAGAACCTCAAATATAAAGCCCAAAAAAGGTATAAAAGCCCATCTATCCCCATTTCATTTTGTCACCTTTCCCAGAACCACATGCTGTTGGTTCTGTTCTTCAATAAACAGAAGCTTCTTTCCTAAGCAGTCTCCATTTCGTTTATTCCGGCTTGCACTAGACCTGATGATTTTTTTTCAACAAAGAAGAAAAGGAGAAAAGTGGCATTGTATTTTTCTTGAGAGAAGCACAAGGGCATAAATCTTCTGCAGTAGCCCAAGCCTTTGGAAATATGTTAGTAGATTGCAGCCTTCAAGATATAAACTGAGTCCAAAAAGGGGTGTTAAATAAGAAAATGTATTATTAGAAAAATCAGAAAGGAATATGGATTGATTGTTGGATTGAGTTTGGCAGTAAAGAATCAATGTAAGGAGAGAGAGAGACAAGGAGGCACATCCAAAATGGAGATTGAGCTTCATAGTAAATGGCTGTGGAAGATGTTGGTCAAGACTTTGAGTATATCCAAAATAAAAGGACACACGCATTGTCTCATGGTTTAACTGCATACAGAAGCCTGGTGTGCTGGATTTTCCCTGTTCAAGTCTTGGATAATTTTCTCCATCTCCATCAGGGATATATCAGGTTTGTATCAGTTTATAGCAAGTTATGCCAGAGATATAGCCAGTCTTTGTGCCTTGAGAAGGGACATGCTGGTTGTTTCAGTGTTCCAGAATGTTAGGTATTCAGAATTGTGTTGTTCCTTGATGCTCACTGAGCGCTTGCTGATGTTTTGTTATCCAGCTAAGTAACATCATCAGTGTTATCCTAGCACTGATTATGTCATTTTGTCATGTAATGAAATGTCTGCAAGCAAACAACTCAGAGAGCACCAAGAATTCTACAGTTCATCTCTGAGGTACATGTATTCTTTTCTATTGTGTTTAGAATTTGCTAATATTAATCATTAATGCATTCTGTCTGCAATTTCAATTTGCATTCTGATTTAAGCTGCAGCCCTCATTACCACAACCTTGACCTAGTTTTTGAAATTCTGAGTTTCTTAGTTGTCCTGGTTTTAGTAGCATACATTTTAATAAAGAGTTCTGGAGATGTCAAAAGCTTGCATGTTCTATTGATAACTATAATTTACTTGTTTAACAATATTGATCCATTTAGATGAACCTAGCTATGATAGCATCTGAAAATGTTAACCTGTGATTCTGGAGTTGTGGGTCAAAATCTGGAAAAAGACAGATGTGATATAGTGATCTGAAACCTGCTTGTTGTGTACATGCTGGGCAGGTACAAAAGCAGTGGGGCTTGACTACGACATTGTCCAAAGTCCTACTGATACCAATCATCCCTCTGACACTCTAGTCCAAATATGGGGCAATATAGCAAATGTATTTATATCAAAGTTGTATAAAACTATATTTTATGATGTATGCTGGAATGAACCTTTTATTGTCAAAGTACAACCATGTATACATTGACATTGGCTGAGCCTCCCTTTTTTGTGCCCCCACCACCACACTCACAGTGACAGCAAACCCACCATCTTGTTACACCACGTGAGCTAATTGCACAACACACTGGCCTCACAAGTCAATCATACATAAAATTATAAAATTATTTCCCATTCAAGAGCCTGACAGCCCATGGATAGAAGCCTGTTGGTACGGCTGGCTATACTCCTGTATCTCCTACCCGATGGTAGGAGAGTAAAGAGGTACCGACCAGGGTGTGAGTCATCCCTGAGAATTTTTCTCACTCTTCCAAGGCAGCGAGCCCTGGTGATGTCATCCAGTGGTGTCAGGGGACAGCACATAATGTTTTATGCTGTGCTCACCACCTTCTGTAATACTTTCCTATCTGTGGCTATGAGGCCAGCATACCAAACCACAATACAGTGTGAGAGGACGCTCTGTATAGTAGACTGGTAAAAGAAGGTCATTAGCTGTTGTTCTATCCTGTTCTTCCACAAGACCCTGAGGAAGTGGAGTATCTGTTGGGCCTTTCTGGCCTCCTGGGTTGTATTGACTTTCCAGGTAAGATCTTCACAAAGATAGACTTCCAGGAATTTAAAGGAGGAAAATCTCTCCATACAGCACGCCCCCCGGATGTGAAGTGGGGCAGGTTCCTCTTCCTCTGGAAGTCTAACACCATCTCTTTTGTCTTGCCGATGTTCAGGTGCAAGTTGTTCTCTAAACACCATATGGATAGTTTTTGTACCTCCCCCCTGTACTCTGTTTCATCTCCACCTGTAATAAGACCCACTACGGTGGTATCATCTGCAAACTTAATTATTGCAGTAGATGGGTTGGACAATACAAAATCATATGTATGCTGCACGTGACTTGTTGAGATGGGTGAATATAGAAATCAAATCATATCAAATCAACTAATCAATCAATAAAATCACTGCTGAAAGTCACATGCTAAAAACTAAACTCTTAAAGCAAGATGTGCTTGCTTTAAGAACATTATTTTATTTATCAAACTTGTTTGCCGCCCATCTCATTTCAAAGTGACTCTGGGCGACTTACAGTGTAAAAAACATTAAAATCATCACATATATACTGTAGGTTCGAATCTCAGATAAAGGGTATGACTGACTGATGAGAACATAAAGAGTTCGAAATGATCATCTCAGCCTCCCAAAATTCTTTATTAGCAATTTGAATAATTTGCATATATATATATATATATATATATATATATATATATATATATATATATATATATATATATATATATGTTTCAAATGTTAACTCTTTAGATTACCTTGCTAGGCCCCAAACATGGGGCAAATCTTTATTTCCTGTTTTCAGCCTATCTTGAAGGCTATCGAACAGGCAGTAGTCACACCGGACAATTCCTATATTTGTGTCAGAAATGCATTTCAGTTTCCCTTTAATTCTTTGTTAGTAATTTACACACACATATATATATATATATATATATATATATATATATATATATATATATATATATATATATATATATATATATATATATATATATATATATATATATATATACACACACACACACACACACACACACACACACACACACACACACAATAAAATCACAATACAAAAAGAATAAGATCATTGACACACAAGAGGGAGAAGGAGGCAGTTGAATGCATGGGTGGGGAGTGGGATTATCTCTTACTTAATCCACCAGCTCCAGTTTGAAGCTCTCCCATTGGGGCCTTAAGGCATCTGGCAAAACCTTAATCTTAAGGCTCTTACAGAAAGTCAGGAGGGTAGGACCCAATCTCGCCTCAGGATATTCCAAAGGACAGGAGCCACCACAGAGAAGGCTCTTCTCCTAGACCCTGCCCTGAAATTCCTTGACTGACAGGATTTGCAGTATGCCTTCCCTCTGTCATAATATGCCTCTAAGGTGAGTGGGGAAGGCCAGTCCCATCAAGGTGAAACAGTTCCTCAAGTAACCTGGACCCATGTAGGTAAAGGTAATAACTAACACATTGAATTGCACCCAGAAGCAAACTGGCAACCAGTACAACTTGCGGAGCAGTGGTATAACATAAGCCACTTTAGGGTCCTTAAGAACTGCCTGCATTGTTGCACTTTGCTCAGTGGTGGGATTCAAATAAGTGAACAACTGGTTCTCTGTGTGGATGCCACTTCCAGAAGTCTGTTCTGGGCCTGGGCAACAAAAAATTAGCTACCGGTTCTGCCAAAGTGGTGCAAACTGGCTAAATACCACCAATGATTTTGCTCTAGCTGTACCTTCTGAATACTCTTCAAGGGTATCCCCATTGCAGTGGTGCAAACCTGAGATGACTAGGGCTTGTGTGACTGGAGTGTAGGGACTCCTGATCCAGGAAAGGCTGCAACTGGTGCACAAAACAAAATTGTGCAAAGGCTCTTCTAGTTGTGACTTCCACCTGTCCTTTGAGCAGGAATTGCAAATCCAGAAGAAACCTCAAGTTGCAGACTCAGTCTTTCTTGGGTAGCGCTACCCCATCCTGAACTAAAGATGTTAAAGTCACAGATCTTGAAGATCCATGCATCATTTATGCAGGAAAAAACATTCAGATATAATTTTCTTTGTTTTGATTTAATGAAAAATAACCTTCTGTTAGATCAATTTAAAAATGCATTCTGCTTCCATTCTTCCTTAATTTTTCCTTAGATTTTGGATAACTTATATAAACTTCCAGCTCTTTTCTTAACTGTTCAGAATACTAACAGATATTCAAAATAATTTTTCACAGAGAAATGTAAGTATGGCCTTCTTTTTTAAAATGAAGGAAGTAACATTTATACTATTTTTACTTCAGGAGAGTTACCTTGTCTAACATTCTTCTAATTGCATCCTTCACCTCTCTGTTCCGCAGACTGTAGATGAGTGGATTAAGTGAGGAAATGACAACAGTATAAAAGACGGATATGATTTTGTCTTTATCCAATGAGAAATTGGATCCAGGTCGTATGTACATGAAGATGATGGTTCCAAAGAAAATGGTCACAGTGATGAGATGGGAGGCACAGGTGGAGAAGGCTTTATATCTTCCCTGGGCAGAGCTGATCTTCAGGATGGCAATAACAATGGCAATGTAGGAGATCAAAACAGTCAGAAAAGTTGTCAGTGCAATTGAAGTGGATATAACAAAATGCACAAAGTGAGCAATGTAGGTATCTGAGCAGGACTGAACTATAGTGAACTATAGTGGTAGGAATAAACAAGAACATTCAGCATCATCTGTAGAGCCAAGCAGGTCACCAGATTTTTAATGGCCCAGCAGCATGAGGAAAAGGAGAGGATGAAGCATCAGATACTGTATATTTCAACCTTTTCAGGCTGGGTTTTGATGATGATGATGATTTGGTCATTCAATCAATTAAAATAAATAACTTCATCTTTGTATTAAATGACTCCATCAGAGTTTTGCAGAACCCTGTTAATATTGCAAGTATTGCTCTGGCAGTGTACACTTTTTGATGTAGACTACAAAAAACTAAAGTGGGATCCCAGGCCACAACAGGTTTCTCTTTTGTTTTTTCCATTATTGCTTTTAAAATAATGATAGGAAAGAAAGATAAAAATACATATAGAAAATGCATATAGGTACATATTTAAAAGAAAATTAAAAAAGTGGAAGTGGAAAAAATACAGGAAAAGAAAACTTAAAAAGCATAATATACAATTTTAGCAGTAAATATTTACAATTCTATGTCTAGTTATGTAATGCAATTATTATTCAAGTACAAATATATATTTCTAATATATTTATGTAACCATCATGGCAATGTATCCATCCTTGCTCTCCTTGACTCTCAGTTGCCTTTGATACTATTGACCATGGTATCCTTTGGGGCTAACTGAGATTTTGAGGCTGGGTGGTGCAGACATGTGCTGGTTTGGCTGTTTTTCCAAGAATGATCCCAGTTAGTGTTGATAGGGAGTGAGAAGTCTAGTCCACAGCTGCTCCTCTGTGATGTGCCGAATGGGCAGATATTCTCTACCCTCTTTTTTAACATCTATATGTAGCCATTGGGTGAGACCATCCACCGCTATGGGTGAAGTATCATCAGTATACTGATAATACTCAACTTGATATCTCCATCTTTGGTTATTATTTTGCTGCCTTCTTGCAGTGCCCAAAGGCTGTGAAGGGTTGGAGGGGGGACAGAAGACCTCAGCTGAAGCCTGGTAAGACCACTCGGCTTTGGGTGTAAAGAGCTTCAGGTTCTGGGACTTCAATGTCAGGATGGGGTTGCATTGCCTCAGAGAAATCCAGTGTGCAACTTGGGAGTTCTCAATTACTGCTTGAAGAGCAGGAGGTACTCATGGCTAGGAAAACCTGTGCACTATTGTTGCTCTCTTTCCCAAATTGGGAGTCCCTGTTCTCCGTGACTCAAGCCCTGGTCATCTTATGCTTGGACTATAGGGGCTACCCTTGAAGAGAATTTGGAAGCTACAGCTAATGCAGCCCTGTGGACAGTTCTTGGAGCCCCTAGACTGGCCCATGTTATGTTGCTGGTCCATGAGCTGCACTGGTGGCCAGGTTAGATCCAGGTCCAATTCAAGTTGCTGTTATCACATTTGAAGCCCTTCATGGCTTAGGTCCAGATTAACTGTCTTACACAATGGGAGCAGCTCTGCTAAGTGGCCTAGGACTCCAATGGGGGTGTGTTATTCTGGAGGTGCTTAATGGACTAAGATAAGTTCCCACCTCCTCCTCATGTGCATCTTGTTTCCTTTTCCCATCTGGTTAATTTTTATTGTTTTAACGTTTACCTTGTTTTTATGATTTTAAGCTGCTTATAGTCATAGATGCAATATGCAGCATATAGGTTTAAATAAGTAAGTAAATAAAAGTAGAGGACTACCTATAGGTAAGCATGATAATATAGCTCCAGATTTGGAAGACTGATTCCTCCATCTTTAGTTGGTAATTGCATTTTATTAAATGTATTCTTGGAATCAAAGAAACACATGGAAAAACTATGAAATCTATTTAAATTGATTATTTCCACCTCTATTATCCTTCCTTGTAGCCCACATCTCTCCTTCTTGGAGATAAAAAGTAGTTTCCGAAAGATAATTTTGAGGTGAAGAAAATGGGGCAAGGATGGAGAACAGAGAGAAAAAGGCATTCTCTTTCTGCTTGCTTTTAGGAGGGCTTTAGTTTGAAAAAAGCTTTCAAGTCAACTTTTTAAGATTAATACATATTGCTAATGGCAATGTATTCTGTTTGTAATTGGCAAGAGTTTTGCTTTCCCCATCAAATTTTTAATTCAAAAACCCTTAAAAAAATAGCATTCTGCCTTGTAATTAATGTTACTTTGTGACCATTTCCCATTTTCATTATAAGGTACTTTGAAGGAATGTTGCTAAAATTGACTGAAGCAGTTTAAGTGAGGGTGATTAAGCAAAACTGAACATACATGTTGCATTTTACCAATTATTTGATATAGACATTCTATCAGTTACATCCACTTCAGTGCCAATAAAATAATAAGAAATTTTACATCTGAATTACGTGGAACTGTAGATTCCATCTAAACTTTCTTTTATAATCAATAGTCGACTTTGACTCACTCTTCTGTAGTTTAATGTTTCTGTCTATAATGTACATCTATTTACAGAGGAAGAAACATTCAAACATAATATTGTTTGCTTTGATTAATAAAAAAAATCTTCTTCTTATAGGTCAGTGCAAAAATGCATTGTCCTTTCATTTTTCCCTTAAATTTATTTAACATTTGGATAACCTATATGAAATTTCAAGTCTTTTTCTCAATTGCTCAAAATATTATCAAGTACACAATAGTATTTTTCTCACAGAAATGCAAGTAGGGGGGGGGTATGACATGAAGGAAGTCACATTTATACCATTTTTACTTGGGGAATATTATCTTGTTTAGCATTCTGCAAACGGCATCCTTCACCTCTCTGTTCCTCAGACTGTAGATGAGTGGATTAAGTGAGGAGATGACAACAGTATAAAAGACGGATATGATTTTGTCTTTATCCAATGAGAAATTGGAGCCAGGTCGTATGTACATGAAGATGATGGTCCCAAAGAAAATGGTCACAGTGATGAGATGGGAGGCACAGGTGGAGAAGGCTTTATATCTTCCCTGGGCAGAGCTGATCTTCAGGATGGCAATAACAATGGCAATGTAGGAGATCAAAACAGTCAGAAAAGTTGTCAGTGCAATTGCAGTGGATATAACAAAATGCACAAATTGAACAATATGTGTATCTGAACAGGACAATTGAAGCATTGAAGGAACATCACAGAAGAAATGATTAATTGTATTTGAGCTGCAGAAATTCAAGTTAAAAATAATTATAGTGTGTACTGTTGAACTTGCAAAGCCACAAGCATAGGCAGCTATGATTAAGAGGATGCAAAGCTTCTTTGACATGATAAGAAAATACAGCAATGGGTTGCAGATTGCTGTGAAGCGATCATATGCCATCACAGCCAGAAGGCAAGCTTCAGTGGTCACAAAGACGACAAAAAAGAAGAATTGTGTGGTGCATCCTGTGAAGGAAATGGTTGAATGTTCTATCACAAATGTTGTCAACAGTTTAGGGGCAATGGTGGTAGAAAGACCAAGATCTACAGTGGAGAGATTTCTAAGAAAAAAGTACATGGGTGTGTGAAGCCTAGCGTCAGTTCTGGTTAGAATGATTATCCCAATGTTTCCCACCAGTGTGATGAGATAGATGAGCAGAAAGAAGATGAAGAGGGGGATCTGAAGCTCTGGGTGGTCCATGAATCCAACCAGGATGAACTCAGTCACAGTGGTTTGATTTGTCTGCATTGTTTATTTCCCTCTAATAGAATAAAAAAGAGAGGGAAACCCTTATAGCTGTATGATTACTGTAAGATTGTCTGACAATGCCCAAGGGGAAAGACTAAGAAAACCCCAAATTCAATAGGAACAGTTTGCTTGATAAATATGCTCTTTTCAAAAGACAGTGTTGTATTGGAGACTGTGCACAGCATTACTTAGCACTGCAGTGACAATTAGCAAAGAATGGCTTCATACCTACCATCATCTCCTTGCATATTGGCTACTATGAATCAATATATATTGAACATGCGTCTGAAATTAATTCTGATTTATGAACTATAATATTTACATTTACAACTCTTTTAGAGGATTTCAAAGTGTTCCCACTTTTTCCAAGTAGAAATTTATTTATTTATTTATTTATTTATTTATTTATTTATTTATTAGTTTTTATAAACCGCCCTTCTCCCGAGGGACTCGGGGCGGTGTACAGAGGAAGGAATGTATACAGATTGAAATGCTCTTAAGTGGAATGCCAAACTTATATCTAAATCTTCATTTAGATGAACTAGATTTGAAAGCTGCAAGACATTGACTAACTCATGTGATATAATATTCCACTGGCAAGAATATTCATATGTGAGGTTGTGCTGATTGGAATTGACCAAGAGTGTGTATTTGTTGTTCTTCTGAAAATAAATACATTTGCTATATCATAAGTAATATAACTTGACTGAGGAGAGTAACCCTTTCTGTCAATGCACAAATAATGAGATGTCCCACTTTAGTCTCTACTAATAATCTGGAAGAAAGAAAGCATCAAATGTTGACTCATGAACTCCATTCTGCATTTTATGTATTATAGGAAGTTTAATTTTCACAAAGTGTCACAAAGAAGCTTTTGGAGTTTGGGTAAAAGAAAATTCTAACTAAAACACAGACCAATATTTTCACATCAGAACTTTTGAATATTCCTACATGTGTTTTGCAAAAATATAATAATGCTGATGAGGAGGAGAAGGAGGTATAGGAAGAAGGAGAGGACATGAGCTTTTAACAATATAGTTGGGTAATTAAAGTATTAATTAAAGAACTTACCAGATTAGAAGTCAAGATTCATTTCCAAAGATGAAAGATCAAACATTTGGATAGTATTGCTCATTTTATATTGTGTTTACCATTGTTTGAAAACCAAGCCTATGAAACTCTCTGTTGAAGTAATTAACATATTATTAAAATGCTCAGTACAATTTTTGGCAAAGTACACCTGAGGTCCTACTGGGAATTCATATATGTATTGTATAGCTGCTGTACATAATTACTTCTATTGCATCATTATGTAGTTTGATCAATTTTATGTGAAAGATTAACTTGTCAAAGAGGAATGTATAGATAAAAGAACCTCAATCATACTCAAAGCATGGGCAGTAAAGCCTAATCAACAATACAAAGTTGTGAAGATACCTGTTTTAAAATCATGCAGAATTGAAAGTTCCACAAATCATTTTAGACATGGCCTATCCAAACATGAACTGGCAACATGGTTTTTTATCTTCCTTCCAAATATTCCTACTAACTATTTTTCTATCTGGGCATATCTCCTTTGGTTTCCGTCTTGGCCCTACTATCAACAGTGATGGAATGATGGTTGTGAATGGACACTGTTGTATTAGTTGGGCAGAAGGGTCAGTTCTGAGGCCTTTGGGGGTCTACATCCTTCCCCCTTTTGAAACCTTCTTCTTGGATTAATGTTCATTTCCAGACTATAAGCATGACAGCAACTAGCAGGACAATTCATCAACATTAGTAAAGGTAAAGGTAAAGGTTCCCCCGCACATGCGTGCTAGTCGTTTCCGACTCTAGGGGCCGGTGCTCATCTCCGTTTGAAAGCCGAAGAGCCAGCGCTTGTCCGAGGACGTCTCCGTGGTCATGTGGCTGGCATGACTAGATGCCAAAGGCGCACGGAACGCTGTTACCTTCCCACCGTAGTGGTCCCTATTTTTCTACTCGCATTTTTACGTGCTTTCGAACTGCTAGGTGGGCAGAATCATCAACATTAGAGATGTGTATATAATATTTTGACAGGTACTAGTCAATAAGATATTGAATTGCGGTGAAATCTTGTGGCCTAGGTACTTCCCAACTATATTTGCTTTTTCCAATTCTTGATCCAGTTTGCATTTTTTATTGGAGAAACTGCTAAATAAACACGAGATTCCCTTTGTCTGTAGACTTCTTGTCCTTCATCTGCTTATGATGAGTAGCTCCTCACTCTTTTGGGAGGTTGTGAAGTGAAGCTTTAAATATCTACAGTCTATGCATGCTTTCATATAGACTTTCTACTTTTAAAGTGATGTCCTTCAATATATTCACTGAACGATAGTGGTAGGAATAAACAAGAACATTCAGCATCATCTGTAGAGCCAAGCAGGTCACCAGATTTTTAATGGCCCAGCAGCATGAGGAAAAGGAGAGGAAGAAGCATCAGATACTGTATATTTCAACCTTTTCAGGCCGGGTTTTGATGATGATGATGATTTGGTCATTCAATCAATTAAAATAAATAACTTCATCTTTGTATTAAATGACTCCATCAGAGTTTTGCAGAACCCTGTTAATATTTCAAGTATTGCTCTGGCAGTGTACACTTTTTGATGTAGACTACAAAAAACTAAAGTGGGATCCCAGGCCACAACAGGTTTCTCTTTTGTTTTTTCCATTATTGCTTTTAAAATAATGATAGGAAAGAAAGATAAAAATACATATAGAAAATGCATATAGGTACATATTTAAAAGAAAATTAAAAAAGTGGAAGTGGAAAAAATACAGGAAAAGAAAACTTAAAAAGCATAATATACAATTTTAGCAGTAAATATTTACAATTCTATGTCTAGTTATGTAATGCAATTATTATTCAAGTACAAATATATATTTCTAATATATTTATGTAACCATCATGGCAATGTATCCATCCTTGCTCTCCTTGACTCTCAGTTGCCTTTGATACTATTGACCATGGTATCCTTTGGGGCTAACTGAGATTTTGAGGCTGGGTGGTGCAGACATGTGCTGGTTTGGCTGTTTTTCCAAGAATGATCCCAGTTAGTGTTGATAGGGAGTGAGAAGTCTAGTCCACAGCTGCTCCTCTGTGATGTGCCGAATGGGCAGATATTCTCTACCCTCTTTTTTAACATCTATATGTAGCCATTGGGTGAGACCATCCACCGCTATGGGTGAAGTATCATCAGTATACTGATAATACTCAACTTGATATCTCCATCTTTGGTTATTATTTTGCTGCCTTCTTGCAGTGCCCAAAGGCTGTGAAGGGTTGGAGGGGGGACAGAAGACCTCAGCTGAAGCCTGGTAAGACCACTCGGCTTTGGGTGTAAAGAGCTTCAGGTTCTGGGACTTCAATGTCAGGATGGGGTTGCATTGCCTCAGAGAAATCCAGTGTGCAACTTGGGAGTTCTCAATTACTGCTTGAAGAGCAGGAGGTACTCATGGCTAGGAAAACCTGTGCACTATTGTTGCTCTCTTTCCCAAATTGGGAGTCCCTGTTCTCCGTGACTCAAGCCCTGGTCATCTTATGCTTGGACTATAGGGGCTACCCTTGAAGAGAATTTGGAAGCTACAGCTAATGCAGCCCTGTGGACAGTTCTTGGAGCCCCTAGACTGGCCCATGTTATGTTGCTGGTCCATGAGCTGCACTGGTGGCCAGGTTAGATCCAGGTCCAATTCAAGTTGCTGTTATCACATTTGAAGCCCTTCATGGCTTAGGTCCAGATTAACTGTCTTACACAATGGGAGCAGCTCTGCTAAGTGGCCTAGGACTCCAATGGGGGTGTGTTATTCTGGAGGTGCTTAATGGACTAAGATAAGTTCCCACCTCCTCCTCATGTGCATCTTGTTTCCTTTTCCCATCTGGTTAATTTTTATTGTTTTAACGTTTACCTTGTTTTTATGATTTTAAGCTGCTTATAGTCATAGATGCAATATGCAGCATATAGGTTTAAATAAGTAAGTAAATAAAAGTAGAGGACTACCTATAGGTAAGCATGATAATATAGCTCCAGATTTGGAAGACTGATTCCTCCATCTTTAGTTGGTAATTGCATTTTATTAAATGTATTCTTGGAATCAAAGAAACACATGGGAAAACTATGAAATCTATTTAAATTGATTATTTCCACCTCTATTATCCTTCCTTGTAGCCCACATCTCTCCTTCTTGGAGATAAAAAGTAGTTTCCGAAAGATAATTTTGAGGTGAAGAAAATGGGGCAAGGATGGAGAACAGAGAGAAAAAGGCATTCTCTTTCTGCTTGCTTTTAGGAGGGCTTTAGTTTGAAAAAAGCTTTCAAGTCAACTTTTTAAGATTAATACATATTGCTAATGGCAATGTATTCTGTTTGTAATTGGCAAGAGTTTTGCTTTCCCCATCAAATTTTTAATTCAAAAACCCTTAAAAAATAGCATTCTGCCTTGTAATTAATGTTACTTTGTGACCATTTCCCATTTTCATTATAAGGTACTTTGAAGGAATGTTGCTAAAATTGACTGAAGCAGTTTAAGTGAGGGTGATTAAGCAAAACTGAACATACATGTTGCATTTTACCAATTATTTGATATAGACATTCTATCAGTTACATCCACTTCAGTGCCAATAAAATAATAAGAAATTTTACATCTGAATTACGTGGAACTGCAGATTCCATCTAAACTTTCTTTTATAATCAATAGTCGACTTTGACTCACTCTTCTGTAGTTTAATGTTTCTGTCTATAATGTACATCTATTTACAGAGGAAGAAACATTCAAACATAATATTGTTTGCTTTGATTAATAAAAAAAATCTTCTTCTTATAGGTCAGTGCAAAAATGCATTGTCCTTTCATTTTTCCCTTAAATTTATTTAACATTTGGATAACCTATATGAAATTTCAAGTCTTTTTCTCAATTGCTCAAAATATTATCAAGTACACAATAGTATTTTTCTCACAGAAATGCAAGTAGGGGGGGTATGACATGAAGGAAGTCACATTGATACCATTTTTACTTGGGGAATATTATCTTGTTTAGCATTCTGCAAACGGCATCCTTCACCTCTCTGTTCCTCAGACTGTAGATGAGTGGATTAAGTGAGGAGATGACAACAGTATAAAAGACGGATATGATTTTGTCTTTATCCAATGAGAAATTGGAGCCAGGTTGTATGTACATGAAGATGATGGTCCCAAAGAAAATGGTCACAGTGATGAGATGGGAGGCACAGGTGGAGAAGGCTTTATATCTTCCCTGGGCAGAGCTGATCTTCAGGATGGCAATAACAATGGCAATGTAGGAGATCAAAACAGTCAGAAAAGTTGTCAGTGCAATTGCAGTGGATATAACAAAATGCACAAATTGAACAATATGTGTATCTGAACAGGACAATTGAAGCATTGAAGGAACATCACAGAAGAAATGATTAATTGTATTTGAGCTGCAGAAATTCAAGTTAAAAATAATTATAGTGTGTACTGTTGAACTTGCAAAGCCACAAGCATAGGCAGCTATGATTAAGAGGATGCAAAGCTTCTTTGACATGATAAGAAAATACAGCAATGGGTTGCAGATTGCTGTGAAGCGATCATATGCCATCACAGCCAGAAGGCAAGCTTCAGTGGTCACAAAGACGACAAAAAAGAAGAATTGTGTGGTGCATCCTGTGAAGGAAATGGTTGAATGTTCTATCACAAATGTTGTCAACAGTTTAGGGGCAATGGTGGTAGAAAGACCAAGATCTACAGTGGAGAGATTTCTAAGAAAAAAGTACATGGGTGTGTGAAGCCTAGCGTCAGTTCTGGTTAGAATGATTATCCCAATGTTTCCCACCAGTGTGATGAGATAGATGAGCAGAAAGAAGATGAAGAGGGGGATCTGAAGCTCTGGGTGGTCCATGAATCCAACCAGGATGAACTCAGTCACAGTGGTTTGATTTGTCTGCATTGTTTATTTCCCTCTAATAGAATAAAAAAGAGAGGGAAACCCTTATAGCTGTATGATTACTGTAAGATTGTCTGACAATGCCCAAGGGGAAAGACTAAGAAAACCCCAAATTCAATAGGAACAGTTTGCTTGATAAATATGCTCTTTTCAAAAGACAGTGTTGTATTGGAGACTGTGCACAGCATTACTTAGCACTGCAGTGACAATTAGCAAAGAATGGCTTCATACCTACCATCATCTCCTTGCATATTGGCTACTATGAATCAATATATATTGAACATGCGTCTGAAATTAATTCTGATTTATGAACTATAATATTTACATTTACAACTCTTTTAGAGGATTTCAAAGTGTTCCCACTTTTTCCAAGTAGAAATTTATTTATTTATTTATTTATTTATTTATTTATTTATTTATTTATTTATTTATTTATTTATTAGTTTTTATAAACCGCCCTTCTCCCGAGGGACTCGGGGCGGTGTACAGAGGAAGGAATGTATACAGATTGAAATGCTCTTAAGTGGAATGCCAAACTTATATCTAAATCTTCATTTAGATGAACTAGATTTGAAAGCTGCAAGACATTGACTAACTCATGTGATATAATATTCCACTGGCAAGAATATTCATATGTGAGGTTGTGCTGATTGGAATTGACCAAGAGTGTGTATTTGTTGTCCTTCTGAAAATAAATACATTTGCTATATCATAAGTAATATAACTTGACTGAGGAGAGTAACCCTTTCTGTCAATGCACAAATAATGAGATGTCCCACTTTAGTCTCTACTAATAATCTGGAAGAAAGAAAGCATCAAATTTATTTATTTATTTATTTATTTAGTTATATTTATATACCGCCCTATTCCCTGAGGACTCAGGGCGGTTTACAGGAAATTAAAAAATCCAAAATACAAAAATTAAGAACCAAATTAAAAAATATTAAATTAACCCTGTAGTCAATTAAAAAGAACCCCAAATTAAAAATTCCTCCTCAGTCTGGGCCCGAGAGCTCAAAGAGCCAGGTCTTCAGGCCCCGGCGGAATGATCGAAGGTCGGGGGCAGTTCTCAGCTCCACCGGCAGCTGGTTCCAGAGGGCAGGCGCTCCCACCGAGAAGGCCCTATCCCTGGGTGTCGCCCGCCGGCAGTCTCTTACCGGCGGGACCCTGAGCAGACCCTCCCTGTGGGAGCGCACTGGGCGAAGGGCATTTGATGTTGACTCATGAACTCCATTCTGCATTTTATGTATTATAGGAAGTTTAATTTTCACAAAGTGTCACAAAGAAGCTTTCGGAGTTTGGGTAAAAGAAAATTCTAACTAAAACACAGACCAATATTTTCACATCAGAACTTTTGAATATTCCTACATGTGTTTTGCAAAAATATAATAATGCTGATGAGGAGGAGAAGGAGGTATAGGAAGAAGGAGAGGACATGAGCTTTTAACAATATAGTTGGGTAATTAAAGTATTAATTAAAGAACTTACCAGATTAGAAGTCAAGATTCATTTCCAAAGATGAAAGATCAAACATTTGGATAGTATTGCTCATTTTATATTGTGTTTACCATTGTTTGAAAACCAAGCCTATGAAACTCTCTGTTGAAGTAATTAACATATTATTAAAATGCTCAGTACAATTTTTGGCAAAGTACACCTGAGGTCCTACTGGGAATTCATATATGTATTGTATAGCTGCTGTACATAATTACTTCTATTGCATCATTATGTAGTTTGATCAATTTTATGTGAAAGATTAACTTGTCAAAGAGGAATGTATAGATAAAAGAACCTCAATCATACTCAAAGCATGGGCAGTAAAGCCTAATCAACAATACAAAGTTGTGAAGATACCTGTTTTAAAATCATGCAGAATTGAAAGTTCCACAAATCATTTTAGACATGGCCTATCCAAACATGAACTGGCAACATGGTTTTTTATCTTCCTTCCAAATATTCCTACTAACTATTTTTCTATCTGGGCATATCTCCTTTGGTTTCCGTCTTGGCCCTACTATCAACAGTGATGGAATGATGGTTGTGAATGGACACTGTTGTATTAGTTGGGCAGAAGGGTCAGTTCTGAGGCCTTTGGGGGTCTACATCCTTCCCCCTTTTGAAACCTTCTTCTTGGATTAATGTTCATTTCCAGACTATAAGCATGACAGCAACTAGCAGGACAATTCATCAACATTAGTAAAGGTAAAGGTAAAGGTTCCCCCGCACATGCGTGCTAGTCGTTTCCGACTCTAGGGGCCGGTGCTCATCTCCGTTTGAAAGCCGAAGAGCCAGCGCTTGTCCGAGGACGTCTCCGTGGTCATGTGGCTGGCATGACTAGATGCCAAAGGCGCACGGAACGCTGTTACCTTCCCACCGTAGTGGTCCCTATTTTTCTACTCGCATTTTTACGTGCTTTCGAACTGCTAGGTGGGCAGAATCATCAACATTAGAGATGTGTATATAATATTTTGACAGGTACTAGTCAATAAGATATTGAATTGCGGTGAAATCTTGTGGCCTAGGTACTTCCCAACTATATTTGCTTTTTCCAATTCTTGATCCAGTTTGCATTTTTTATTGGAGAAACTGCTAAATAAACACGAGATTCCCTTTGTCTGTAGACTTCTTGTTCTTCATCTGCTTATGATGAGTAGCTCCTCACTCTTTTGGGAGGTTGTGAAGTGAAGCTTTAAATATCTACAGTCTATGCATGCTTTCATATAGACTTTCTACTTTTAAAGTGATGTCCTTCAATATATTCACTGAACGATAGTGGTAGGAATAAACAAGAACATTCAGCATCATCTGTAGAGCCAAGCAGGTCACCAGATTTTTAATGGCCCAGCAGCATGAGGAAAAGGAGAGGAAGAAGCATCAGATACTGTATATTTCAACCTTTTCAGGCTGGGTTTTGATGATGATGATGATTTGGTCATTCAATCAATTAAAATAAATAACTTCATATTTGTATTAAATGACTCCATCAGAGTTTTGCAGAACCCTGTTAATATTGCAAGTATTGCTCTGACAGTGTACACTTTTTGATGTAGACTACAAAAAACTAAAGTGTGATCCCAGGCCACAACAGGTTTCTCTTTTGTTTTTTCCATTATTGCTTTTAAAATAATGATAGGAAAGAAAGATAAAAATACATATAGAAAATGCATATAGGTACATATTTAAAAGAAAATTAAAAAAGTGGAAGTGGAAAAAATACAGGAAAAGAAAACTTAAAAAGCATAATATACAATTTTAGCAGTAAATATTTACAATTCTATGTCTAGTTATGTAATGCAATTATTATTCAAGTACAAATATATATTTCTAATATATTTATGTAACCATCATGGCAATGTATCCATCCTTGCTCTCCTTGACTCTCAGTTGCCTTTGATACTATTGACCATGGTATCCTTTGGGGCTAACTGAGATTTTGAGGCTGGGTGGCGCAGACATGTGCTGGTTTGGCTGTTTTTCCAAGAATGATCCCAGTTAGTGTTGATAGGGAGTGAGAAGTCTAGTCCACAGCTGCTCCTCTGTGATGTGCCAAATGGGCAGATATTCTCTACCCTCTTTTTTAACATCTATATGTAGCCATTGGGTGAGACCATCCACCGCTATGGGTGAAGTATCATCAGTATACTGATAATACTCAACTTGATATCTCCATCTTTGGTTATTATTTTGCTGCCTTCTTGCAGTGCCCAAAGGCTGTGAAGGGTTGGAGGGGGGACAGAAGACTTCAGCTGAAGCCTGGTAAGACCGAGTGGCTTTGGGTGTAAAGAGCTTCAGGTTCTGGGACTTCAATGTCAGGATGGGGTTGCATTGCCTCAGAGAAATCCAGTGTGCAACTTGGGAGTTCTCAATTACTGCTTGAAGAGCAGGAGGTACTCATGGCTAGGAAAACCTGTGCACTGTTGTTGCTCTCTTTCCCAAATTGGGAGTCCCTGTTCTCCGTGACTCAAGCCCTGGTCATCTTATGCTTGGACTATAGGGGCTACCCTTGAAGAGAATTTGGAAGCTACAGCTAATGCAGCCCTGTGGACAGTTCTTGGAGCCCCTAGAGTGGCCCATGTTATGTTGCTGGTCCATGAGCTGCACTGGTGGCCAGGTTAGATCCAGGTCCAATTCAAATTTCTGTTATCACATTTGAAGCCCTTCATGGCTTAGGTCCAGATTAACTGTCTTACACAATGGGAGCAGCTCTGCTAAGTGGCCTAGGATTCCAATGGGGGTGTGTTATTCTGGAGGTGCTTAATGGACTAAGATAAGTTCCCACCTCCTCCTCATGTGCATCTTGTTTCCTTTTCCCATCTGGTTAATTTTTATTGTTTTAACATTTACCTTGTTTTTATGATTTTAAGCTGCTTATAGTCATAGATGCAATATGCAGCATATAGGTTTAAATAAGTAAGTAAATAAAAGTAGAGGACTACCTATAGGTAAGCATGATAATATAGTTCCACATTTGGAAGATTAATTCCTCCATCTTTAGTTGGTAATTGCATTTTATTAAATGTATTCTTGGAATCAGAGAAACACATGGAAAAAGTATGAAATCTATTTAAATTGATTATTTCCACCTATTATCCTTCCTTGTAGCCCACATCTCTCCTTCTTGGAGATAAAAAGTAGTTTCCGAAAGATAATTTTGAGGTGAAGAAAATGGGCAAGGATGGAGAACAGAGAGAAAAAGGCATTCTCTTTCTGCTTGCCTTTAGGAGGGTTTTAGTTTGAAAAAAGCTTTCAAGTCAACTTTTTAAGATTAATTTTTATTTTTATTTTAATTTTAATTTTAATTCCATTTATATCCCGCCCTTCTCCGAAGACTCAGGGTGGCTTACAAGCTTAGCAGTAGCCTTCATTCTATGTATATGCCTGCTTATTAAGGCTTTCACACACACACCCAAGCAGCATTATTACAAAGTCAGCTTAATTGCCCCCAACAATCTGGGTCCTCATTTTACCTACCTCGGAAGGATGGAAGGCTGAGTCAACCTTGAGCCTGGTGGGATGTGAACCTGCACTAATTGCAGGCAGCTGGTGTCACTTAAGGAGGCATTAGCCCACTGCTCCACCAAGGCTACATATTGCTAATGGCAATGTATTGTGTTTGTAATTGGCAAGAGTTTTGCTTTCCCCATCAAATTTTTAATTCAAAAACCCTTAAAAATAGCATTCTGCCTTGTAATTAATGTTACTTTGTGACCATTTCCCATTTTCATTATAAGGTACTTTGAAGGAATGTTGCTAAAATTGACTGAAGCAGTTTAAGTGAGGGTGATTAAGCAAAACTGAACATACATGTTGCATTTTACCAGTTATTTGACATAGACATTCTATCAGTTACATCCACTTCAGTGCCAATAAAATAATAAGAAATTTTACATCTGAATTACGTGGAACTGCAGATTCCATCTAAACTTTCTTTTATAATCAATAGTCGACTTTGACTCACTCTTCTGTAGTTTAATGTTTCTGTCTATAATGTACATCTATGCACAGAGGAAGAAACATTCAAACATAATATTGTTTGCTTTGATTAATAAAAAAATTCTTCTTCTTATAGGTCAGTGCAAAAATGCATTGTCCTTTCATTTTTCCCTTAAATTTATTTAACATTTGGATAACCTATATGAAATTTCAAGTCTTTTTCTCAATTGCTCAAAATATTATCAAGTACACAATAGTATTTTTCTCACAGAAATGCAAGTAGGGGGGGTATGACATGAAGGAAGTCACATTTATACCATTTTTACTTGGGGAATATTATCTTGTTTAGCATTCTGCAAATGGCATCCTTCACCTCTCTGTTCCTCAGACTGTAGATGAGTGGATTAAGTGAGGAGATGACAACAGTATAAAAGACGGATATGATTTTGTCTTTATCCAATGAGAAATTGGAGCCAGGTCGTATGTACATGAAGATGATGGTCCCAAAGAAAATGGTTACAGTGATGAGATGGGAGGCACAGGTGGAGAAGGCTTTATATCTTCCCTGGGCAGAGCTGATCTTCAGGATGGCAATAACAATGGCAATGTAGGAGATCAAAACAGTCAGAAAAGTTGTCAGTGCAATTGAAGTGGATATAACAAAATGCACAAAGTGAACAATATGTGTATCTGAACAGGACAATTGAAGCATTGAAGGAACATCACAGAAGAAATGATTAATTGTATTTGAGCTGCAGAAATTCAAGTTAAAAATAATTATAGTGTGTACTGTTGAACTTGCAAAGCCACAAGCATAGGCAGCTATGATTAAGAGGATGCAATGCTTCTTTGACATGATAAGAAAAAACAGCAATGGGTTGCAGATTGCTGTGAAGCGATCATACGCCATCACAGCCAGAAGGCAAGCTTCAGTGGCCACAAAGACGACAAAAAAGAAGAATTGTGTGGTGCATCCTGTGAAGGAAATGGTTGAATGTTCTTTCACAAATGTTGTCAACAGTTTAGGGGCAATGGTGGTAGAAAGACCAAGATCTATAATAGATAGATTTCTAAGAAAAAAGTACATGGGGGTGTGAAGCCCAGCATCAATTTGTGTTAAAATGATTATCCCAATGTTTCCCATCAGTGTGATGAGATAGATGAGCAGAAAGATGATGAAGAGGGGGATCTGAAGCTCTGGGTGGTCCATGAACCCAACAAGGATGAATTCAGTCACAGTGGTTTGATTTGTTTGCATTGTTTATTTCCCTCTGATTGAATAAAAAAGAGAGGGAAAAACCTTATAGCAATGTAACTGTTGGATTATTTGAGAATGCTCAAGGGAAAGAAAACCCAAAATTATAAAGGAAGAGTTTACTTGGGAAACAGGAGTGCTCACTATTGTGTTATGTTGTGTTTTGAGAAATATGCTCTTTTCAAAATACAGGGTTGTATTGGATAGTGTGCACAACATTACATAGGACTGTAGTATCAGTTAGCAAAGAATGGATTCATACCTACCATCATCTCCTTGCATATTTCAGGAAGCATTTCTCTCTGCAAAAAAATGTTCCTGCTAAAATGTATTTTCTTTTACAATCTAGTATTCTCCGAAGAAGCTTAGAGTGATCAGTCAGTTGAACTATATCCATGTATAATTCTCGCCCACAGTCCTCTGCCCAAAATGTAATCCACCTTGGCAGGAAATGTTCAGTGTAATAATCATTGGTGTCTGTTGGCTACTATGCATCAATATTTATTGAATTTGCATCTGAAATAAATTCCAGTTTATGATCCATAATCTTTAGATTTACAATTAGTTTTTAGAGCATTTCAAAATGATTAGCAAACGCTACAGCCCTGTCCTGCAGCAGAGATCCATCTAGTGTTTCTTTTTCCAAGTAGAAATACTCTTAAGTAGAATGCTAAACCTATATCTAAATTTGCAGTTCAGATTAACTGGATTTTAAAACTGGCAAGATATTCTGCAATATATTACTCCTGCAATATATAAACCACCAGCTACAAGATATCTTTGCAGTTATATGTGAAGTTGCAGTCACTTTATTTGAGTACATGTGTCTACAGTATATGTTGTCCATTTGAACATATAATAAATAATATAAATTGACTGAGAAGATACTGTAAGTAATTCTTTGGCTCAAGGTACAAATATTAAGATGTTTCACTGTAGTTTCTACTAATAAGCTGGAAAAAAGAAGGAAACACTGTTGATGCATGAACTGCATTCTGCATTCCTGCATGTCATGTATCACAATAGATTTAATTTTCACAAAGCATCATGAAGAAGCTTTTGGAGTGTGGGTAACAAGAGAATTCTAAGAAAAACACCAATTATGTTAACATCATAATATTTGAGTATTCATATTTGTCTGCAAAATATGACGGTGATGATGATGAGGAAAATTTAAGCATTTAGCAATATATTTGGTTAATTGGTTAATTGAAGAACTTACCAGATTAGCATCAAGATTCCATTTCCAAAGATGAAAGATGAAACATTGGGATAGAACTGCTCATTTTATATTTTGTTTACGATTAATTAAAAACCAAGTCCATGAAACTCTAAGCTGAAGTAATTAGCATATTATTAAAATGTTTAAGACAGTTCTTGGCAACCTAAAGGTGAGGACCTATTGGGAATTCATATTTCCACTGTATAGTTGCTATGCATAATTAATTCACATTGCAAATCAGAAAGAAACTTCATTATGATCACTTTTATTTGAAGCATTAACTTGAAGATTGAGGGACATAAAGATTAAAGAACTTCAATCATACTATGAAGAACAGATAATGAAGCAAAACCAATGGCAAAGTAATGACGATACCTGTTTGTAAATCATGAAGAACTGACAATCCAACTTTGCATGTGAGACATCATCTATCCAACTTGCACTGGCAACCTGGGAGTTTTGTCTTCCTTCCAAATGTTCCTAATCATTACTTTTCTATCTGGGCATATCTCCTTTGGCTTTCATCTTTATTGTCCTGGCCCCACTAGAACAACTATGGATTAATGGTTGCGAATGAACACTGTTGTATTAGTTGGGCAGAAGGGTCAGTCCTGGGGCCTTTAGAATCCATGTCCTTTCTTTTTTGAAAACTTTTCCTGGATTAATGTTCATTTCCAGACTATAAGCATTACAGGATCTATCAGGACAACTCATCAGCATTAGATATGTGTATAGAAAGTATTATGTACTGGGCTTTTTGAGGGAATACCATGTGGGTTGCTGGAGCAGCTAATGGCTCTCTAGCAACCCAGACTACCAGTCTCCTGTGCTGCAGTGGGTCATCCCCAGGCAGCAATGGTTGATTCAAACCTATTGGCTGCTACCTAGGGGCTAGACTATATGTCGCGGCTGGTTGCAGCCATTTCCCTCAGTACAGTCACAGCACGAAATAAAGTATGAGTTACCTGTACTCTGTTCGCGTCTTCATTCCTGCGTCAAAGAACTCGCTATTTAACAGTGGCGACGAAAGTGGGATCCTGTTTCACTGACTAAAGAGCTGAAGTCCATGAGGGAAAGGCAGTACACGCTGGAGGGAAGAGGCATTTCCCCCCCTTCTCTCAAGGCTGGCTAGCAAGCTATACTAGCGGCCTCGTGCTCAGTGGACTCATTCCCTGAGCCTAGAAGCAGGATCCGGAAGAACGTAGGAACCAGCAAGAAAGGATGCTGAAGGTCAGTAAACTAAGAGAATTTGACATAAAACATCTGGAGGAATGGCCATCTTATTTATTGCAAGTAGAAAACTACCTCAGAGCCAATCAGATCACGGAAGAAGGACTGAAGGCCACAACGCTACTGTGCGTGTGTGGCCCGGCAACTTTTGAGTTGGCTGAGAACTTTTTTGCGCCGACACCAATTGAAGCAGTCTCCTACGCAGATCTAAGAAAGAAGCTAACCGGGCACTTCCAGCCTAAGATGTCTGAGATGGCTTGGCAGTTCAAGTTCGACCAAAGAGTGCAGCTTCCCGGGGAGTCAGCTTCGGAGTTCATAGCAGGCCTAAGGCAGGCTGCATGCCTATGCAAATTCTCAAATTTAGAAGAACGACTAAGAGACCGGCTCGTCTGCAGCCTACGGGACAGAACGCTTCAGCAGAGACTATTTGCTAGGCCAAATTTAACATTCTCTGAAGCCCAGGATGAGGTGATGGCCGACGAAGCTGCCAGGGGCACTGTTTAGACAGTTCAGCCCACCAAATCAATAAGGGTCAAAGAAATGGTCCACAGCGAGGACGCCAAATGCACCGGAGATTCTTCTGAGGAAGAAGAAACTGAAATCAACTGACTCCAAAAGCAGCCCAATGCGCAACACCGAAACAACTACCAGCAGGAGGACAGTTACAAGGCAGTTCTCTTACAGAGATGTAAGGGGTGCAGCAGCAACCATGTTCATGCCAATTGCAGATTTCATTCAGCCATGTGTAGAGCTTGTGGCAGGACAGGCCACATCGTGGTGGTTTTCAGAGCCCGCCAGAGAGACCAGCCACACAAACACCAGTCAGAAGAACCAACTAGGAGAGGTACTGGGGCCCAGGGTCCAGTTAGTGTGGGATTCTTCAGAAGCCGTAGAAGCTTATGCCGCACCGGGGCTCGATGCCCCCACAAACCCAAAATTAAGCTCATGGTAGAGCTACAAGGAGTTCCATGTAAGATGGAATTGGACTCTGGCTCTGCAGTCTCAATCATTTCTCAAGACACTTTTAACTTCGTGTGTAGGCGCAGTAACCAGTGGGCTAAACTAAGACCCTCAGATATACCTAATCCTAATGGATTTTCAAAATGCTCACGTTAAAGTTAAGGGAGAAGCCACCTTGTTGGTCAAGTTAAAAGGGTTTTTGGGGCACCTGGATGTAATAGTAGTAGGGGGCCAGAGAATGAGTCTCATTGGACTCGATTGGTTTGATGCCTTAGGTATTCAGATTACTGGCATAAACTGGACACAAACTGCAGACCTTGTGTCAGTGTGCGAGAAATATGCGTATGTTTTTGATTCAACCCTAGGGACATACACTGAACCACCTATTTCTTTTAAGCTAGATCCCAATGTAGTTCCAATCAGGGTTAAGCCTCATAGGGTCCCCTTTGCCTTAAAACATAAAATTGATTCCAAAATTGATAAGCTTGTAGAAAAGGGCGTGTTACAGCCTGTTGATGGTGGGGAGTGGGAAACTCCTATAGTCACTCCACTTAAAGCTAACGGGGAAATTCACATGTGTGCTGACTATAAATGCACATTAAATAAGGCCCTCAAGCAACACGCTTACCCGGTTCCAGTGGTCAACCACATTTTAGCCTCCTTGCAAGGGGGTACTATTTTTGCTAAACTTGATTTAGCACAGGCCTATCAGCAATTGCCGGTTGATGAGGCCACAGCCGTGGCTCAAACGATCGTGACTCACAGAGGGGCCTTCAACGTTAAACACTTACAGTTTGGAGTCAGTGTTGCACCGGGTATTTTTCAGGGTATCATGGAGTGTACACTCAAGGGTATTCAGGGCGTCTGCCCTTATTATGATGATGTTCTTATTGCAGGGGAATCCCCAGAAGTGTTGGCCAGAAGTCTCATGGCTGTTTTGCAGAGGCTTCATGAAGCAGGCCTCAAATTTAAAAAGAACAAGTGTAGTATTGGGGTTTCTTCAACAGAATTCCTGGGTTTCTGAATTGATGCTAACGGCATTCACCCTGCTGATTCTAAAGTGAAGGCCATTAAAATGGCTCCTAGGCCCAAATTCAAAGGAGAGCTACAAGCATTTTTGCGTCTCCTAAATTTCTATCACACATTTCTACCTCATAAAGCAGCAATAGCAGAGCCCCTCCACAGGCTTCTAGACAAGAAAGTTCCACGGAAATGGACTAACTTACATGAAAAAAGTTTCCAGGACTTAAAAGCACTATTGTCCGAAAAGTCCACTGTAACTCACTACAAAGAGTCTAAACCTGTATTATTATTATTATTATTATTATTATTATTATTATTATTATTATTATTATTAATTAAATTTGTATACCGCCCTTCTCCCGAGGGACTCAGGGCGGTGAACAGGGCACATATAAATAGAAAATACAAAAATTAAAAAAAGAATTAAATAATCGCCCAGATAAAACAATAACAATATAAAAACCCATTAAAAACCCTAACATCCCCCATCAGGCCAGGCCAGCTTGTTCAAATAAATGGGTCTTCAGACCGCGTCGGAAGGAGTGAAGGTCCGGTGCCGTCCGGAGCTCGACCGGCAGCTGGTTCCATAAAGTCGGAGTGCCCACAGAGAAGGCCCTCCCCCTGGGGGCCACCAGCCGACATTCTCTGACTGGAGGCACCCTGAGGAGGCCCTCTCTGTGGGAACACACAGGGCGGAGGGAAGTTGACGCCGGCAGCAGGTGGTCCCCGAGGTACTCCGGACCCATGCCATGTAGGGACTTAAAGACCATTACCAGAAACTTGAATATCACCCGGAAGACAACTGGTAACCAATGCAGCTCGCGGAGCAAAGGTGTAACATGGGAGTACCGGGAAACTCCCAAGACAACTCTCGCGGCCGCATTCTGTACCAGGTGGAGCCTCCAAGTGGTCTTCAAGGGAAGCCCCATGTAAAGAGCATTGCAGTAGTGAAGGCGAGAGGTCACGAGCGCATGAGTGACCGTACACAGAGCATCCCGGTCCAGATAGGGCCGCAACTGGCGCACCAGGTGAACCTGGGCGAAAGCCCCCCTAGTCACGGCCACTATATGATCTTCCAGAGTAAGCCGTGAATCTAGGAGGACTCCCAAGTTGCGAGCCCTATCCACGGGGGGTAAAAGCTCACCCCCATAGAAAGAGATGGAACATTTTGAATGTCCCGGGATGCCGGAATGTACAGCCACTCAGTCTTGTCAGGGTTGAGTTGAAGTCTGTTCCTCCCCATCCAGACCCGAACCGCCTCCAGGCAACGGGACATCACAGCGAGGGCATCACTGGGGTGGTTTGGGGTCGAAAAGAAAAGTTGGGTATCATCGGCATATTGATGATACCCAACTCCAAAACCATGAATGATCTCACCCAGCGGTTTCATGTAGATGTTGAACAGGAGAGGCGAGAGGACCGACCCCTGAGGAACTCCACAAACGAGAGCCCTTGGGGTCGACCTCTGCCCTCCTGCCAACACCGACTGCGAGCATCCCAGGAGATAGGAGGAGAACCACCGAAGAACTGTGCCTCCCACTCCCAATCCCCTGTCTTGCATGTGATGCATCTCCCTATGGGGTGGGGGTAGTTTTAAGCCACATAGAAAAAAATGGGAAACAGGTTCCAATAGCATTTTACTCAAGAACTTTGTCCTCTGCTGAGCGCAACTATGCTCAGATTGACAAAGAGGCCCTGGCCATCATTGCTGGAATAAAAAAATTCCATGATTATTTATATGGCAGGAATTTCACAGTCTACACTGACCACAAACCTCTGTTGGGACTGTTCACAACGGACAAACAAACCCCCCACATACTATCTCCAAGAATGTTGAGATGGTCTATTTTTCTATCTGCATACAATTTTAAATTAATTCACAAACCGGGCAAGGAAATGGGCCATGCTGATGGCCTCAGCAAACTACCACTGCCAATAATGGATCCAGATCTGGCTCCTGCTGCTAGAATATTGTCCATACAGGACATACCTGAGTTTGCCCTCCATGCAGGGGACATTTCTGCTGAAACTGCCACAGATAAAATACTTAGCAGCGTGTTGTCATGGATATATGTAGGCTGGTTGGAAAAAAGTCCAGGCTCAGAATTTCAGAGCTATTTTGTCAAGAGGCATGAGTTATCTGCTCATAAAGGGTGCATTTTATGGGCAAATAGAGTCATAATTCCCACTTCCCTAAGAGACAGGGTTTTACAATCATTACATGAAGGCCATCCAGGCATTGTCAGAATGAAAGCTTTAGCTCGAAGCTACCTCTGGTAGCCTGGCGTTGATAAGGACATTGAGGCTCAAGACCATGGTTGTTATACAAGCCAGCAATCTAGGCCTGAAATGCCATAGGCTCCAGTTTACAGGTGGGAGGAAACGCACACTCCCTGGTCTAGGGTTCACATAGACTATGCTGGGCCTTTTCAAGGACAGCTCTTCCTTATAGTAGTGGATAGCCACTCCAAATGGCTGGAATTAATTCCAGTTCCTAATATGACTACTGCTAGGACCATCCAGGTGCTGAGAAAACTCTTTGCCACACATGGGTTGACAGATGTTTTAGTTTCAGACAATGGGGCCCAATTCACTGCTGCTGAATTTCAGGCCTTCCTTAGAGCTAATCTCATCAGACATGCAATTTCTGCGCCTTTTCATCAGTCTTCTAATGGTCAAGCTGAACGTATGGTGAGGACAACAAAGGAGGCACCCAAACACATTGTCACAGGTGATTGGCATCACAGATTGGCAGATTTTTTTTTACTTTGCCAGCATTCTACGCCCTGCACTGCCACAGGCAAACGTCCTGCAGAACTATGTTGGGGGAGGCATTTGATCACTAAACTGGACAGGATGCATCCAGATAGAGTGGCAGCAGAAGCCTCTCGACCAAAACCCCCAAGGGGCCTTCACATGGGCGATTGGGTTTGGGCCAGGAACTATGGGCATGGGAATCTGTGGATTCCTGGTCAAATCACCAAGGTATCCAGACCCCTATCTTATGAAGTGGGGTTGGAGAGAGGGCGACTGGTCAGAAGACACATTGATCAGCTCAGGAAGCAGATTCCTGAATCACCACTAAGCGAGGACTGTGTTATAAGTCCCTCCCAAGGTCATCAAGCTTGTGGCCAAGCCAGCCCTCACATAGACTACCAGGACTTTTCCTTCCTGAGATGGAACCAGAGGGAGAACTGGGGAGCTCTGCAGTGCAACATGGACCCCCTGAAGGAGCAAGCCAGCCAAACCTCAGCAACTGCTGTGCCTACTCTGCCGAACAGTCTGACTCTGGGGTGGGCCAACCTGGAGAGGCCAGCCACAGTGCATTGATTCCCCTTGACTCAGGAGCACAAAGGGACACAAGTCTACCCAGCCCACTGGGTAAGCTGGTAGACCACAAAGTGATGGGAACTCCAAGACGTTCCTCTAGGGCACACAAGCCTGCTTCATATCTTGCAGATTACATTGTAAAATAAAGAGTTATTTGTTATTGTAAATCCTGTTGCCACTAGACTACAGAACTAATGCTATGATATAACTGTATATAAGTGCCATTTTGGTAGCCTATTCATTCAGACGTTGTTTAATAACTTTGTAGTCCACATTGTTTTTTTTATTATTGCTTTTACTTTAATATGTTTGGACATTGAGTCTTGACCATTGTTGAGACTCATTAGTGTTATTATGGTCTGAGCTAAGGTGGGGAGGGGTGTTATGTACTGGGCTTTTTTTTATTGAAAAGTTTTACAATACATTTTTAAATACAACCCCCCCTCCCCCTGCCCTCTCCCCAACTCTCCCCAACCCTCCCCTCCCCTCCCCTCCCCCCACCCTGACTTCCCAGAGCTAAATACAGGGTATAGAAATACAAACAAACATAACCTAAAATATGCAAACAACAATAAAATATTAAATTCTATCGCACTTTAACTCTTAGTAAAATAACTACAAGCTAATTATACATCATATAAATCCACTACTTATTCAAATGCTAAGTGAAACTTTTTAGTCCCATATTTATTCTGAATATAATCAATCCATCTCTTCCACTCCACAGTGTAACTCTGTTGCGATTGATCTTTCAAATACACTGAAATCTTTGCCATCTCCGCCAAGTTAGAAACTTTTAAAGTCCATTCTTCTATAGTCGGCAGTTCTTCCTTTTTCCAATATTGCGCTACTAAGAGTCTCGCTGTTGTAATTAAATTCAATATTAACTTAGTATCTACAACGGTAGTATCTGTAATAATACCCAATAAAAACAGTTGCGGAGAGAACTTTATCCTTTTCTTAAATATTTTTTGCAAATTCCACCAAATTTTAATCCAAAAAGCTTTAACCTTTTTACAAGTCCACCATATATGAAAATACGTTGCATCCTCATAACCACACCTCCAACATTTGGGCTGGCAATTCGGATACATACTTGCTATTTTTTTTGGATCTAAATGCCACCTATAAAACATTTTATAAAAATTCTCTCTTAAATTTTGGGCCTGTGTAAATTTTACATTTCTAACCCAGATCTTTTCCCAGGTATCCATTGTAATAACTTCTTGAAAATTCTGAGCCCACTTTATCATACAATCTTTAACAAGTTCCATCTCTGAATCAATTTCTATCAATGCAATATATATCCTTTTTATATGTGCTTGACCTTGATCTCTAATTTGCTTTACCAAATTTTCATCAATCATTGAAAAACCAGTTTTCTGGTCCTCTTTCCATCTAACCTGTATTTGCCCATACTGAAACCAAGTTTGTACAATCTTTTCTTCTTTTAAAATATTATATGACTTTAATTGCCATACATTCCTCTCAAAACTTAAAATTTCCTTATATGTAGTCACATCATGTTTAAATCCCACATTTATATTTTCTATTGCGTGTTTAGGTATTGCCCAAATAGGTATCTTATAATTTAACTTATGTCTATACTTTTTCCAGACTCGCAACAGAGCATACCTTAAAATATGTATCTTAAACACATTATCCACCTTCTTATCATACAATAAATATACATGCCATCCAAATAACAAATCATGACCCTCAAGATTTAATAATCTCGCTTGTGTTAAATTAAACCAATCGCTTATCGCTGACAAAGCAGCAGCCTCATAATATAATTTGAAATTAGGCATTTTAAGACCACCTCTTTCTCGCGTATCTTGCATTATCTTAAATTTAACTCGTGGCTTTTTCCCTGCCCAAACAAATTTATTAACTCCTTTTTGCCATTCCTCCAAGTTTAAATCCTTTTTAAGTATAGGTATCATTTGAAACAAAAATAAAAATTTTGGCAAAACATTCATTTTCACTGCTGCGATTCTTCCCAATAAAGATAATTGTATTTTTCCCAACTATCTAATTCTTTTTGAACTTTTCCCCATAACTTTTAATAATTATTTTTATATAACTTCACATTTGAGGCTGACAAATATATCCCCAAATATTTAACCCTTTTAACTATTTCAAATCCCGTTAGCTCTTCTAAAACAGCCTTTTGTGATACTGTCATATTTTTAGACAGTATTTTAGTTTTTGTATATTAATCTTAAATCCAGAAACTTTCCCATATTGCATTATTATCTCCATCAATTCTACAACTGAATAATTGGGCTGAGTTATTGTAACAACCAGATCATCTGCAAACGCCCTCAATCTATAATCCTGATCTCTTATTTGGATTCCCCTAATTTTATCCAAATTACGTATTTTAATCAGTAATATTTCCAATGTTAAAACAAATAATAGAGGTGACAACGGGCACCCCTACCTTGTACTTTTTTCAATATTACATAGTTCAGTCAAACTATTATTAACTATTATACGGGCCGTTTGCTTTTGATATATAGCCCTAATTGGTTGTAAAAATTTATCCCCAAATTCCATTTTCTCTAATACTTTCATCAAAAATTGCCAATCCAATTGATCAAAGGCTTTTTCAGCATCCAAAAAGATCAGCTCTGCAGGGATCTGATTGTTTCTTTCCAAAAATTCCAATAAATCTACAATATGTCTCACATTATTCTTCATTTGTCTACCACTTATAAATCCAGTTTGATCACAATGTATTACTTGTTGTATTACCCTCATTAACCTATTAGCTAAATTTTTTGCAAATATCTTGTAGTCAGTATTCAAAAGTGATATTGGCCTATAATTTTTAACTTGGGTGATATCCTGATCTTCCTTCGGAATCAAAGAAATAAAAGCAGTCTTCCAAGATGGAGGTACCCCTCCCCCATTTGAATTGTCTGAAACAATTCCCTTAAAGGCTTCACCATTTCTAACTGTAAATTTTTATAATACACAGCAGTCAATCCATCAGTGCCCGGCGCTTTACCCACTTTCAGTTGTTTGATTGCTAAAAAAATTTCTTCATCAGTTATCAATTGATTCATCCCTTCCTTTTGTTCTTGCGTGAGAACAGGAATATTAGCTCTTGTCAAATAATTATGTATATCTACATCTCTAATCTTATCTCTAGCATACAACTTAGAATAAAAATCAACAAAAGTCTTTTTAATAAGACTCTGCTGGTACACTACTTTACCCTTATGTTCTATTCTATCTATATTAGAAGCCCTTTGCTTCTTCCTTAACAAGTAAGCTAACCATCTACCTGGTTTATTAGCATTACAGAAAGTGTTATGTCTAACATACCGTAAGTTAGTTGCCACTTGATCTGCCATTAACTTATCAAACTGACCCCTTAATAAAGTAATTACCTCTTTAATTTTCTCATCAGATGGATTCAAAATTAAAGCCTTTTCTTTTTCCTTAATTTCATCCTCTAATTCTTTCCTCCTAAATTCCAATTTACGTCTATATTTATTGTTCAAATATATTAATACACCTCTCATATTTATTTTATTTATTTTATTTTAATTCCATTTATATCCTGCCCTTCTCCGAAGACTCAGGGCGGCTTACAAGCTTAGCAGTAGCCTTCATTCTATGTATATGCCTGCTTATTAGGGCTTTCACACACACCCCAAGCGGCATTATTACAAAGTCAGCTTAATTGCCCCCAACAATCTGGGTCCTCATTTTACCTACCTCAGAAGGATGGAAGGCTGAGTCAACCTTGAGCCTGGTGGGATGCGAACCTGCACTAATATGAGCTTTACTTGCATCCCAAACCATCTCAATAGAAGTACCTTTATGCATATTAATTTTAAAAAATTCCTTCATCTGTTTTTTACACTCTTCCACATTTTCCTGGTATCTAAACAAATTTTCATTTAAGCGCCAGGACCGTCTATCCCTATTATCTTTTTCTATCTCTAACTATACTGGACTATGATCAGATATAGTTCTTGGGCAAATCTTGATCTTCTTAATCCTAGAAAAAAAATCATTAGTAATTAATACAAAATCAATCCTAGAAAAAGATTGATGCCTGTCGGAAAAAAAAGTAAAGTCTTTTTCTTGCAAATTCCTTTCTCTCCAAACGTCTCTCAATTCCAAGTCATCCTTCATTTCAAAAAAAGATTTAGGCAGTTTAGCATAAACTTGCCCTCAATCTTTCCCAGCATTAGGCTCTTCTCCAGTGAGTACTTCCTTCTCATTAGGTGGCCAAAGTATTTGAGTTTTAGCTTCAGGATCTGGCCTTCTAAAGAGCAGATAGGGTTGATTTCCTCTAGGACTGACCGGTTTGATCGCCTTGCAGTCCAAGGGACTCGCAGGAGTCTTCTCCAGCACCATAGTTCAAAGGCCTCAATTTTTTGGTGCTCAGCTTTTTTTATTGTCCAGCTTTCACTGCCATACATTGCAACTGGGAAGACCATAGCCAAACTTATATCATATAATGATATATATCAAATAATGCCAAACTTATATCTAAATCTGCAGTTCAGTTTAATTGTGTTTTAAAACTGGCAAGATACTTGCTATGTCCTACAACAATGGCAAGAAAAAGTCTTCCCATTCATATGTAAGGTTGTGCTAAATGGAATTGACCAAGAGTGTATATATGTGTTGTTTATTTGAACATAACTGCTAAGCTTGTAAGCCGCCTGAGTCTTCGGAGAAGGGCGGGATATAAATGTAATAAAAATAAAAATAAGTAAATAAAAATAAATATTTTGCTATATAAGTAAACTAATTTGAACTGAG
Source organism: Vipera ursinii (assembly GCF_947247035.1). Lineage (NCBI taxonomy): Eukaryota > Metazoa > Chordata > Lepidosauria > Squamata > Viperidae > Vipera > Vipera ursinii. Next base: position 117,170,414 of record NC_139512.1, on the reverse strand, counting down.
AAGATACTGTAAGTAATTCTTTGCCTCAATGCAGAAATAATATGTCCCACTACAGTTTCTACTTGTAAGCTAAAAGAAAGAAGAAATCAATTGTTGACTCATGAACTTCATTCTGCATTTGTGCATTTGTGCATCTCATGTATTACATGAGATTTAATTTTCACAAAGCATCATGAAGCTTTTGGAGTTTAGGTAACAAGAAAATCCTAAGTAAAACACAGATCAATATTTTTATATCAGAACAGTTGAGAATTCCAATATCTGTCAGCAAAATTTTAATGAGGGATGAGGATGAGAATGAGGAAGTTATAAGATTTAACAGTACTGTATATTTAGGTAATTAAAAGTAATTAATTAATTAAAGAACTTACCAAATTAGAAGTCAAGACTGTATTTACAAAGATGAAAGATGAAACATTGGGATAATATTGCTCATTTTATACTTTGTTTACCATTGGTTAAAAACCAAGCCCAGGAAACTGTGTTGAAGTAATTCACATACTGGTATCATCAAATGCTTAATATGAGTCTTGGCAAAATATACCCGAGGGCCTCCTGGGAATTCATATTTCCACTGAATAGATGTGGTAAATAATTAGGTCACATTTGCATTGCAACTCATGAAGAAATCTCATTATATAGTTTAATCACTTTTATTTGAAATATCAACTTTCAGATTGTAGGATGTATATATTAAAGGACCTCAATCATACTCTGAAAGCATGAGCAGTGAAGCCAAACTAAGAATGGCAAAGTAGTGTTGAGGGTCATGAAGAATTGACAATCCAACTTTGCATGTTAGACAACATCTTTCCAAACTTGGACCAGCAACATTGGGGCTTGGTCTTTCTTCCAAATGTTCCTTGTAACTATTTTCCCATCTGGGCATATCTCCCTTGCCTTCCATTTTTATTCTCCTGGCCATACTAGCAAAAATTAAGGATTCATGATTGTGAATGAACAATTACTGTATACTAGTTGGCCCAAAGAGTCAATGGGGACTTAGGGTTCATGTCCTTCCCCCTTTTGAAACTGTTTGATCTAATTCTTGATCTAATTTGTATTTTATTAGAAATTCTGCTGAATATACATGTGGTCTCTGTGTATACATGTGGTCTTGTCCTTCATCCACTTATGATGACTGGCTTCTCACTCTTTTTGGAGGTTCTGATACATAAGGAATAATTCTACCTGGAATATATGGCTTACATGATTCTCAGTGAAAAACTCAGGCTCTTGATATACCTGGATTCAAATAAAAATATAGAATATCCTTTATTGGTCAACTGTGATAGGACACACAAGGAATTTGTCTCCAGTGCATAAGTTCTCAGTGTACATGCAAACAACAAAGTGATAAATCATAAAATACCAATAGGAGAAGGTAATAAGAAAGATGAGAAGGATAACAGTAACACAGCTCTACTACATGGGTAAATATTTATTTATTTATTTATTTATTTATTTTATTTATTTTATTTGTTTCGATTTATATACCGCTCTTTTCCTGAGGGACTCAGGGCGGTTTACAGGGCAAATTAAAACAGTACAATATATACAGGTTAAAATAAAATTAAATTAAATAGCCCCCAAATAATTAAAAATTAAAACCTTAACCCAAAACCCTCAGTCCAGGCCGGCAAGCTCGAATAGCCAAGTTTTTAGGTCCCGGTGAAACGAGTGAAGGTTGGGGGCCATCTGGAGTTCCACAGGCAGCTGATTCCAAAGGGCAGGCGTGCCCACTGAGAACGCTCTCCCCCTGGGGGCCGCCAGCCGGCACTCCCTGACCTGCAACACCCTGAGGAGGCCCTCCCTGTGGGAGCGCACAGGACAATCCTGTCTTAGGCATAAGACAGTGCTGTGGGAATTAGGTGTTCAGAAGAGTGATGGCATGAGGGAAAAATCTGTCTTTCTGTCTAGTTGTTTTGGCATGCAATGCCCTATAGCAGCATCTTGTGGGGAGGAGTTGAAACAGTTTATGTCCAGGATGTGAGGGGTCTGTAGATATTTTCTCAGCCCTCTTTCTGGTTCATGTGGTATACAGGTCTTCAATGGAAGGTAAGTTGGTTGCAATTGTTTTTCCTGCAGTCCTAATTAACCATTGGAGTTGTTACCTATCCTGTTTGGTTGCTTTACCAAACCAGACAATTATAGAAGTACAAATGACAGTCTCAATGATTCCTCTGTAGAACTGTATCATCAACTCCTTGGGCAGTTGGAGTTTTATGAGTTGGTGCAGGAAAAACATCCTTTGTTGTGCCTTTTTAATGATGTTTCTAATGTTAGGTGTCCATTTCAAATCCTGAGAAGTCTATATTGTGAAGTCTCTAGCTGTATTTGTTGTGCAAATTTTTTATCATTGCGCAGAGAGAGATTAAAATACCAATTTCTTGATATCAATTTAAATAAAAAAATATTATATGCAAAAGTTAAAATACAATGTCCAAAAAAGCAAAGACAGAACAAAAACAAACAATACATACATACATACATACATACATACATACATACATGCATACATACATACATGCATGCATGCATACATACATACATACATATGGTCCCCCCCTAGCTGAATACAGCCTTCCATCCTTCCGAGGTAGGTAAAATGAGGACCCAGATTGTTGGGGGCAATTAAGCTGACTTTGTAATAATGCCGCTTGGGGTGTGTGTGAAAGCCCTAATAAGCAGGCATATACATAGAATGAAGGCTACTGCTAAGCTTGTAAGCCGCCCTGAGTCTTCGGAGAAGGGCGGGATATAAATGGAATTAAAATAAAATAAAATAAATAAAATAAATATATTTAAAGATAGTAGCTATCCCTCCTTACAAAACAGATCTAAAATATATAAGCTTCTTCAATTCAATTTTTCAAAGCAATTTGACCAACCATACTATTGTAAAAAAGAAAGCTGTTAAAAGGTAAGCACAACTGCAAAAACTAGCTTCAACCTTTCTATTAACAATCTATTATTTTATTTAATTGTGAGAAAGTCTGCAATGGTTTCAGTTTTAGCCTTATTTACTACAGTGATTGTCTCTGGTCCATCTAGGATCAATTACCCTTCACTGATTCTTAGTAATCAAATTTCTCCTTAAAATTATTACTAGAATCTTTCCATATAATAGCATTTCATTCTCCAAAGTCATTATTCACTGTTGTAGATAGCTCCACAGCATTTGTTTTTCAAATAGTCCATGAGTTTTGTTAAGGGAGTCCAATTCATCACAGATCCATTCTGTCATCCCTGGATCTCTTAGATTCATAGCCCTTTCTGCCTCATCTACCAAATCTGTAATTTTCCAAGAAAGTTCTTTCTCTTCCAAGTCTATCAACAACGAATTAATTTCCAATCCATTTTACTGCAAATCTAGTTCTGTTGTTGCCTGTATCTAGTATCCATCTTCGGGTGTTTTATGATTGTTGTTGCTTTATTGAACATTACCTAAATTTTCAAAAAAGAGCTTATGTTAAGAAGTATTCTTCCTTCAAAGGCTTCCAAGAAAGCTTTTTTTGTTTCCATTTTTAGTGTAATCCAAAAACATAGACCAGACATGTCAAACACAAGGCCCGGGGGCCGGATTCGGCCCGCGAAGTGGTTTCATGTGGCCCGCGAAGCCATCCTGGAAACAGTGAGGGAATGGCCCCCACTGCCTTGGCCCTGGCCCAGAGACCCTCCTCCTGCCAGACACCCTCAGATCTGTCCCACTCCTGCCCAGGCCCCCATAGGCACCCTTGATGCCAACAAAGTAGAGTTGGCCATGCCCACCCAGTAGGCCATATGCATTCTAGCCATGCCCACCCAGTAGGCCACACCCACCCAGGCCACACCCACCCGCCCCCTGAGAGCAACCGCTATGCTGATGCGGCCCTCAATGAAATTGAGTTTGACACCCCTGACATAGACAATTCCTCTCAGGGACAGTCTGTTCTTCAATCTGCTAATCATAGGAAGGCTTGAGAAGGAAAAGGGAAGGTTCTTGTCTCTTTAAGAAAAAAAAAAGGTCCAAAGAAATATTCATAAATAAAACATGGTAAAATAGCAAAGTTGTTATAAAAAATGGTAAAATAAATTCCTCATTATAAGAGTCCAATATAAATCAGTTCACTTTCAGTAGCTAAAAAAAACTTCATGTATTGACTTCCATGCAGTAAATGTGTTTTGTTATTCCTGGAAAAAAAAAAGCAGTAGTAACAACTTCACGTTTATAATCCAGCAGGGGCTTAAGGATAGTTTAGCATTCAACCAGATGTTTAACATTTAAAATGTAAGGCAAAAACAATACAAAACAAATAAAAAATCATAACGTTAAAATGCGTGCTTAAAAACCCAAACAGTTGATAGGAAGAGATGGAGACCCAACTCTCGGGTCTTTCTTACACTGTATTGCAATTATCAAGATTCTTCTTCATTGGTAAGTAAGCTGTTGTCCAAGGTCATCTAGAGCAGGGCTTTTCAACCTTTTCACCCATTGTACCACTTTTAGGATAAGGCAATATCCGAATACCACCAGTCGCCCAGCAAGGTGTCAAAAACTTGACCAAAAAAAGGAAAAAAAATGATAAAGTATAAGTAGTCCTCGACTTAAAACAATTTGTTTAGTTACAAAGTTACTTTTAGTTACAAAGTTACAACGGTACTGAAAAGAGTGACTTATGACCATTTTTCACACTTATGACTGTTGCAGCATCCCCAGGGTCATGTGATTTACATTCGGATGCTTGGCAACTGATTCATACTTATGACATTCACAGTGTCCCTGGGTCATGTGATCAATTGCAGGGTGGTGGTGGCATGGCCAGCTTATCACTCAGGTTGCCGGGGGCCTGTGGGGGGGGAATCCGTGGGTCTCTGGTGGAGCGGGGTGGGTGCCTTCCTTCCCTCCCTCTCTCCCATTGTCCCTTCCTTCCTTCCTTTTCCTTCCTTTCCTTTATTTCCTTCCCTCCCTCTTTGTCTCTTCCTCCTTTCCTCCTTCCCCTCCATTGTCTCTCCCTCCCTCATTGTCCTTCCCCTCTTTCCTTCCTTCCATCTTTGTCTCTCCCTCCTTCTCTCCCTCCCTCCCATTGTCTCTCCCTCCCTCTCATTGTCCTTCCCCTCCTTCCTTCCCTTTTTGTCTCTTCCTCCTTCCCTCCCTCCCTTCCATTGTCTCTCCCTCCCTCTCATTGTCCTTCCCTTCCCTTCCCTTCCTTCCTTCCTTCCTTCCTTCCTTCCTTCCTTCCTTCCTTCCTTCCTTCCTTCCTTCCTTCCTTCCCTTCCAAGCAACCTGCTACTCCAAACTATAAATACTGCACCTCGCACAACCTGCCCATCTCCCATTTTCAGGCACGTACATTACGAACTGGCTACTTCTCCCAGTGATTTTTCCCCTACCAGAACCCAGCGTTTGAGCCAAGTTCCTGATCCTCTCTGTGTACATCGTTCTTCCCATAGCGCTCCCCAGCGCTGTCGAGAGATGCCCATTTCTGGCTGCATTGTTACTGTTATCAAGTTAATTTTCACCCGCCCGAAGGAAGAGAGTGATGTTTTTCTCCCTCCTCCAAAGGAAGGGAGACAAACCCAAATCACCACCAAGTCACCCTTCCTTTGGGTGAAGTAATCTCCTTGCAATGCAAAACCACGGGGGATCCATCAAACATTAGCCAGAGAAACACAATGCACCAACTCTGAATCCAAAGATGCCTCATAGAGTGGGAGGGCTTCAGGACCCCTTTATTTCCCTGAATATTCCCCTTTTATTCTTTGCTTTGTTGATTTTTGAGACTGGCAGCTATGCTGGGCTTATTAATTTTCAAGACTAGTAACTCTTGATGGGATTTGGAAAGTAGTTTCCCATGTGTTCAGGTCTAAATTCTTTTCTCTTATTAAGGTGACATTTCTCCTTTGTTCCTTAATGCCTTATGTAATGTATTGGGGGTTTTTTTGTTGTAAAGTTCACGTATCTGTGATTGCTGTGTAACAGCTTGGGGATTTTTAGCCAGATTTAGAGTCTCCTGTTCGGCCATTGGCTGATTTATGCGGGAACTGTATTACTTTAAATCTATTGGCTACCACCTAGTGGCCAACCAGATAAATTGCAGTGCATATGCATGCACACTTCACTTCTCTTCCAGCAGCTCAATAAAACATGTTCCTGTTTTCACCTATTCGTCTTGCCTCGTGCTTTGAACCAATGCAATAGATAACACCTTAGTTCCTTGTTATCTGTCTCCTGAAAGGATCTTTTAGACAAGATTCCTGGCTTTAGTCCACTCTGCTTATGTGCCTGCTTCATCTTTTTGTATACCAGTCTAGAATTTGCACTCTAGCTGCACTGCTATGTATATGCAATGGTGTGATTCAAATATGTGAACAACTGGTTCTCTGTGTGGAGGCCACTTCCAGAGGTCTGTTCTGGGCCTAGGCAACAAAAAATTACTACTGGTTCTGCTGAACTGGTGAGAACTGGCTGAATCCCACCACTGTGTATGTGGGAAGCAAACACTGAAGGTCATAAGTGTGTTTTTGAAATACAGTTCACGGCTAGCAATTCCATCAAATCATTATAGATCCAAGACTAGATATGACGATTGTGAGTTCAAATTCTGAACACATATGAGTTTACAGCCAAAAGACAGCCTCCAATGCTGCAAGGCAGAACTTCATCCAGAGAATCCAAAATCTATCACTCTATCCACAATTTCCTTTTATTGACATTTCAAAATATCATCAAAAATATTTCTCTCATATATCACAAACCTGGATGGCTTTGCCCAAGGAAAAATAATTTGGAATATCCAGAATTTTTTTTACTTCAGATTTGTACTCTCCACTGAAGTGCAAATCCCAAGATCCCAAAAAAAGAAGGAGTAAGAACAAATCCAATGTAAATAGATTATTTCTGTCTCTGTTATCTTTCCTTGTAGCTCACATATGTCCTGCTTGGAGATAAATATTAGTTTCAGAAGGATAATTTTAAGGTGAAAAAAATGGGAGAGGGAGAGAAGAGAACATACAGAAAAACATTCTCTTTCTGCCTGTTTTTAGGTGGGACTAACTTTGAAATGAGTTTCCAAGTCATATTTTCAGATTAATACACATTGCTAGTGTCCATCTATTTTGTTCTCAATCAGCAGCTGATTTTGCTTCCACCAACACATTTTTAATTCAAAGAAATTTTAAGAAATACCTTTCTGCTTTGTAATTAATATTGTTTTGTGACCATTTCCCATTTTCATCAAAAGGTATTTTGAAGAAATGTAAAATTGAGTGAAACAATTTAAATGAGAGTAATTAAACAAAACTGAACATATATGTTGCACTTTATCAATAACTGATACAGACATTCTGTCAATTCCATCCACTTCAGTATCAATAAAATAATAAGGAATTTTATATTTGAATTACATGGGAGTGCAGATTCCATCGAAACTTTGTCTTACAATCAGATGGTTGACTTTGACACATTCTTCTGCACTTCAATGTTTCTGTCTATACTATACATCCATTTACACAGGAAAAACATTAGGCATAGTTTCATTTGTTTTCATTAATAAAAAACAATTATTGTTCTTTTGGATCTATGTAAAAACACATTCTTTCTCTATTTTTTTAAAAAATATTTATTGTTTTGGGTGCTTTATATGCAATTTCTTTTCTCATCTGCTTAAAATACTATCAAACAGTCAATAGAATTTTTCATAGAGAAATGCAACTATGGCTTTCCTTTTTTAACATGAAGGAAATAATAGTTATACTATTTTTACTTCAGGAGAGTTACCTTGTCTAACATTCTTCTAATTGCATCCTTCACCTCTCTGTTCCGCAGACTGTAGATGAGTGGATTAAGTGAGGAGATGACAAGAGTATAAAACACGGATATGATTTTGTTTTTATCCAATGAGAAATTGGAGCCAGGTCCTACATACATGAAGATGATGGTTCCAAAGAAAATGGTCACAGTGGTGAGATGGGAGGCACAGGTAGAGAAGACTTTGTACCTTCCCTGGGCAGACCTGATCTTCAGGATGGCAATAACAATGGCAATGTAGGAGATCAAAACAGCCAGAAAAGTTATCCCTCCAAATGCACTGGATAAAATGAAATTCACAAAGTGAGCAATGTGGGTATCTGAACAGGACAATGGAAGAAGTGGAGGAACATCACAGAAGAAATGATTAATAGTATTTGAGTTGCAGAAATTCAAGTTAAATATAACTATGGTGTGCATTGTTGAATTTACCAAACCACAAGCATAGGCAGCTATGACTAAGAGGATGCAACACTTCTTTGACATGATAACAAAATACAGCAATGGATTGCAGATTGCTGTGAAGCGATCATATGCCATCACAGCCAGAAGGCAAGCTTCAGTAGTGACAAAAATGGCAAAAAAGAAGAATTGTGTGGTGCATCCTGTGAAGGAAATGGTTGAATGTTCTATCACAAATGTTGTCAACAATTTAGGGGCAATGGTGGTAGAAAGACCAAGATCTACAGTGGAGAGATTTCTAAGGAAAAAGTACATGGGGGTGTGAAGCCTAGCGTCAGTTCTGGTTAGAATGATTATCCCAATGTTTCCCACTAGTATGATGAGATAGATGAGCAGAAAGAAGATGAAGAGGGGCATCTGAAGCTCTGGGTGGTCCATGAATCCAACCAGGATGAACTCAGTCACAGTGGTTTGATTTGTCTGCATTGTTTATTTCCCTCTAATAGAATAAAAAAAGAGGAAAAACCTTATAGCAGTATGATTACTGTTGGATTGTCTGACAATGCCCAAGGGAAAAGACTAAGAAAACCCCAAATTTAAAAGGAACAGTTTACTTTGGAAGCAGGAGTACTGACTGTTACATTATGGGCTCTTGATAAACATCCTGTTTTGAAATTACAATGCTGTATTTGAGATCATGCACACCGTTACATAGACCTGCAGTGTCAACTGGCAAAGAATGGATTCACCCCTACCATCATCTTATAAATTCCAGCAAGGATTTCTCTGTGTGAAAGAAAGTACATTTCTTGCTAAAATTATGTATTTTCTATTACATTCTAATACTCTCCAAAGAAGCTCAGAGTGCTCAGTCAGTTGAAATGCATGAATTTATTTACAGAATATAGAATAGCAGATTTGGAAAGGAACCTAGAGGTCTTCTAGTCCAATCCACTGCTTGAGCAGAAGGCCCTGCACCATTCCAGACAAATGACTGTCTAAACCCTTCTTGAAATCCTCCAGTGATGGAGCACACACAACTTCTTGAGGAAAGCCTCTGACTATTTGTTCTCACTATCAGGAAATTTCTCCTTAGTTCTAGATTAGTTGCTTCTTTAATGATCTTCCACCCATTACTTCTTGTCCTGCTTTGGACATCTCTTCTCTGTAACCACCTCTTCTCTGTGTCAACCCCTCAGATATTAGAAGATTGCTGTCATGTCATTGCCTACTCCTTTTCCTCATTAACCTAGACATACCCAGTTCCTGCAACCATTCATTGTATGTTTTAGTCTCCAGTTCCCTAATCATCTTTATCTTCTCTGCATTCTTTCTTGAGTCTCAACATCTTTTATTGTATCATGATGACCAAAACTGGACATAATTGTTTCCTATAGTCCCCAGCAGGAAGTGTAATTCACTTTGGCAGGAAGTGTTCTGTGGAACAATAATTGGCATCTACTATGCATCAATATTTGTCAAACTGCCGCCTGAAACTAATTACTGTTTGTGAGATATAATCATTACATTTACAATTCATTTTAGGATATTTGAAAGTAGCTGATCAAGTCCTTTCCTGCAGCAGAGATCCTTCTAATATTTTGTTTCGAAGCTGAAATACTTTTAAGTGAATGCCAAATTTATATCTAAATCTTGAGTTTAGATTAATTGGATTTTAAAACTGGCAGATCAGTGGCAAAGTCCTGCAATATACTACTACACTAGCAACAAGATATTTCCATATCAACAGGTAAGGTTCTGATCACTGCAGCTAAGCAGGGGTTTGTATTTGTTGTCCATTTCAAGATAAATATGTTAATATGTCATAAAGTAATAAAAAATAAACTGAGGAGATAGTGTATGTAACCATTAGGCTCAATATACAAATAATAACATATGCTAGAACAGTCTACACTTGTAAATTGGAAGAAGGAAAGAACCAACTGAACTCATGAACTTCATTCTGTATTTCTGCATCTCATGTAGTATAAGAGATTTAATTTTCACAAAGCATCATGAAGAAGCAAGAATTTGGATAACATGAACATTCTAAATAATACACAGATCAATATTTTTACATCAGAACATTTGAATATTCCCACATCTGTCTGCAAAAATATCATGGAGAGTGAGAATGAGGATGAGGATAAGGAAGATATTAAACATTTAACAGTATATTTGGGTATTAAAAGTGATGAATTAACTTACCAGATAAGAAGTCAAGATTGCATTTCCAAAAATGAAAGATGAAACATTGGGATAGAATTGCTCATTTTATACTTTATCATTAGTTAAAAAAAGGTCCATGAAAATCTCAGTTGACATAATTAACATACCATTAAAATGCTCAATACGACCCTTGGCAAAATACACCTGAGGACTTACTGGGAATTCCTATTTCCACTGTATAGGTGTGGTACATAATTAGTGTAGTACATCATTGCAATTCACAAGAAACTTCATTATGTAGTCTGATCACTTTTATTTGAAATATTAACTTGCAGATTGAGAGATGTATAGATTAAAGGACCTCAATCATACTCTGAAAGCACGAGCAGTGAAGCAATGGTGCAACAGTGAAGATACCTGTTTTCATATCATGCAGAAATGACAGTCCAGTGTTGCATGTGTTAGATATAGTCTATTTAAACATGGACTGGAAACATGGATTTTTGTCTTCCTTCCAAATATTCCTGTTAACTATTTTTCTACCTGGTTATATCTCCTTTGGCTTCCATCTTTATTCTACTAGCTATAAGAGATGACCAGGCTGAACCCAGGGGAGGGGTCCATGAGTCCCTTCGTGCCCACAGGAAATCTTAGTTCAGTCCACCTTGAATTCCATTGACTATTATCTACCATCAATTTGCTTTGACCATTAGTAGTTCAGATGCTTGTAGAGAGCTGAAGCTTACAATAAATCTTTATACTCCTTTGAACTGTCTGGATTTTATGATTTCTCTAATGCTTGATATGAATCTGAACTACAACAAATTTTTCACATACTCCAGAATACCCAAGCTATGGTTTCAGACCCCTGATCTATGGCAGTAGCAAATGAGCCAGACATATGCTCTATCAGCAAATGTCAAGACAGCATAGATAGAAGATGAAATGAGGAATTTTGCAGCCAATCTTCAACAACCGATGCATCAAATACAGATCTTGACTCAATAAAGGATTCTGCCATAGCCACAACCATTTATTCTACCTGCCCTGGTGCAACTGCCAGTTCTTGCAGCACTCATCCCCAAGACTCGTAGCTGCCTACTGCAGAGATTCATTGGAGAGTCTGATAAGATAGGAACATTCCTAGCTCAGTGCAAAGTATTCATCAGCACCCAACCAGGGGAGTTTCCAACGGACAGATTGAGGAGCCCTTTCATCCTCAGTCTTTTAATCAACTCTTCCGCCAAAGCTTCCACTCATTGAAACCAATGACCCCATCCTGGGTAATTTCCAAACTTCCCCACTAGATTTAGAAAACAGTTTGGAGACCCTATTCAAATAAAAACTGTCAAACAATACATCCACCAGCTCTGCCAGGGCAACAATTCCATGAGAGCATATGTTGAAGATTTCAAGCTCCTTGTAGTAGATCTGGATTGGAATGAGTCAGCTTTAAGAGCATAATTCAAGAGCGGGCTGAACAAGGCCATGATCACACAACTGATACAACAAGACATTCTTCACTGTTTACAAGTTATCTACTTAGCTGCTATAACAGCTAAGTCTCGACTCACAGAACTTAAAGCATTTTTCGGCAGCCCCAGCCAGCCACTTCCAAAGCTGCCTCCTCCCATCACTACCCATGCCCCCCTGCCCCCTTGGATTTAGAATAGATGCTGTAGACACAATGCAAATAGAAGCAGCCAGACAGGCCTTTTCTTTTTATTACTGTGGAGACCCTGGCCACATGGTTAAGAATCCCCTAGTAAATCTCCCAAAAGAGGCAACAGACAACCCAGCAATGTCTCTAATACTGCCTGGACAGTAAGCCCCAAGGCCAGGGAAATGAGAAACAACCCCCCTCCATGAGCACACATGGGAGAGGGACACCCAAGCAATGAATGGGGCTCAATTACTTCCACACTGAGGTAAGTTAAAAAAATTTGATTCTATCCTGAAACCACCATCCCTGTTTGATAGATTCTATGGCAATGGCTGACTTCATAAGCGTAAACCTCAGTCCAGAAACTTTAGAATATCTTTATTGTAATTGTGTATCTCACAACAAAATTGAACACTACACACCAGTAAAACCACAAAAAAAACCAATTTGTCAGCCTATTTGTCTTTGTTTTTATTATCTTGTACCATCTACCAGATGATAATAGTTCAAAAAGAGAATGTCCAAGATGAAATGAATCTTTAAGAATGTTTTGGGCTTTCCTAAGAAAGCAGGAACTGTACAGTTCATCGGGGGGGGGGGGGAGGAGTCCGCAGTCAATATTCCTCTGGGCAATGCTAATGACCCTCTGGAGCACTTTCCTATCTGCTACTGTGCAGTTGTCAAAGCACACACAAATGCAATGGGTTAGAATGCTCTCTATGGAGCAACGGTAGAAGATCACCAGGAGTTTTTCATTCAGTTGTTGTTTCCTGAGAATTCTCAAGAAATATAACCTCTGCTGGGCCTTCTTAAACAATGCTGTAACGTGAGCACTCCAAGTCAGATCCTCTTTTTCGGTAACACTCAGAAACCTAAAGCTGGCCACCTGCTCCACACAGTCTGCACTAATGATCAGGGGCTGAATGTCTGATCTATTCCTCCTATAATCTACTGTAAGCTCCTTGGTTTTAGCAATGTTGAGAACCAGATTATTGTCTCTGCACCACAAGAGCAACCGTCCACCTTATCCCAATAAGGAGACTCATCTCCTTTAGAGATAAGCCCCTGTTGTATCACCCGCAAATTTAATAAAAATATTGCTGGGATGAGTGGGGATGCAGTCATAACTGTAGAGGGTATAAAGTAGGGAGCTCAACACAAAGCCCTGTGGGGAGCAAGTATTAAGAATAAGGGCTGAAGAGATATAGTTGCCTAATCTAATCCTCTGAGAGCAGCCAGACAGGAACTTCATAATCCAAAGGTAGATTGGATGTGAAAGACCAAGGTTGACAAGTTTAGACACCAGTGTGCTTGACAGAATCATGTTAAATGCAGAGCTAAAATCTACAAAGAGCATCCGTACATAGGTCCCCCACTGCTCCAGGTTATTCAGAGCAGCATGGAGAGTGATGGCTTTGGCATCCTCTGTAGATCTTTTTGCTCTGTATGCAAACTGGTGACTGTCGAGTGTGTGTATGGGAGGAAAGACACAATGTGCTTACAGATCAGTTTTTCAAAACACTTCATGATAATAGGGGTAAGTGCCACTGGTCTGTAATCACTAAGACTCTTAACAAAGGACCTCTCTGGCAGTGGGACAATGATGGAAGCTTTCAGACAGTATGGGATAGTGGACTGGGATAGAAACCAATTAAAAATCTTGGTAAAGACCCCAGCCAACTAGTATGTGCAGTCTTTAAGCACCTGGCCATATATGCTGTCAGGTCCAGCAGCCTTCCTTGAGTCCACAGCCCTCCAAGTACTTCTCACCTCATGTTTCTCCATGGTGGACTGGTGGCTGTGGTACAGCTGCCTCTGATGGCTTCACTTCAAAGTGGGCAAAGAAATGATTCAGCTCTTCTGCCAATGAAGCATTCCTGTAAAACAGGAGTGATGTTATTGGGTCTATAGTTGTAATTTGTTGGATACGTTGCCACACCTGCCTCACATCATTGTTATGAAAATAATCTTCAATCTTCCTCTTAAGATCCCCACTCTGAAATCTCCATTGCCAGAAACCAAATTTTAAAAGCAGGACCCACCAGTCACACCACAAGGCCTTTGCAATTGACAATAAATCAACATTCTGAAATGTTAACCCTTTTCATGGCTGACCACATTTATCTTCCACTGGTGCTGAGGATCACTTGGTTACAATACCATGATTCCACCATTAAGCAGAGGAACTGGTCTATTGCTTTCGACAGCCCTCAATTCCTTTCTTGATGCAACTGGCCTTCTGAAATTCCCCCCGGCCAACTTCCCCCTATTGAAACCTAACAGAAATATCCCCAATCTGCCAAGTAAATACATGGACTTTGCTGATGTTTTTGGAGAGGAAGAAGTCTCAGTCCTCCCCTGGCACAGAGACTGTGATTGCCATAAATCCGGTCTCTGGCATCAAGATTCCCTCCAAGAGACAATACCAAAAGTCTACTAAATAATTAGAAATGCTGAAACAATATTTGGACTCTCATTTGAAATTAGACCTTCCCAGTCTCCTGCCTTGGTTACTATCCTCTTTGTACCCGGGAAGCAAGATTCTGGTGGGCCTAATAACAGTGGGAATCCCAACCCCCCTTAGAGTGGTCCATAATTACAAAGTTTTGAACTCAGTGACAATACGAGACCATCTTCAACTGCCACTACTACCAGACCGCTTAGACCAGGGGTGTCAAGCTCAATTTCATTGAGGGCCGCATCAGCATTGCGGTTGCCCTTAAGGGGCCAGGTGGGTATGGCCAGGGTGGGCGTGGCTAGAGTGCGTAGGGCCTACTGGGTGGGCGTGGCCAGCTCTACATCGTTCGCATCAAGGGTGCCTATGGGGGCCTGGGCAGGAGTGGGACAGATCTGAGGGTCTCTGGCAGAAGGAGGGTCTCTGGGCCAGGGCCAAGGCAGTGGGGGCCGTTCCTCACTGTTTCCAGGATGGCTTTGCGGGCCACATGAAACCACTTCGCGGGCCGGATCCGGCCCCCGGGCCTTGTGTTTGACATGTCTGGCTTAGACAGACTGCAGAAAGCATGCATTTGTACAAGACTGGACCTTTGCAAATCTGGACTCAAATCTCCTGACTTATGATGTGTCTGACCTCTCCCTTGGGCTCAGCCTGGTCATCTCCTACAATTAAGAAGCAAATGTGAACATTTGATCCAGGGTGATCCATCTTGGATTAAACAGAGGCACAGAATCAAAATCACATGAAGTATTAGTATCACTTTATAAATCCTAAGTAAGGCCACACATGGAATACTGCATCCAGTTTTGGTCACCACATTACAAAAAAAAAGATGTTGAGACTTTGGAAAAAGTGTAAAGAAGAGCAGCGAAAATGATTAAGGGCCTGGAGACAAAAATGTGAAGAACGGTTGCAGGAACTGGGTAAGAGCTAATCTAGAGAAAAGAAGGACTAGGGGGTGACATAATAGCAGTGTTGCAGTATTTGAGGGGCAGCCACAAGGAGGAGGGGGTTAACTTATTTTCCAAAGCACCAGAAGGCAAGACAAAAAACAATGGATGGAAACTGATCAAGGACAGAAGCAACCTGGAACAGCACCAGTGGAACAGCTTGCCTTCAGAAGTTGTGGGTGCTTCATCAATGGAATTTTTTTTTTTAGAAAAGACTGTACAGCCACCTGTCTGGAATGGTATAGGGTCTCTTGTTTGAGCAAGGGGTTGACCTAGAAAACCCCCAAGGTCCCGTCCAGTTCTATTCTGATTGATTGGCATTTAATTTTGGGGATGGTTTAGGACAGATAAGATGTCGTGGTAAATTTTCAGTTAGTGGTTTACAATAACAGTTTGTTAACAGAGAGGTTTGAAACCTTAATCTTTTTTTATTATTATCTTTCTCCCTGTTAAGTATGTAGAGGTGCAGGTTCGCATCCCACCAGGTTGACTCAGCCTTCCATCCTTCCGAGGTAGGTAAAATGAGGACCCAGATTGTTGGGGGCAATTAAGCTGACTTTGTAATAATGCCGCTTGGGGTGTGTGTGTGTGAAAGCCCTAATAAGCAGGCATATACATAGAATGAAGGCTACTGCTAAGCTTGTAAGCTGCCCTGAGTCTTCGGAGAAGGGCGGGATAGAAATGGAATTAAAATAAAAAATAAAATAAAGAGACAGACCAATAATTTACTAGTTTTTTTAAAAAAAATGGGGGAGCTCTTTCAAAAGGGGTGGGAATTAATTTTGTACTAATTTATTGATCAGTATTCAATTAGGGGGGATAATATGTGTATATGTATTGGTTTTTTAATGCACCTTTTTAATGGTTAATAATAATAATAACAATAACAACAATAGCAATAATAATAATAATGTTGGAAGGTATCTTGGAGGTCATCTAGTCCAATGCCCTGCTCAGGCAGAAGATCTTATACCAATTCAGACAAATGGCTGTCCAGTCAGTTCTTTAAAACTTCCAGTGTTGGAGCATTCACAGCTTCTGGAGGCAGGTTGTTCCACTGATTAATGGTTCTAACTGTCAGGAAATTTCTCCTTAGTTCTAGGTAGCTTCTCTCTTTGATTAGTTTCCATCCATTGTTTCTTGTCCTGCCTTTGGGCGCTTGAGTCCCTCTTCTTTGTGGCAACCCCTGAGATAATGGAACACTGTTATCATGTCACCCCTCATCCTTCTCTTCATTAGACTAGACATACCCAATTCCAGTATCTGTTCCTTGTATGTTTTAGCCTCCAGTCCCCTAATCATCTTTGTTACTCTTCTCTGTACTCTTCTAGAGTCTCAACATCTTTTTCACATTGTGGTGATCAAAACCAGATGCAGTATTCCAAGTGTGGCCTTATCAAGGCATTATAAAGTGGTATTAACACTTCACCAAGCACTGTGTTGGCTTTTTTGGCAGCTGCAGCACACTGCTGGCTCATATTTAAGTCATTGTCCACTAAGACTCTGAGATCCCTCTCACAGTTATTACTATAGAGCAAAGTACCACCTATACTACACCTGTGCATTCGGTTTTTCTTGCCTAAATGTAGAACCTTACTTTTTTCACCATTGAATTTCATTTTGTTAAATAGTGCCCAATGTTCAAGTCTGTCAAGATCCTTCTACATCTTAAGCCTATCTTCTGAAGTGTTGGCTATTCCTGCCAGCTTGGTGCCGTCTACAGATTTCATGAGTTCCCCATCTATCCCCTCATCCAAATCATTGATGAAGATGTTGAAGAGCATTGGGCCCAGAATAGAGTTCTGGGGCACCCCACTACACACTTCCCTCCATGTAGATGTAGTTCCATTGAGGACCACACGCTAAGCATGGCCGGTCTGCCAGCTACAAATCCATCTGGTGGTGATAATGTCTAATCCACATTTTTCTATCTTATCAAGTAGTAGGTTGTGATCTACTTTATGAAATGCCTTACTGAGGTCCACAGCATTCACCTGGTCCACTAATGTTTTAAATATTTTAAATGTTTAAATGTTTTGTGTTTTGCATTTGTTTTTGTTTCTTTTGTTGTTTGTTTTGGAGTTTTTGGAGCTTTGTACTTTTGAATATAATAAAAAATTGAAAAAAAGAAAAGAAAATTAGCACCAATTGTTGGCTTCCAATATTTAATACTTCACCATAAATGTAACCATCGACTTATGATTGGTCATTGAACAACTGTATTCAGTCTTGATGGTCTTGGAACAGATGTTCTACATTCCATAAAGCACTTCCATTTTCATTATAAAGTATTTTGAAGGAGTGTTGCTAAAATTGACTGAAGCAGTTTAAATGAGCAATTAAGCGACACAGAACATACATGTTGCATTGTACCAATACCTGATGTAAACATTCTATAAGTTCCATCCACTTCAGTGCCATAAAATAATTAGGAGTTTTAAATCTGAATGACATGGAAACACACATTATATCTAATTTTTTAATATGATCAAATGGTTGACTTTCATACATTCTTTTGCACTTTCATGTTTCTGTCTATACATGCATTTACACAGGAAAAACATTCAAACATAATGTTATTTGTTTTGATTAATAAAAATTATTCTTCTTTTGATCTATTTAAAAACATATTGTCCTTTTATTTTTTTAATTTTCATTTATTCTTTTGAGTAACCTATATGTAATTTCAGATATTTTCCCACCTGTTCAAAATACTGTCAAGCATTCAGGAGCATTTTTCACAGAGAAATGCAACTATGCTTTCTTTTTTAAAATGAAGGAAAATGTATTTATACCATTTTTATTGGAAGAATATTACCTTGTTTAGCATTCTGCTAAGAGCTTCCTTCACCTCTCTGTTCCGCAGACTGTAGATGAGTGGATTAAGTGAGGAAATGACAAGTGTATAAAAGACGGATATGATTTTGTCTTTATCCAATGAGAAATTGGAGCCAGGTCGTATATACATGAAAATGATGGTTCCAAAGAAAATGGTCACAGTGGTGAGATGGGAGGCACAGGTAGAGAAGGCTTTGTATCTTCCCTGGGCAGAGCTGATCTTCAGGATGGCAATAACAATGGCAATGTAGGAGATCAAAACAGCCAGAAAAGTTGTCAGTGCAATTGCAGTGGATAAAGTAAAATGCACAAAGTGAGCAATGTGGGTATCTGAACAGGACAACTGGAGCATTGGAGGAGCATCACAGAAAAAAATGATTAATAGTATTTGAGTTGCAGAAATTCAAATTAAAAATAAATATGGTCTGGACTGTTGAACTTGCAAAGCCACAGGCATATACAATTATAACTAAGAAGATGCAACACTTCTTTGACATAATAACAAAATATAGCAATGGGTTGCAGATTGCTGTGAAGCGATCATACGCCATCACAGCCAGAAGGCAACCTTCAATGGTAACAAAGATGGCAAAAAAGAAGAATTGTGTGGTGCATCCTGTGAAGGAAATGGTTGAATGTTCTATCACAAATGTTGTCAACAATTTGGGGGCAATGGCAGTGGAATAACCAATATCTACAATGGAGAGATTTCTAAGAAAAAAGTACATGGGGGTGTGAAGCCTAGCATCAATTTTTGTTAGAATGATTATCCCAGTATTTCCCACCAATGTGATGAGATAGATGAGCAGAAAGAACATGAAAAGCGGGATCTGAAGCTCTGGGTGGTCCATAAATCCAATCAGGATGAACTCAGTCACAGTGGTTTGATTTGTCTGCATTGTTTATTTCCCTCTGATAGAACAAAAAAGAGAGAAAGCTTTATAGCAATATATCTGCTGGATTGTCTTATAACATCCAAGGGAGAAGACTAAGAAAATCCCAAACTAAAAAGGAGCTGTTTGCTTGGAAAGCAGAATTATTCCTTTTTGTATATGTGAGCCCTGTTGTATTATGGGCTCTTAATAAATATGATCTTTTCAATTATTGTGTTGGAGACTGTGCACAATATTACGTAGAAGTGCAATGCCAATTAACAAACAATAGTTTCATACCTATCATCATCTCCATGCATATTCCAGAAAGGCTTTCTCTGTGTCAAAGAATGTGGACTTATTGCTAAAATATGTTTTCTATTGCATTCTAGTACTCTCCAAAGAAGTCAGAGTGATCAGTCACTGTCTGGATATATAATTCTTGCCAAGATACCTCAACTTGTTGCAGGAAATGCTCTATGTAACAATCATTGGCATGAATTGGCTACTATGCACCAGCTTCCATTCCATCTGCACCTGAATTCGTGAATGATAAACTTTATATTTACAATTCATTTTAGAACATTTCAAAGTAGCTGATCAATGTGCATTATAGCCTTGTCCTGCAGTACAGTTCCATCTAGTATTTCTTTTTCTAAGACAAAATACTTTTTAGAAGAACACCATAGATTAATTGGATTTTAACATGGATGTGTGTACTTTATTATAAGTAATAAAATAAGCAGATATTATAAGCAACCCTTTGCCTCCATGCACAACTAATAGGATTAACCACTATAGACTCTACCAGTAAGCTAAAAGAAAAAAAGAATCAGCTTTTGACTCAGGAACTTCATTCTCCATATATAATAAGAGATTTAATTCACACAAAGCATCATGAAGAAGCTTTTGGAGTTTGGGTCACAAGAGAATTCTAAGTAAAACACAGAACAATATTTTTATATCAGACCAGTTGAGTATATTTACATCTGTTTGTAAATATATGGTGAAGAGTAGAAGTAGTAGTAGGAGGAGAAAGATGTAAGCACTTAACAATTTATTTGGCTAACTAAAAGTGTTCAGTTGAAGAACTTACCAGATTCGAAATAAAAGATTTCATTTCAAAAAATGAAAGATGGACCATTTGGATATAATTTCTCATTTTATACTTTGTTTTTCATTGGTTAAGAAACAATTTATTAAAATCTCAATTAGATCTCTTGGCAAAATACACTTGAGGGCCTCCTAGGAATTCATATTTCCAATTTATAGCTTCTATGTATTGAAATTCATTAAAAAAAATCGTTATGCAATTTGAACGCTATTATTAGAAGCATTAACTTGCTGATTGAGGGACCTTAAAATTAAAGGATGTCAATCATACCCAGAAAGCACAAGTAGTGAAGCTAAACTAACAATGTATTTACATGTAGAAACATAAATTTTTTAAAAAGGAAAAAAATGCAACAAAGGAAAAAGTGTAATGTATCATTATAGAAGTAAATTGTTACAATTCTATATATAGTTATGTAATGTATTATTATTTGAGTAGTATGTATTTCTAATATAACTATAATGTTTTCTTTCGTTTTCCTTAACCTGCTGTATTTTGTATAAATGGACCCCATTTTTATTATACAAAGTCTACTTCTATAGGTGATCCGCAATCAGGTCCTGAGTTCATTTGGCGAAACAGGCCAAATATTAACTTTTGTCATATAATCATATTTGTATAATACACTACTTTGTTTCCAATGTTTTTAAGTATAGGACATTGTAGAAACATACTTTTAAAAGAAGCATTATACTTATTATTACATTTCTAACACAATGTTGTTTTTGACAATTCTTTTCTATATAAACATAATGGAATCCAGTAACTTCTAAATATTATTTTTTGTTATATAACTGATAATTTGAAGTTGAGTGATACTCTTGCTATAGAAGTTAACACACTCTTCCATTGTCTAGGCAGTACAGGAACCTGTAATTCTTTATTCCCCTCATTTCTTAACACCTGCATAACAAACTGAATCATTAGTAACACATATCTGTAGACTTAATAGTATGTGTTTTAGTTTTAAAGGAATTAACCAGTTGTTTTAGCATCTCAGGTGCGTCAGAAGCTGAAAATGCTGCTAGGTAATGTTGTTAACAAAAGTTGTAATTGTAAATATTGCCATCTGATAGATATCTCTGATAATCTCTTAATACTGAGTATATTAAAAATTCATCATTTATCAGTTGGTCTAAAATCAATTTCCCCATTTCCATCCATTTTTTTTCATATCACCATATTTCTACTAATATTTAAAGTGGGTTTTCCCATAAAATAAGTTTGGCACGAGGATCCCCAGAAAAAAGCCCTCTGAGTGGTGAGGCATTTTTTTTTCTCCCTGCCAACAAACAGCTGACTTTGCTGCCAAAGCAGGTTCTCAGATTTGAATGGGAGTAACTAGGAATGACCCATGACTATCTTCAGATGACTGTGAACTTGCCAGGGAAGAGAATCTAGAGCAGTGGTGGCTAACCTATGGCATGCTTGCCAGAGGTGGCACTCAGAGCCCTCTTTGTGAGCACATGTGCCATTGCCCTAGCCCTGCCTCCCCCTGTGGCCCCCTCCTCACCAGCAGTCCCCCTGGAGGAGAGTTGTCCCTGGCCTTGGCCCACGCAGAACAGTGCATCCAAGAACATGGCAGATGGGAAGCGTGGACAAGACTCTGCCCTCATGCCCTATCATACGCAGATGATGCTGTGGAGCACAGGTGGAGGGCGTGGCCACCATGGCATTGCAGGGCTGCCTGGGCAATCTGCTGTGGGCTGTGGAGTTGGTGGGTGGTCCTGCAGGGTTGGGGGGTGGGGGCGGGGCAGGGCAGAGCAGGGGCAGGGCAGGGGGTGGGGAGGTAAATGGGCACTCAGTCTCTAAAAGGTTTGCCATCACTGATCTAGAGGATTACAATTCTTGGTAAGAATGGCCGGAGCTTCCAGTTCTCTCCCCCTGTGAGGAGAGAGGGAAGGTAATTCCTGCCCCACCCTCTAAGAACAGTGGCGACTGACTACCCAGGGGAAACATAGCAATTATAAAAAGAACTTTAATCTAATTGGATGCATATACTTTTGAATTTAGGGACTAAAAAGTTTTCCTAAAATTTTTTCTTACTCCTATTTCTATTGGATACGCTGATTTTTATCTAAAAAGAAAAGAAATAAACTTTGAAAAACTATTATAAAAACAGGGGACTTAAAAGGTTTTAAATGGCATTGGTGACATCTTGTGGTGAAGTTTGATTTTACAACTTGTTATTGCCTAAAAGAAACTTGGATTGAAGCCCACACTACAGATAAAACTCTTTCGACCTTGAATGCCACCTGTGAGAAACTCAGCTGTAGAGAGAACTTCTGGATGGCATAACTGGCCTGCTTGAACAATGAATGTAAACCTTTATTGACTTTCAGAATTATATGTGGGGAATTGCCTTCCACTCCTCCAGAAGTGGTGAATGCTCCAACGCTGGAAGTTTTTAAGAAGAAACTGGACAGCCATTTGTCTGAAATGGTATAGGGGTTCCTGCCTCAGCAGGGGGTTGGACTAGATGACCTCCAAGGTCCCTTCCAACTTATTATTATTATAACATTACCTCTTTATTTGAGGAACATTGGTTATTATATGAGATGATGAAATACCTTGGACTATAAAATCTTACTTGACAAACGACTTCTACTGTAAAGACTACCTATAAACATGAAATAAAGGTCCCACACCTAATTATAAAATTATTTTTAACATCTGATTTTATTAAGAGAATATGGATGAAGACCAGGAAAAGATCCTTTCCATGTTGAAAGCAATACATGAAACCATTCTTTCAGCTTTGACAAAATAAGACCCAACATAAAAGAACAAGATGCCAGCTTAGATACACAAACCCAAACTTTGACTACAACCAAAGAACTAACAATGCAGAAGATAACAGAAGAAGTGGAACAATAAAATATTAAGACAGAGGACTCAATTGACCAACAAATACAGTTAATGGAAAATCCAGAAAAGGGAGTGACAATACTGAAAATGGAAAAGAGTTTCTATATAAATCAGAAGAAATTTGAGAAAAAAGAAGAACAGATTGAATGGAAGATAAACATATCAGGACAATCATGGGGAATTGAAATAATAGGGAGATGATTTAATGAATACAAAAAAATGGCAACTAAATGGTCTC
Organism: Vipera ursinii; assembly: GCF_947247035.1. Classification (NCBI taxonomy): domain Eukaryota; kingdom Metazoa; phylum Chordata; class Lepidosauria; order Squamata; family Viperidae; genus Vipera; species Vipera ursinii. The sequence continues at coordinate 117,147,056 of NC_139512.1, read as the reverse complement.
TCTTATTTCAAATAATGTGTATAATAATAGAGGGAGATCTATTTGATGATCTAAAAGCACTAACATGGAAGGCTAGTTGGTAAAGGAAGGAAGCCAGAATAAGGCTGAAGAAAATTGGGGGGGTTGATTTATTAGAGAGGATTGGGGGAAAAATAAATAACAGGATATGGATTGTCTATAAGATTGAATGTAAAAGTAATTAAGATATGTATAAGCTAAAAATTTATTAATAAATGTAATAATGATGTTTTTACTTAGTTAATATAATAAGAACTGTATTAGCTTAAAGATGAGATAGTAGATATTAAGGGAAAAAGATAGGAAATATTTGATGTTGTAACTTGAAATTCATACTAAAGATTTTTGTATGTTATTGAACTATTGATTAACCCAGCCACCACACTGCTTTTTAAATACTTAAATGTAAAATTGGAAAATTAATAAAATATTATTAAAAAAAAAGAATGGCCGGAGTGGTTGCATCTCCATATTTACCTGTCACTGCTTGTATTTTTAGGTGTGCCTCTGTTTTTAACATCACTTCCTGAAGTTTGATTGTTAATATCCTGGCTGATTGCTGATTTGCAACTTTCATTGAAAATACTTTTTCTTTTAGTGCAAGATAATTGGTGGCACAAGGGTTCTTTTTCCTTTGCAGTGAAAGGGACTTGATCTGGTTTTTAAAAACATTTTATTAAGTTGTAGAGTAAAATACAAAATACAAAGCAAATAGTAGGACACAGTGGAGAGGAGAAAGGGAGAAGAAGGGGAAGGAAAGGGAGCAAAAAGAAAAAAAAGAGACTGGCTTCCAACTTCCTCTGTCGCAGTCAAGTAAAGCATTAACATCGAGCCTCAACTTTTGACTTTTCCACAATAGTAAAAACTAGCCATTTCTGTAACAACAAATCATTCTAATCAGTGAAACCCAAAATCAAAGTTTCATTTTTTTCCATCTCAAGCCCCAAGTCCAGAAGCTGTAGCCGTGTAGAAACAAAAGTACTTGTATTCTTTTCTTTAATCAAAACAGTGACTTTACAACTTCTGAAGCCATTCGTTCGTCCATAGTGGGAATCGAAACGTCCTTCCATTTTTGTGCATACAGTAGTCTTGTTGCTGTCAACATATAATAATAATAATAATAATAATAACAATAATAATAATAACAATGATAATAATAATAATAATAATAATAATAATAATAATAATAATAATAATAATAATAATAATAATAATAATATAAAGTTGGAAGGGACCTTGGAGGTCATCTAGTCCAACCCCCTGCTCAGGCAGGAAACCCTATACCATTTCAGGCAAATGGCTGTCCAGTCTCTTCTTAAAAACCTCCAGTGTTGGAGCATTCACCACTTCTGGAGGCAGGTTGTTCCACTGGTTAATTGTTCTAACGGTCAGGAAGTTTCTCCTTAGTTCTAGGTTGCTTCTCTCCTTGACTAGTTTCCATCCATTGCTTCTTGTCCTGCTTTCAGGTGCTTTGGAGAATGTACAGGATTAAAGTTCAGAATTTCTTTTCCAAATCTTTTCCAATTAAACGCAAAAGAAAAAATTCTGGTTTCATGTTTATTTCTACTTTAAGGATTTTTTGTATGAGAATGTGAATCTTTCTCCAATATTTCTTTGCTTTGTTACATGTCCACCATAAATGATAAAAGGTCCCTTCTTTACATTTCCAGCATTCATTTGAAATACCTTTATACATTCTAGACAGCTTATCTGGTGTTAAATAACCAGCAATACATCATCTTATAGAAGTTTTCTTTTAAGTTGTAATTCAATGTAAATTTTAAATTTTTCATCCACATATTCTCCCATTGTTCCAGCATCACATTATAATCAAAATTCCTTGTCCATTGTATTATACAATGTTTTACATGTTTACTTTCCAAATTCAATTTCAATAGCATTTTACAAACCTTAGCTGACTTTGTAATAATGCCGCTTGGGGTGTGTGTGTGAAAGCCCTAACAAGCAGGCATATACATAGAATGAAGGCTACTGCTAAGCTTGTAAGCCGCCCTGAGTCTTCGGAGAAGGGCGGGATATAAATGGAATTAAAATTAAAATTAAAAAAAATATGTTTGTCACTGCCACACAATAATGTTTCAAATTCATTTTCAATGAAGTCAAACCCAAAACACTTTTTATCTAATTTAAATCTTTCTTTTGGTTGCTGAGATGTGAACCAATGGTAAACATAACCCTCTGATTTTAACTCTTCCCTCGATTTAAGAGTAGGGTCACCCGAGTTGAAAAGTATTATTTTACTGTAGGTCCACCAGTGCGGTTTCACAAGCATTTCTTTTCTTAAAAAAGCTTCGTGTGGGGATAGCCAAAGAGGCAACTTTGTGGAGAATCTTGTTTTATACTTGTTTCATACTCTTAATATGGCAGGTCTGACAAAGTAATTATTAAAAGCAGCATTGACTTTATCATACCATAAATAACCGTGTCATCCAAACCTTAGTTCATGACCTTCCAAATCAAGTAGCTTCTTATTCTGGAGGTTCACCCACTCTTTTAACCAGGCCAGGCAACATGCATCAAAATACAGTTTCAGCTCTGGTAAATCCAAACCCCCTCTTTCCTTAGCATCTTGCAATAACTTATATCTAATTCTTGGTTTCTTCCCTTGCCATATGAACTTGTAAACATCCCTTTGACATTGTTTGAATGGGACATTGGTTGCAAGTATTGGTAATGTCTGGAACAGAAAAAAGCATCTTTGGTAAAACATTCATTGATTACAGAGATTCTACCCAGTAATGATAAATGCAATTTATCCCATCTTTGTAAATTCTTTTTGATATTGTTCCAAAGAGGCACATAGTTATTTTGAAACAATTTTATATTTATATTTGTCAACATAACCCCCAAATATTTCACCTTTTTCTCAACCTTAAAACCCGACTTTTTAGTCAGTATATCATTATCCTGAGATGACATATTCTTAGTCAACATTGTTTTCTGTTTATTTATTTTGAAACCTGCTAAAGACACAAATTCATTTAACTTCATCATCAAATATTCTATTTTATTTTTTTGTCTTGCGGGAATATAACCAGATCATCAGCAAATGCCCTCAGTTTATAAACTTCTTATGCTCTTTATTTTCTTGTTCACCCTAATGTCTCTATTCAAAATTTCCAACACCAAAATAAACAGCAAAAGAGACAAGGGACATCCTTGTTTCGTACCCTTTTGAATTTCACATGGATTGGTTTAATCACCATTAATAACAATTTTTGCTTGTTGTGATATATAAATAGCTTTAACTTCTTAAATAAAATTAACTCCAAAGCCCATTTCTTCCAACACTTTAAATGTAAACACCCAATTTAAATTGTCGAAGGCCTTCTCTGCGTCTAAGAATATTAGAGCTGCCTGTTTCTCATTATGGTATTGTAAATATTCAGTAATGTTCAAGGCAGCCCTCACATTGTCCCTTAGCTTTCTTTTTGGCAGAAAGCCAAATTGGTCTTCATGTATATATTCTAATAATATTTAAATGGCATTTTTACTCTAACAATTTTGTACTTTACCAGTTTTTCTAAAAGTACTTCATTGCTTCATTTTATTTTTGTATACAGTACTTTGCAAAGTGTTAGCCAGTTGCGCAAAAACACAGTAAATTAAGAATGCTTTCAGAAATAAAGTGTTATAGTTTATTTTTATCCATTAACAAAATAGAAATGAACAGAAGAGAAATCCAAATAAATCAATATTTGGTATGATCACCCTTTGCCTTCAAAATAGTACCAATTCTTACACTTGCACAATATCAGGGATTTTATAGGATTAGAAACAGATGTATGATTAACCATTTATACCAAGCAGGTGCTAATGATCATCAATTTCATATGTAAATTGCAACACAGTCATTAACTAAATCAGGAGCAGCTATATAGGAGGCTTAAAACTGGGTAAGAAACAGCCAAATTCTGCTATTAAGGTGAAGTTGTAGAAGACAGTTTCATTTACATCACACAGATGGTATTTAACACCAACAATGGCCAGCAACAACAACCATCCAAACAAACAGCCCGAAATCAGACCATGACTCAGAAATATCCAAACAATAACATTCATACCAACTTGCATCACATAAATAGGTATTTAAAGGCCAGTGCTCTGGCAGACAAGCACAATTCAAAGCACACTGACGATGTCTCTTTGAATGGTGACAAAATGTTTGCAACCAAATTGCCAAGTTCAGAGCTCAAATCAACAGCCCAACTACCAACCCAAGCTACTAATATTCAAACACATTTCAGACAGTTTCATGTCACAAATAATACACCATGATAAAATTGAGCACAGGAACAAGACAAAAGGTAGTCTCTCCCAGGCAAAGATTGCAAAGCAGATTGGAGCTTCAAAATATGCCGTTCAAGGACTTTTGAAGAAGCACAAAGAAACAGGCAACATTGAGGATGGTAGACACAGTGGATGGCCAAGGAAACATAATGCAGCAGATAAAAGGCACATCATGCTTACTTCCCTTCAACTTTGGAAGATGTCCAGCAGTGCCATCAACACAGAACTAGTGGAAACCAGTGGGACCCAAGTACACCCATTTACTGTCCGGAGACATCTGGTCAGAAGTGGTCTTCATGGAAGAATTTTGGCCAAAAAGCCATGCCTCTCATAATCATAATCATCATAGTAAAGTTGGAAGGGACCTTGTAGGTCATCTAGTCCAACCCCCTGCTCAGGCAGGAAACCCTATACCATTTCAGACAAATGGCTGTCCAGTCTCTTCTTAAAAACTTCCAGTGTTGGAGCATTCGCAGCTTCTGGAGGCAGGTTGTTCCATTGGTTAATTAAAAATTAACGATCCTTCCACAGGATACCTCTGATGTAGAAACAAGGCTAAGCAACTCAACTGTGCACAAAAACACAGGAACTGGGGTGCAGAAAAATGGCAGCAGGTGCTCTGGGCTGATGAGTCAAAATTTGAAATATTTGGCTGTAGCAGGAGACAGTTTGTTTGCCAAAGAGCTGGAGAGTGGTACAATAAAGAGTGTCTGCAGGCAAAAGTGGAGGTTTTTACATGGTGGAAGTTCCTTACAAGTTTGGGGCTGCCTTTCTGTAAATAAAGTTGGAGATTTTGTCAGGATCAACGGTGTCCTCAGTGCTGAGAAATACAGGTAGATACTTTTACTTTCATACCCTACCATCAGAAAAGTGTGTAATTGGCCCCAAATTTGTTCTGCAGCAGGACAACAGCACCAAACATCCTTAAGAACTATTTTCAGTGTAAAGAAGAACGAGAAGTCCTGGAAGTTATGGCTTGGCCCCCACAGAGCCCTAACTGCCGGCATCAACTTCCCTCCGTCCAGTGCGCTCCCACAGAGAGGGCCTCCTCAGGGTGCCTCCGATCAGAGAATGTCGACTGGTGGCCCCCAGGGGGAGGGCCTTCTCTGTGGGCGTGCCAGACCTGTGGAACCGCTTGCCGGTTGAGCTCCGGATGGCCCCCGACCTTCGCTCCTTCCGGCGGGATCTAAAAACCTATTTATTTGAGCAATCCGGCCTGGTCTGATGGGTTTGGGGTTGGGTTTTTAATATGGTTTTAACTATTGTATATATCAGGCATAAATTATTTAATTGTTTTTTAACTTTTGTACTTTGTTTTTTAATATTTATTTCCCTGTACACCGCCCTGAGTCCTTCGGGAGAAGAAGAGAGTCCTTCGGTATAAAAATTTAATAAATAAATAAATAAATAAATAAATAATAAATAAATAAATAAATAAATAAATAAATAAATAATTTCAACATATTTGATTGTGTTTGGGATTACACGAAGAGACAGAAGGATCTGAGGCAAGATCTGTGGTTAGTTCTCTTAGATGTTTGGAACAACTGTGAAAGAACCTTGCCAAGTTCCTTCAAAAACTGTGTGCAAGTGTACCTAGAAGAACCGATGCTGTTTTAAAGGCAAAGGGTGATCAAGCCAAATATTGATTTAATTTGGATTTCTCTTCTGTTCATTTAATTTCCATTTTGTTAATTGATAAAAATAAACCATTAACAATTCTATTTCTGAAAACGTTCTTAATTTACAGCATTCTTGCACAACTGCCTAACATTTTTGCACAGCACTGTATGTCCTTGCTTTCTTATTTTTTAAAAAATGGGAACTCCGCCCCCACCCCCCCTCTTTCCCCCCTCTCTGCTGTGAGAATTATTATTTCAGCTTCTTCTGTGCTCACATAGAACATCTATTCTCGTCCTTGAAAAATAACTGTTTGCACTCTGCTGTGAAAGCTTGGCTATCTGAGAGATTTCTATTATATTAAAATCAAAGGAACAATAAATTAAGAACTTTGAACATTATACGTTATATATTCTCTGTAATACTCCCCAAAAAGAGACAAGCAAAGATGTTTTTTAACATTAAGGCCTTCGTGAAAACATTTGAACTAAAAAAATGTTTACCAACAGGCAAGTTTTAGATAAAAAAATTAGATAATTTTTTAATGTATTTGTATTGTATGAATTTTAAATAATCCTAAAGAAGGCATTCAGATAATTAAATCATCCATGCAATTGAATGGATTGGAAATTAATTTGCTGTTAACAGACTTGAAAGAGAAAGGGTTTTGCTTGAAAACCGGAGACCTGCTAGAGGAGGCTGAAGGGGCCATTAACAAACTGGTCCTTTTCAGGAAAGCTGATGGAGTTTGCAGAATAGAGCCATTATATGCAACTAGAACAGAGTTTCCTCAACCTTTTCAGCTTTGTGAACCTGTTTCACAAGAGGGAGGGGAATAATTATTTTTGTTGAAATATATTTATCAGTTATTTGACCAGGAAGACATTTTTTGTATGGTTAATATTTTATTCTATACATTTTTTTCCTTTGTGTCAGTTTTTGTTTTGTATTCTTTTGTCTGTATTTTAACTTTGGAAATAAAAAATTATGAGGAAAAATCTATTTGGCATGGGAAAAAGGGTCAAATCTTTTTAGTTAGGAATTCCATTTATAACTTTCTAACTGATATAATTGTTTCCACAGATTTAGTATCTTTGAATCCTAACACTGTCTATCTAACCAAAGGTGCTATATATGTTTATTCCAAGGTTGTCCAAGTCAGAAAATTAACAATTGTTGGATTCCAGCATTTAATACTTCGCCATAAATATAGTCCTCGACTTATGACTAGTCATTGAACAACTGTTTCGTGAGGCTTTGGAACAGAGGTTCTACAACCCATGAACCACTTCCAGCTCATGTAAAATTTTGTTCTCCCTCCCAGTCAAATGACCATATTTTGTGTACTTGGCAACTTGTTTGCATTTATGATTGGTTTCCAAGTACACTGATCATGTGATCACCATTTGCAATCTTCTCTTACAGCTTCTCCAGGACATCAATGGAAAAGCTGGTAGGGAGACATTCAAGTGGAGGGATGTTCGATTTGAGATCCATTCTCCCAGGGTGCTGAGGTATCTTCTCCCACCTATAGCAGGGAAGGGAAACTGCCACATGCTGGGGCAATGGACTTCAAATCTGGTGAAAACACTAGTAAATGCCAGCATTCTGAACTTTCAAAATGGTGGCATTCACAAGCTTTTCATGAGATTTAAGGTCTGTTCTTTTAGCACACCAAGCGATTTTCCCTCAGGAGTAGAAATCCATTCTGTTACTGGAACAATTAAGATCAAATCTGGTGAAAATGCTAGTGAACACCATTGTTGAGATCATACTTCCTGGTTATGTGACAAGAAGGGTAGGAGCATGTCAGTTGTTTTAGTGTTCTACAATATTAACATTCAGAATTGTCTAGTAGTAGTTATTAAAGCATTCTGCCATCAATCTTCACATGAAAATGATTGAAGCTGAAGCCCTCATCATCACAACCCTACCTAGTTTTTGAACTTCTAGGTTTGCTGATCATCCTGGTTTGGGTAGTATTCATTTTGATCAAGAGCTCTGGAGATGTCAAAACCTTAAAAGGCGACACAGGGCAAAATTCACTGCAGGCAATCTAAAATCTACCACTCTAACCATTTTGTGATTTTACTGACATTTCAATATAAAACCAAAAATATTTTCTCATGTTTCTACTACCTTTTAGCACAGGCCTTATGGCTTTGTCCAAGAAAGAAGGAATAACTACAATTTAAATAGATTATTTCCAACTGTATTATCTTTCTTTATAGGCTATATCTCTCCTTCTCAGAGACAAAAAGTATTTTCAGAAGGATAATTTTGAGGCGAAGAAAATGGGAACAAGGGAGGAGAACACACAGAGAGAAGCATTCTCTTTCTGCCTGCTCTTAGATAGGTCTTAGTTTGAAAAAAGTTTTTAAGCCAGGTTTTTAGGATTAATACATATTGCTAAAGGTAATATATTATTTTCTTAATCAGCAACAGATTTTGCTTCCTCCATCAAATTTTTAATTCAAAGACCTTTAAGAATATATTTGTGCCCTGTAATTAATATTATTTTGTGACCATTCCTCATTTTCTTTATAAGTTTGAAGGAATGTTGCTAAAATTGACTGAAATAGTTGAAATGAGAGCGATAAAGCAAAACTGAACTTATATGTTGGACTTTACCAATAATTGTTATAAACATTCTATCAGTTCCATTCACTTCAATGGTGATAAAATAACAAGGAATTCTCAATATGAATTATATAAAAATGCAGATTCCCTCTAAACTTAGTCTTTTGACCAAATGGTTGACTTTGACACATTTTTTTCACTTCAATGTTTCTGTCTGTAATATGCATACATTTACACAGGAAAAATATTCAGACAATATTTTTTGTTTAATAAAATGCAATTATACTTCTTTTAGATCATTTAAAATAAATTGTCCTTTTATTTTTATCTCTATTTTTATTTATTTATTAGTAACATATGCAATTTCAGCTCTCTTTTGACATGCTCAAAATATCATCAAGCATTCAATAATATTTTTCACAGAGTAAATGCAACTATGGTTTACTTCTTTGACATAAAGTAAATTAAATTTATACTATTTTTACTTCAGGAATGTTACCTTGTTTAGCATTCTGGTAATCGCAGCCTTCACTTCCTTGTTCCTCAAACTATAGATGAATGGATTAAGCGACGAGATGACAAGAGTATAAAAGACAGATATTATTTTGTCTTTATCCAATGAAAAACTGGAGCCAGGTCCTATGTACATGAAGATGACAGTTCCAAAGTAAATGGTCACAGTGATCAGATGGGAGGTGCAGGTGGAAAAGGCTTTGTATCTTCCCTGGGCAGAGCTGATCTTTAGGATGGCAATAACAATGGCAATGTAAGAAATCAAAACAGTCAGAAAAGTTGTCATTCCAATTGTAGTGGATAAAATGAAATGCACAAAGCGAGCAAAGTGGGTATCTGAACAGGACAATAGAAGCATTGGAGGAGCATCACAGAAAAAATGGTTAATTATGTTCGAGTTGCAGAAATTTAAGCTGAAAATAACTAGGGTGTGTGCTGTTGAATTTGCAAAACCACAAGCATAGGCAGTTATAACCAAGAGAGTGCAAAGCTTCTTTGACATGATAACAAAATACCGCAATGGGTAGCAGATTGCTATGAAGCGATCATATGCCATCACAGCCAGAAGGCAAGTTTCAGTGGTCAGAAAGATGACAAAAAAGAAGAATTGTGTGGTGCATTCTGTGAAGGAAATTGTTGAATGTTCTACAACAAATGTTGTCAACAATTTGGGGGCAATGGCAGTAGAATAACCAACATCTACAAAGGAGAGATTTCTAAGAAAAAAGTACATTGGGGTGTGAAGCCTAGCATCAATTTTTGTTAGAATGATTATCCCAATGTTTCCCACTAGTATGATGAGATAGATGAGCAGAAAGAAGATGAAGAGGGGGATCTGAAGCTCTGGGTAGTCCGTGAATCCAACCAGGATGAACTCAGTCACAGTGGTTTGATTTGTCTGCATTGTTTATTTCCCTCTGATAGAATGAAAAAAGAGGGAAAGCCTTATAGCAGTATGAGTACCGTTGGATTGTCTGAGAATGTCCAAAGGAGGATATTAAGAAACCCCCAAACTAAAAACTAAACTAAAAATAAACAGTTTGCTTGAGAAGCATGAGTCCTCACTGTTATAATATGGACCCTTGATGAAGATGCTCTTTTCAAAATACAATGTTGTACTGGACAGCATGCACATTACTATATGTAGAGGTGTAGCTTCAATTAACAAAGATTTCTTCATACCTACCATCATCATCTTGCACATTCCAGGAAACATTTTTCTGTCTATAAGAATGCAGACTTCTTCCTAAAATGTATTTTCTCTAAATTCTACTACTCTTCAAAGGAATCAGAATGATCAATCCCTCTGTGTGAATTTATCATTCTCTCCCAGAGACCTCAACCAGAAAATAGCCCACTTCTTGCAGGAAATGTTCTGTGTAACAATTATTGGCGTGAATTGGCTGCTAGGCACCAACATCCATTTCACCTGCATCTGAAATTAATTCCAATTTGTGAATTGTAAACTTTACATTTACAGATCATTTTTAGAACATTTCAAAGTGGCTGATCAGTGTACACTATAGCCCTGTCCTGAAGCCCATCTAGTATTTCTTTTTCCAAGAAGAAATACTTTTTAGAAGAATGTGAAACTAATATCTAAACCTGCGTTTTTAAGATTAATTGGATTTCAATACTTGCAGTTTTAATGCTTTGGCCTGCAATATGTTATTCCATTGCAAAGTTGTGATCACTACAGTTGAGCTGCAGTGTATATTTGTTGTCCATTTGAACATGAATGTTTATTATATCATAAGTAACCTAAATTGACTAAAGTGATACTGTAAGCAACCCTTTGCCTCAATACAGAACTATTGACTAAGGAGATACTGTAAGCAACCCTTTGCATCAATGCAATACTAATAGAATGAACTGCTACAAACTCTACCAGTAAGCTAGAAGAAAGAATAAGCACCTGTTGACTCATGAACTTCATTCTTCATGTTGTGCAAATGATTTCATTCACACAAAACATCATGAAGAGGCTTTTGGAGTTTGGATGACAAGGGATTCTAAGTAAAACACAGAAAATTGTTTTTATATCAGACTAGTCAAATACTCCTACATCTGTCTGTACATATATGGTGAAGAGTAGCAGTAATAGTAGGAGAAAGATATAAGAAATTAACAATTTATTTGGTTAACTAGAAGTGCTTATTTAAAGAACTTACCAGATTCGAAATGAAGATTCAAATGATGAAAGATGGACCTTTTGGATATAATTTTTCATTTTATACTTTGTTTACCATTTGGATATAAGAAGAAGCAATTTATTAAAAGTAAAAAGCAATTTATTAAAATCTCAATACACCTGGCAAAATCCACTTGATGACCTACTGGGAATTCATATTTCCACTATATAGCTACTATGCATAATTAGTTCAAACTTTCATTGGAATTCATTAAGAAACCTTATTATGTAGTTTAATACACTTTTCTCTGAAGCATTAACTTTCCAATTGAGGGACCTTAAGATTAAAGAATGTCAATCACAGCCTTCATGATCAGTGAAGCCAAATTAACAATGGCAAAGTATTGAAGATACCATGCTCGACAATCCAAAGTTTTATGTTAGACATAGTCTATCCAGACATGGTTTTGTCTTCATTCCAAATGTTCCTTGTAACTATTTTTCTATCTGAACATATGTCATTTGGCTTCTATTTCTATTTTCCTGGCCCTACTAGCAAAAACTAGGGATTCATCATTGTGAATGGACACTGTTATACTAGTTGGGTGGAAGAGTCAGTGCTGGGATTTTTGGAGTCCATATTCTTCTCCTTTTTGATTTTTTTTTAAATCTTGCATTAATTTTCACTTCCAGATGAAAAGCATTAGAGTAGCAATCAATACAGCTGGTAAATATTAGAGATGTGTGTACAAACTTTGACAGGTACTAGTCAATAAGATACTGCATTTCTGTGAAATCCTGTGGCTTGGCATTCTCTATCTGTTTTTGCCTTTTCCCATTCTTCATCTGATTTGCACTTTTATTAAAGAATCAGCTAAATTTATGAGAGATCTCTTTGCGTATAGACTTCTGGTCCCTCATCTGCTATGATGAGTGACTCCTCACTCTTTTGGGAGAGTCTGAAATGAACCTTGAAGTAACTGTGACATCCACAGTATCTCCATGCTTTCTGACACACTTTCTACCTTTAATGTAATATAATAATAATAATAATAATAATAATAATAATAATAATAATAATAAGAAGAAGAAGAAGAAGAAGAAGAAGTTGGAAGGGACCTTGGAGGTCATCTAGTCCAACCCCCTGCTAAGGCAGGAAACCCTATACCCTTTCAGGCAAATGGCTGTCCAGTCTCTTCTTAAAAACTTCCAGTGTTGGAGCATTCACAGCTTCTGGAGGCAGGTTGTTCCACTGGTTAGTTGTTCTAGCTGTCAGGAAGTTTCTCCTTAGTTCCAGGTTGCTTCTCTCCTTGACTAGTTTCCATCCATTGCTTCTTGTCCTGCCTTCAGGCGCTTTGGAGAATATGTCTTTCAGTATATTAGTGAATCATAGTGTTGATGGATAAAAAAGAACATACAATCCCATCTGTTGAGCAAAGTAATCCATTAGTTTTGAATGGCCATCAGCATGAAGAGAAGGAAAGGAAGAAGAATCAGATTAATCTCAATGTTTTCTGGTCTGTTCACTGATGATTTGGCCAATCAAATCAATAAACATTTGAATTAAATCATTCTATCAGAATTTTGTAGAACCCTCTTAATTTTTCAAGTGTTCCCCTGACAGTGTGCTCTTTTTGATGCAAACTGTTAAGGAATTTAGTGTGCAGGGTCTCCTTGTGCTACCAAAGAGTTGCACAGACAAGGAAGGGTACTGAGAGCAGCAAAAGTCACACAGTAAGAATACACTGAGTTGTTAAAACAAAAAGTAGTTTACTTTTGAGGTGGTGTAAGAACAAAAATGCACAGTCAAAAAATAAACAGTCCAGGTCATAAACAATAGCAACAGTCCAAGCTACAAAGTCTTCTTACCGGTCCAGAGGTCAAATACACAGTTCAGGTTACAACAGTAGTAAACCAACAGCAGAGCAAAAACAGTAATAGTAGAGATCAGTGAATTCAGAGAGAGAGAGAGAAGCTACGCTCCTAGCTTCCTCTTATGGCCATGAGAACACTTACACACCCATTGGCCAATTAACATCTTAAAGCCATAGCATTATGGTTAATATATTTTCAACCCAACATTGTAGGCTAACACCATATGCCTAACAAAAACTATAAAAATCTAAACTGGGATTCCAGCACACAAAAGAGTCTCATTTTGGTTTATTCCTTTATTGTTTTTAAAACAGTGACAAAAAATATACTTCACACCAAGGATAAAAATATACAGAGAGAATACATGTAGAAAAGAAAGTGAAAAAATGCAACAAAATAAAAAGTATAATGTATCATTATAGAATACAGATGATACCACTCTAATGGCAAAAAGTGAAGAAGAACTAAAGAGCCTCTTGTTGCGGGTGAAGAAGGAGAGTGCGAAAGTTGGGTTGAAACTTAACATTAAGAAAACCAAGATCATGGCATCTGGCCCTCTCAATTCCTTGCAAATAGATGGAGAAGAAATGGAGGTAGTGACAGATTTTATTTTCCTGGGCTCCAAGATCACTGCAGATGGGGACTGTAGCCAAGAAATTAAAAGATGCTTGCTACTGGGGAGGAAAGCCATGGCAAATCTAGACAGCACACTAAAAAGCAGAGACATCACCCTGTCAACAAAAGTCCGTATAGTTAAGGCTATGGTCTTTCCAGTTGCAATGTATGGCTGCGAAATTTGGACCATAAGAAAGGCTGAGCGCCAAAGAATTGAGGCCTTTGAACTATGGTGCTGGAGAAGACTCCTGCGAGTCCCTTGGACTGCAAGGCAATCAAACCGGTCAGTCCTAGAGGAGATGAACCCTGATTGCTCCTTAGAAGGCCAGATCCTGAAGTTGAAACTCTAATACTTTGGCCATCTAATGAGAAGGAAGGACTCACTGGAGAAGAGCCTAATGCTGGGAAAGATTGAGGGCAATACAGGTGAAACTCGAAAAATTAGAATATCGTGCAAAAGTTCATTTATGTCAGTAATGCAACTTAAAAGGGGAAACTAATATATGAGATAGACTCATTACATGCAAAGCAAGATAGTTCAAGCCGTGATTTGTCATAATTGTGATGATTATGGCTTACAGCTCATGAAAACCCCAAATCCACAATCTCAGAAAATTAGAATATTGTGAAAAGGTGCAATATTCTAGGCTCAAAGTGTCCCACTCTAATCAGCTAATTAAGCCATAACACCTGCAAAGGGTTCCTGAGCCTTTAAATGGTCTCTCAGTCTGGTTCAGTAGGAATAACAATCATGGGGAAGACTGCTGACCTGACAGTTGTGCAGAAAACCATCATTGACACCCTCCATAAGGAGAGAAAGCCTCAAAAGGTAATTGCAAAAGAAGTTGGATGTTCCCAAAGTGCTGTATCAAAGCACATTAATAGAAAGTTATGTGGAAGGGGAAAGTGTGGAAGAAAAAGGTGCACAAGTAGCAGGGATGACCGCAGCCTGGAGAGTATTGTCAGGAAAAGGCCATTCAAAAGTGTTGGGGACTTTCACAAGGAGTGGACTGAGGCTGGAGTCAGTGCATCAAGAGCCACCACACACAGATGGATCCTGGACATGGGCTTCAAATGTCGTATTCCTCTTGTCAAGCCGCTCCTGAACAACAAACAACGTCAGAAGCATCTTACCTAGGCTAAAGAAAAACAGACCTGGTCTGTTGATCAGTGGTCCAAAGTCCTCTTTTCTGATGAGAGCAACTTTTGTATCTCATTTGGAAACCAAGGACCCAGAGTCTGGAGGAAGAAAGGAGAGGCACACACTGCAAGATGCTTGAAGTCCAGTGTGAAGTTTCCACAGTCTGTGTTGATTTGGGGAGCCATGTCATCTGCTGGTGTTGGTCCACTGTGCTTCATTAAGTCCAGGGTCAATGCAGCCGTCTACCAGGAGATTTTGGAGCACTTCATGCTTCCTTCCACAGATGAGCTTTATGGGGATGCTGACTTCATTTTCCAGCAGGACCTGGCACCTGCCCACACTGCCAAAAGCACCAAAACCTGGTTCAATGACCATGGGATTACTGTGCTTGATTGGCCAGCAAACTCACCTGAACTGAACCCCATAGAGAATCTATGGGGCATTGCCAAGAGAAAGATGAGAGACATGAGACCGAACAATGCAGAAGAGCTGAAGGCCGCTATTGAAGCATCCTGGTCTTCCATAACACCTCAGCAGTGCCACAGGCTGATAGCTTCCATGCCACACCACATTGAGGCAGTAATTGCTGGAAAAGGGGCCCAAACCAAGTACTGAGTATATATGCATGCTAATACTTTTCAGAAGACTGCTATTGTTCTATGTACACTCCTTGTTTTATTGATTGCATGTAATATTCTAATTTTCTGAGATTGTGGATTTGGGGTTTTCATGAGCTGTAAACCATAATCATCACAATTATGACAAATCACGGCTTGAACTATCTTGCTTTGCATGTAATGAGTCTATCTCATATATTAGTTTCCCCTTTTAAGTTGCATTACTGAAATAAATGAACTTTTGCATGATATTCTAATTTTTTGAGTTTCACCTGTAGAAGAAGGGGACGACAGAGAATGAGGTGGCTGAAGCAGTAGGCATGAGATTAAATGGACTCCAGAAGATGGTAGAGGACAGGAAGGGCTGGAGAAACGTTGTCCATGGGGTCATGATGGGTTAGACACAACTTCGCAGCTAACAACAACAACATCATTATAGAAGAAATTGTTACAATTCTATTAGTCATGCAATGTATTATTATTCAAGTAGGTATATATTTCTAATATAACTATCATGTTTTCTTTCTCTTTTCTTAACCTGCTGTATTTTGTATAAATATTTCCCATTTTTCATTTTATTTCCCTATACAAGATAAGATAAGACAATCTTTATTGTTATTTTTTTACTGTGGGCACAACGGCCCACAACAAAAATGAAATTTAGTTGCCCGCTCTCAAAGTGAAACACATACATGACACACATCTAAAACATATTATATGCAACATATGTGTAGACCCACACCCCTACATATACATAACAATAAAATATTAAATACTGTCCATCTTGAATATATAACGGAAGGAGGAAGCCTGAGAGTTCACATGGTTAATGCTGTATGGAATGAAACTATGGCTGAAACAAAGTCTACTTCTATAGGCGATCCGTTCATAGTTAGTAAGTGTAATCAGGTCCTCAGTTCATTTAGTGAAACAGGCCAAATATTAACTTTTGTCATATAATCATATCTATATAATCCACTTGTCAAGGTTCCGAATAATGAGACCAAATAAATCAGAACTCCGAGGCGGGAAAATTCCTCAAAGAACATGTTTATTGGATAGATAGTATCAGCCCGATCAAGAGTGAAACCAAATCTAAACTTTCCCTCAGAGAATCAAAGTAATACAATGTAATAATTTCCACTCCTCTACTAATGCTATCCAATAGAACAGCTTGGTGGGCTTCCTGACTAAATGATCCTCTTTCTCCACCATGGTATGGTAAAGACCTTGGTGCCCACAAAACTTGCTCATGTTTAGATTACTAGAAATACGTCTTCCCCCTTTTCTCGTTTTGTTGTAAAGTTGACAGTGCCCCCCCCAAGAAGAAAGGAATTCCTGTGAAAGAAGCAGAAGCACAGATTAAGAACGCTCCTTAGACTTGTGGGGATGTTTATCATAAAATTTATGTATATATATTATGAAGTAAAACACATTGGTATATGTGTGTGTCTGTGTGTCACAAATACAAATCTATATATTGTTATGTAATGTATTATTATTCAAGTAGGTATATATTTCTAATATTATTATTATGTTATCATGTTTTCTTTCCTTTTTCTTAACCTGTATTTTGTATAATATATTTTTCAATATATTTGTCCATATAAGTCTACTTCTTTTTTATATAATATTTTATTAATTTTCTCATTTTACAATTAAGTATTTAAAAAGCAATGTGATGACTGGGTTAATCAATATTTCAATAGCATACATAGGTCTTTAATATAAATCTCAAGTTACAACATCAGGTATTTCCTCTCTTTTCCTCTTATCTATTATCTCATATTAGGCTGATACAGTTCCTATTATTATGAACTAAATAATTAATATTATTTTGTGACCATTCCCCATTTTCTTTATAAGTTTTAAGAAATTTTGCTAAAATTGCCTGGAACTATTTAAATGAGACCGATAAAGCAAAACTGATCTTATATGTTGGACTTTACCAATAAATGATACAAACATTCTACCAGTTCCATTCACTTCAATGCCAATAAATTATAAGGAATTCTAAATATGAATTATATTAATATGCAGATTCCCTCTAAACTTTGTTTTTTGATCAAATGGTTGACTTTGACACATTTTTCTGCATATCAATGTTTTTGTTTATAATATACATAAAAAGCAATTATACCTCTTTTAGATCAATTTTAAAATGAATTGTCTTTTTATTTTTATCTTTATTTATATTTACATGTAATTTCAGCTCTTTTCTTACCTGCTTAAAATATTATTAAGCATTCGATGGTATTTTTCCTCAGAGAAATACTGATTTGCAGTGCTTTTTTTTAAAAAGAAAAAGGTGCTGGAACTCACACATGTCATACAACCTGCCTTGCCTAACCTTCAAGGTTCCATCCAAAAAAGGTGCCGGAACTCCGTTCTGAGCGTTCTATGAGAAAAAAAGCCCTGCTGATTTGCTTCTTTAACGTAAAGGAAGTTAAATTTTTACTATTTTTACTTCAGGAAAATTAACTTGTCTAGCATTCTGCTAATTGCATCCTTCACTTCCTTGTTCCTCAAACTATAAATGAATGGATTAAGAGAGGAGATGACAAGAGTATAAAAGACAGATATTATTTTGTCTTTATCCAATGAGAAACTGGAGCCAGGTCCTATGTACATGAAAATGGCAGCTCCAAAGAAAATGGTCACAGTGATTAGATGGGAGGTACAGGTGGAAAAGGCTTTGTATCTTCCTTGGGCAGAGCTGATCTTCAGGATGGCAATAACAATGGCAATGTAGGAGATCAAAACAGTCAGAAAAGTTGTCAGTCCAACTGCACTGGATGCATTGAAAATCACAAAGCGAGCAAAGTGGGTATCTGAACAGGACAATTGAAGCATTGGAGGAGCATCACAGAAAAAATGGTTAATTATGTTTGAGTTGCAGAAATTTAAGCTAAAAATAACTAGGGTGTGCACTGTTGAATTTACAAAGCCACAAGCATAGGCAGCTATGACCAAGAGGGTGCAAAGCTTTTTTGACATGACAACAAAATACCGCAGTGGGTAGCAGATTGCTATGAAGCGATCATATGCCATCACAGCCAGAAGACACGCTTCAGTGGTCACAAAAATGAAAAAAAAGAAGAATTGTGTGGTGCATCCTTTCAAGGAAATGGTTGAATGTTCAATAACCAAGATTGTCAACAATTTAGGGGCAATTGCTGTAGAATAACCAATATCTACGATGGAGAGATTTCTAAGAAAAAAATACATAGGGGTGTGAAGCCTAGCATCAATTTTTGTTAAAATGATTATCCCAATGTTTCCCACCAGTGTGACAAGATAGATGAGCAGAAAGATGATGAAGAGGGGGATCTGAAGCTCTGGGTGGTCCATGAATCCAACAAGAATGAACTCAGTCACAGTGGTATGATTTTTCTTCATTCTTTTATTTCCCACTGATTGAATAAAAAAGAAAGGAAAAACCTTATAGCAATATGACTTTCACTGGATTGTCTGAAAATGTCCAAGCGAGACTATGAAATCCCCCTAAAAATTAAACTAAAATGAGAGAGATTGCTTGGGAAACATGAGTATTTATTCATGTGTTATGGGTTTTTGATAAATATTCTCTTTTCAAAATACAATGTTGTACTAGAAAGAATGTACCCTATGATGTAGGGTTGCAGTGTCAATGAACAAATAAAGGATTCATACCATGAATATCTTCTTGCATATTCCAGGAAACATTTCTCTGTGTGAAAGAATGTAGATTTCTTTCTAAAATATATTTTCTGTTAAATTCTAGTACTCTCCAAAGAAGTCAGAGTGATCAATTACTCTATATGAGTTTATAATTCCATCCTACAGACTTCAGCCAGAAAAGTATTCCACTTCTGCAGGAAGTGTTCAGTGGAACAATCATTGCCATCAATTGGCTACAATACCTCAAAATTCATCACACTTGCATCTGAAATTACGGTAATTCCAATTTGTGAACTATAATGTTAATTTTATTTTATTTTTAATTTTTTTTATTTTTATTACATTTATATCCCGCCCTTCTCCGAAGACTCAGGGCGGCTTACAAGCTTAGCAGTAGCCTTCATTCTATGTATATGTCTGCTTGTTAGGGCTTTCGCCCCCCCCAAGCGGCATTATTACAAAGTCAGCTTATTGCCCCCAACAATCTGGGTCCTCATTTTACCTACCTCTGAAGGATGGAAGGCTGAGTCAACCTTGAGCCTGGTGGGATGCGAACCTGCACTAATTGCAGGCAGCTGGTGTTACTTAAGGAGGCATTAGCCCACTGCTCCACCAAGGCTCTTTTAATGTTTACAATTAATTTTTAGAATATTTCAAAGTGTCTGATCAGTGTACAGTACGGTCCCGTTCTGCAGCACAACTAGTATTTCTTGTCCATGCTTTTTAGAAGAATGCCAAACTAATATTTAAATCTGCTTTTAGATGAATTGGATTTCAAAACTTGCAACATTAGGTTTGTTTCCTAGAATATATTATTCCATTGCCAACAAGATACCTTCACATACATACAGTATGTGAAGTTGTGGTCACCACAGTTGAGCTGGGGTTTTGTATTTGTTGTACATTTGAACATACTGTAAATATGTTTACTATATCATAAGTAGCATTCATTGATTAAGGTGATCCTGTAAGCAACACTTTGCTTCAGTGCACAACTAACAGGATGAACCACTAAAGCCTCCACTAATAAGCTAGAAGAAAGAACAAAACAACTATTGATTCATGAATTTCATTCACAAAGCATCACAAAGAAGCTTTCTGAGCTTGGGTAATGTGAAAATTCTAAATAAAACACAGAACAATATTTTTACATCAGAACAGTTGAGTATTCCTGTGTCTGCAAATATATAATATGAGGATGAGGAGGATGAAGATACAAGTATTTAAAAGTATATTAGTTTAAGCAGAAAATCTAAGTATAAAGTATTTTTATATGAGACCACTTGAGTATTCCTACATCTGTCTGAAAACATATGATGAAGAGGAGGAGGAGGAGAAGGAGAAAAAGATAAGCATGTAACTGTTTATTTGGCTAACTCAAAGTGCTTAATTAAAGAACTTACCAGATTAGAAATAAAGATTCCATTTCCAAAGATTAAAGATGGAATACTTGGATAGAATTGTTCATTTTATACTTTGTTTACCATTGGTTAAAAACCAAGCTGTTAAAATGCTCAATACAACCTCCTGCAAAAATGCACTCGAGGACCTACTGGGAATTCATATTTCCATCATACAGCATAATTAGCATAATTAGTTCAAAGTTCCATTGCAATTAGTAATTAGCTAGTAATTCATTGCAATTAGTTAGTAATTAGTTTCACTGCATAATTAGTTCAAACTTCTATTGTAATTCACTAAGAAACCTCATTATGTAGTTTGATCATCTTTTATCTGAAGCATTAATTTGCAGATCGAGGGATCTAAAAACTATAGGATCACAACCATACTCTGAAAGCACAAGCGGTGAAGCCAACCTATCAATGGCAAAGTAGTGAAGATATCTGTTTTAAATCATGCAAAACTGACAATCCAGTGTTGCATGTTAGACATAGTCTATGAAAACATGGACTAGCAACATGGGTGTGTGTGTTTTGTCTTTCTTCCAAATGTAGCTCTATCCCTGAAAGGGCCGCTAGAATCTGGATCCCTCTGTCCCTTTCTCCAGGCAATTAGCTTCTTCCCTGCCTGGCATGTCAATGTCCCTCATTCTGTTCCTCGCTCTGGCCATCAGCCTGCTCTGGTTGCTCCTATGTGCATCTCTGCTCACCTAGCTCTGATATGCAGGTTCTGAGGTTTTGCTGGTAAAAAATACAGGAAACCAGAAGTTGCCTTCAAGCTTTACGTTTTTTATTGAGCTGAACAAAAAGACGGGCTCCTCTAAATGAGAGCAGCCCTGAAAGACAAGAAATCCTTGTATTTATTCTTTCTGGTTACGTAAGCAGGCCATCCAGCAAAGCTGACACGCATATGATAAAGATTTTACCCAGTAAGTCTGGCATACTGTAGATAAGAGAGCAGAAGTAACAAACCTGTTCCCTTTTGGGTGTTTCCCTAAAGATATCGTATGTTCTTGGGTAGGTTAGGACATTGAGGATTTTCCTTGCTGGCCTTTCACGACCCTCCATCCAGGACTTTGCAAGAGCCCAAAGACAGTAAGGCCATCTGCACATTCACAATTGATATTTCCTATACTGTCCCCTAATTCCGGGTCAACATAATCCTCCCTTTTCATACTTCGAGCAGTGTCCTCTGGTGTATCTGGTCACTGGTTGGCTCACTTGCCTGGCTCACTCGCCTCTGCCTTACTCTGGTGCATCTGGTGCCCCCTCCAGTCACTGACTCACTTACTTGCCTAGATCAGCTCACCTCCACCATCCTCTGGTATGTCTGTCATCCCCTCATTCACCTGCCGAATTTGTGGTCTTTCTCTCTCTCTGATCACCTCTAGCCCCACCAAGCAGGGACTATGCAGTGGGATGGCAGCAGGATGGCCTTCTCCTCTATCTCTCTCCTCTCAAATTCTTCTCAACCCTGTGCTGTGTTCTCCCACCTCTCTCCCTCCTCACCTCTGCCTCCTTCTCTGCTTGTCCTCACTGTCTCCTTTTCCCTTCTGCTGTTTCTACACTTGCTTCTCTCTCTCTCTCTCTCTCTCTCTCTCTCTCTCTCTCTCTCTCTCTCTCTCTCTCTCTCTCTCTCTCCATCTCCCTTCCAGCTCCTCTCTGTACTCCTTTTGTTCTCTTCCTTTTGCACCACCACTTTTCCTTTTATCCTCTGTGGTCACTGTGCTACCCCTTCCCCTCTAATTTCTGGCAGGTCTCCTGCCTGGCACTGCCACCCCCCCACCCCCATTGTTCAGAATATCTGGCTGCCACCCAATTGACTAGTGCTGTGTGCCAATTATTTATTTATTTATTTATTTTTATTTTAATTCCATTTATATCCCGCCCTTCTCCGAAGACTCAGGGCGGCTTACAAGCTTAGCAGTAGCCTTCGTTCTATGTATATGCCTGCTTATTAGGGCATATACCACACAGCAATCAGGCCTGGGACACCAGCAGCCGGGTGGCTCAGCCTACCAATCAGCTGTGTGCTGTGCAGTTGGCCCTTCCCACAACACATTCCCCCCTCCCAAAATGTTTTGGTTCTCCAAAAGAGTGAAGGACATATGTATATTAAATGTCTTTTGCTGGGGAGGCGATGCTAGTACTATAGCACTTCCTACCAATGGGGCCTGCGAGTATGTTGGGGGTGGGTCAGGCATCTCTTTTCCCATTATCTCATTGAGCTATAGTTGGACTTCTGAGGTCCTTCTAGTGGTGAGTACTGCCTCCTCTGTGCTCTGGCTCAAAGTATTATATGTCAGTCTTTGTCATAGACCCATTGGATCCTGATTTGGAGGAGGAGGGAGGAATTGGAACAGGGACCATCTGACAGGGATGGCACAGGGATGGTAAGCGATGGTAAGAGCTTCTACCCTCTCTTTCTCTCTCCTCTCAAATCCTTCCTCACCCTGTACTGTATTCTCCCAACTCTCTTTCCCTCCTTGCCTCTTTGCCTGCTTACTTTGCCTCCTTTCCTGCTTGTCTCCACTGTCTCCTTTTCCTTTCTGCTGTTTCTCCACTTGTTTCACTCTCCATCTCCTTTCTTCCTCCCCCTCTATCCTCCTTTTGTTCTCCTCCATTCACACCATGTGTTTTCCCTTTTATCATCTCTGGTCACTGTACTACCCATCTGCTGCCCAGTGGTCATCCACCAGCCAAGCCCCGCCCACCAACCATCCCAAGCAGATATATGAGATCTTTTTATGTTTAGGCTTCTGATCCTTCAACTGCTTATGACAAGTGGCTCCCTACTCTTGGGAAGTCTTAAAATTACTCTGACATCCACAGTCTCTGCATGCTTTCTCTTAGACTTTCTACTATGATCAGACCCTGGGATGTCCACAGCCCAGCTGCTCAGGAAACCAATTGGCCGAGCACTGTGCTGCCAACCATCCCTGTTACACAAATGTTCCTTGTACCTATTTTTCTATCTGGGGATTTGTCCTTTGGCTACCAACTTTATTTTCCTGGTCCTACTAGCAAAAACTATGAATTCATCATTGTGAATGAACCCTATTCATTCAGGTTGTGCAGAAGGATCAATGCTGGGGTATTTGGAGTCCATGTCCTTCCCCCTTTTTTTGTTGGATTAATGTTCCTTTACAGACTATAAGCATTGGAGCAATTAGCAGGACAACTTGTCAATGTTAAAAAGGTGCACTCAACATTTTGACATGCACCAGTCAATAAGATACTGGATTGCAGTGAAATCCGGTAGCCTAGGTATCTTCTATCTGTATTTGCCTTTTCCAGTTCTAGATCTGATTTGCATTTTTTATTAGAGAATAAAAATATATGAGATGTCCTTGTGTGTAGTCTTCTGGTCATTCATCTGCTTACGGTGAGTGGCTCCTCACTCTTGGAAGGTTGTGAAATGAAGCCTTAAAATTACCCTGACATCCACAGTCTCTGCATGCTTTCCCATGGACTTTCTACTGTTAAAGTAATTCTTTCAATGTAGTCACTTAATCATAGTGGTACTGGATAAATGAGAACTTACAGCCCCCTCTGTGAGGCATGTGGGTCCTTGGTTTGCGATGGCCCATCAGCTTGAAGACAAGGAGAGGAAGAATTGGATAAATTTCAATTGTTTTGATGATGATTTACTCAATCAAATAAATATTTGAATTAAATCAGTCCAGTAGAGTTTTGCACAACCCCTTAATTTTCCAATATTGCTCTGACTATGTGCAGTGTTTATTGCAGATTACAAAAAACTAAACTGTGTTTTAGTAAGAGCCACGGTGGTGTAGGGGTTAGAATGTAATATTGTAAGCTAATTATGCCCACTGCCAGCAGTTTGATTGTGACTGGCTCAAGGTTGACTCCGCCTTCCATTCTTCTGAGGTTAGTAAAATGAGGACCCAGATTGTTGGGGGCAAGAGGCTGATGTTGTAAACTGCTTAGAGAGGTATAAAGCACTATGAAGTGGTATATAAGTGCTATTGCTATTTCAGCTCACAGAAGATTCTCTTTTTTATTTATCCTTTTATTGTTTTTAAAGTAATGACAGAAAAGAGATTACCCCGCCTCAAACATAGGAAAAAAATAT
Organism: Vipera ursinii; assembly: GCF_947247035.1. Lineage (NCBI taxonomy): Eukaryota > Metazoa > Chordata > Lepidosauria > Squamata > Viperidae > Vipera > Vipera ursinii. Next base: position 117,122,479 of record NC_139512.1, on the reverse strand, counting down.
TAAAAATTCAAAAGGAAAGTAGAAAAAATACAGCAAAGGAAAAAGCAAAAGGTATATCATTTTAGCAGTAAATAGTTACAATTCTATATGTAGTTATACAATGCAATTATTCAATACATATATTTTTCTAATACATTTATATAACTAACATGTTTTCTTTGCTTTTTTTGAACCTGCTGTATTTTGTATAAATGGATCCAATATTGCATTAACTTTATCCATACAAAGTCTACATCTATAGGCAATTTGCTCATAATTGGCAAGTGAATCAGGTCCTCACTCCATTGAGTGATGTGTTTATCTTCCCAATTCAGCAACATCGTTCTTTTTGCCATAGTAAGGGCACAGAGAATTCAAATATATTGTATGGTTGCCAAATTCCATGTACTAGGTATATAGTTCAAAAGAATATTATCCTCTGAAAATGTTAACTTTTGTCATAGAATCACATTTATATAATCCACTATTTACTTCCAAAACTTTGTAAGTTATATCTGATCAATGATATTTATCTTTTAAGACAAAATATGTTAAAATTTCAACTTCAACCTCTATCAGTTGGTCCAAAGTCAATATCCCTGCTTCCATCCAATTTTTCCATATCACCACATTTCTCCGAAAATTTAAAGTTGGGTTTCCCTATAAAATCAATTTGGCATGGGAAAACTTTTTAATTTTTTTTGTTAGACATTCCATTCTATATCTTTCTAATTGATGTAATTGTTTCCAGAAATATCAGAGATTTAGTATATTTAATTTCTAATGTTGCTAATGTTGTCCATCCAACAAAGATGACTATCTATCTATCTATCTATCTATCTATCTATCTATCTATCTATCTATCTATCTATCTATCTATCTATCTATCTGGAGAAGACTCCTGCGAGTCCCTTGGACTGCAAGGCGATCAAACCGGTCAGTCCTAGAGGAGATCAACCCTGACTGCTCTTTAGAAGGCCAGATCCTGAAGCTAAAACTCAAATACTTTGGCCATCTAATGAGAAGGAAGGACTCAATGGAGAAGAGCCTAATGCTGGGAAAGATTGAGGGCAATAGAAGAAGGGGACGACAGAGAATGAGGTGGCTGGATGGAGTCACTGAAGCAGTAGGCGTGAGCTTGAATGGACTCCGGAGGATGGTGGAGGACAGGAAGGCCTGGAGGAACGTTGTCCATAGGGTCGCGATGGGTCGGACACGACTTCGCAACTAACAACAACATCTATCTATCTATCTATCTATCTATCTATCTATCTATCTATCTATCTATCTATCTATCTATCTATCTATCTATCTCTATATCTATATCTATATCTATATCTATCTATCTATCTATCTATCTATCTATCTATCTATCTATATCTATATATCTATCTATCTATCTATCTATATCTATCTATCTATCTATATCTATCTATCTATCTATCTATCTATCTATCTATCTATCTATCTATCTATCTATATCAGAAAGTCAGTGGGGAAGCTGGCAGTGAATATTGCAAGGAGGGGGGACATGGATTTGAGGTCCATTCCCCCAGTGCACTGGGGGATTTGCTGACCCCTCCATCTCGGCAAGGGACATACTACTGTATGCTGAAGGAATGGATCTTAAATCTGGTAAAAATGCAAGCAAATGCCAACACAAAATGTTATCAAGCATTCAATAGTACTTTTCTTAGAGAAAATGCAATTATGCCTTCCTTCTTTAATATAAAGGAAGTCATAGCTATGCTATATTTACTTCAGGAATGTTATCTTGTCAAGCATTCTGCTAACTGCAACCTTCACTTCCTTGTTCCGTAGACTGTAGATGAGTGGATTAAGTGAAGAGATCACAACAGTATAAAAGACGGATATGATTTTGTCTTTATCCAATGAGAAATTGGAGCCAGGTCGTATGTACATGAAGATGATGGTTCCATAGAAAATGGTCACAGTGATTAGATGGGAGGCACAAGTGGAGAAGGCTTTGTATCTTCCCTGGGCAGAGCTGATCTTCAGGATGGCAATAACAATGGCAATGTAGGAGATCAAAACAGCCAGAAAAGTTATCATTGTAATTGCAGTGGATAAAATAAAATGCACAAAGTGAGCAATGTAATTATCTGAACAGGACAATTGGAGCATTGGAGGAGCATCACAAAAAAAATGATTAATTGTGTTTGAGCTGCAATAATTCAAATTAAAAATAAGTATGGTTTGCACTGTTGAACTTATAAAGCCACAGGTATATGAAGCTATGACTAAGAGGATGCAACACTTCTTTGACATAATAACAAAATATTGCAATGGGTTGCATATTGCTATGAAGCGATCAAATGCCATCACAGCCAGAAGGCAGCCTTCAGTGGTTACAAAGATGGCAACAAAGAAGAATTGTGTCATGCATCCTGTGAAGGAAATCATTGAATATTCTATCACAAATGTTGTCAACAATTTGGGGGCAATGGCAGTGGAATAACCAATATCTACAATGGAGAGATTTCTAAGAAAAAAGTACATGGGGGTGTGAAGCCTAGCATCAATTTTTGTTAGAATGATTATCCCAGTGTTTCCCACCAATGTGATGAGATAGATAAGCAGAAAGAAGATGAAGAGGGGGATCTGAAGCTCTGGGTAGTCCATGAAGCCTACAAGGATGAACTCAGTCACAGTGGTTTGATTTGTCTGCATTGTTTATTTCTCTCTAATATAATAAAAAGACAGGGAAAACCTTATAGCAAAATACTTGTTGCATTGTTTTAGAATGCCCAAGATTATGTAAAATCAGTCAATCAGAATAGAGCTGGGCTTGCACCCAAACTCCAAAAGCTTCTTTGTAATGATTTATGAGAATTAAATCTCTTGTAGTACATAAGATGCAAAAATGCAGAATAAGAAGATAACAGAGTTGGAAGGGACCTTGGAGGTCTTCTAGTCTAACCCCCTGCTCAAGCAGGAGATCCTATACCATTTCAGACAAGTGGCTGTCCAGCCTTGTCTAAAACCACCTCCAGTGATGAAGCATCCACAACGTCTGAAGGCAAGCTGTTCCACTGGTTAATTGTTCTTGGTATTGGGAAATTTCTCCTTAATTTCAGGTTGCTTCTCTCCTTGATTAGTTCCCACCCATTGTTTCATGTATTGCCTTCCGGTGCTTTGGAAAATAAGTTGACCCCCTTCATTATATTTTTCCAGGAAGCATGCTCCAAGAAGCTAGAAGTCATTACATTCTAGTACTCTCCAAAGAAGCTCAAATTGGTCAATTATTTGAACTGTGTGGAATGAAATGTAATTTACTTTGGCAGGGAATACTCTGTGAAACAATCATTAGTGGCTATTGGCTACTATACATTAACATTTATCTAAATAACATCAGAAATTAGTTCCAATTTGTGATTCATAATTTTAACTTTTACAACTAGTTTAAGAGTATTTCAGATTGACTGATTAGCATACACTATGGCTCTGTCCTGCAGCAGAGTTCTGTTTAGTATTTTTTCTTCCAGGTAGAAACACTCTTAAGTGCAATGCCAAACTTATATCTAACTCTGCAGTTTAGATTAGCTGGATTTTAAAACTGGCAGGACACCGGCTATGTTTTGCAATAGATTATTCCAGTGGCAACATGATATCTTCATAGCCGCATTGTAATGATTGTAAGTATATGTATATATATATATATGTTGTCCATTTGAACATTAATATGTTTACTACATTATAAGTAATAGTAATTGTTTGAGGAGATGCTGTAGGTAACACTTTCCTTCAATCTACAAATAATAGGATTAACCACTGCAGCCTGTACTAGTAAGCTAGAAGAAAGAACCATCCGTTCACTCATGAATTTCATATGTTGCCACCCAGGAGCAAAAATCAAAGATGTGATTGAGACTCTTAGCAAAATAATCAAGTCCACAGATTACTATCTCTTTCTTCTTTTTCATATGGGGATGAGTGATATGACAATGAACCTGAAAACAATATCAAGAGATTATAAGCAACTTAGCAAGGTAATCAAAGAGTTAGGAGCACAGGTAGTGTTTTCAACTTTACTTTTAGCAAAAGGTCAACATTCAACGAGAGAACAAAAGATTTTATAATTAAACTATTGGCTTAAGGTACAGGTCTGCAACCCGCGGCTCCGGAGCCGCATGCAGCTCTTTCAGCCGTCTCCTGCGGCTCCCAGTCCTCTGCCATGTGCAGTCCAAAAAAAAAAATGGGACTAAAAAGTTCAACCAATCAATTCAAATATGCAGGGTAGGTGCATATCTCGCTTTGGCTCCACTCTTCAGTCAAACCCTGTTCTGCGCATGCACGCATGTATGCGCATGTGTACACATTTTTTACGGCTCCCAGTTTTTCCTTTTGTGAGGGAACCAGTTCTGAGTGGCTCTTTCACTGTTTCAGGTTGCTGACCCCTGGCTTAAGGGATGGTGCAGTCAAGAGAACTTCAGATTCTTAGATGATAGTCTATGTTACCTACCTGAAGGGCTTCTGACATGGGATAGACTGCAACTGAAAAGAATTAGAATGTATTTGGAAAATGACTGGCTTAGTTTATCTGAAGGGCTTTAAACTAAAACTGAGGGAGAAGGGTGACCAATCTTTAGGATATTTAGGACTTAATCCCAAGCATAAACATCAAGACAACCAATCAGACAAGGAAATAGGGAGTGGTGGAAAAGAAGGAAAACTCAGATATAGAAAGGGAGATATAGGAAGCAAACCTGGGGTCACCCATAAAGGACTCAGATGGCTATACACTAATGCTCAAAGTCTGAGGAAGAAACAGGGTGAACTTGAAGTAATAGTATACAAGGGCAGGCATTATATTGTTGCCATTACTGAAACTTGGTGGGATGGAACTCATGACTGGAATGTCATAATGGGATACTTTAATTACCCTTACATCAATTGGGAGACAAACTCAGCATGAAGTGAGAGATCAAACAAGCTCCTGATGAACCTGGATGACAACTTTGTCATCCTAAAGGTAGAGGAGGGAAACAGAGGGTCAGCTAACCTGGACTTAATTCTTACTAACAGAGATGAAGTGATAGAGGGGGTTGAAGTAGCAGGAACTGTGGGTGACTGCAACCACGTCGTATTGGGATTCAAGGTTGACTCAGCCTTCCATCCTTCCGAGGTAGGTAAAATGAGGACCCAGATTGTTGGGGGCAATAAGCTGACTTTGTAATAATGCCGCTTGGGGGTGTGTGAAAGCCCTAATAAGCAGGCATATACATAGAATGAAGGCTACTGCTAAGCTTGTAAGCCGCCCTGAGTCTTCGGAGAAGGGCGGGATATAAATGGAATTAAAATAAAAATAAAATAAAAAATATAATGCAGACAGAAGCAATAGAAGAAAATCAAACTAGTGTTTCAGAATTTAAAAGAACTGACTTCAACAAACTTAAAGAGAGCTTGGGAAGGGTTCCATGAATGAAAATCTTAAAGGAGAAAATAATTAAAGAAGCTTGGGAAACTCTAAAAAATGTAATTATAAAAGTCCAGCAATGAAAAGAAAAATAAGAGATCCAAGAAGAAACCAGCATGCTTGTAAAAAGAACTATCTAATAAACTGAAAGACAAAAAGGAGAAGTATAAAAAAGTGGAAAGACGGACACAAAACTAATACCAGCATATATACACGCCAATTGTGCAAAGATGAAGTCAGGAAAAGTAAGGGTCAGAATGAATTATTATTAAATTAAATTAAATTAAAATAGGCAAGAAAATAGTAAGAGAATAGCTGCCATCCTAGATGAGTTCTAATCACCAGGACCATGGAATATATCCCAAAGCTTTGAAGGAGCTGGCAGACATGATCTCAGAATCACTGAGACATACCTTTCAAAGATCCTGGAGCACCATGGATTTACCAAAGGACTGGAAAAGAGCTGGCATGGTTCTCATCTTCAAAAAAGGGGAAAAAATGGATCCAGGAAACTATAGACCAATCAGGCTGACATTAATACCTCAGAAGAATCTACAAAAGATAATCAAGTAACAGATTTGTGAACACCTAGAAGAAAGCAAAATTGTAACCAAAAACCAACAAAGGTTTGTCAAAGACAGATCATGCCAAACAAATCTTATTGCATTCTTTGACAAAATGATTAAATTAGTGGAGCGAAATACTGTGGATATAGTACACTTGGCATTTGACAAAGTGGATCACCTACTTCTTGCTAAAATAGAAAATAGGATTTGTAACTGGCTGACAAACCACACTCAATGTGTAGTCCTCAATGGAACTACATCTACATGGAAGGAAGGAAGCAGCGGGATATACCAAGGCTCTGTCTTAGGCCCAGTACTCTTCAACATTTTCATAAATAATTTAGATGAGGGGATAAAAGGGGAACTCGTTAAATTTGCAGATGATACTAAGCTGGCACGAATAGCCAACACTTCAGATGGTAGGCTCAAGATCCAGAAGGATCTTACACTATAACACTGGGCCCTATCTAACAAAATGAAATTCAATGGTGAGAAAAGTAAAATTGTACATTTGTGCAATTGTATATTTAGGCAAGAAAATCAAATGTACAGGTGCATAATAGGTGATGCCTGGTTCAATACCAGTAACTGTGAGAGGGTTCTAGGATTCCTAATGAACAACCACTTAAATATGAGCCAACAATATGCTGCAGCTGCCTAAAAAACTCAGTGCAGTACGAGGCTGCATTAACAAAGGGATGTGAAGTGTTAGTATCACTTTATAATGCCTTAGTAAAACCACACCTGGAATATTGCACCCAGTTTTGCTCACCATGATATAAAAAAGATGTTTAGACTCTAGAAAGGTTGCAGAGAAGAGCAACAAAGATGATTAGGGGGCTGAAACATACGAAGAATGGTTGCAGGAATTGGGTATGTATAGTCTAGTAAAAACAAGAGCTAGAGATGACATGGCAGTACTGTTCCAATATTTGAGGAGATGCCACAAGGAAGAGGGGATCAGTCTATTCTCCAAAGCACCTGAAGGCAGGACAAGAAGCAATGGATGGAAACTAATCAAGGAGGGAACCAATCAAGAACTAAGGAGAAATTTCCTGACAGTTGATGACTTGCCTCCAAAAATTGTGGGTGCTCTATCACTGGAAAGTTTTAAGAAGAGATTGGACACCCATTTGTGTGAAATGGCATAGGGTTAGGGTTGAGCAGGAGGTTGGACTAGAAGACCTCCAGGGTCTCTTCCAACTCTGTTATCTTACTATTCTGCATTTTTGTATTTCATTTACTACAGTACTACAATACAGGCTGCAATGGTTAATCCTATTATTTGTAGATTGAGGGAAAGTGTTACCTACAGCATCTCCTCAATCAATTACTATTACTTATAAATAATGTAGTAAACATATTAATGTTCAAATGGACAACAATTACATATACCTGTTCAACTGTAATAACCATAATCATTACAATGTAGCTATGAAGATATCATGCTGCCAGTGGAATAATCTATTGCAGGACATAGTTGGTCCCTGCCAGTTAAAATCCAGCTAATCTAAACTGCAGAGTTAGATATGTTTGCAATTGCACTTAAGAGTGTTTCTACTTGGAAGAAAAAATACTAAACAGAACTCGACTGTAGGACAGAGCCATAGTGTATGCTAATCAGTCAATTTGAAATGCTCTTAAACTAGTTGTAAAAGTTAAAATTATGAATCACAAACTTGAACTAATTTCTGATGATATTTGTTAATGAATAGTAAATACATTATGATGCATAAATGTTAATGCATAGTAGCCAATAGACTAGATATATGTTAATGCATAGTATAAATGTTAATGCATAGATAAATGTTAATGCATAGTAGCCAATAGACACCAATGACTATTTCACAGAAAACTCCCTGCCAAAGTAAATTACATTTCATTCCACACAATTCAAATAATTGACCAAATTGAGCTTCTTTGGAGAGTACTAGAATGTAATGACTTCTAGCTTCTTGGAGCAAGAAGTCTACGTTCTTTCACACAGAAAAATGCTTCCTGGAAAATACAATGAAGAGGTCAACTTATTTTCCAAACCATCGGAAGGCTTTGGAAACAAGAACATGACAAGAAACAATGGGTGGGAACTAATCAAGGAGAGAAGCAACCTGGAATTGAGGAGAAATTTCCTCTTGAGGTTGGACTAAAAGACCTCCAATGTCCCTTCCAACTCTGTTATCTTGTAATTCTGCATTTTTACATCTCATGTAGTACAAGAGAAATAATTCACACAAAGCATCATGAAGAATCTTTTGTCATTTTGGTGACAAGGGAATACTAATCAAGGAGAGAAGCAACCTGGAATTGAGGAGAAATTTCCTCTTGAGGTTGGACTAAAAGACCTCCAATGTCCCTTCCAACTCTGTTATCTTGTAATTCTGCATTTTTACATCTCATGTAGTACAAGAGAAATAATTCACACAAAGCATCATGAAGAATCTTTTGTCATTTTGGTGACAAGGGAATACTAAGTAAAATACAGATCAATATTTTGACATCTGAACAGTTGAGTATTCCTGTTTCTGCAAAAGGATGATGATGAAGAAGATAGGCATTTACTGAAGATATAAGCATTTAAAAGTATATTAGTCTAAGTAGAAAAGTTTAATTAAACTTACCAGATTAGAAATCAAGATTCCATTTTCAAAGATGAAAAATGAAATATTTGGATAGAATTGTTCATTTTATATTTTGTTTACCATTAATTAAAAACCAATCCATTAAACTCTCAGCTGAAGTATCAACACATCATTAACATATACAATATGACCTCCAGTCCCCCCCCCCCCCACACACACAACCCTGAGGATGTACTGGGAATTCATATTTCACATTCACAATTAGTTCATTAGTCCTTTGCAGTTCACTAAGAAACTTTATTACATAACTTGATCTCTTTTATCTTGAAACATGAACTTGCAGATTGAAGCATTATAGATTAAAGGACCCCAATCAGACTATGTTTAGATTCCTTAATCTATAAATTCCTCAATCTGCAAATTTATGTTTCAAGATAAAATAGATTGAGGGATGAATAGTCTGAAGGCAGAAACAATGAAGCTAAAACAATAATGGCCAAGTAGTAAAAATACCTGTTTTTAAATCATGCAGAATTGACAATTTGCATGTAAGACATATAGTTAGTCCTTGTCTTATAACCATTTGTTTAATGATTGTTCAAAGTTACAATGGCACTGAAAAAAGTGACTTATGATTGTTTTTCACACTTACAACTGTTGCAGCATCCCCATGATCACATGATCAAAATTTGGATGCTTGGCAACTGACTCATATTTAATAATAATAATAATAAGTTGGAAGGGACCTTGGAGGTCATCTAGTCCAACCCCCTGCTAAGGCAGGAAACCCTATACCATTTCAGACAAATGGCTGTCCAGTCTCTTCTTAAAAACTTCCAGTGTTGGAGCATTCACCACTTCTGGAGGCAGGTTGTTCCACTGGTTAATTGTTCTAACTGTCAGGAAGTTTCTCCTTAGTTCTAGGTTGCTTCTCTCCTTGACTAGTTTCCATCCATTGCTTCTTGTCCTGCTTTCAGGTGCTTTGGAGAATAGCTTGGCTCCCTCTTCTTTGTGGTGGCCCCTGAGATATTGGAACACTGCTATCATGTCACCCCTCACCCTTCTCTTCATTAAACTACACATACCCAATTCCAGCAACCGTTCCCTGTATGTTTTAGCCTCCAGTCCCCCAATCATTTTTGTTGCTCTTCTCTGTACTCTTTCTGTACTCTATTTATGATGATCTCAGTGTCCCAGAGTCATATGATCACCTTTTGCAACCTTGTGACAAGCAAAACCAATGGGAGAAGCCAGATTCACTTTACAACCATGTTACTATCTTAACAATTGCAGTAACTCAACTGTCAATTGTGACAAAAAAGGGTTGTAAAATTGGGCAAAACTCACTTAACAACTGTCTCACTTAGCAATGGAAATTTTGGGCTCCATTGAGGTCATAAGTTGAGAACTACCTATAGTCTATCCAAACATGAAGTGGCAACATGGGAGTTTTCTCTTCTTTTAAATGTTTCTAGTAACTGTGAGAGAGATCTCGGAGTCCTAGTGGACAATCACTTAAATATGAGCCAGCAGTGTGCTGCAGCTGCCAAAAAAGCCAACACAGTGCTAGGCTGCATTAACAGAGGGATAGAATCAAGATCACGAGAAGTACTAATACCACTTTACAATGCCTTGGTAAGGCCACACCTGGAATACTGCATCCAGTTTTGGTCACCACGATGTAAAAAAGATGTTGAGACTCTAGAAAGAGTACAGAGAAAAGCAACAAAGATGATTGGGGGACTGGAGGCTAAAACATATAGGGAACGGTTGCTGGAATTGGGTATGTGTAGTTTAATGAAGAGAAGGGTGAGGGGTGACATGATAGCAGTGTTCCAATATCTCAGGGGCTGCCACAAAGAAGAGGGAGTCAAGCTATTCTCCAAAGCACCTGAAGGCAGGACAAGAAGCAACGGATGGAAACTAGTCAAGGAGAGAAGCAACCTAGAACTAAGGAGAAACTTTCTGACAGTTAGAACAACTAACCAGTGGAACAACTTGCCTCCAGAAGTGGTGAATGCTCCAACACTGGAAGTTTTTAAGAAGAGACTGGACAGCCATTTGTCTGAAATGGTATAGGGTTTCCTGCCTTAGCAGGGGGTTGGACTAGATGACCTCCAAGGTCCCTTCCAACTTCTTCTTCTTCTTCTTCTTCTTCTTCTTATTATTATTATTATTATTATTATTGTTGTTGTTGTTGTTGTTGTTGTTGTTGTTGTTGTTGTTATTATTATTATTATTATTATTATTATTATTATTATTATTATTATTCTATCTGGGCACATGTCCTTTGGCTTCCATTTTTATTTACTAGCAAAAACTATGGATTGATGGTTGTGAATGAACATTGTTGTACTACTGTAGTTGGGTAGAAGGGAGAGCTTTGGGGTCCATATCATTCCCTCTTTTAAAACATTTTCCTTGGATTAATTTTCATTTCCAGACTATAAGTATTAGAATAGTGATCAGGACAACTCATGAACATTAGAGATGTGTATACAAATTTTGACAGGTACGACTCAATAAAATACTGAATTGCTGTGAAATCCTGTAGCTTAGTTGTTCCCTCACAGTATTTGCCTTTTCCAATTCTTCATCTGATTTGCATTTTTATTAGAGAATCTGAACAAAAATGTGATCTCTTCATGTGCAGGCTTCTGATCCTTCATCTGCTTATGATGAGTGGATCCTCACTCTTTTCAGAAATTCTAAAATTAATCTTGGAATATCTCCAGCATCCATAGTCTGCATATTTTCTGAAAAGCTTTCTACTTTTAAAATAATGTCATTCATTATATTCACTGAATCACAGTGGTGATGGATAAATGAGAACATACAGCCCTCTCTGTTGAGCCAGGTGGCCATCCCTTTGCCCAAGGGGGCAGTTTGCAGTAGCCCACCAGCATGAAGGAACCTGACAAATATCTTATACATAGAATGAAGGCTATTGCTAAGCACATTGATTTGTGCTTCTTAGATTGTAAGCCACCCTGAGTCTTCAGAGAAGGGCAGGATATAAATGGGATTAAAACAACAACAACAACAACAAACCAGTTTTAATGTATTTGTTAATAAGATTTATATGGCCATCCATCTCATTAGAAGTGACTCTGAGTGGTATACAATAATTAATACAGTAATATAAAAAACAATCCCATATAACTGGGCAAGAATCAGTCCCAGGGAACTCCTCTGGACCTGCATCGAGGCCGGTGTTCAGTTAAGTTTGATTTGAGTGATTTTGTTTAATCGATGCTGAGAATTTCCTCCATGTGTCCCTGCAAAATGTTTCCCAGGTCTCCATTTCTCATGAGGACATGTGTCACTAACAACAGGCTTCAGGGGCAGCAGTTTGTGAGTGCAATAAGAGTGGAGAAGTACTACTGTTTCACTTCCCTACCATCAGAAGGTAGGCCTTGATAGAGACTCTGACCCATTTTCTATTGGGTTTGCCTTGGCTGTGTGCCACCTCTGTTCTCATTTGGCAGGATCCCTAAGAGGGACAAGGATTCCACAGAGAAGTGAGGTTGCATGGGTGCTATCTGCTTCAACGCCCCTTATTCCAAGCAGCAACCAAGGATTCAGATGAACGCTGCAACAGACTAACCACAACAGTCCCCAGCACCTTCTGAAACGCATCTGGGTTCTTCAACTGTTAGAGGCAGACCCATTTAATGGTTCCAGCTTCCCTACAGTGGAGTATTTAGTGGATACTACAGAATCCCATGGAAATCAGGGCATTGTCTCACCATGACAAAGGGAGATCCCAAGAGTGTCCTCAGTTTCAGATCACATAATTTAGGCTCTGACAGGAACCAATTCTGCAATGTGACCACTACCCTGTGTTTGGTTATGGACAATCTGAGATAGGTGCATGATTGTTAGGGTGGCCATTAACTCATGAACCACCTCAAATGTCATTCCTAGAGAAGGCAGGTTGGTTTCTGGTTTCATTAGGGATATACTCTGAGAATCTCCAGGGAGGAACTGTCTTAACTCTCTTTCTCCCAACCGAAGTATCTAAACTTCACTGCCTTTTGGTTCTTTGGAATGCAGTCCCTCCCTTCTGGGAATTCAGACTACATCCCACCATATTAGAGTATTTTTTTAAAACAACAACAACAACAACAACAGAGACTTTGTATCAGAGATGTAGTGAGAAGATGAGTAAATAAAGGGAAGAAAATAGTGTGATGTGATGAACAATAGCTACATATTCAAATATTTTAAACATTGTCTATCATGTTTACTAATTGGAATTAAAATTGGATCCTGAAATATCAGTATCATGTATCCCTAACCATGGAAGAAACATGTGCTGGTAAATCTTTTTATATGATGCTGAATTCAACACATTCCGAAGCGCCAACGGCTGCTTAGAACTGTCATTTTAGACACTGTAGTTTAAAAGTAAAGTTTCTGCTTCATCCAGAGAGTTTTTGTTAAACTTTTTATTTTCTGTGTAAATATTTTATTGAAATTTTTTAACATAACATAAATCATTATAAAACAGAATGTTGTCTGGATAACATTTATAAAACAGTCCTTAACAATTAAATTCTATAATCTATGTTCCATATGTTAATTTCATTTGATTTCCCCTTTCCCCTACATATCTTTCTTTGCAAAACATTAGATTAAGACAGTTCTGTTTGCTTAACAACAGTTAAATATATAGTTTCAGTACTCCTGTGTATCGTTTTAGTTGCCTTATCATAAATCCTGTCACCGTATATATTTCAGCTTATTTCTCCCCACAAATTCTAAATACTTTCACCAGTAACAATCTTTTTTAGCACTTAACTATATTTACACTACAAAGGACGCGGTGGCTCAGTGGGTTAGGATGCTGAGCTTGTCGATCAGAAGGTCGGCAGTTTGGCGGGTCAAATCCCGAGTGCCGTGTAACAGAGTGAGCGCCTGTTACTTGTCCCAGCTTCTGCCAACCTAGCAGTTCGAAAGCACGTAAAAATGCAAGTAGAAAAATAGGGACCACCACGGTGGGAAGGTAACAGCGTTCCGTCATGCCGGCCACATGACCACGGAGATGTTCTTGGACAAGCGCTGGCTCTTCGGCTTTGAAACGGAGATGAGCACCGGCCCCTAGAGTCGGAAACGACTAGCACGCATGTGCGGGGGAACCTTTACCTTTACCTATATTTACACTGGTGGATTTCATTCTGTTTTTTTCCAGGCAAACTCTCTCATGCTTTTATAATTCCCAATCAATAAGTAAAAAAAAGTAAAAAGAAACAATAACAACAAAAAAGGAGAACAGCTTGTTTCTCCCTCCAAATTCTAGATGTTCTTACAAATAACAATCATTTCAACATTCCACTATATTTACATTAGTGAATTTAATTCTGTTTTTTCCATACATACCCTCTTATGCTTTAATTTCAAAACACATTTTTTATATCTTCAGAAGTTCTTTGAGTCATCTCTACTGTATTTTGAGAGATTTCTTGGAGTGAAATTAGGTTGGAAATAAGTTGGTTCATGTTTTCAAAGTTGTTGTGAATTTCTATGTAGTTTAAAGTCATTGTACTTTGGAATTGTTGTTGCTCATCGCAAGTTTCCTTTTGTAGAGTATTCATTGCTTCAGCTGTGTTATCCAATTTGTTTAAACAGGTGCATTCAAAGCTTAAGAGTTCAAAGGTGAAAAAAAAGAAAAAAATTCTCCTCCACCAGCAGGGGTCAGCATTTGCTCATTTGTCATGTCTTTCTGGTTATTTTCCTTCTCTAAAATAGCAAATTTCGCTGCCCAAGTGAGAGAGAAGGAATGAAGTCCCCCTCCCCCTTTCCTCCTTCAGAGAACTCTTATTTTGGGGATTTTCTTCTTCAGGAAAGTAGGTAGGATAGAGAAAATCAATATTCTTACCCAGATTCAAGCATGCTGCTTTGCTATTCATTTAGTTTAATTGCTTGTGACTTTCTTTTGGTTCAGCTATGACTGGGCAGGGCGTTGGCCAGCCTTTTCTTTGATTGGTTTCTGGGAGGCTTCTCCTGGACTGTTCGGAGAGACCGCCATCTCTCCTAAGTCCCTGGGATTTCCTTCCTTCAGTCCACCCCTTCAGGGTGGATTCTGGCCCCTTAGGGTCCCCAACAAAAAGAAATTTCAGCTGGAGGATCTGACGTTTTGGATTCTCCAACTGCTACACTGAAAACCGAACAGGAAGTCAAGGTTTTGTTAAACTTTTTAAACGTGGTCTTGATTATGTTTAAAGAAGAGGATTAGCATAGAAGTTCAAGAGAGGGAAGAGAGTTGCTGATTCTCTCTCTGGCTTGTGCATTAAACTTTTCACGCTGCTTCTGAGACAAGGACTTTTGCCTGGCTGTACTCTTTCACATTTTTATTACCTTGGAAGGCACCATTTTGTCAATCCATTGATTCCCTCTGGGTGCTGTGGGTGACATCTACTTGCTGATAGTCCAGCCATTCCCTTGCACCATCGTGTTGATTTTTTTAAAAATACATACATGAAGACAGTTTTTCAGCATAAATGATCATATCATGGTGGACAGAAATAAAATTTATTGCTCAAGTACAAAATTATTAACAGTTCAGCTGGTGAGCAAAAGTATTTGTCTAATCAGCATCTAATGAAAGTAAAGGCCAGTAGAAGATTTTATTAGGAGGTGTTGTTCCTGTCCTCCTGTGTGCACTTTTACAGGCTTTATTTCCAGGCTAAGTAGCAGTTCCAATGCATAAATACTTCCATGTATGCTTGTATGCTTGTTGTTTGAGAGAGAAAGAATGGGATTATTTCTTAACCTCTTGGGAAAAAGAAAATGTTAATCATAACACTGAGCCTGGTGGCACAGTGGTTAGAATGCAGTATTGCAGGTTGACTCAGCTCACTGCCAGCAGATCGATCCTGACCGGCTGATGATTGACTCAGCCTTCCATCCTTTCGAGGTCAGTAAAATGAGGACCTACATTGTTGGGGGCAATATGCTGACTCTGCAAACTGCTTAAAGAGGGCTGTAAATCACTATGAAGCTGTATATACTGTAAGTCTAAGTGCTATTGCTATAAATCATATGCTCAACACTAACTTTTGCTCTAAAGACTATACTTAAACATTGCATAATATTTGTCTATCTTTTCAGTGGTCTGTATTACAACTATTCCAATATATGCTAGTGTCTTGGCTCTGAGCTTCCTCAGACTTTAAGATGCACATCCGCCCCCCCTATTAAATTACATCAAAATCACCTCTTCTGTTTAGAGATTCTGAGAACAAAATGAATTTCTCAGCAATTTTTGAATGGCTAATTTAACTTCCTTGTTTCTCAAGGTATAAATCAAAGGGTTTAGCAGAGGGGTTATAAAGACAAAAACGGTTGAGATCCATGTGTCTTGACCTAGTGAAGAAGCTGCCTTTGGTCTCAAATACACAAAACCAGCACAACTGAAGTGGGTGATCACCACAATGAGATGGGAAGCACAGGTGGAGAACATTTTTTTCCTTCCCAAACTGGAGCAGATCCTTAGGATAGCAGAAATAATATAGGCGTATGAAACAAAGGTCAATAGGACTGTGCCCAGCACAACAACAGCACATAAAAGAACCACCACCAGACGGGTTAGGGAAGTGTCAGTACAAGTCAGGCTCAGCACAGGGGAAATGTCACAGAAGAAATGTTGGATTTCTTTTGGCCCACAAAAAGGCAACCTGAAAATAAGGATGCAAATAACTAGAGATATATAGCATCCTGTTAGATATGATGCAGCTGCTAGTTTGATGCAAACCCTTTTCTCCATCAGCACTTGGTACTGAAGTGGGTAGCAAATTGCTGCATACCGATCATAAGACATAGCGACTAAAAGGAAACAGTTGTTGGCTCCCAAACTAAAAAAGCAAAACATCTGCATGGCACATCCAAGAAAGGAAATGGACTGTCTGCCGGTCAACAGAAGGAATAGAAGTTTGGGGACAGTGACAAAGGTAATACAAGTTTCTGAGACAGATAATGCAAAAAGTAAAAAGTACATTGGACAATGCAGAGTCCGGTCTAGCCATATGACTGACATGACAGTGATGTTGAAAGACAGGATGGTGCCATAGGTGAGGGAGAAAATCGCAAAAAGAAAAGTTGATTTCTTTCCAAAACCCAGCAAGAGAAAATCATTCTCGGAACTGTCATTACTGTTTTTCATACCAGGTATAAAATTGCCAAAAATTGTCAAGAAAAAGGTGGGGAAGACATAAGATGATCCTTCAATCATTTCCAATGAAACTAAATTTGATCTTTTGGTTCAGGGTTTTCACAGAAAAGGCAAGCATGCATGAAACAGGCAATCCACTAAATGTCATCAGGGACATCAGGTAACATAGCTTTCCTTGTCTATAATGTAGACAAATATAATAATAATATAAGGCAAAATAATATAAGATACTGAACAACAGTCAGATGATAGCTAGTGCCACCACACACAAGTTCTTAATATTTCCTCTTCATGTGGCTACTAGTCATAACTATCCATGTATAACATTCCTGCTTCAGTTAATTATGCAAAAAAAATATTACTACCACAAACACAATCTTGCCCCCATTTCTTTTCCTGAAATTGAATAGCACACTAAAAAAAACCATGAAAATAAGCCCAAATTATACTAATTTCTTTCTTTTCAGGCTTTTAAAATATAAATCTGGTGACAGAATGTTTGATATTGACTGCCATCAGTGCCACAAACCTCCATCCTGAAAAAATCCCA
This sequence comes from Vipera ursinii, assembly GCF_947247035.1. NCBI lineage: Eukaryota > Metazoa > Chordata > Lepidosauria > Squamata > Viperidae > Vipera > Vipera ursinii. Next base: position 117,105,195 of record NC_139512.1, on the reverse strand, counting down.
GGTCCCACTGTTTCTCTATCAGGTTTTAAGAAAGAACTCTTCTCAATTTGGGGATGACATTTGTGACTTTATCACTGAAGCAGGGATAGGGGGAGGATCCAGCCACAAGAGCATATATAGGCTGATGCTGATACTTCCAAGCTATCCTCAAAGAAACAGCTTTATTTACAACAGATCTGTATTCAGTTTCATTAAGATTCACAAAGGTACTGATTTACTCTTTGGGAATAGGTTCCCCTGATAATATAGGTGATTCACATTAGGAAAAAGTAATTTATCTTTAGAGGCATGAAGCCTTTTTCTCTGTTGGGCAAAATACTATGGTGTATTCCCTCAGTTTCTCCTTTTTAAATGAGTAAAAGAGTTGAGCTTTCTCCCAGTATAGCAAATAAACCTTTTAAGGAAACAGAACAGATGCTATAAACTAAAGTAATCAGAACCAATGCCGAGTTCATTATTTGGTATTGAAAAGATGGAATCAATCTCAAGGCCTTGACAACAAATATATGACAAGCAAATAACAAACCAAATAAAATTGTATCAGTAATACAGTGAAACATTAAAAATTAACAATCTATATCAAGCCAAGACAGCTCTTTTTTGAAAATAGAGTCCAGTTCATTGTGACTGGAAAAGAGAGCGCTTTGGGGCATTGAAGAACATGAGTGCATCACTCATGTACAGAATGCAGCCATGAGAGTTGTCTTGGGAGTCTCCCGGTACTCCCATGTTACACCTTTGCTCCGCGAGCTGCATTGGCTGCCAGTTGTCTTCCGGGTGAGGTTCAAGGTTTTGGTAATGGTCTTTAAGGCCCTACATGGCATGGGTCCGGAGTACCTCGGGGATCACCTGCTGCCGGCGTCAACTTCCCTCCGCCCTGTGCGTTCCCACAGAGAGGGCCTCCTCAGGGTGCCACCGGTCAGAGAATGTCGGCTGGTGGCCCCCAGGGGGAGGGCCTTCTCTGTGGGCGCCCTGCGCTTTATGGAATCAGCTGCCAGTTGAGCTCCGGATGGCACCTGACCTTTGCTCCTTCCGACACGACTTGAAGACCTACCTATTTGAACAAGCCGGCCTGGCCTGATGGGGGATGCGCTGGGGTTTTTATTGGGGATTTTTACATTTTTCTACTGTTTTCAGTTCGGGCTCGTATTTAATTCTCTTTTTAATTTTTGTATTCTGTATTTTTATATGTGCCCTGTTCACCGCCCTGAGTCCTTCGGGAGAAGGGCGGTATACAAATATAATAAACAAACAATAAACAAACAAACTATTCTGCAATCCTCAAAGCTGCTGCATTTTTTCCTGAGACCACAGGGCAGGTGCAGAGAACAGCCATGCAACCTAGGAGAACCTGCAGCAACAACTTTCAGAGATTGCAGAAAAGTGCTGCAGTTTATGCAGAATGGATCTGAAGCTCCTGGGTGTGAGGATTAAAGCAAGCACTGGAGATTCTGAATAGCTAGGCCACAGGTCTGAAACCCGCAGCTCCAGAGCCACATGTGGCTCTTTCAGCCGTCTCCTGTGGCTCCCGGTCCTCTGCCATGTGCAGTCCAAAAAAAAAAAAGTGGGACTAAAAAAGTTCAACCAATCAATTCAAATATGAAGGGTAGGTGCATATCTCGCCTTGGCTCCACTCTTCAGTCAAACCCTGTTCTGCGCATGCGTGCATGTACGCACATGCGCACACATTTTTTGTGGCTCCCAGTTTTTCCTTTTGTGAGGGAACCAGTTCCAAGTGGCTCTTTCACTGTTTCAGGTTGCTGACCCCTGAGCTAGGCCTTTGGCAAGGGAGAGTGAGACTCCGTGCTTCATTGCACTTGACATCTTTTAAATTTAATGTTTTATTCTTTTTGTGTGTGTGAAATGCCTAGAATCTTTTTGAGAGTCTGATTGCGTACAAGTTTAATAAATAATAATAATAATTCTGCAAGGATACCTTTTAACACTATCAAACAGCAACAGCTGCCTTTTCAAGGTTGTTGGGAAAGACTTGACAGGTGGATAACATGCCAAATCCAGGCTAAACATTTGATCGTAAAAAAAAATCAACTGCAGATCCTTGTAGGTCACATGAAGCACATACAGCATATACGTGCCAAGTGTAAAGGATCATAATTATTTTTATTTGGTGTTTTGAATGATGACAATGTTGATGCAAGGCATACTGTTTGGCATAGTGGGGAAGGTGCCAGACTAGAAATGAGGCGACAAAGAGTTCTAGTTCAGCCTTAGCCATGAAAACCAGCTGGATGTCTGAGACAGTCACTCGCTCTCAGCCCAACTCACCTCAAACGGTGGGAAAATAAGAGGAGGAAGCTGCCTTGACTTATTTGTAAAAATGAATAAATGAATAAATGAGTGAATACATGAAAAATAAATAAATAAATAAATAAATAAATAAATAAATAAATAAATAAATTTCTCCCTGTGTGCCATATGTATCAACCATTATATGGAGAACATGGCAAACTTTTTTTAGGTCAGGCAATAGCCATCTAAAGGCAATAATACAATATTTTACTTATGAAAGGCACATTGGATTTTTTTAAAAAAACTTCTTTTACCCCTGTTAAGTGTCATAAGGCTTATAGAAACTGTTCATTGGGGTTTTATTTACTTTAAATCACCTCAAATAGAATATGGCTACTATGCTCATTTGAATATCTGTATTTAAAGTATTGCCAAGGGATGCGGTGGCTCAGTGGGTTAGGACGCTGAGCTTGTCAATCAGAAGGTTAGCAGTTTGGCAGGTTGAATCCCAAGTGCCACGTAGCAGAGTGAGTGCCTGTTACTCGTCCCAGCTTCTGCCAACCTAGCAGTTCGAAAGCACGTAAAAATGCAAGTAGAAAAATAGGGACCACTACGGTGGGAAGGTAACAGCGTTCCGTGTGCTTTTGGCGTCTAGTCATGCCGGCCACATGACCATGGAGTTGTCCTCGGACAAGCACTGGCTCTTTGGCTTTGAAACGGAGATGAGCACCGGCCCCTAGAGTTGAAAATGACTAGCACGCATGTGTGGGGGAACCTTTACCTTTACCTTATTTAAAGTACCAACCAAAAATGTTTTTAAAAGATACAGTAGCTTAATAATTTTCCATTTTACTTGCTTCAAAATTGCTTAAAATAGGCCTTTGCTTGCTAGGTTTATTATATTTAAAATCCTCAAAAACGGTGAAACAAAACAAGTCCCAGAAAGTTGGGTTATGAATGATTTTTAGGCTTATCTATAATCAATAGCGACAAAATTGGGGTTAGGGTTACTCAATTAGGTTTGTTAATCATTGAAAGTGTAGTTAGTAAATAGGCTTTCTGAAATCCTAGCAATATCATTTTGGGAGAAGACCAGCTAAGGTCTACACTGGGTAGACCAATAACTCATCAAAACTATTGATGAGGCATATAGAATTCCTGCTGTCCAGACCTTCAGAGAAATGCTGGTATATCATCTTGCATGGTTTTTCCTGTTCTCAAAATGCTACAATATTGTATCCATTTATGTGGGCATAAGCTGCAATGAAATAAAAATGGCTTTATGACTGCACTGTAAGTAATGGCCTGTGAGACCTGACAAGCAACTTTACTTGATGTTAATTTCCTCTGATTCAAAGCTTTTATTTCTATCTAGGAAATTCTTTAATGGCCAATTTCTCTAAGTATTTTAAATCATTAATACAGACACATATGATCTGTTAGGCAGCAGTTCTATGATCATTTAGAAGGACAGACTACATCCTACTACAAGCATGACTGGAGTTGGGTTTGACTTTGGCTGCCATGACTTTTCTTTTTCTTATTGTAACTTTTTGTTTGGTTAGATCCCTATGCATGACATCACAATTGTGAGATGGGTAGTTGTATACATTGATTAAACAGTTAACCATAAACAGATTTGCATGTTCACTTTGCTTGTCTGAAGAATGAGATTTAAGTGTTTCATTCTGACTGTTTTCTTATCTTCATTGTTTCACAGAGTCGGTGGGGAATGAAAGAGTCAGTTGCTGCAGAGAACTCACAGGAATGAATGTGTGGTTTAATTTATTAATTAAATTATTTTAAAATAATTTCTTTTTTCCTTGTATTGGCAGATGGGAGACAGCATTATAAATTATAAGTGATGGATAAAGAAAAGGGGTGGAAATCACAGGAGGAGGCAATCTTTCTCCCTTCTATGTATACATTGTATATGCCTATCAAAAATTTTTGTAACTTAAATTTTCCACACTGATTGATTTTCAAATTGTTTTTTAATTAGGAGAATCATATGTGTGAATTGAATAAACTATCAGTTTCCTTCCAATTTTGCAATGAGAATCCCCCATAGGATTAAAAAATTATTCTAAACCATCTTAGGGCAGCAAAAACTTTATTCTTTTTGACAATTAATCACTTTCTTCAAGGCATCTTTTACCTCTTTGTTCCTCAAACTGTAGATCACTGGATTGAGCATTGGGACTATCAGAGTGTAGAACACAGCTGAGATCTTCTCTTGTTGCTGAATGTACATCGAGCTGAGTTGCAAATGGCTTAAACTAACTGGCCCATAGAACATGGTGACTGCTGTTAGGTGGGAAGCACAGGTGGAAAAAGCTTTGTATCTATTTCCAGAAGAACGCATCTTTATGATGCTAGTCAAGATAAACAGGTAGGAGATTATAATTATCAGAAGAGTAGAAAGAGCAATTATTCCAGAGAAGGTGACCAATATAAGTTCATTAATATGGGTAGCACTGCATGAAATTTTCAACATAGCTGGTGTATCACAGAAGAAGTGGTTAATTACACCTGGGGCACAGAATGACACCATAAGCAAGCCAGAAGTGTGGGTGAGGGAATTCACTATTCCACCTAGATATGAACCTGCTACTAGCAGGACATAGACCCTTTTTGTCATCATAGTGGTATAGAGTAATGGCTTACAAATGGCTACATAGCGGTCATATGCCATTACTGCAAGCAGAAAGCCCTCAGTACTCACAAAGACTACAAAAAAGCAATGTTGGGTGATGCATCCAGCATATGAAATAGTTTTAAATTGTGCTAAATTCATCAAGAGTCTTGGTGCAAAGATGGAAGAGTAGCAGACATCAACTACAGACAGATTGCTGAGGAAGAAGTACATTGGGGTATGAAGCTGGGGACTGATTTTGATCAATACAACCATCCCCATGTTCCCAGCCAATATCAGAAAATAGATCAGAAAAAATATCATGAAGAGGGGGCCTTCAAGTGCCACTTTGTCTGTTAGCCCAAGAAGAATGAATTCCGCTACCATGGTGTAGTTGTTCATGATCAGTTAGAGAGACGCTGCATCTGGTAAGCAGAAAGAAAGGCTGTCAGAATGGCATCGCTTAACTAAACTTTAAGGAACCAGTTTGAAATTGGCATCTTAGCAGAAAATTTGATTTTTAAGTGAGATCAGAATTTTGGGAAGATCTTTTTTATGTGAGAGGTATTTTGTTTGAAAAAAATACAAACAGGATGAATACCAACGAAAACAGCTTATGCAAAATATCTTATTTTTTCCTTTCTCCTCCTGGAACTCCCAGCCTTTCTAGATATTCAGATGAACCCCAAATTGTTGATTGTGTCTTACATGATTGTAGTAGGAAACAAAAATTAACCAACAATTATGTAGAATAACTTTGCATTATTTCTTATACTGGCTGTATGCTTGTCCCCATTGCTCCCTTGAAAAAGGGCACAACTCACAATGTTAAGAAGGTCCTTCTGAATCATTTGAAGAGGTTTTTCAAGAAACATGGAGAGCTTCAAAGAGAGGAGACAAAGGGAAAAATGCAAGACACGAGTTGCCCTTTGTTCAAATAGCATAGGATACAATTTGAGCACTTTCCCTAATGACCCCGGCAATTTTTCTAAAGGATTGTTCCCATACCTGCATGGTTTTTGTGGTGAAAAAATGAAAATCACTTGAAGATTTTAACTGCAGTTGCTTTTAGCATTATAGCTACATCAAGCTAAGACAAACTACAAATGATTAATGATTACCTGGATCTTTTGAGTATTGTGCAGCTTCAGTGAAAATAAAGGTATAAGCTTCCTTGTCTTCTTTTGAAGATTTGTCCTTCATTGTAAATTTATCAGATGCATTGTTTGGAGTTTTTTTTCCTGGTTAACATCAACATATTGTTTCAAGTTAACAAGATTAATTAAATTATATAAATCATTCCAATTGTTCCCAATCCCAAATAAACTGTGCCTAGAAATCCTAAATCACTACTCTGTTGCTGTGTGAGTCAAAGAGCATTCTGGGATTTATGCAAAAATATATGAGCTAAGCAAGCAAGTCAAATGCTCAGAGCATTTGCTTGTCCTTCACTTTTCCTGAGATTCCTGTGCAGAAATAGAATTGTATAAACTATTTATAGAGCAGATGGACTCCTTTATGTAGGGCCTAACACCTCTTAGATAGTCAAATACTTGAATGCTAACCAAAGTAAAGTAAATTTTAGGCACTTTCAGAAGGATCACATTTAGCAGAATAACTTAGAAGAGACACTCATTACTGAAGGTGGCCAAACAACCATAGAGTGAGGGTGCAAATTTGGAGGACAGAGATTACAGAAGAAGATAGGTTTAGTGGCTGCCTTGTGGCTATCACAATCTTCTGCCTACATTTGTTAAATGTAATTATAACCCATTGCACAAAGTGATCTAGACTTTGCAGCATTTATACTCCAAAGTGGTGGGGTCAAGAACAATATTCCCTCTTCTTTCTAAATGTTCCCCTTCCCCTTTTTCAAAATAAATGTATCACATTTATACTAAACTTCTTCTAGTCTCTTTTCTTGCAACTTGGGCTCTAAGTTTAATTCATGATGGAAAGAGGAATACCTAAGGAGCATTTGAACGATATGCCAAATGCAGAACAGTTAAAAATCCTTTCTGTCTGCTAGTTTGGTTCTGAAAATTATTCTTTTTTGCATGATTATAAATCACTTAAAAAACCTTAATTCTTAAAAATAAGAAAATAAATAAATACCAACCTTTGCAAAGGTAGCCTTGGGCATTTGCAACAGACAAAATGATGTTCATTTCAGCCTTTAGAAACTATTTGCTGCCACACAAGAAGTATTTTTAATTGAAGAATACCAGTAGCTTTGCTGATTTTTTTAGTTTCTGCTTTTAATCGCAGGCATTTGATTCATCTTCATAGACCATCATGCTGGAAATATTCAATTTTTTTCTATTTTCTTGTACTTCTCTATGTTCTTTGAGCAATGTAGAGGCAATCCAAAAATAATTTTTATAACTGACACTATCCCGAATGAATATAAGAAACCAATCAACCTTGACCTTGGAATGGCTGTATCACTTTTCAGTATAGATTTATACAGGAGAAGTGAGTTGGTCACATACTTGATGATTTATGACAGAAAGAACCTATTCCTTTAAATAAACTGAATCATTAGCATCCCTGAAGTAACTTCATCTTCAGAGTCTTAAGGGAATCAATTTCAGGCTAAATGTTGAAGTACTAAAATTATTCATAATGCTAACATAAAATTATTCATAATGCTTATTTTTGTTAAATAGACAAACCAATACCATTTTCTAATTCTAATTACTTTAATTTTGCCCCATTATTAGGACTTTCTATGCCAGACTGATGAAGAAAAGTAACACACTGTTCCAAAATCTGATCCTGCAATGTGATTTCTATACATATGGATTGCTAGTGTGTTTGTGTGTGAAAGACAATAGATAATATAAAGGAATAAATTTGTATGAAATAAGACTGTAGTTCACTTGGATTTTGTACAAATTAGATAAAACTTGGATTTATGCAGATCCTCAGAGATCCCCATGAATGTATGTGGGTTTCATTTGACACCATCATCAAATCAAAGCTCACACCTATCTGTAAGATGTTATAATGATAAAACTAATATTGTTTGGCATCATTGAATGTACAAAACCACAAATCCAAGTGATGGATTCTCATATGCCCTCACTATTTTTACATGAAATTTAACTAATGTTACCATCAAAACAAATACAACATTCATCTGCATGGAGTGATCCACAATCATCACGTATCCCAAAGGACTGAAATGGATTCAGAGCCAAAAAGATAAACCAGAAACCTTGGATCACATATCACCTACTGAAATAAAATTCATTATTTTGCTTTGTGAGCACAGGAAAAGACACATTTTCTTTATGGAGTAGCCAACAAATGGGATGGGAGGGTACATATTTTCTCCTCAGAATCTGGATTATTAAATCCCAATATCCAATAATATTTCAAAGAAGGGTCTAGGACAACTTGCTGTGGCCAACTCACCATGGCCATTTTGCCCTGGCCATCTCACTGCAGCCATTTTGCCACAGCCATTTTTCCATGGCCATCTCACTGCAACCAGCTTGCCACAGGATACCTCACCATGTCCAACTCATCTTGGGACAACTCACCATGGACAATTCCATGTAGGATAACTCAACACAATAAATGTTATGTGCCGCTATTTCTTTTACATTATTTCCACAAAAATGGAAATAATCTCAAAGAACAATGGTAGGTAACATTGATTGTGGCGAGTTATCCCAGGTGGAATTGTCTGTGGTGAGTTATCCTGAGGCATGTTGGTCTCATAGTGAGTTGTCCCACAGTGAAATGGTTGCGGTGAATTTGCAGTGGCAAATTGTCCCAGTCTGTTCAAGAAATCCTCTAAAAAATCTTGTAGGAATGCATTATGCTTGCCTCGGATCTATCTTTTAAATTCTTCTGATGTTATATTTTTCTAATTGTGAATGGGCTGCATGTCATAATGTGATAAATATCTACTTTTCATTAAAGAGTTCAAATGAACAAATAATCAAAAAGTCAACATTGATGACATGCTGCCAAAGTGTCACCCCCCCCCAAAAAAAAAACAACAGCCCCTGAGTTATATATTGGCAGTTTTCTTTTATTAGTTACATGCAAAACAATTCTGTCTGGGGTGGGAAACTGAATAATATGGAGAATAGTGGGTGCCAATCCAATTCAGATGCTTCTGGTAATATTTTTTCTGCTTTAAGTCATTCCAATCTTTTACTCCTCTGGTACAGATTTGTAGAAGTTTAAAAGAAAAAAAAAACAAGAACTCAGGTTCTGTTTAACTGTGGGACTTCTCTTTATAACTTTTGCTTTTCAGCATAAACCAGAAAAATCTCCAAAGCCTTGTATCAGACAGTTAAAATATGTAATACAAAGCGACTCAATGCACACAGTAAGGTAAATAGGCTACTATGCTTCTCCAAGCTCATAACTGCAAATTTAATAACAATCTTCCAATCCAAGTTAGTGGACTGTCTAGATCAGGGATAGGTAACCTTGGCTCTTTTATGACTCGTGGACTTCAACTCCCAGAATTCCTGAGCCAGCATGGCTCAGCTTGGAAATCTCTCCCTTTCCCCTCAGCATGGCTGGCTCAGGAATTCTGGGAGTTGAAGTCCACGAGTCATAAAAGAGCCAAGCTTGCCTACCCCTAGTCTAGATGGTGTGAAAACTTGTGACACATGAGAGACAAGGATAAGTGCAATGGTGAGGGGAAGAAGATAGCAATATTGAGGAACATTTATGTATATATGGCTTTATTCAACAAATTACATGCTGTCTATTATGAAAAGGCAATTGCATCGAATGTGCTTCATTACAGTAGGAACACTTGTTTTCTTCCATGGAAATGTATGTAGAGAGGAATACACACTTCTTGTTCTGTTCTTAAAGCCATATCTTCATAATGCATTTCCAAGGACTGGAGATATCCTCTATCAGCAGTTTCTGTGTGGGTGGGAGAAATTAAGGTGGAATATTGGAAACTTTTTAAAGAGATAGAGTATAAAATCTTGCATTGTGTATATGAGTGTGAGTGTTTGTATAAATGGGAGGAGGGCAGAAGGGAAACTAGAGTGAGATTTAAAATTATTGAGGACTATGAAGAGGTTTCCCTTCTCCCTTAGATTACTTTAAGCAAAATCAAGGATCAGGGAAGAGCATTACCAATCCTACTGATTGCTGGAGCATACTTTGCAAATTAGGCCCTCTACAAAAGAAACTTTATCAAATTTACACACTTGCTGGGTTTTTTTTATTTATTAGAGGGTCGATTTTAAGGTATATTTAGCAATATGGAAGAATTGCTAGAATTCTATTAATAATCTACAGACCATATTATATTTAAGAGATTCTTTGTTAAGACTTCATACGTTTTTCTGAAATGTGGGCACTTTTGTTAATTTACTCGAAAATAAAGTAAAAGAGATATTTATTGGGAGCCCAGTTCTCTTCCAAACACTTTTTTCACAGCATATTTTACATCCTTATTCCTCAGGCTGTAGATCAATGGATTCAACAGGGGTATTATTACTGTGTAAAACACAGATGCTATTTTGTCAGTTTCAAGGGAATAGCTAGAATTGGGCCGGAAGTACATGAAGAGAATAGTTCCATGATATATGGACACTGCTGTGAGATGGGATGCACAGGTAGAAAATGCTTTATGCCTCCCCTCTGTGGAATGAATCCTTAGAACTGCAGTAATAATGAATACATAAGAGGTAATAATGATCATCAAGGTGCTCATTTCAAACAAGCTGCCAAAAATGAATATCAGCATCTCATTCAAAGAGACGTCATTGCAAGCCAGTTTCAGAAGGGGGGTGACATCACAAAAAAAGTGATTGATACTGCTGGAGCCACAAAAGGACAACCTTAACAAACCACCAGTTTGAATCATAGAGTTCACAACTCCCGCAAAATATGAGCCAGCTATCAATCCTGTACAGAGCCTCTTAGTCATCACCGAAGTGTAGAGCAAAGGGTTGCAAATGGCCACATAGCGATCATATGCCATTGCAGCCAATAGGAAGAACTCTGTAGTGGCAAATATTGCAAAGAAATAATACTGTGCAATACAGGAAGCATATGATATCATTTTCTTTTCCACTAGGAAGGTCATCAGCATTATAGGTGTGATGGTGGTGGAATAACAGGCATCTAAAAAGGACAGGCTGCTAATAAAGAAGTACATGGGGGTATGCAACTGGGGAACAACCCAAATTAATAAAACCATCCCAAGATTCCCCAGCAGAGTAGCAATGTAGATGATTAAAAATGTTGCAAAGAGCAATGGCCACATTTCAAGATGTTCTGTGAGTCCAAAAAGAACGAAGTTGGTCACCAAAGTGTAATTTGTTCCAGATGTTAGCTTCATTCCCTTTTTCCTTTGTGTAAAAACAACAAAAATGTTTCTTTAAAAACACAGATTACAGAACTCTGAGCAGGTAGCTTCAATTTTCCCTTTCTCCTGAACATAGGATTCGTGATGAGAGAGTGTTTAATACACTAGATGAATTTGGGCAGAGAAAGGAGATTGTTGTTTTCCTCTCTTTACTTCTTTGCTATATCTTCATTCTGCTTGCAAGAAGAAGAATCTCATTTTTTTGAAGAGGACATCTCTGAGAGAACATTTTAATTCTGATCCTGCCAACAACAGTCAAGAGGACAATGCAATTTTTTTAATTTTAGGTTTATTTTGCCTGTAACATATACCCTAAATGTTTTTTAAATTTATTTTCCAATAAATAGATTTATTGAAGAATATTTTACTGACAATGAGATTGTTTGAACTGCCCTATTTTGTTTCAAAAGTTTAAAGTGATCACACAATGATTTTTGCAGATATTATAAATATGTGTTCATACAGCTGGCTTGATTTACAGGACTGAATGTGTGATATATAGTATTTTTGTCATTGGAGATAATGGTTTAGGATTTCCTGTCTAAGCAGGGAGTTGGACTAGAAGACCTCCAAAGTCCCTTCTAACTCTGTTATTCTATTGTCATTAAAAATTCCCTGGATTGGAAAAACAATGTCCATGAAGTTCCTCCAGTACATGTGATGAAACACATAATGTTCCATGTGGACTTTATCAATTGCCTTCATACCTAACTCTGTGAAAGAACACCAGTTTCCTCAAATCTGTGAGGTGATCATCTCACTAAAACCATAGAGAGCAGTGCTCAAAATATATTATGGTATAGAAAGATAAACTGCCCTGAAACAAAAAAATGTTATAAGTGACATTTTTCAAGATCAAAGTTTTTCTTTGGTAGTTTGTCAGGGGTTAGCTTAAGCACATAGGCAGTTACAGAAGAAGGGGTGGGGGTGGGGAGTTTAAACTTCTTAGAATCACCTGCAGCTGGAATGTAGGTTTTGAAAGAAAGAATTGTCAAATAAGCCAAAGCAGTGAGACAAAGAAGTGTGTGTGTTTGTGTGTGTGTGTGTTTGTGTGTGTGTGTTTTCTTCTAGGTCCTAGGAGATGCTGCTGGAGTGTGAGGTAGCAGGATAGAAGATGGAAGGGAGAAAGCAGTGGCTGAGAGAAAACCATAAACCAGGCCATCCCCAGCCAAAAGACGCAGAGATTGGGAAGATGCTTATGGAACCAGGAACCAGAGGAGGAATCTGCAAAGAGAGAGCCAAAAGGAGAATACAGCCAAAGATTGTAGATGGTGGAAAGCAAATACACCAGGAGATTCAGGTGCTGGAACTGGACCAAGCAAGTAAAGAAGGATAAACCTTGCTATAGTTATAGTTAGGCAGACAGGAGAAGTTTCTAGCATTCTTAAGGTTTAGGGTGGAAGGGAGAAACTAGCAGCTAAAAGTTTTGTATTACCAAGTAAAAGAGTTGAGGTTTGACTCATTTAGTTAAAATTCTTTTAGTATCCCTTAAATTTAGACTTCCTTAGTGCACATACTTAGGTATACACTTGATTCTCCCTCTGCCTCCCTCCCTCTTTTTCTCTCTTACACACACACACACACACACACACACACACACACACACACACACACACTTATGTCTAGAACTATTGTAATGTCTAAAATTAGATAGCAATAAACAGTACTGTATTCACTTGTTAACGATGTGTATGTCCATACTCAATCTGTGATGGAAGAAATCTAGGTTTCTATGGAAATATTAATATTTCTATTATCGCAGGTATTAATACCAAGTTATCAAATCAAAGAAAGCTGTATGTTTGGTAATGTGTGGAAAATCTTGCAGGTATAATATTTATAATATCTTGTGTGAGTGGGGTTTTGGGGGCATGTGTGGTGGGGGAACAATTAGATATAAAGATTTGACTAACATGCTATGTGTGTTAGCCAAGTGACATCATAAAATTACGTCTACTTGAGGAAATATAAACATAGTTAAGAAAAGAGAGATGAGCTTGAAAACACATGTACATTTTCTTGTGATCTCCAAAAGCAATCAAACTGAATCCAGTTCTCGAAGACTGTCTTATCTGAGACATTTGCACCATTTGCGAGTTCTAAACAGAATCAGCTTGCTCATCTCCAACTATTTATTTTTGCATTATGTAATATCCCCATTACTTTTGCAATCCAATATTTATTTAGAAACTTTTATGGTGCGTATATTATATAAAATAATCCTCAGCAGCTCACATTAATATTACATTAAAAAGAATAAATAAAACCAATCAACCCTATGACACCACATATCCCAAGCACAGCATCAGATCACATAGATTTCTCCTGCTCTTACATTTCCTGGGCTAACTAGGCCAAAGCCTGGGTGATGAGGCAGGTCTTTTCAGCACTCTGAAATGCTAGGGCTGGAGTACCTTGGAATCCCAGTGTGTAAACGTCAAGACACAAATGTTCAGGCTCAAATTATCCTACTTTGGGCACATGATGTGAAGATCCAGCTCTCTAGAGAAGGCTCTAATGCTGAGAAAGATGGGAGGAAAGGAAAGAAGAGAACAATCAGCAGTAAAGTGGATGGACTCAGTTACAGCGGTGATAGATGCACTGTTGGAAGACCTAAAGGAAGAAATTAGGATATGTCATCATTAACAAATGCGTGGTTACATTGGCTTCATGGCATATTAACAATAATTATCAATAGACAAAAGGAGTTCTTAATCGAAAATGAAGCCATACATGGCAGCTGGGCTCTCTTCCAAGCTATTTCTTTCCTTCTGTGAATATGGAAATATGAATATAGAAGTATTCATTTAGGGGTCTCTCTTGCCTACCCTAAGTGGAAAAGAAATCAAGCCAACTCCAAGGATGTCCTTCATTTGGAAGCTACAGACTCAAATACACCAATTCAGTTTTGTAGCTGGAGCATGAAAAAATGATGCCCATCTAAATAAGAAGATGACCTTGTCAGTGTAATCTGTGGAAGCTTCTTAAAGAACGAGTCATATATCTTACATTGTAGGTTTAGTAGATCAGATATTGTAGCAGCCAAATTATTTAGCAGGTTTTTCTGTAGACCACATATGACTAAGAACTTTGAATCTGAATAGATCATTTTATGGGAAATAGTCAATACTGAGTCAAGCTAATAAAAGATGTGTTGCTTACCTTTAAGCAGGAATGTAGTATTTTAAAACTCAAGCAATAAATTGATGGCTGTGTTTTCTGAAGTATTTATATCAAAGCTTATAAAATGCTCAGTAACATCCCTAAAGCAGGGTAATTAAAGTTCTTCCCAGATGTACATATTTAGAGGATTGTAATTGATCTCAAAGGGACGCGGTGGCTCAGTGGGTTAGGACGCTGAGCTTGTCGATCAGAAGGTTGGCAGTTTGGCGGGTTGAATCCCGAGTGCCACGTAACAGAGTGAGAGCCTCTTACTCGTCCTAGCTTCTGCCAACCTAGCAGTCTGAAAGCATGTAAAAATGCAAGTAGAAAAATAGGGACCTCTATGGTGGGAAGGTAACAGCGTTCCATGTGCTTTTGGCATCTAGTCATGCCAGCTACATGACCACGGAGACGTCGGGCAAACACTGGCTCTTCAGGTTTGAAATGGAGATGAGCACCGGCCCCTAGAGTTGGAAACGACTAGCACCTTTACCTTTACCTTTAATTGATCTCAAAATGATCCTGATTGTTGCATCATATCCTTTTTTTTAAAAAAAAAATCTTTCTCTGTTTTTAATGAGAAACAACTCTCTTCGTACATGTTCCTGTGAAGATTCTTAATACTTGATGTTCATATCTGTAAAAAGACAGGCAGGTTTACATGGAAAGAGATAATCTGTGAAATAACACAGCCTGTAGGGAGGTTTTATTTGGGGGGGATTGAAAAATAATAACAAGTGTCTGGAAATTAATTGATAGCATCTGGAAAGGAACTACAGTCAATATAGTTGACAGTACACAGGTACAGTATACTGTGTTTCCCCGAAAGTAAGACCCGGTCTTATATTATTTTTGCCTCCAAAAGAGGTATTAGGTCTTAATTTTGGTGGTGTCTTACATTTTTCATGACACCTGCCTCGCCTCATGGCAGTGGCACCAACAATCCTGTCCAGCAGTCCGCATCACTGATGCAGCTGCTCGAGGTAGGACACCACGCGGCACATTGCATCACTGCTGCTGCTACAACAAGGCAAGGCAGGTGAGGGGGTGGAGCTGCCCCACATGCCCTGCACCCACTTATCAGTACTTCAGGTCCCCCTGCCAGTCCATTTTTGATTGGTGACCTTTCACTCCCCTCCCAAGCTGGACTGCCATGCTATGGCGGATGGGATGGGCAGGGTAGGCCCGATCACCCTCTGCAGGGAAATGGAGTTTGTGGGACTAAAAAAGTTCAGTCAGACCTTCCAACTTCTCATGGAATCTTTTTTTTCCCATGAGACAGGAGACAAAGTGTTCCAATATCTCAGGGATTGCCACAAAGAAGAGGGAGTCAAGCTATTCTGCAAAGCACCTGAAGGCAGGACAACAAGCAATGGATGGAAACTAGTCAAGGAGAGAAGCAACCTAGAACTAAGGAGAAATTTCCTGACAGTTAGAACAATTAACCAGTGGAACAACCTGCCTCCAGAAGTGGTGAATGCTCCAACACTGGAAGTTTTTAAGAACTGACTGGACAGCCATTTGTCTGAAATGGTATAAAGTTTTCTGACTGAGCAGGGGGTTGGACTAGATGACCTCCAAGGTCCCTTCCAACATTACTATTGTTGTTGTTGTTGTTATTAACCATTAAAAAGGTGCATTAAAAAATCAATACATGTACACATATTATCACCTCTAATTGAATACTGGACAGCCATTTGTCTGAAATGTTATAGGGTTTCCTGCCTGAGCAGGGGTTGGACTTGAAGACCTCCAGGGTCCCTGCCATTGCTGCTATTGATGATGATGATGATGATGATGATGATTCATTGCACAGTCAGCCAGATGTTCAGAGTGGATTTGGCATTTTTGTCTACCTATCGAGTCCTTACCAAGGACCTGGGATAGGCAGATGTGGATATTTGATGGTATTACAGATATCGTCGCAGGATGGAAGCAGTTCCTAGTAAGGCAGCCTTTTGTAATTGATTAATGGCAAATTGTCAATGCCAATGGTGTTCAAGGGGTGCTCCAGTTGTTTTGGGATTGCACCCAAGGCGCCTATTACTATTGGTACTACCCTTGCTTGCCTTTGCCACAGTCTTTCTATTTCTATTTGTAGGTCTTTGTATTTTGTTATCTTCTCCGCTTCTTTCTCATCTATTTAGCACTGCCACAACCACTATCCAGACTTTTTTGTCTTTCTTATTGACAATTGTTAAGTCCGGGGTGTTATGTTGCAGGTGCTCGTCTGTTTGAATTCTGAAGTCCCAGCACAATTTAACTTTATCATTTTCTATGACTTTCTCTATTTTATGATCCCACCAGTTCTTGCTTACAGGCAGATGATATTTCTTGCAGATCTTCCAATGCACCATTGTTGCTACTTTGTCATGCCACCGCTTGTAGTCAGTCTGTGCGATCTTCTTGTAGCAACTTACCAGGTGGCCCAATGTTTCTTCAGCTTCTTTGCATAGGCGGCACTTACTATCTGTTGCTGTCTTCTCAATTTTGACTTTGTATGCATTTGTCCTTAAGGCTTGGTCTTGTGCAGCCAGAATTAATCTCTTGGTTTCTTTCTTCAATTTTCCTGCTCTTAGCCATTGCCAGGTCTTGTTATTATCTGCTTTCCCAGCTAATTTTTTAATGTACTGGTAGTGCTTTGTCTTCCCATGCCTCTATTCTGTTTTTCATTTGGTCTTTCTTGTAGGCCAGTTTGGGCTCTCCAGTAGTCAGTAAGCATTCCTGATATATTAATTTCAGTGCATCTTCATCATTGTCCTTCAGATATTCTTCCAAAGCCATTTCTTCTTCTTCAACCATCTGATGTACTTGCAGCATTCCATGTCCACCTATTTGCCTTGGTAGATAGAGTCTGTCAATGTCACTGCATGGATGAAGGGCATGATTCATTGTCATTATTTTTCTGGTCTTCCTATCCATTGTTTTTAGTTCTGCTTGAGTCCAGTCCACTATTCCAGCTGTGTATCTAATGAGTGGAATTGCCCAGGTGTTGATTGCCTTCATCGTAGTTCCTCCATTGAGTTTGGACTTTAAGATCTTCTTCACTCTCTTGATGTATTCACCTCTAATCTTTTTCTTGTCTTCCGTGTGCTTGATGTTGTCAGCTTGAAGGATACCCAAGTATTTGTAGTAATCTTCCTCATCCAGACTCTTAATATTATTTCCGTGGGGCATCTTGATTCCTTCAGTTTTCACAATTTTTCCTTGTTTGAGAGTAAGTGTGGCACATTTGTCCAAGCCAAACTCCATTGCAATATCTTGGCTATATATACGGACAGTGTTCAGCAGCGATTCTATTTCAGATGATGTTTTCCCATACAGCTTCAGATCATCCATGTAAAGGAGGTGGGATAGTTTGGCAGATGTTTTTGATGTTTGATAGCCATATCCTGACTTATTCAGTATTGTTGACAGAGGAAACAGTGTAATAACAAATAGTAATAGTGATAATGAATCTCCTTGAAATATTCCTCTCTTGATATTAACCTCTCCCAGTCTTTCACCATTGACCTGCAACTGTGTCTTCCATTGTGCCATCGATCTTTGCACAAATTTTCTGATGTTTCTACTGACTCCTGTTATTTCTAGGCACTTGATTATCCAGTCATGTGGCAGAGAGTCAAATGCCTTTTTGTAGTCAATCCATGCCACATTCAGGTTGGTCTTCCTTTTACTGCAGTTTTCCAAGATCATTTTGCCTATTAGGAGTTGATCTTTTGTTCCTCTGTTATTGGGGCGGTTTCCTTTCTGCTTGGGTGGAAAGAGATTGTTTTCAACTAGATGCTATTGTACTGCATCAGCTACCACACCAGTTAGCAATTTGAAAGTTGTTGGTAAGCAGGTAATTGGCCTGTAGTTGCCTGGTGTTGCCCCTTTTGCTGGATTTTTCATTATTAGATAGGTTTTCCCAGTTGTTAGTTACTTTTCAATTTCTCCTCCTTGTAGTATATTGTTGAATTGCTTGGCAATGAGTGGGTATATAACAGTTAGATGTTTCAACCAAAATTCATGCAGTTCATCTTCACCTGGTGCTGACCAATTTTTGATCTTCCTTGCTCTTTTTTCTACCATTTTTGTTGTTATTACGTTCTTTCATTTCAACTTCTGTTTTATTTGCACCCAACTCTTTTAACCAAGCTGCATCCTTGTTGTGTTTCTTTGGGTTATCCCATATCTGCTTCCAGAACTGCACTGTTTCTTCCTCGTCAGGTACTGACTGATTCATTGCAGTTTCTCCATTGATGGACTGGTAGAAACGTTTCTGATTGGATTGAAATTGGAGGTTCTGCCTATAATTTGCAATTCGAGCTTTGTATCTGCTGATTTTCCTGGCTATAGCTGTTATTTGCTGCTTTATTATTTCCAGTGCTTCCTTGATCTTCCTTGTTTCTAAATGGTATTTCTTGATTGGGTATTCTTTGGTCGTCTTGTTCTTCAGCTTCTTTTCTTTCATCTGTTCTAGCTTGTTTGCATGTGATATTGTTGTTGTTGTTGTTATTTGTTATGATATTATAGTCCATTTTCCTTTAAGTTATCACAGTAGAAAAGTACAAATATTACATTAGGTAATTTAGATGTTTCACATGATTTCTATTCTATCTTCCTTTGTGAGGAGAAGGTGGGGATTCTGTTTTTAATGGTGTATATCCTATGTTGACCACCAGGAAGCAGTATGTGACTAGTTTTGTCCTATTTGGGACACTTCAGCATGTTTGCCTTTAAACTGTGGTCTCCAAAGTTGAGAAGACAAAGAAAGGAGGGATCACCGGTAGCTACAGTATTTGAAGCTGAAACCTAAGAACAGTCAAAAGCTGAATTTATTCTTGCTGAACAAGAGAAAGTGGCAGGGAAATTAACACAAAAAGAAAATTACACGGAGGAGTTTGTCATTTTAATAGCTCCTGCTCATGATTTATAGGCTTTTAAAACTACTGAATTCATACAGATAAAAACTTCAGAGGATGAGACAGAACTGAACATTTTGGTGACAAAGCAGAGATCTGATTTTCTGGTGTAAACATGGAAGTGCTGTCATAGTAAATGATTCACATGACAATAATACTGATATCAGCCTGAAAATACTGTTAAACATGGGGAATCAGGGGCTTATATGCTCCAAAGGACTTTCTCTCTCCCCCACAAGCAATGGACAACTATACTACTTATGTTCAAAGCTTCTGAATTATCTTCAAAACCAATTCTTCACAGAATACTTTGCAGTTCTGTATTCTGGAATTAAAAAGTGTATTAATGATTTGGGGGGTTCATTATGCTACAACATATAGTAATTATCCTGTGTAGAGCAATATATTATATAACCTTCTAGTTAAGGGAATACTGGGTAAAACATACTGGCTTGAAAGTTTCTAGATGAGAGATCTTCCATTACATAGAATAGCATGAGCACTGTTTTGTATTAAGCTTTATTGCAACACCTAAAGCTGGGTATAAGAGTCACCACCAGGAGGCATTGAACTGTAACTGTTTTGGCGGGAAGCATTTTGGCGGGAAACAGAGGTTCAAACCGATTGGTTGGTTGAGTACCCGTCCAGGTACTGGCCAGGTATATATAAGAGTGCGGGTAGCCCCTATTCCCCAGTACAGTCCCTTCACCTAATAAAGAGCTGCTATGCTGTACTCATCATCTCGGCGTCCTTCCTACTCTCCAGAACCCACTACACAACAGTGGTGATGAGGATGGGATCCTGCTTCTCATTAAAGAGCTGAATTCATGAGGGGACGGCTTCGCGTACTGGAGGAAAGAGGCATCTTTCCCCCCCCTTCTATGGCCAGCTAGTCACCACGCTAGCGGCCTCACATACTCAGAACCAACTGTATGAGTCGGTGGAGCAGGATCCGAGAATGAGAGGAAGATGCTGAAGGTCGGCCAGCCCAGAGAATTCGACATCCGCCATCCCGAATGATGGCCATCACACCTGGGGCAAGTCGAGAACTATCTCCGGGAGAACCAAATCACCGAGGATGGCCTAAAAGTGGCGATTGGTGGTACTCCGATGTTGCCATATCCTAAAACCGGCAACAAAATTAAGGTGATTACATTAAATTATAAACAGGGATTTGTTAGTGTTCCTCATTGCTGAAATACAATTTCCTTGTGCTTTGTGAAAAAAAAGTACCTGGATTTTGAAATGGCTAATAAAAGTTTGAGCAAATATTAGAAACTTCATTCAGTTCTTCAGGACTACTTTTCTACATGTCATTAAGCTCCACCCCAGGAGACACAAAGGGCATTTTAATTATCCTAACTGTACCTTTTTTGAAAGGCAGATCTTTGAAGTTTTTTTCCCTTTCCCAAAGTGGGAATATGTTAGATGGAAAGAAACTCAACATTCTCTTGTCCATCATCAGCAATGAAATTGGATAACCATGCTTCTCATCCGAAAGGTATGATCATTATTCTATGATAAACTAAAAGAGACAGGCTGATGAAGCTTCGAAAGAACTTGCAATCTGCAATGTAAGATTTTGCTGTGACTTTTTTTGCACTCTCTTTTGAAATTTATTATCATAGCACTGCTACACTTTTACATTCTCATTTGATGTTTGCCAAAAGCAACTCAAAAATGAATTTTAATAAGAATGAAGTGCTAGATTAATCAACTAGCAATGTTGATTTAATTCATAGAACTAAAACTTTAGTTTTTAGGTACCAGTACATTTCAGTAATTCTTTAAAATGTTAAGGATAAAGGGATTAAATTATGATTTATCCTATAGTGAGCTGCAAGTTGAATTATATTAATTAAATGAAAAATAAGTGGGATAAAATTGAGCTAACAAATAAAGAAAAGCATTTAAAACACCTAGGCATAAATTGTTTCTTTTTCTTCTATCATTCCTATGTATTTATTTATTAAACAGGCCACATCTGGAATGTTTTCTTCTTTCATGAAAATGAAAGAAAGTCTATTTTGAAGTACAGCATTAATTATTCACACTATAGGTCTTATTACCTGCACAATACTTTTCATTCTTTGTGTAGTCATAGTATTCTAATAGTTCTTCCCATTTTCAGTCTGAAAAACTGTCTTGTCTGAAACCTTAGCTGAGATCAAATGTGAACCCTAGGCTCCCAAGCCAAGTTGACCTGTTGAACCTGGACTGACTTTTCTCATTTTTTGATGTTAAAAAGATTTCACTTTTTAAATGCATAGTGGTTCAGTAGGAATGTGAATTTGTCTTACTGTCAGAGAATAGAAGGCAGAGGATGTGTGCTCTCCACACATTTGTGCTCTCCACATAAGAGTTGGCACTGGAAAGGATATATTTGAAAAAGCAGCTCCTCAGGCTGCTTTCTAAATCTTATTCGGGGACTGAGGGAAATTGTACCTCTAATTTGAGTATTGGACAGCCCTTTTGCCTGATTGATTATGTGCCATCAAGTTGCTGTTGACTCTCAGTGATCACATAGATAGAGCTTTTCCATGATTATCTATATCTAACCTGGTCCTTCATCACTCATCATCACTGTAACGGAGTCCATCCATCTTGCTGCTTGTCACCATCTTCTTCTTTTTCCTTCCATCTTTCTTAGCATCTGAGATTTTTACAGAGAAATAGGTCTTCACATAATATGTCCAAAGTAGGATAATTTGAGCCTGGTCATTCGTGTCTCGAGTGAGAACTCTGGGTTGAGGACAGTCTTTTTAGAGGAATCTTATTTAGTAGCAACAGAATGAGTGTGAAAACCTATCACTCTCTACATTGTGTTTTTGATAACCATGTCACAATAATGAATATTGTTGCTTTATCACATTTGATTTGTTAGATGTTTTGGATTTTGTCATTATCATCATCATCTGAATTCTATATATGTGCAAAATATGCAGCCTATTTTTTGTGTGCTTGTCCTTCTTCCAATTATTTTATTTTTTATTACTTTAACTTTAAACACAAAATAGTTTTGCACACATACACAAACTCATCTCTTTTTAGTACTAGTTTAGTTAGGTGCTATCAAATGAAGCCTGGTGACTATTCTTGGAAAACAAGTTTAAAGTTTCAGAAGCCATATGATGTTTGAACCTCCATGTTTCAGAAGAACTCTCCTCTATGAGACTGTGCTAAGGTTCAAAGCTAATGAATCCATGTATATGAATTTGATGCTGGAGAAGATACAAAAGACATGAATGTCTATGATTAGGGTGGCAATATTTAGACAGGGAGACAGATAGAAAAAACTGCAGATCCTCAGTACAAATTTCCCTACCTTTTGATATTCCTTCAGAATGTGAGGAAAAAATTGACAATCTTGGGTCTGGCAAATTTTTGATCCTTTCCATGGAAAGGAAAGGAAGAAGAATCTAAACCAAACAGAAGGTCATCTGAAATACCTTGGGATTTTTTTTCCCTTTATTCTCCCCCACAACCAAGTTCTGTTACTGTATTTTTATAGGAGGGAAAATGAATCAGAAAGGTGTCCAGATTGAATACATTTAGTTCATAGCAGCCTTGGTTTAGCATTTTATAGTTACAAATTTCTAAGAAGATGTGATGTGTAATTCTTCGTAAGTTATGTGTAATTCTCATATTCTGGGTTTTAATTTAAAAACAAAAGCAAGTATCCACTCCTTGCCATATTCCATATATGCTGCAAAATAGGCAACTTATTTTCTATGTGCTTGTCCTTCCTTCAATATTTTTAGCTTGTCAACAAAGTCATAGCAATAATTGGCACACCTTCTACCTGGAGAAGGAACTGAAGGAAAGAGTTACTCCTCTTGCAATATGGCATCGGTCTAAATAACCAATATACTGTACCATTATGCTGGGGAATACCAATAGGATAAAGATAATGGAGAATCAATGGTTGGTCTAAATTTTCTCCTGAAGGGAAGGAAATATAGTGGAAGAGAAGGGCTTTTGGTTTATTAGATCTAAAAGTTTACTTATTCACTCTGGTCACAGGGTTTCTCAGCAATAGAAAAAGCTGAGCATAGATTTAGATACTGGAGAGAAAGGTGAAGGGAGAATTTGATATAAGATTTTTCTCTACTCTAATCAGGTTGTCTTCAAATGCAAAGGAGACATCCAAGGAATCCTCCACCCCTTTGATGTTACCCCTATTCTGCTTGTTCATATTCATCCTCATCCATATACTAGAGTGGAGGTTCAAGTGGGCTAGAGATCAAGATATAATGAATATACATGAATATGTATGTGTGTATATATATATATGTGTGTGTGTGTGTGTGTGTGTGTGTGTTAGAAAAGAATACTCGAACACTGGGATAGAGTCAAAACTAAACAGTTTAATACACCTAGCTTTCATTGCCAACTGCCAACATCGTCAGAGTAAAATTGCCAGAGATGAGGGAACGCGTTTATATTGCTGGCATTTTTTGTGCTCTGCTCATAGAGTGTGTCACAGGTCTATTTGCCTCCACTGGCCATATTGTCCTGAGCTGCCTCACACTCATTCTCGCCCATGTGTTCTCAGGTTGAGGGCATTGTGCCCTCCTCATAGAGTGCAAATGTGTCTGGATGCCTGTTGTCAGGGGCAGATCGTGGGCCATTCTTTCTGCCATGATCGGCACTCCCGTCATCACACATGCCTCCATGCTAGATGTTTTTGGGGATTCCTTCCCTCCCTTTTTTACCTATTGCAATGCGATGGCGCTGCATCACTGAGGTTTCATCAGTCAAATGGCTGTAAGAGCTCTGGTCACAGAGCGCTTGACTGGTCTACCCGCCCCTCGCTCTCCCATATTTGATCCTGGCTTCGCAGTACAAGCTGGAATCCACTGCGATTTTAACACTTTCGCTCCCCTCATCTGCTCCACCTGCTGGTTGCATTCATCTCACGGCATGCAGCTGTTCGACAGTGCTGCTGGATCACTCTCCCCACTGGCAGTGCCATCAATTTGCCATGCAGTCATGTCCCCCAACAACACTCCTGCCGCATGTCTCATCATGATCACGCCAGTCCACCATCCTCTCCCCAATTCTGTAATGGGTGTTGCTCGTGTTTCTATCTTCCCACTCACTACGACACTCTGCTGCTCAATGGGTAAGCGTGTGTGCATATATATATATAAAAGTAAAGGTAAAGGTTCCCCCGCACATGCGTGCTAGTCGTTTCCGACTCTAGGGGCCAGTGCTCATCTCCGTTTCAAAGCTGAAGAGCCAGAGCTTGTCCGAGGACGTCTCCGTAGTCATCTGGATGGCATGACTAGACACCAAAGGCACACGAAACGCTGTTACCTTCCCACCGTAGTGGTCCCTATTTTTCTACTTACATTTTTACGTGCTTTCGAACTGCTAGGTTGGCAGAAGCTGGGACGAGTAACAGGCGCTCACTCTGTTACACAGCACTTGGGATTCGACCCGCCAAACTGCCAACCTTCTGATTGAATATATGGATCTTTGGTCATCCGGGTTTTTTCCCACGTAGAGTTGAAGGTGTAGGAAACCTTCAACCTTCCTACACCTTCAACTCTACGCGGGAAAAAACCCGAATGACCAAAGATCCACATACAAACACCCGCGAAAACCTCAGAAAACATATATATATGTCCACAGATCATCTAGAACAGAGGTGTCAAACTGCTGGCTCTTGGACCAGTTTCATCATACCATTTGCTGGCAATGCAAAAAGAGTCACGTGACATGGCGAGTTTGACACCCATGATCTAGAGTACCAAGACCAGAAATTAGTAGTTAGAGACAGATGGTGGTTTAATCATTAGCAACCCTCAATTTAAAGATTTAAAAATTTCCAGATTTTAAAGCTACAGCCAATGTCCTATTGTAGATGATCTGCAGTGTCTGCAGTGTTTCTGAAGGGTACAACTTGCAAAGAAAGGAATTTACTTATTTTATTTATTTATATATTCAACTTATTAACTGCCAGTCTCACTCACAAGGAGGCTCTGGGCGGAGTTGCTCTTGAATAAACCTTGTATTGGGTGGTGCTTTACACAGTCATCTTCATTACTTTGGGGGAAGTAATGTAATGTTGTGATGTCATAAGATGAAAATCCCATCCCTCTTATATCAGTATGATATGAATGGATGGGACGTTCATTGTGAAGTTATGATACTTATATTGGAATATTAGTGAGTCATTCACTGGTTCCAATTTATGCCGTCATCACTGACTCTGTTAAAAGTTAAGTCATCTTCAGTCTGTCATTGCTTTCCTGGAAGTGATGGCTTTCTTTTAGCAATAGTGCCTCGCATCCATTTGGTACTCAAATAGGGTTCCTCATATCCCAAAGATTCATCAGTAAAAAATCCTTTCAAGGACTGAAATCTTTTTAGTTTGGTCTCAAAGCAGCCACTATTAATTTTAATAAGTTTCCAAATCATCTTGAAAGAAAAATAGGCCAGAATGGACAGAAAGTCCCAAGGATTAAACAATTTCAGAATTTTCTTTTTTTAAAAAAGTAACAACAACAGTATGTATCGTCCTTTATAAGGTAAAGGTAAAGGTTCCCCCACACATGCGTGCTAGTCGTTTCCAACTCTAGAGGCCGGTGCTCATCTCCGTTTCACAGCCGAAGAGCCAGCACTTGTCCAAGGACGTCTCCATGGTCATGTGGCCCACATGACTACATGCCAAAGGTGCACGGAACGCTGTTACCTTCCCACCGTAGTGGTCACTATTTTTCTACTTGCATTTTTATGTGCTTTCGAACTGCTAGGTTGGCAGAAGCTGGGACGAGTAACAGGCGCTCACTCTGTTACGCGGCACTCGGGATTCGACCCGCCAAACTGCCGATCTTCTGATCAACAAGCTCAGCGTCCTAACCCACTGAGCCACCACCTCCCTCTATCGTCCTTTATAGGAACATATTAAAACATGTTAAAATAGCACATTAAACATGTTCAAAACAACAACATAGATGGTCAGATTGTAATGTAAATGCAGTTAAGCATCATTAACACCTTAAACAATTACAACAAAATCACCATTCATGATTTTTGTAACTCAGGGTTTCTTCCTCCTCCTCCTCCTTCTCTTCTTCTTTTTTTCAATTCTCTTTTACTTTGTAAATGTTCAGTAATATAGTCAGCCAGTACGGATATAATCATTTATCATATTATTACATCTATTATCTTCTTCTCAATATACCTAATTAACATGTGACACTTAAGACCATTAGTGCTACTATGGGAACATTAGAGAAAATTCTTAAATTGATAGATTGAAGCAATTTAATTGAAAGTTTAAAGCGGGTGATTGATTACAGTATTAATTATCTCTTTCAGAAAGTCCCTGAAGTCTGAAGGAAGCAAGTTTTTACAGCAACTGATCAGCTATCCCAGCCTCCACTAGTGGAAACTTCAGAATAAATGAATAAAGAAACCAGAAAAATGGGCAAATGGAACCAAACAACAGTGACTGAGTTTGTTCTTCTTGGTTTCACTGACCATCAAAAGATCAAGGCTGTCTTCTTTGTTCTCTTCTTAGCCATCTATCTAGTCACTTTGGTGGGAAATATTGGTATCATCATATTAATCTGGATCAGCCCATGCCTCCACAGTCCAATGTACTTTTTCCTCAGCAACTTGGCCTTCCTAGACTTCTGTTATTCTTCTGCCATTACCCCTAAAATGCTTCTCAGTTTCATAACTGGAAAGAAGGCAATCTCACTGGCAGGATGCATTACACAAATGTATCTATTTGCTTCTTTTGCAGATGCTGAGTGCCTTCTTCTGGCTGCCATGGCATATGACCGCTACATGGCTATTTGTAACCCACTAATTTATCCCATTCTTATGTCCCATCGAGTTTGTTTCGGGTTAGTAGCTGGCTCTTATCTTATTGGTAGTGTAACTTCACTAATTCACACTTATTACACATTTCACTTGTCATTTTGTGGATCCAATGTCATCAATCATTTCTTCTGTGACATCCCTCCACTGTTAGCTCTCTCCTGCTCCAATACTCACATTAATGAAATTCTTCTTTTTGCCTTGTGTGGTTTCATCCAAATGAGCACTTTTTTGTTGATTGTTATCTCCTATACTTATATCATTTGCACTATTGTGAGGATGCATTCAGCTGAAGGCCGCCAGAAGGCCTTTTCAACTTGTACCTCCCACTTGACAGCTGTTGCTTTGTATTATGGAACCCTTCTCTTTACTTATTTGCGACCAAGCTCCAGCTATATCCTGAATACAGACAAAATAATCTCTGTTTTTTATACTGTGGTTTTTCCCATGCTAAACCCCTTGATCTATACCTTGAGAAATGAAGAAGTAAAGGATACCTTCAATAAATTATTGCAAAGAAAACTGATTGCCCTCAGAAGGATTAGATTTTTTCAGTGTTTTCACTAGCAAAAATGCCACTTGTAGACTTGAAGCTGGGAATACACATATACACAAACCCCTGTGATTACATTTCATTGACTTAATTTCAACTGCATTCATTTTACTTCATATAAAACCTTTTGTTCAATTAGTGCTCTTCAAATATTTAGTGGCTGTATGCAATAAATTACTTTTATATGGGGATTCATAAATCACTTAAGATGGAGAACTTTTATTTTGAAATTTGAAATAGATGCATGAGTGAAAGAGTTATGGATCACTGCCATAAAGCTTCATCTTGTGTAGATAAATTCTACATTGGAGCTTTTTAAGAAGAGACTGGACAGCCATTTGTCTGAAATGATATAGGGTTTCCTGCCTGAGAAGGGGGTTGGACTAGATGACCTCCAAGGTCCTTCCAACTTCTTCTTCTTCTTCTTCTTCTTCTGATGATGATGATGATGATGATGATGTGTTGAAGTGGTATGTGAGGCCTCACCAATGCCTGATCAACTGTGTTTCACTTTCTGCCCTCATTTGGTATTTCCAGTAATTAGGAGAGGCTTCTTTGCATTTTGTCATTAATTTTGGCTACTGGAACTGGTAGATGAGTACTCAGCAATGTGAAAAGCCTCAAACAGGCTAATTCTATCAGTTCTTCTATAATGTGAGGATGACCTTGGGAGACAGGAGGAAGAGCTCAGACAAGGCAAAAGCCATGAAAAATCTCAAATCACAGAAGGAAAAGGGATCTCAGAAGATCTCAGAAAGGAACCTCTCTAGTTTTCCGGAATGTGAAAATAAAGGGGAGAGAGACTTGCAAGATTCTGTTACAATAAAGGTAATATTAGTACACAAGATTTGTGTTTCTTGTTCACATTAGTTTGAAGAGCTGATATGTTCCACCTTGACCAGGTGGATTACATTATATCTGTAGCACAAAGCTCAGGTTAAAACCATTTACAGAAGCCTATTTTTCCTTTGATTTATTTATTTAATCCCATTTATATCCCGCCCTTCACCGAAGACTCAGGGCAGCTTACAATCTAAAGCACAAATCAATGTGCTTAGCAATAGCCTTCATTCTATGTATATGCCTGCTTATTAGGGCTTCCCCCCCTCCAAGTGGCATTATTACAAGGTCAGCTTATTGCCCCCAACAATCTGGGTCCTCATTTTACCTACCTCGGAAGGATGGAAGGCTGAGTCAACCTTGAGCCTGGTGGGATGCGAACCTGCACTAATTGCAGGCAGCTGGTGTTACTTAAGGAGGCATTAGCCCACTGCTCCACCAAGGCTCTTTGCTTAGGTCAAAGATACAAAAACTATGTGGTGACCACATTTTCTTCCATACCACTTTGGACAATATTTAGGTCAAAAATAGTGAAGCTATCTTTGTTCCTCTACCTATACTTCACTTGATTAACTACTGTTTTAAGATAGCTGGTGATAGCATATTGTATTTTCTTTAGAAAACATTGCCATTGTCCCATTATAGAGCATAAGCAGATATGGATGAAATTAGTATGACGATTTAAAAGAACACAAGAAGTAGAAGCAGATGCTAACAGGCTGTATTCAAGAAATGTGATTGAGCAAGTCAAGTCAGTGAACTGGAAGCAAGTAATCTAAACCTAGCAGCAAAGATCAACATGGCTTTTCTCTCAGTTTTAGTTATTTCTGCTTCATGTCAGAATCCATTTATATCACATTTCATAAATGTATAGGTAGAACATTGGGCTTATTCTGGGGATTCTGCCATCTCTCCGAAGGGGGGGGCGAGAGGATGGTTACTTAAGGCGATCTTCAAACAACAGGGAAACGTTTGAACTAGGGGAGGGAGGGGGAGAGACAGATCTGGATCGCATCTTCATTTACAACTGAAAAGGAAAGCAATAACCATAAAAACAAGGAGCGTTCCCTTTCCCATGGAGGGGCCTGACACCTAAGCAAATGATGGGAGCCTGACCAAATGGATGAGGGGAGGGGCTGAAATGGGAATGCTTTATATAGGATTGAAATGTAACTTTGTTAGATTCCGTCTTGTATTGCCACAATCGATTCCATCCTAGTAAACATTTTCCTTTTGGACTAAACTTGCATCCAAGAGTTCTTATTTCCTAAGATGTGGATTGAGGTGAGTCCTGACACTTCATTCTCCAGACTTGCCTTCCAGTGTGACCTGATGTTCATTATAGATTAACCAATCATGTGGATTTACAAGTAAGGATTTAATTTTAAGTAGTGTGCTATTCCCAAGGAAATTTCCTTATCATGTGTGCTGTTTTAATATTTTGCATTTTCTTTGTCTTGTGTTGTATGAACTGAGTTAAGCTTGACACTAGTACAGGGGTGTCAAACTCAATTTCATTGAGGGCCGCATCAGCATTGTGGTTGCCCTCAGGGGGCTGGGTGGGTGTGGCCTGGGTGGGCGTGGCCTACTGGGTGGGCGTGGCCAGCTCTACATCGTTCGCATCAAGGGTGCCTATGGGGGCCTGGGCAGGAGTGGGAGAGATCTGGGGGTCTCTGGCAGAAGGAGGGTCTCTGGGCCAGGGCCAAGGTAGTGGGAGCCGTTCCCTCACTGTTTCCAGGATGGCTTCGCGGGCCACATGAAACCACTTCGTGGGCCGGATCTGGCCCCCGGGCCTTGTGTTTGACATGTCTGCACTAGTACATTTAAGTACATTTTAAAAATCGCAACTAACTGAGTATCCTATTTCTCAGCTTTCTGTTCTAAAATGTTTTGTGTTTTCAGCCTCAAGTCTCACAATTTAAATTGAGCTTAGTTAATATGATCTCAGAACTGAGCCTACATTGCACCTCTCTGAGGGCTTTTCATTGTCAAGGCCCATGACCAGGGACATATAAGAAAGAGACAGACTTAGCAAGAACCTGATAATTCATTATTCTTTTTTTAAAATGCCTTTTTAACTAGCAGCCAAGAAGAAAAACATTATCACTGGGAAAATGTCATTCTTTAATTGAAAAACATGAAACGCTACTACTGTGCATAACAATATCATAAAGAATGATGGCTTTTTAGTATAATCTGCCCAAAAGTATGAATTCACATTAGTATTTTGATTTGGCAGTTTAATGATCAGATGTCTGCTTTCCACTCCTCCTTTTCTCTTTGCATGCCATCATGAAGGGCAGGAAACTTTTCTTGCCAATGTTTTCTTCCAGGCATCCTTCACTTCTTTGTTCCTCAGGCTGTAGATCAAGGGGTTCATCATGGGAAACACCACAGTATAAAAAACAGAGATTATTTTATCAGTATCTGGGGCATAACTGGAAGTAGGCTGAAGGTAAGTGAAAAGGAGAGCACCATAGAAGAGGGCAACAGCAATTAAATGGGAGCTGCAAGTCGAAAAAGCTTTATGGCGGCCTTTGTCGGTAGGAATTTTCAAAACGGTGCAAAGGATAGAGGAATAGGAGATGAGGATGAACAAGAAAGTACTCATCTGTATAAAACCACACAGAGCAAAGAGGAGCATCTCATTTATGTAGGTATTAGAACAGGAGAGGGCCAAGAGTGGAGGAATGTCACAGAAGAAGTGATTGATGACATTTGATCCACAGAAGGAGATGTGAAAAATAAAACAAGTGTGCATCAATGAGGTCATGTTACTAATCAGATAAGAACCTGCTATCAAAGAGATGCACACTTTCTGAGCCATAAGGACAGGGTAGAGTAGTGGGTTGCAAATGGCCATGTAGCGGTCATATGCCATGGCAGCCAGAAGAAGGCACTCAGCATCTGCAAAGGAAGCAAATAGATACATTTGAACAATGCATCCTGTAAATGAAATGGCCTTCTTCTCTCTTAAGAAATTGACCAGCATCTTGGGAGCAATGGTGGAAGAATAACTAATATCTAGGAAAGCCAAATTGCTGAGGAAAAAGTACATCGGACTGTGTAAACTGGGGCAGATCAAGGTTAATAAGATAATACCAATGTTCCCGACCAGAGTGATCACATAGATGGCTATGAAGAGGACAAAAAGGCCTGCGTTGATTTCTTGACGATCAGTGAAGCCAAGGAGAAGGAACTCATGCACTGTTGTGTGGTTCCACTTGGCCATTTTGTTCAGTCTTTGGTTCCTTGACTCAGGATCTGAAATCAAGGAGAGATATGAACTGTGGGGAAAAAGACAAACACATGGTTTAGAAAAGATGCTTCCTCTCTCCCACTGAAACTAGAAAAAAATTATTTGATATTTTATAGATAAAATGCTGAGAAATGATAAGCAGGCAAACCAATGACCAAGGAAACCTGACAATGGCTTGCTTGGTTTGGTTGAGTTTGCATTCTCTTTGAAGGAACATTTTCTCAATATACTTCATATCTATTGAAACATATTTTTTTGCACATACATTGTGTTGACTGGTGTGCATTCTCTAGAATAGGGGTGGGAAACTATGGCCCTTTTTATGATTTGTGGACTTGAACTCCCAGAATTCCTGAGCCGGCCATAGTTCCCCATCTCTGCTCTAAAAGAAGGCCAATGAGGCCAATTTCACACAAATTTTGTTTCTAGCCATGCTGATCTATGCATTGTTGGATTCATTTTCATATTTATTTATTGATATGTTGGTAGATTTATATATGTATAACTCTCATTTCTAAAACTGCCCAATTTCTTGACAGTTCTGGGTGGCATACAAAAGGAAAACCAAAGAAAAAGAACACCATGACACAGTGGTAAAAGGAAAACAAATGTCTCCTTTGTCTCCTTTATATCTAACTAGCAAGAAAGACCAAAGCTAGACAGTGACCATAATGTCTTTAAAAATTTGAATGGTTTACAATTTAAAAGAGAGAAAAACATCATAGACCAGCTTTGAACCAAAATATGAGTGAGTATCAAGGGCAATTATGTTTGCTGTCTTCTCTGAAAATCTCTGGATTTGAATGGGATATTAATGTTAATAAACAAAGAAATAAATTAAATTTAAAAATACAAGAGATAACCCATGAGAGATATGACATATAATTTAATGCCGGAATACTGTTTATTAATATTAGTATAAGTAATTAGTATTAGTATTGTTTACCTTTGCTTGAAAGGATAGATATGACAAAAAAGGAATTTACAGGTATTCATCATTACTGTATCTGATTTAGAGAGGGACAGACCTTTCAGTGCCTGATTTTTCCAACCTTAAATTCACGTAGAGGGGGAAAGGAAGGAAGGAAGGAAGGAAGGAAGGAAGGAAGGAAGGAAGGAAGGAAGGAAGGAAGGAAGATTTCTTTCCGTTCAAATTTCTCAGCAAATCTAAAACAGATCTCCCATTTAAAGCCTTCCTTTCAGGAAAAAAATAATAATAGCACTGCAATATAATATTTTCTGGCACTTATTTTCACAAATGTATACATTTACCGTATTTTCCGGCGTATAAGACGACTGGGCGTATAAGACGACCCCCTACATTTCCTGTTAAATTATAGGGTTTGGGCTATACTCACCATATAAGACTACCCCTCTTCCAACGCACACTAAATAAAAATTAAAAAACATCAGATTTGATTTTAATATGGTAATTTTAATTCAAATGCTTATGACATGCAGGTGCTTACTAGGAAAACTGTCACTTATAAACATAAGGCTGTTTGTCATCAAACATGTAAACATAAAACAGTGCAAGTGGATTAAACAATAATAATAATAATAATAATAATATAATAATAATAATAATAATAATAATAATAATAATAATAATAATAATAATAATAATAGGTTGGAGGGGACCTTGGAGGTCATCTAGTCCAACCCCCTGCTAAGGCAGGAAACCCTATAAACCCTGTAAAAAATCACAGACTGCAGCTTCTTCTCCAATTGGTCCTGCTTTCCCTGCGCAGACTAAATGGGAGATCCGCTCCAGGTTTTCCAGCCAGCCCTGTCTCTAAATTTTCAGCACCCGGCGTATAAGACGACCCCTGACTTTTGAGAAGATTTTCATGGGTTAAAAAGTAGTCTTATACGCCAGAAAATACAGTATATGCACTGTGTTATTTCCCCCCCTCTATTTTTTTGCTGCTTTTGGCTTGGAAAATGGTGTTGCAAAAGTAAAAAAGGTGAAAATTTTGAAATTCAATGCCATTTTTGTGTGGGAATTAGTTCACAATGTTTAACTAAGTGCATATTAAATGTATGTCCAGTCAATCCCATCTTCTTCCAATGCCTAAACCCAGTGCTTTATTTGTTAAAAAAAAAGGGTGCCGGAACTCACACGTCGTACAGCCCGCCATGCCTACCCTAGAAGGTTTACCTTTGTAGTTGAAAAAAAAAAACTTCAATTTTTAGTCTATCTAAAGGACTAGGATTTTGTTCAAGGTAAGTTAATACTATTAACGTTACCATGCACTGTGTGGCTTTAAATTACAAGAAGGCATTTTATTAATCTTTTGGGACATTTACCACTGGCATTCCCATTTAGTTTAATGAGTGGAAATGTCAGCTTTCTATGTGGAATGAAATTGGCCTAATAAAACAAAATTTGGTTGCTTGTAAAACATTGAATTATTTTTAAGAAGTCGTCAGACAAGGCGGAAAAATTGGATATTGACTTGAAACAAATTAAAGTTGAAACTTTGACAGTGAACAGATTACTTTTAATTTACTTTTAAGTTAAACCCAATTTAATAAAATAAACCTCATACTGTAGGTCTACCTTTACATCTGACCAATACATAATTAATAATAATACTTCAAAATCAAAAGACATTGGCTTTATTCTTATTCTTCCCCTCTGCAGTTTTAATATAAACTATAAAAAGAGATTTTCTTAGACATCCCAGCCTTTGAACTACCCAAGGAACCAAAATAGCAAAGTTTCACTGTCGGGCAAGCTTCCATGCCAGCCGCCTTTCTTTCCTCTTGCTTCACCTCTTTTTAACCTCACACCCTGCCTTCTGTGAAGGAAGGCAAAAGGCTGACACCCTCTTGTGAAAGATGGCCTCCATGTTTATGTGTCTCCCACCGCCACCATCGACTTCCACACCACATGGTCCAACCCAGCCAACCAAGCCACACAGTGGCTGTGGTGCTCCAGCGCCTCATGGCTCCTCCTAGAGGAGGTAGACAGCGCCGAAGGGGACCCCACTCACACCATACTGCCAGTGGGGCATTTTCAAAAACAAATGAGGCTAGGAAGGGAAACAATAGGAAAAGAATGCAACTCTGGAAAATCCATCGAAAAAAGGTGCCAGAACTCTGTTCTGGAGTGTACTATGACAAAAAACGCCCTGCCTATTGCTTACCTTCCAGAATTGAAATAACACAGCATTAAAAAGTAAAAGAAATTATACAGATAATATTATTCCATAACAATTGTTTTCCTTGCAGGATAAACACTTTTTCTATTTTCCCCAAGGTTCAAAACATTTACCTCCAAATTATTGTCAATTTGTATCCTGATTTTCTGTCCAGGTCCAGTCAAATGCCAGTCTGAGTCACCAATATCCTTTCTCAAGGAACATCATCACCAATTCCTGCTGTAGCACCGCCCATATTACATTCAGAGCACCATCTTCAGATTCAGTTTCTGCTCTAATGGTTTTGACTTACCATGGAGCCAGGGTGGAAATGTTGGATGCTTTGTTACAAAAACTGCTGCTTTTAAGGGTTTCGAATTCATCATTCTGACACCAGAGACCAAGATCCCTGGAGTAGCTTAAAGTGGATAAGCAAGGAATGGTTCTTAAATGTGCAGAACAATCAATTAAACTATGCTCTGGGGCAAAAGATATGGTATGTCTACTTTGTAAAAACTTGCAGTTTTATTTTTCCAGAGGCAGTGTGTGTACCTACCGGTGAAACTCAAAAAATTAGAATATCGTGCAAAAGTTCATTTATTTCAGTAATGCAACTTAAAAGGGGAAGCTAATATATGAGATAGACTCATTATATGCAAAGCAAGATAGTTCGAGCCGTGATTTGTCATAATTGTGATGATTATGGCTTACAGCTCATGAAAACCCCAAATCCACAATCTCAGAAAATTACAATATTGTGAAAAGGTGCAATATTCTAGGCTCAAAGTGTCCCACTCTAATCAGCTAATTAAGCCATAAAACCTGCAAAGGGTTCCTGAGCCTTTAAATGGTCTCTCAGTCTGGTTCAGTAGGAATCACAATCATGGGGAAGACTGCTGACCTGAGAGTTGTGCAGAAAACCATCACTGACACCCTCCATAAGGAGGGAAAGCCTCAAAAAGTAATTGCAAAAGAAGTTGGATGTTCCCAAAGTGCTGTATCAAAGCACATTAATAGAAAGTTATGTGGAAGGGAAAAGTGTGGAAGAAAAAGGTGCACAAGCAGCCTGGAGAGGATTGTCAGGAAAAGGCCATTCAAAAGTGTTGGGGACTTTCACAAAGAGTGGACTGAGGCTGGAGTCAGTGCATCAAGAGCCACCACACACAGACGGATCCTGGACATGGGCTTCAAATGTCGTATTCCTCTTGTCGAGCCACTCCTGAACAGCAAACAACGTCAGAAGGTGTCTTACCTGGGCTAAAGAAAAACAGACCTGGTCTGTTGCTCAGTGGTCTAAAGTCCTCTTTTCTGATAAGAGCAACTTTTGCATCTCATTTGGAAACCAAGGACCCAGAGTCTGGAGGAATAATGGAGAGGCACACACTGCAAGATGCTTGAAGTCCAGTGTGAAGTTTCCACAGTCTGTGTTGATTTGGGGAGCCATGTCATCTGCTGGTGTTGGTGCACTGTGCTTCATTAAGTCCAGGGTCAATGCAGCCGTCTACCAGGAGATTTTGGAGCACTTCATGTTTCCTTCCACAGACAAGCTTTATGGGGATGCTGACTTCATTTTCCAGCAGGACCTGGCACCTGCCCACACTGCCAAAAGCACCAAAACCTGGTTCAATGACCGTGGGATTACTGTGCTTGATTGGCCAGCAAACTGGCCTGACCTGAACCCCATAGAGAATCTATGGGGCATTGGCCAAGAGAAAGATGAGAGACATGAGACTGAACAATGCAGAAGAGCTGAAGGCCGCTATTGAAGCATCCTGGTCTTCCATAACACCTCAGCAGTGCCACAGGCTGATAGCTTCCATGCCACGCCGCATTGAGGCAGTAATTGCTGCAAAAGGGGCCCAAACCAAGTACTGAGTACATATGCATGCTTATACTTTCCAGAGGTCCCATATTGTTCTATGTACACTCCTTGCTTTATTGATTGTATGTAATATTCTAATTTTTTGAGATTGTGGATTTGGGGTTTTCATGAGCTGTAAGCCATAATTATCACAATTATGACAAATCACGGCTTGAACTATCTTGCTTTGCATGTAATGAGTCTATCTCATATATTAGTTTCCCCTTTTAAGTTGCATTACTGAAATAAATGAACTTTTGCACGATATTCTAAATTTTTGACTTTCACCTGTACATTCTCATAACAATGTAGAGCGGCATAAATTGTTGCTTGATTTTGGCTACTGTTAGAAACAATATTGTCAGAAAAAACCATTCACAAATATATGGAGAGAATGCTGGCCTATGCTCAGACATCAGGCTGCCAGCTTTACAGAATTTCAGAAGTTTGCCTCAGTTGGAAGAGGATTCACTTGAAGTGTACACATCCCTGAAATAAATGATCAAATCCAATTTTTGAATTATTTTAACTTTCAAGTTCTGCACCATCCACAGGAGGGCAAGTGGGATAAAACTGACACAAGCATAACAGCAATGTTGTAATGCAGGCCTCACCCCCCTTTCTCTAAGTCTCTGCAAGTGCTTTGCCTGTGGTGGCTCCCCATTGACAGAATGCCCTTCCCAGAGAGGCTTGGCTGTAGCCATATTAGACTACAAAGACCCTGTGGGAAGAAAAACCAGGTCCAGGTCCAAGCTGGGAGTAAACAGAACGGAGGCTAAGACACTGGAAATAAAAAATGGAGGCTGCTTAGAAAGAAAGTTCCAGTTTATTGATGAGCAGAACCACCAACAGCATGTGGTTCTGGGACAGCTGACTAATGGAATTGAGAGTGGATGGATCTTCATAAGGCTCTGAGACTTTGAAGTGGAAATGTTTCTGGGTTGTGCAATGAGGTGGGCTTTTGTGTCTTTTGCAGTCTGAAGAGGATGTTGGGTTAATCCTAGTATGTCCTAAAGGTCATGTCCTGTTCTTAGATTTTGGGTGGGGGGAATGTAAATTATTAATCCCATCAGCTGTGGAGGCTGAAGGCATTTTGCTTATGAATGGTGTGCCCCAAATCTGCATTTCTAAAAGCTGGTCTCCCTGAGTTTCTGCTTGAGCAGAGGCTGCCTTTAAGATTTTTCTCCATTATTCCTTTGGGGAAATATAATATTCTGCCTTTTTGTAAATATCCTGCCAAAATATTCCCTTCTCTAGGAGGGTGGGTGGGTGCTGACTTTCTGCAGCCTCTTCATTTTTCCAGCTTTTCAGTCATATTTTAATCACATTCTAATTCATATAATTTCAAATTACAATGGCTGTCTTGCTGCTATCTAATTTATACGGCTTCTTTGTTTTGTATTTTATTGATTTTATTTGTTTCAAATTGCCTTTTTGGCAAGTTTTCTTGTAAACCAGCTAGAGAACTGCAACTATTGGACAGCTATAGATCTTTAATAAATAAAAGTGTTGAATGTTGGAAAATACTATACATACACGTACCTGTAGTACAAAGCTTCCAGACTGCTTATTGAGACTGCTGGTCAATTCTAATCAGATAACTCCAAGTCTCTTTGGAGAGATTTGTTCAAGAAAAAAATAATAATATTTGAACATAGGTACAGGTGAAGGCAGTTTTATTTACTTGGAAAGACATAAGATTAATTGTATCTTTCTTAATTAAAATATCATATATTCAAAATTTATGTATATATCTCGGACAGACAGCTGTAAGAGAATCACAGTAAAAAAAGCAGAATGTACCTGATAAGAATACGCTGCTTCCTCCTTCAGCAGTTAAGATGCTAAGGAATTGCTGCTCTCAGGAAACTAATATTGATTGATCAAGTGATTACGCATCATCAAGTTGATGGCCACTCACTTAACCACTTAAATAGATTTTCTCCAGGATGATCTGTTCCTAACCAGGTCCTTCAGGTCTTCCAATAGCACACCGATTACCACTGCAACTGATTCCATCCATCTTGAGCTGGTTATCCTCTTCTGCTTTTTCTTTCTACTTTTCCAGAGAGCTAGTTCTTTGCATAAAGTTCCAAAAGTAGGATAATCTAAGTCTGGTCATCTGAACCTCAGCAAATGAGAATCACTGGGTTGATTTTCTCAATGAGCCATTTGTTTGTTTTCTTGGCTGTCTTTTGGCTGTCCTATCATAGTTAGTTTAATGGGTTTTCTGGCACATTGCAGAGGGTTGGATAGGTGATCTTTATGGACTCCTTCCAACTCTACAGTTCTATCATTCTAACAATTAAGTGTGATTTGAGAATTATTTGTCAACCATGATATTTAGTATTTCCCCCTCCAACTTTTTCACTCCCAGCCATTTGTGCAAGCAAATGTTTTACAATAGTAACAGACAAATTTAGGGCAGAGTTCTAATAAGGGATTTTTAAGACAGGCAGACTGGATTGGAGCTGTTTGTCCAGTCCCATTTGAATACAACTATTCTAAATTGTCTTTCCTTGGCTGAGTTTGGGGTTCACTCTCAATCAGAACAGAATTCTAATAAAGAGGTTGAATACCAGTGTTGGCTGGTAATCATGGGAGCTAAACTCCTATGAATCTGAAGTGTTCCAGTTGACCTGGCCTTTTGCTAGCTGGCCATTCTGGTGAATGTGGAAATAGATGGCATTCTTCATTCTCTGTTGAATGAAGAAAGGACAAGTGGTTGCTTATGAAGATGGCGAACATGAACAGCTGGTGGTTTCTATGAAATATTTGGAGTGATGAATTACAATACATCAGCCCTAAGGGCATAAGTCATGATTGGATGTTAAAAATTAAAAAAGAATTATCAAATCATTTATAATGCTTAAAATGGGTTAAAAGGAAGTGGCCACATCCCCTCTAGAAAGAATTCTCTGAAGAAGGAAAATAAGAGAGATCTCAAGCTTAGCAGGTGCAAGTTCAACCTAAGAGATTTATATGCAGTATGTCTCCTAAAGTCTCCTTGCCTAATGCCTTCAATAAAGAACATCTTGAAAACTTTTTTTTATAATAAAGAAGTTCAGCCTGGCAATTTCTTAGGATCAGGAGATTTAGAATGCAGCTGGAACAAATTAGATTTTAGAAATATAAAAAGTTCCGTAGTAGAAGACAATTTGGAAAATGTTTCTTGGTTGATGTCAATAATGCTGCAAAACAACCTTAAACATTCTTGGTATGGGATAATTATGCCCAAGAGAAGGTTTCTCATTTATATACTTCTGAGATTCAGCAACTATTTGAATGTTTTGTAAACAAGAGCCTGCAGATCAGTAAAAGTCTGGTCTTATTAAAATTGCTTTTAAGTTTACTGGGAGGCCCTGATGAGGAGTCATCAGGGGTTGGGGTTAATTTATTATTCTGTGTTTGGAAATCAGTGTTGCCTCACCTTCCCAGGATGAATTCACAGCACAATCCCATTCCCTTGGCTTTACAGCAAGCACAGTTCAACTTGTTCCTCCACATCCTGAATACATTCCTCTTCCATCTTTTGACTGAGCAGATGGAGCCTTAAAATGCTGTCCTCTCCAATACACCTGTCTTGTTTTTCTTTTTTGGGCTTGACTTCCCATGCAAACCTCAAGTAGCCATAGAAAAGACAGGATTGTTGTTGGAAGTTGTGGGTGTACGTGTGAGTGGAATCAGACCTAGGCAATGATTAGTGAAGTACTGTAAGATGTAGAACTATGAAGAAAGGTGGAGAATATGT
Organism: Vipera ursinii; assembly: GCF_947247035.1. NCBI lineage: Eukaryota > Metazoa > Chordata > Lepidosauria > Squamata > Viperidae > Vipera > Vipera ursinii. Next base: position 117,064,634 of record NC_139512.1, on the reverse strand, counting down.
AGACAAAGCCCACTATGTCCTGTCAGAAGAGGAGTCAAGGAGCATGCACTCTCTGTACCCGGGCCTAGGAAGAAAGGGAGAAGGAAGTGACCTCCCAATCTCATAGACAAAAAGCAGGCAAAGTGTTGTGCCACAAGAGTACAAACACTGAATATTTAACTCTCTATACCTTGTGGTCATTCAGTTACGAATCAGTGTCATTGGATTCTTATCTCCAACTTTTTTTTTTACATTACAGTAATATAAAATAGGTATTTGACTCATTGGTCTTTCAACAGTTTTTTTAAAAATCCATTTGAAGAACATGTATTTTCTTTTATATGTAATTTTTCAAGCACACAAAGCTTCTGTACGCAGCTTTCTCTAATTGGCATAGCCATTAATATAAATTCCTGAAGCACATTTTTTTAATACAGACTTCCGTGTTGTTATTCTTGAGATAAGCTTTTAAGATATATTTTTTCCTGGAATTAAAGGGTTGGGTTTTTTTTACCTCCAACCACACCCACTAGTAGTTTTCACCTGCAACTAGATTTTGTAAACCGGTATCCATAGAAATCTGTGAGAAGAATACAGTTAAAATGTGACCGCATTCAAAACAATTTCAGATAGCAAGTGGAAGACTTCATTTTAAATGATCCTGGTGTTTTAAAAAAATCCCAGTAATACAAATTCAGCACAGCAAGCAACAGGACTCGGAATCCTTTTTCTTATTCTGCCTATTTTTTTTCTCTCTCTGTTTTCCTGCCTACTCATCTAATATGGAAATTTCTTCTGGAGTTGGGGTGAAAAACTGGCATTGTGCCATGTGACTGGAGGTGGGTTACTATTAGACTTCCCAGTTCCATGATAGAGCTTCATGATACTCACCCAAAATAAAACAAGAAAGGCTAAAATACTAGTGCATCATTCTATTACACTCTTTGAGATGAAAAATTATTTTAAAGGATGCCCTCTAGCCTCAGGAATGTTATTTATCCCCAATTTAAATAAAAAAGAACTTTGTTTTAATTCAGCTTAGTTCTGGTTCTTGAAGATAATAAACAGCTGAGTGAACATTCAAAGGTCTCATTTAACACAAAACATCAGTTTAAATATTCTACAGAATCAGGACACAATTCTGGCCACTTTATTGAACTGAATTCATATTCACTGCACTCTACAGAGGAAACTGTTACCTTATAATATATGTGAAACATTCTTATTCATTGATCTTATCAGGGCATCCTTTACCTCCTTGTTCCTCAAACTGTAGATCAAGGGATTTAGCATAGGGATGAGGAAGGCATACAGTACAACCATAATTTTATGCTGACGTTCAGAATAGTTTGAACTGGGTTGCAAATAAACAAACAAACCTGTTCCATAAAACATGGTCACAACAACCAGATGGGAGAGGCAGGTAGAGATGGCCTTTTGCTGGCCTCCCAGTGAGTTAACCTTGAGCACCGTTGAAAAGATGCACATGTAGGAGATGAGGATAATTAGAAAATTTACCAAAATAATGGTTCCAGCATCAGTGAAACCATATATTTTAGGCACAAGGATGTCTGAGCATGAGAGCTTAAGGAGTGGTGGGAGATCACAGAAAAAATGATTGATTTCATTAGACTGGCAGAAGGACAAGGTCCCTATCAGGGTGGTATGAATAATGGAGTTCAGAAAGCCGGCTACAAAGGCTCCTCCTGCCATTCTGAGACATTGGGCATGCGACATGAGGGATGGGTACAGCAAGGGATTGCAGATGGCCACGTAACGGTCATATGCCATCAGCCCCAAAAGAATGCACTCAGTACTGGCAAGAGCAAGAAAGAAATACATTTGGATGAAGCATCCTGTGAAAGAAATGGTTTTCCTTCTTGACAGGAAAATTGCCAAAATCTTGGGGAGGGTGGTAGAAGAATAGCAAAAATCTATGAAAGCCAAGTTGCTGAGGAAAAAGTACATGGGAGTATGAAGCTGAGGGTCCATTCTGATCAGCAAAATCATGCCCAAGTTACCTAATATTGTGATAACATAGATCAGAAGGAAAAACGCGAAAAGAAGAACTTTCATTTCTGGTTGTTCTGCAAATTCAAGAAAGATGAATTCAGATACTGCTGTGTGATTTTCTCCAGACATCTCTGTGGCTGAATTTATCCTGTCTTCTTTATGATTATGGATCTCCATGCACATTAGATGTCAGAAGCAATAATGTTAAAAACTTAGCTGTGGAATAACTCAACTGTTTCTTTCATTTTGTAGAACAAATACTTTTATTCTTTTATTTCCTAAAAAAACATAAGGTAAAATAAATCTCATCTATGGTGTAAAGAGATTATGGATAAAAATCTACATACAGTACACTGTGACTATAGAATTTGACAATTTCATGTGAATGATAAAATGACAGAAAGTCCAAACAATTTGATGCAGCAAAGCTATTCAGTGAGTTGTATAATTGTGATGTCTATCCAACAAAGGATGCAAGAGCCAAAAGTATGTTTTTCTTTTCCTGCCGAAACTTTCAGAAAAACTAATTCCAGTGACACTGCAATAATTAAAGAAGCATTTCAAGGTAATTGAGTAGCAGTACAAGTTCATTGATGTGTTTCAATAAACCAGCAATAGCAATAGCCCAGTCCAATTGTCTGATTACATGACAGAAAAAAGGAAAAAAGTTTGCTTAGAACAGGCTGAAAATTAATATTGAGTTACGGAAATTATTTTTTTGCAGCTGTGTTTATCCCCAGGAAGAACATACTGTTTCTCTTAGCGCCAAGGTATATGAAATTCCTGCTAGTAAATGGCCACATTGGTTTATTTCTCAGTGCAGCAAGGAAATTTGGGATGCTTAGATGCATCTTTTAGACATCTGAGTTTATTGATCAATAGAACTGATATTTGATCATTTGTGAAGAACAGCTGAATGCACCAAAAGAGAACCAAAGAGGAGTTAAATTTGCTAGTGGTTTTTGTTTGTTTGTTTGTTTGTTTGTTTGCTTATTTTCAGTTACTTTCCAAAATAAGTAAACATCCCTCAAGTAATCCTCTGCTTCAGAACAGTACAGCCTCAGAGCAGCAGTACTGATAGCTTTAACTGCTGGATGTAGATGTGGTGAGACCCTAAGCTTCAGGAAGCTGTAGAGCAGACATGTCAAACACAAGGCCCGGGGGCCAGATCCGGCCCGCGAAGTGGTTTCATGTGGCCCGCGAAGCCATCCTGGAAACAGTGAGGGAACGGTCCCCACTGCCTTGGCCCTGGCCCAGAGACCCTCCTCCTGCCAGAGACCCTCAGATCTGTCCCACTCCTGCCCAGGCCCCCATAGGCACCCTTGATGCCAACGATGTAGAGCTGGCCACGCCCACCCAGTAGGCCATATGCACCCTAGCCACGCCCACCCAATAGGCCACGCCCACCCAGGCCATACCCACCCGGCCCCCTGAGGGCAACCACAATGCTGATGCGGCCCTCAATGAAATTGAGTTTGACACCCCTGCTGTAGAGGTTATAAATGCAAGTGCTAATAGAAGATAAGAGGGACAGTTTGGTACAGTGGTTAAGGCACGAGGCTACAAAAGGGGAGACCATGATTCTAGTCTTGCCTTAGGCACAAACTCAGCTGGGTGACTTAGAGCCAGTCACTCTCCCTCAGCCCTAGGAAGGAGGCAGGGGCAAACCACTTCTGAAATCTTAGCCAGAAAATTGCAGAGACCAGTCCACCAGAAGTCAAAATGGCTGTGAAGGCTCAACATAAAATAGCAAGACTGCTGCCAAGCTGGGGTGGAGAAGGACCTTCTTTGAATGAAAGTTGTAAATGCATGGAGAAGCAAAGCATAGCTGAATAAACTAATGAGAGTCATGAGAGCACCATACAGTAGAGGAGGGCTTAACTTACTTTCATATGTGAGACTGTAACAAATGTCCCTCACACCTCCCATACACACACACCTCAGGCTGTGAAGTCCTAACCTGTAGCTTGTTTAGTTTATGCCTGAATCTACGCAGGCATCTATGGAAAAAATAGAAAAAATTCAGGCCATTTTTCCTTCTATTGTTGCTTTACACTCTGCTGAACTCCAGAAGCATTCTAAAAGTAACTGTTTGCTGAGGGAAAGGATTTTCTTTTAAAGATTCATGAAGAATCCAGGTTTTTGCAAACATTCTTCCTCCCTATTGTGTAGTGGGTCCGACGCAAGGAAGAGACGCCAGCCGGTGTGTGAGTTCAGCTCTTTATTGGAGGGGGGTAGTGAACTGGGGAATGAGGGTTACCTGGCCTCCTTAAATACCTAGCCAGGTAGGCTAACAGCCAATGGGGTTGGCCCTAGGTTTCCCGCCGAAACTAGGTTTCCCGCCAAACATCGATCTCCTCTAGCGGAAATCAACCCCCGACCAGCGAGCCAAACCACACGTAGACGGTCCACCCGGCCACACAGGACACCTGCCTACCTGTCGGACTACGTGTGCAACTGACCTCCACACAGTTGCATTGTTTTTTTATTATTTTTTTTATTTTTTTTTATTTTTATTAAGTTTATTGTTTAAAAACATTGGACACAGTACCAGCGGGCTGACAAGCCTTCTTGTCTACAATGTTCATATATATATATATATATATATATATATATATATATATATATATATATATATATATATATATACATGTATATATTTATTTTTATTTATTTTAATCCCATTTATATCCCGCCCTTCTCCGAAGACTCAGAGCGGCTTACAATTTAAGCACAAACCAATGTGCTTAGCAATACACTTAAATACACTTAAATTACAAATCGGTGAAATAACACAATATTTAAAACAGTGAGCTAGTCTGTAAAACCTAATAGAGACCTTTCTTTTTATCTCTCCAAAGATACAATTTGTTCCAAATTCTATAGTAATCTGATTGATCTTTATTCTTTAATTCCAAAGTTACTTTGTCCATTTCTGCACAATCCCAAATTTTCCTAATAACCTCATTTTCTCCTGGGATCTCATTCTTTTTCCATTTTTGCGCAAATGACATTCTAGCTGCTGTGATAATATGGATCATCAAATATAGCACATCTTTAGGATATTTCTCTTTCGTAATTCCCAATAAGAAAAATTCTGGACTAAACTCAATATCTTGTTTTAGTATTTCTTTCAGCCAAATCCAAATCATTTTCCAAAATTTTTGTGTTTTACTGCAAGACCACCACGTATGGAAATATGTGCCTATCTCTTCAGAGCACTTCCAACATTTGGGAGATGCTGTTGTATACATTTTTGCTAAACGGGCTGGGGGAAGATGCCATCGATAAAACATTTTAAATAAATTTTCTTTATAAGATGAGGCCAGTGTTATTCTTTTATTTCTGTCCCATTATTGTTGACACAGTGTATATAGTTGTAGTTAGTTACAAGTTGTTATTGTTTGGTGGTTCTTCTCTAAGGGGGGAGGGGTGTTATGTATGCAGGCACCTGCATAGCAACAGCCACCAGGGGGCGTTGGCCTGAACGGTTTTGGCGGGAAACCCAGTTTCGGTGGGAAACCTAGGGCCAACCCCATTGGCTGTCCGCTTACCTGGCCGGGTATTTAAGGAGGCCAGGTAACCCTCATTCCCCAGTTCACTACCCCCCTCCAATAAAGAGCTGAACTCACACTCTGGCTGGCGTCTCTTCCTTGCGTTGGACCCACTACACAATAGGTTTATTAATGTAACTTTCTTGGATCAAATTCCATTTCACCAAATGCCTGGAGTTCATATATTTGTTTATTTTATTACATTCTACCTTTCCTCCCAAAAAGGCAGCTTAAATAGAGAAGCAGCCCTGAGAAGCTAATGGTGGTTCTGCATTTTGCTAAGTAAGAATTGCTATTAATTTAGATATTTGGGGCAGTTTTGCAAAAGAGTAGAACAGTCTCTTTCTATAATTGTTGCATGAGGACATGTCAAGACATAATTCCACTATTCTTTTGAGAATCACTATAATGCAGAATTTTTGTGGGGAGAAATGGGGAGAAGTACCTCTGTGTATGCAAGAAGAAGAAGAAGAAGAAGAAGAAGAAGAAGAAGAAGAAGAAGAAGAAGAAGAAGAAGAAGAAGAAGAAGAAGAAGAAGAAGAAGAAGAAGAAGAAGAAGAAGAAGAAGAAGAAATGATAATTCCCAATTCACAAATATACTACACTTTCATGCAGACATCCCCTATTCAAATATACATATGTACTGTATCTATAATCAAATTCATCATCCTCATCCCAAAATTGTGTTAATACCTCTTTGCATCACTTGCATATATTCAACTGATATAAAACAATCAGGCTGTATCACACAGATCATTTCCTGTATCTCCCTATTTTCTCTCCCACTTTCTCATTCTCAGGAATGTAACAAGAGTAATGATGAATTACTCACTCAAACAATTGTGCTCATAGACAACCTACCTGTATGAATAAGAGGTAACTCATGTGATAATATAAATGTCTCATAATATTTCCAGAAGCCCTTTCTTTCTGTGTCTCAAAGATTGTATTTGCACACTTAATCTATCATATGAACTTATCACAGTGCCTCTTCCAGAGCACAGCTGATGTTATTATGCTGAAGCAGCAAGTTAACAAAAGTGCTATTGCTTTCTTCCTTGGTTCCCTTAAATACCTTTCAGAAAAAAAATCTCCATAGGAGTTCAAAATTTATGATGTCTGGGGATAACGTGAATCACTGTCCCCTATCCCTGCAGAATTTAGTATTATTGAACAGCTTGAAAATGGTTTGTAAAAAGTTCGGATTTTTAATGGCCAGAAAGAGGCTATTTCTACAGGCCTCCCAGAAGGGACAGTTCAAATTCATCAGCTGAATATCATCGTATGATATTCAAAAGTTCCCTCCTTAGTTTCTTAATTGGTTACTCAAAGGATCATGATGAGTGGCTAACTATCTGCTCTAATTTTAGACTGATTGTCACTATTCAATGAATTAAGTGTTGTTATCTTCCAAATTGCAGTTGAAGGTTAAATGAAAAGCCATACCTTTATCTCCATAACTTTAAATGGGGATATTTTTAAAAATGAAGCAAGAAAATAATCCTTGAAATTAACTATTTCGTTATTCATGTTTATTTTCTTTACATGATCACCATCAGTGGCTACACAAGTCTGCCAATGATGGACACCTAACGGATCACCTAGCAGAGGTCTGTGCCCAGTGCAAGAATCAAGTGGTATTGCATTCCCAACAGATGGCAATTCAGGATGCCTTTAAAGAACTTTAGTGAGGGAGGCTCTACCATTTTCTGAGGTAGTAATAGGTAACCCTATTACTGAAAAGTTCTTAGGAATTTTTTCTTTAGGTCCATCTGAAATCTGCTTCCTTGCAATCTAAAAACATTGTTTCTTGTTCCATCATCGTGGACAGCTCTGAACAGTCCTGCGCCATTTTCAATATGATAATCCTTGAGATGCTAGAAAGGAGTATCTTTTCTTCATTGGGATTAGCAAACACAATACCTTCAACCATTCTCCATCACTTTTTCCTTTCATGATACTTTCTATTATAAAAGGCCATTAAATTTGTTTACCATTTTAATAATAAATTGCCATATTTTACAAATATGGACAATATTTACAGCATTTCACAGTTTCAAAGTATAATACAATGGTTACACAGTAAAATACAAACTGAGGAGCATACCTAGGTGGGTTGAAACATTCTCAGCGTAATTATTTCAAATGTGGAAATAGATTTCTATCCATTGTTCTCTTCAATGAATCCTTCACCTCCTTGTTTCTCAGACTGTAGATTAAGGGGTTAAGCATTGGGATGATAATGGCATAAAACAAAGAAACAATTTTATTCTGATCCTCTGAATAGTTTGAACTGGGTTGCAAGTATATAAAGAGACCTGTTCCATAAAATATGATTACAGCAATCAAATGAGAAATACAAGTAGAGAAGGCTTTTTGGCGGCCAACCACTGAATTCATCTTAAATATTGTAGACAGGATATGTATGTATGAGCTCAGTATTATCAGGAGAGAGCCCAGCATATTAATTCCAGCACAAACAAAAATAAGTATTTCAGTTAAAAAGGTTTTGGAACATGAGAGCTTGAGGAGTTGGGGAATTTCACAGAAGAAATGGTTTATTTCATTAGATTGGCAGAACGATAAAGTACCTACCAAACTAGTATGAATGATAGAGTTCAGGAAACCAGCTGTGAAGGCTCCCCCTGCCATTTTGAGACATTGGGCATGGGACATGAGGGAAGGATACAGCAAAGGATTGCAGATGGCCACATAACGGTCATATGCCATCAACCCAAAAAGAATGATCTCTGTACTTGAAAGAGCAACAAAGAAATAAATCTGGATGATGCATCCTGTGAAGGAAATGGTTTTCTTCTCTGCCAGAAAATTTTCCAAGGCCTTGGGGATAATATTGGAGGAATAACAAAAATCTATGAAAGCCAAGTTACTGAGAAAAAAGTACATGGGTGTATGAAGCTGAATGTCCATTTCAATCAGAAAAATCATGCCCAAATTAGTTACCACTGTGATAGAATAGATTAGTAAGAAAAATATAAAAATTGGAACTTTCAGTTTGTGGTTTTCTGGAAAGCCCAGGAGGATGAATTCAGACACTGCAGTGTAATTTTTAATAGACATCTCTGTTTCTGAATAATTCTTGTAATGTTCATGGAGAATAGATAGAATGGATCTTCGTGTATGTTCCAAAGTTACAATTAAACATTTTATTTAAAAAATAATAATAATGAAAACTAAATAAGAACAACACTCCATTCCAAATCCTACATCCTCAACAGATTCTTAAATATAATACTATTCAGGGGATTTTCTGCCAATAGATCCTAATTTGTCACTCTAGAGTGACAAATAATGCTCCACGAGTCTTTCTCAATCTGCAAATATAAAATCAATGTCATTGTAAAGTCAGGTGTATTTTAATAGTTTGCATATTTGTCAAATATTATTAAAGTTTGATAATCATAAGCTTTAGGTATATTTGTTTGTAATATGCAGCAATATGTTATTTTATGAATTTGTTTTTTCCCAATTTTTAATCCAGGTAGTTTAAAATGCAGTTATTAATAACACAAAGCAGTTTTAAGCAATATCTATTTCATAAGGAGATTCTAGCACAATTCTCATCATATTCAGTGAAAGTTTGGGCATGCATGATCACTTTATCTCCTTCTGGAAGATGTACTCAGGTGTCGGTATTATACGATATACTAGTAGGAATCACTTAAGCAGTCTTTCATGAAACAATGGGCTTTCATATTCCCCTTTTCCTTAGAAAAGATGATTAGCATTTACTTTGACTGTAGAACTGTCAGTGCTAATTATTGCTGGTAAATATTTCCAGATGTGGACACATTTATTTTGAATTTTGTAAAACTCATTTCATAAATGTTCCAATACCACCGATAATATTTTAAACTGGTGGGAATAGGGAAAGTCTGTCCCTTGCTCGTAGCCTTGGAAAAGATCCTAGACTATAAAAGGAAAAGGTTGGATCCAGAAACTTCCTTCCATCTGCCTATTGCATTATATGTATTATATGGCAGTGTGGATGCATCACTTATGCATCCACGAGAAGAGAATATACATACTGTAGTAATGCACACCAGTCATTGATTTCTCCTGAATAAAGAGGAATAGTATATTTCTGCCTTTTAGCATATATGTCTTACTACAGTATATGTTTTCTTCTACGTGAATTTTGGATTAGTAGAAAGGTGATTTCCCCCCTGGAAGCTATTTGAAAAGTCTAATTGCACAGGATAACTGCATTGGATAGGATTAGACAGCATTATTTGTGTCACAAAAAGAATAACAGCAGAAGCCATCTGTCTTTGTTTCTCTGTTTCTCTGTCTCTCTGTTTCTGTCCATTTTGATCCTATTCTAATCTCACAACATGCACGAAGGAACTTTTTTTGTATGTGTGGAATTGTCTATTAATTTCTATAAATGGAACAGTCCTGCAATGGGTTATGGAATTTTGAGAATATAGAACAGAATTGTAAAGAGCTCCCTTTTGCACAGTGACAAAAAGTTATGTTATAAATATATGTAGATTTTTCCAACATTGTTTATTTTGGCTGTTACAGTGAGCATGTACATGCACACACATACAACCCAAGTCACTACTCAAGTATCCCAGTCAAACAGCTGCTGGTAGTTTTTCTTCCTCCATATTTAGATATTGTGATCTAGTTTACACACTGTACATCCAGCATTCCTGTCTTAGCTACCTTTCATATTCTGAACATATGAATGAGCAAATGGAAAAAAAACAGAAATTTATCTAACCTATGATAATAGCACTTCCCACCTTTAGGACCAGGAAGAAACTAACTGGACAATGAGTTACCTGTTAGATAGCTCCAAATCCATTGTTTCATTGATGTTATGATGCCGGGTTAATCCCTTTTGGTAATACCTAACGTCCAGTGTTCCTAAAAGGTTTGGGTAAGCTTATTCATTTCTAGGTCCCATTCACTTTCTGAGACCAATCTGAGAATCATTTCTCCCTGCTATTAACAAGCACTTCAAATACTCTCAGTCAATATTCTCATGGGAGCACGCAATTTAAATTACTAATTTAACTTACTAACTTGGGAGATTTAATATTTAAAAATAAAGGAAAATAGTAGTTGTGAGGGTTTTTTCTCTCCCTCCTTTCCTCCTTCTCCCTCTCTTTTTAATTACATATGACAGGTTGTGTTTCTAATTATTACCCTTTTTATAGCTGTTATCCTATCTAGTTTAAGCCATATAATTGCATAACATTTGAAATATGTGAACTTTGACATTTGTATTTTTAATTATTACTACAATGATTAGGATATTTAATAAAAATGTTTAAATGACTGAATATCTGAGAAGCACAGTTTATTTCATTGCTTCCTTGATGGTGAAGTTCCAGATTATAGACTAAAAGCTTTATTTATACAGTATGTAGGTGTTTTTTTTCATTTCACTAGGGAATACATTTAAGTCTGACACAAATTCTCTTTTACTTTGCTCCATCTTGCAAAAAGAGTCTTCACAGTCTACATTTATATTTTACAAGACTCCAGCAAAATTTCAGTTAAGTTAAAGAAACATTAAATTCTTCAGGGGCTTAGTCATACTGACTGAGAATACACTGTTCTATAAGTTTAGGGGATCCTATACATCAGAGGTCAACAAGAATTGTGCCAATATTGCTGAACTAAGTCAAAAGCAGATAGGAATAGAAACATGGCTGTTTGAAAGGGTGGCATTTCAAATACATTAAAGTCAACCTTCAAGGACATCTCCTCCATATTCTTCGCAGCCCCTCAAACCTTTGGTTAACTATCCTGTCCATTTATTGTGCAAAGAAAAAGATTTATTTGCACTGTTTTTGCTGAGATTGCACTAGTTGGTTCCATTGGCACCATGAAGAACGGCATCTGCTTCTTGTTCTTCTAAGAGCGTCCTTCACTTCGTTGTTCCTCATGCTGTAAATTAGTGGGTAAGCATGGGGATTGTAACTAAGTACAACACAGAAACCACCTTGTCCTGATCTGGGGAATAGCTTGAGCTTGGACGTGAATACATGAAAAGGGCACTTCCAAGTGGGTGGCCAAGTGGGAAGCACTTGTGGAGCACTTGTAACGGTGGCCAAGTGGGAAGCACAAGTGGAGAACACTTTGCACCTGCCTTCAGTAGTATGGATACTCAGCACAGTGGTGAGGACAGACAAATAGGATGCTAGAATGACTGCGGTGGCGATCAAGATGTTGAATCCAACCACAGCAAAAAGAAGTCTCTCATTGAAATGAGTGTCTGAGCAGGCTAGGTTTAGGAGTGGAGGCCTACTGCAGAAAAAGTGGTTGATCTTATGAAAATGGCAGAATGGGAGACGAAATATAGAGAGAGTATGTATAGCGGAGCTCATCACACCTATGACATATGCCCCGGCCAGTAACCTCTCACAAACATTCTGTGACATGACAACTGTGTAAAGCGGAAGCTTGCAAACTGCAACATAACGGTCATAGGCCATGGCAGCCAGTAGGTAGCCCTCAGTGGTAGCACAAGCTGCAAAGAAGAATAACTGAGTGGTGCATCCAGCAAACGAAATTGTCTTTCTGCCCGCTAAGAAATTCACCAGAATCTTGGAAACAATTGTAGATGAATAGCACATGTCTAAAAGAGAAAGATGACTCAGGAAGAAGTACATAGGTGTCTGGAGTCGTGAATCAATCCTGATTAATACAATCATGCCAAGATTTCCAACAATGGTAAAAATATAAACAGCTGAGAAAAACAAAAATGACAACATTTGAAATGTATACTGATCTGTAAAGCCCACAAGAATAAAATCACTTCCCATAGAGCCATTTCCTTCAGACTTTTCTTTGATGAAAGGTTTGCTTGCCAGTCTTTAATTTCATCAGATGGACACCACTGAAACTGGAGAGAAGCACATTCTTTAAAATAGGAAATATTTAAAAATAACAGGCTATAAGCTATTTTACCAGTCACTTGCATTGTCATTCTAACACAAAATTTCTCTCCTTTTCATGTAGCCTACCCTCTGCCACATCTAGTTATATATTCAAGGTCAGAATTTCAGATGTTTGTTTCCTAAACACTCATTCATGTTCCTGATACATACTGTAATCAATTATTTTCCTCTTTCAGCCCTCTTTTATATCCTTGCAACATGTTTTTAATAAATCTCTTCCCCCAATCTAATTTAAATTTCTGCCCTGCTATTTAAAGCCAGGGATATTTTTTTTAGTTGTATGTTTCAAAAGATGCACATATCATTATAACTATTTATATCTAGTACTGATACTGAAATAAAAGAAAGCGCTTTCATTCACACAAAATACACTCTCCAGTTTTCAGTTACTTCTCCTCTTCATTGGTGTCCTTCTCCTTTTGGAAAGTCGCTCCAGCATGAAATATGGTGCAAAATTATATAGCAGGCAGGGGGAAAGGTTGACTATTAGATGCCTTCTCTTGCATAAGAAACAACCCTTTCTGAATGGGCAAAGCCATAACCCAGTGCAACTGATTAATGGAGGAAATAGTATCACATGCCCCAGACAAAAAAGCGAAAGTACCTTGGAAAAGTAATGAATGGATAGAATATGTCTTCTCATTTTAACTCCACTAAGAAATCCTGCTTCTTGCTGTTGTATACTTGTTTATCTGGAACTATGAATCGTTGCAAATAATTTATTCTTCCCCCAAGCGCTTCTGAATAGTGATCTCACTCACTCTTGGGACACAGGAATAATGGTTAATTTTGAACTTGCTTATATCTTGCTTCAAATGGTTTCTACTTGTGATTAACTATGTGCTGAAGGGAGCCTTGGAGGATTCCTTTAGGAAAATCACTATGAAATTATTTAGAGGTTCATTCATTTATTACCCCTTCATTTATGCATCTTATTAGGGACCTTATGTCCTGCTTGTGACACCAAATTGTCAGTTTATATCTGTCACTAAAGGTAAAGGTTCCCCCACACATTGTACTAGTCGTTTCCGACTCTAGGGGCCGGTGCTCATCTCCGTTTCAAAGCTGAAAAGCCGGCGCTTGTCCGAGGACATCTCCGTGGTTATGTGGCCGGCATGACTAGACGCCAAAGGCTCACGGAACGCTGTTACCTTCCCACCATAGTGCTCCCTATTTTTCTACTTGCATTTTTACGTGCTTTCGAACTGCTAGGTTGGCAGAAGCTGGGCCGAGTAACAGGCGCTCACTCTGTTACGCGGCACTCGGGATTCGACCCACCAAACTGCTGACCTTCTGATTGACAAGCTCAGCATCCTAACCCACTGAGCCACCACGTCCCTGTCACTACATGGTGCAAAATAAAGATTCCTTAATGTTGATTAATCAATTTTAGATTAGAAATCTATAGCTTAGGAGTGGACAAGCTTAAGTACCAAAGTGCCAAACCGGCCATATTTTTTGTGGTGTGTCAAGAGTTCTACTGTGTGTCATGCAATAAAATCACTGTGGACAGGTCCTTTTGGCAAATGTGAAAAAAAGGAGAAACCACCCTTTAAAATAGTCAATAAAGTCCAACATTTTCTAATACGGTTAGTAGCAGTATTGTCAGCACTATGATGGAAAGGCTATTAAGGACCTCTGTGGCCTTTCAGATGGTCTTCAGCAGATGATAGGATATGGTTGAAGGGCTTTTACACCAAAACAGAAGTAAACATGGTGCCAGTCTGTGATGGTGAAGCTAGGACCAGGACTCAAAGCTGAAGACTATGGCCGTGCAGCTGAAGGTGCTTTAAAACCAATAATTGCTTTGGCTAGCCTTGAACTAGCTAATTTAGGAAATGATGTTTCCTCTCCCATTAATTTTATTCTTACCCTATAGGATCATTCTTTCTATTTTTTAAAAAAAACCTTTAAAAATCTCACTTGTTCATCAAGAGAACTTCTTTGATATGGTATGGCTATTTTCTTCTGAATCACTTAACTGTTATCCCATTAGTTAATGGGATTTTCAGAATGGGGCAGTCCATTTACATAAACACACTTTCTTTGGCTTTGGTAATAAATTGGAGTATATTAAGCTTGGAAGTGTTTGTGGGCTACAGGTGACGTATCTCTTTCAAACAGGCCAATTTCAGGAAATATATTTTTAAAAGGTTGTGTCGAACCACAAAGAGAAGATCGTTGAGTGATGTCAGCCATGCAATCAAACAAAGAAATAAAGCAAGCTATTGAGAGAACTTTAGGTATAAGGGCCAAAGTGTTGGACTTGGACTGGGAAGACCCAAGTAGTCATCCTCAGACATGGATTACTACTGTTTATTGGTTTGGGGCCAATCGTTATTATTCAACCAACACTAACACATACAGTTTTGGGAAAATGAAGGAGAATGAGTACTCTGTACACTGCCTTATTCTCCTAGAGAAAGAAGCAAAGGTAATGATTTCTTCAAATCAGGTTTTTCCTGATGTTTTCATAAACAGTCTTTGTGGGGTGTGGTGGGATTTTCTTGAAGAACGTCAACACTATGAAACTTGTTTGCTATTGCCTTTCTTCAAGATGTTTTTCAACTTCCCAATCTAGTTATCAAGCATGGAATTTTGCAGTGTTGTCAGGGGTCTCCTATTCAAGGGTCTGACCCTGTTCAATTTTTTTCAGTCTTGGCCCAGGACAGCTAAGTGTTACTGCTGCTACCTTCTGAGAACAGGAGAAAAGGTGGGATATTAATCTAATGTGGCTACAGATACAGATGTAGATGTAAGAAGTTTCAAGGGCTTTTAAAATTTATTGATGAGATAGGCATTGGTAATTTTTTTAGACAAACATATGCAAATATTCCTGTGCTACAGAAACCTTTTCAGTTCAGTCTCCTTATTCCCCTCCCCAGTTTTGAGGAAGAGATTCCATATGAATATAACTAGTATAAGGTAAAGGTAAAGGTTCCCCCACACATGCATGCTAGTCGTTTCCAACTCTAGGGGCCGGTGCTCATCTCCGTTTCAAAGCTGAAGAGCCAGCGCTTGTCCGAGGATGTCTCCGTGGTCATGTGGCCGGCATGACTAGACGCCAAACGCACACGGAACACTGTTACCTTCCCACCATAGTGGTCCCTATTTTTCTACTTGCATTTTTTTTATGTGCTTTCGAACTGCCAGGTTGGCAGAAGCTGGGATGAGTAACAGGCACTCACTCTGTTACGGCACTCGGGATTCAACCCGCCAAACTGCTGACCTTCTGATTGACAAGCTCAGCATCCTAACCCACTGAGCCAGCTATAACCTAGTATAGGTTATGTCTAAAAATTGATCTGAACAATTCACAATCTATTAATAAGTACACATCATATAAGGATCACTGAGCAATTAAGCTAGAACGCTTCCGAGGGATGTTGATGAAGATTCTCAGTCATCCAGGTAAAGCTGTCTAAAAGTTGAATAATAGCAACTAGACTTATTTTCTTATTAGAGACATTTTACTGCTCATCCAAGCAGCTTCCTCAGTCAGAGCAAGTTAGTTAGACAGACCCAAAGGTGCTATTTCAAAAGGCAACTGGACGGTCTTGTTTTTTCCTTGAAGAGAAATGTTTTCAAGGGAAAAAAAGCAAGAAAGTCCAGTTGCTTTTTGAAAAAGCACCTTTGGGTAACCATGATCTGGATGACTGAGAATCTCCATAGACATTTAGTTAGACAGACACGTTGGAATGTACCAACTCCTCCAGCACCAACCTCAGGGGTTTCCTCCCTGAAGAAGGAGTTGGTACATTCCAATGACTCCTGGCCTAACTAACTTGCTCTGGCTGATGAAGCTGCT
The DNA here is from genome assembly GCF_947247035.1 of Vipera ursinii. NCBI lineage: Eukaryota > Metazoa > Chordata > Lepidosauria > Squamata > Viperidae > Vipera > Vipera ursinii. The sequence continues at coordinate 117,048,342 of NC_139512.1, read as the reverse complement.
TGGACAAGGAGCAAAATGTCTCAAACCAACAAGAAAACAAGTCCAGCTGCCATGACTCAACCTTCAGACTTCAAAAGGATATGTATAGGGTTGCTGTGATCTCTCTTTTACCAGATAAAAGAATAGCTGGGCTCAGACCTCTGGATGTTGAAGCTTGGAAAAGAAAGCTGGTGCCTGGCTGGACACCAGGTGACAAAGCTATGCAAAAGCAAAAACATGCATCTTTTACAGAAATCTTTCACTGCTGTTGATATTTCTTGAGGAGTCCCTTCTCTTGAGGGGACAAATTTAAAGTACTCCAGAGATCATATCCCAAAGGGCACAGAGATGATAGAAAATGAGCCCCTCATGCATTCAAGTGGCATTTGCTTTGAGGTCAAGGAAGAGGAGTTTGTTGCCATTGGCTGGGCAACTCCAGGTGCCTAGTGTTGCTCTGTTGCTTTCCATTGTCAGATAACACCTGGCAAGATCTGGAATAAAATTAAATTTAGCCCAATCTAACTTAAAGTTAGAAGCTGTGCAGAGCAATGCTTAGGACCCTCTTGACAAATTGGAACCTATTTACTTTCGAATTCAAAAGGACCCCTTCAGTCTGAGCCCCATGAAAACCAGAAAGCTGTCCGTACAGTTAAGTGTTGGTTCTAATAACTTGAGTAGGGGCTTTCAACTTTGTTTCACATTTCATGGTAAGTTGAAGATGACTGCTACAGGTTGCAACCTGAGCGTGTTTATATTTATCCATTTATACTGTGATCCAGATATGGAAGGTACATGAGCTGCAACAGAAAGAGACCTAGTAAAATATGTGGGGAAAAAATGCCTACCAAATTGTTTCTTTTGGGGTGCAGAATAGAGGAACGATCATTAGTGTCCTACTTTCCATCAGTATTCTGTTAGTACTGTGGACATAAGGGATTAAAGCTGAATAACCAAAGGGAAAGCTCCTTTTTGGACTATCCATGCTAATTACTTACAATATAATTTCCAGTAGTTCCATAGCTCTGGACAATTCTGGCACTTTCGATAGATACAGATAATATAAATTTATACCTGTTCGTGTCTCCCCTCCCTCCCTGCTTTTGCCTCCTTGTTATCCACTTTGCCAGTTAAAGGTTTCTGATGTCTGTTGATGTTTCATAACAAAAGCCAAGCTATATTTTTGTTAGCTGTACTGAGGGATTTGTGTGCTTTCTCTCATCTGAGTGTAGAGATTGACTGGGAGTGTGCTGGGTGCAAACTAAGCTGGAAATTATTCACAGTAATTTTCTAACAGCTCTAAGTTGGGACGTTTGTTTAAGACTTCAACTGTTCTCACTGCCTGTGAAATTCAAGCATTTCCAACCTTCATAGAAATATTGACTAATGTGAGACTACTTCCCCATAATGGCTGGTGCTGGTGGAACTTTCTTAGACAGCCCACCATCCAAACAGCAGTGGAATTCTGTTTGGCTGATGTCTTGATTTTATAGCTGATGAGAGATGCATGTATAAAGTGAGCAGAAAAAACACCCTAAGCAGACTGTTGATACCAACATACATACATACATACATACATACATACATACATACATACATACATACATACATACATACATGGATTTAATAGGTTATAGAGAAATAACTGCAACTGGAATTGCGATATTATGAACGGTTTCACTTGAAATCTCTTTTCAAATGCTTTGATAGGTTTTAGTAAGTGACTGGTTGGCATTCACAAGCTGATTTTTTTTAAAAAAAAATGTTGATAAACACTCTTTTATTGCTGTTCTCTTTATTTTCCTTTTTCTCTCTCCTTTCCCCTCCCCCAAAGGAATAACATTCACAGGTGAAAAAAGAAATTACTCTTTGAAGAACAAAATATAATGCAGAAATAAATCTAGCTGGTTTCTAAGTTAAATATCTCTTCATATTGTATCAAATGTGATAGTTTCCATTTCATCGTCTGAAGAGAATGGAGAAAGGAAATTACACACTGGTGACCCAATTCTTTCTTTTGGGTTTCTCAGACCACCCAGAGGATCTGCAGGTCATTCTCTTTCTGATATTTCTTGTGATCTACATTATGACTGTGGTGGGAAATCTCGGAATCATCCTGTTAATAAAGGTTGAATCTCGTCTCCATACCCCAATGTACTTCTTCCTCAGCCACCTATCTTTGATTGACATTTGTTATTCTTCATCTATAACGCCCAAATTGTTGACGGGCACTGCCTCTGCAATAAAAAGCATTTCTTTTTTTTGCCTGTGCAGTTCAGATGTACCTGTTCATCATGTTTGTTGTTGCTGAATCGTTTCTCTTGGCTGCAATGGCATATGACCGGTATGTGGCCGTTTGTAATCCTTTGTTGTACACTGTGATTATGTCCAGAAATGTTTGCTTTTTTCTAGTGCTTAGTTCTTATCTTTGGGGCATTATTTGTGCTCTAGTTCATACAATCTCTGCTTTTCGGCTACCATTCTGTGGAAATATCATCAACCACTTCTTTTGCGATGTTGTACCAATGTTAATCCTTTCTTGTTCAGACACCCAGCTCAATAAGACACTGCTTTTCATTTTTGCTACCTTTGTGGAAAGTAGCACCATCATCATTATTCTCATGTCCTACATTTTAATTATTGTGTGTGTTTCAAGGATTCACTCCAGCAAGGGAAAATACAAGGCTTTCTCCACTTGTGCCTCCCACTTCACAGCAATCTCAATCTTCCATGTGACAATTCTCCTAATATACTGCCAGCCTAATGTAAGTCATGGAAAGGATTCAAACAGAATTACCTCTGTCTTCTACACAATGGTGATCCCCATGCTGAACCCTCTGATTTATAGTCTGAGGAACAAGGAAGTGAAAGGAGCTTTTCAAAACCTGGTGAGGAAAAAAAAATTCTCCATCAACCTGCTGAATAGACTATCTCATGTACTGCCAGGGTAAGCAAGTGATATAACAAAATAAAGATAGACCCTTTATCTACCAAGTGCTCATAAAAAGCTCATCCTTTGCATTGACAGAGAAAATGCATTTCTGAGAAGGAAACCTAAAGGCAATTCCAGCATTCCTATATTTGTGGTTGTGTAACTTTGTAATCTATTTCTTGAAGACTATTGGTAGAGATAGCATTACTTAAAGAATAAAAATCAGAATGTTCCCCCCCCCCAATGATGGTCTCCTTTATTATAAAACTATGGGTGCATAAGGTTCTACTGTATCCCTAAGAAGGCTTGAAATGGCACATGAGTTCTTCCTGAAGAAAAATCATTGATAAGGCAGGCAGGGGAAATGTTTCCTGCGTACACTCTGACATCTACTTGTTAATAAGTATTGATGAACTCCTTCTGAGTAACACTGGGAGGCAAATGAAACACCTTTAATAATAAGTGGAGTTTGTCCCTGCTTGTTCGGCCTCCTCCTCTTCTCTACCTCCACAATTCCCGTCCTTATTTCTAATCTGCAAACAGGATGGCTTTGAGTAGTGACTAATTTTAACTGAGTGCCAAGGATCAGCATCTGCTTCTTATTTTCTCTGCACCCTAAGAAGATGTTCTGCTGATATCTTGGAGCTACATAGACCAGAAAAATATCCTTTGTCTTAAAAATATTTGAACCCTTTTTTAGCTGGACCACAGCAGGTATTTTTGAGGTAGCCTAGGGTTCTTACACAAAACTGTGCATGGATTTTGGCCAGTGTGTTAGGAATCATTTTCCCTTCCTTAGCTGTATGGTCATTTGAATCTGTTAAGGATTGGAGTATGCTGATTGTTAAATAGTGGGTTCTTGGGTGCAGGAATAACGATGCGAGGCTGAGTACAGGATAACTCATACTTTTATTTCTTGCTGGAACTGTACTGAAGCAAGGGCTACAACCAGCTGCAATATACAGTCTAGCCCCTAGGCAGCAGCCACTAGGTTTGAACCAACCATTGCTGCCTGGGGCTAGCCAATTGCAGGACAGGAGACAGTTAGTCTGGGTTGCTGGAGAGCCGTTAGCTGCTTCAGCAACCCACATGGTGTAACACAAGAACCCAGTACATAACCCTTATATTAATATAATACATTCCTAAGTTTGAGAAACAGAGGGAGGGTATAAAATGTTGCTGTCATGGTTCTGACAGATGGAACTCTTCAAAGAACTTTGAGACATTGTTTACCTTAAAGAATCTTTTTTCGAGTAGCATAACATCGGCACTAACATAATCGAAGCCAAAAACTGAGTTCCCCTCCTCTGAGCACATAGTATCAAAACACAATTCCCTCCTCCAATTAACAGTCATAAATCACATTCCCCAATTAATTTGAATTGCGGGCTTCCCCTCCAGCTCTCCAGCCCACCAATTCTTTATCATCTCTTATTTCAACAACCTTGGTTCTCATGAAAGGTTCAGTGTTATTATGTCTAGCTGGACTCTCATGCACATTTCCCCCCCTCCCCAGCATCATCTAACTCTAAAAGCGAAAAGGAGAAAATGGCCACATCTCTATTTGTTGTCAGTGCAAAAACATCTGATGTTAGCAGCGTTGACAATTGTACATTTCTGCAGGATAGGCCAATTGAGTAATCTGATATATCCATGCAATTTTCATGGCCAAAGGGGTGATGGGAGGTGGTGAAGAGGAAGCATGTCAGAAAATAAGCATGTTTCTCAGCCACAGATGATTGTCCTCTCTTGGTCAATAGGGGTGACATATTGTATTTACATGCTACAGTATCCATAATCTGCATTCTCTTGAGCTGCTAAAGAAATGGGAATAATAAATTCTCTACATAAATAACAACACATTATTTCTTGAATGAATTTACCTTGGAATTTAAAACATCCCACAACAAACAAAATATAAAATAGAATTTGCAATATTTTATTTCTTAAGGTTTATTTATATAGTGTTATCCAGAAGATGGTAGAGGACAGGAAGGCCTGGAGGAATGTTGTCCATAGGGTCGCGATGGGTCAGACACAACTTCGCAGCTAACAACAACAACATGCATAAAATATGAATATTCATGAAAACATACTCATAAATATAGGCAGTGCTTTTTTTCTAAAAAAAAAAAGGTGCCGGAATTCAGAGGTGCTATCACTGGGAGCAATGCTGGTGTCTGTAAGAACCCCCTATTGCTACGGCATCACCGCCTCTCCTTTGCACCCCTGCCCCTGTGGCTTGGAGCCACAGGCCGTGGGGATTCCCCTCCACACAGCCGCCATGGGGATTCCCCTCCCTGCAGTTGCCACACTGCAGCCCATGCTGAGCCCCCACCCGGAGCTGCTCCAAACCCCAACCCAGAGCTGTGTTCCTCGTGGCAGTGGTCTCCGGCGCTGAACAGTTGACAGCCTCCAGCACCATCCCTGACACCAGCTGAAGACACCCCAGCCACGGAGTGCTGCGTCAGGCCACCAAGCGTCTCCAGCGCCAAACAGCTGATGGTCTCTAGCCCTGGCACTCGTTCACTTACTGCCCCATCGCTTCCAAACAAAGTAAGTGAGCAAACAAGTGGCATTTGGAAGCATTTAGAAGCGACGGGGCAGTGAGTGAGTGAATGAGCAAATGGCATTTGGAAGCATTTGGAAACATTTAGAAGCAACGGGGCAGTAAGTGAGTGTGTGAACAAGCAAATGGTGTTTGTAGAGGTATGCTTGTTCAGAAAAAGTGAAAACATTAATTATTTTTTATAAAAAGTTGGAATTGTAATTGAGCTGATATAACACGATATAGCAGGGTTGATAAAGCAGTGTAAATTGATTATATAATTGAAGAGAAGCTGAACATTTCTTGCCAGAGTTGTTATCAGGCTTAATACACAGAAGTGCATACACACCCACAACTACAGGTATGTGCATGTATGTGTGGCCATGAATGGTTCCAGCATTTTCAAAATAGAAGATATTATGGGAAAAGTGAGTGAGTGTGAGAGAGAAAGAGATGAGATTCTTAACTGAAATGTACAAAGAATATGGAAGATCTATGCAAGGACTTAATGTGGTTTTGGGAACACTTTCTGATAATTTCTCCCCTCTTCATCCGCATAAATTTATTTGGGATTCATCTTTTCTTTGATGTAAAACGCTACTCCTCTTTTCTTTTGAGATGCCAATGCAAAGTAAAGTTTGCCAATTTTGGGTTGCTCTAACATTTTAAAATGTTGCCTCTTAATATGTATTTCTTGAAGGCAAATTATGTCCATTTTTAATTTTGGTAGATGTGTAAAAAATTTTCTCCTTTTTCAGGGGTACTTTAAGCTGTTAATATTTATTGATAAAATCCCAGTCTCCTACATCCCTTTCAATTATATCTAGTTCTTAATCTTCTAGACGATCTTATCTGTCTCTGATCTCTTGGTCTTGCGCCTTCTTCTGGGTACGAGTATGTAGTTTTATTTTCTTTAGTTTTGTTAAGGATTTGTTGTGCAGAGGTCTCCTTGTGGTACCAAAGAGTTGCACAGACAAGGAAGGGTACTGAGAGCAGTAAGAGTCACACAGTAAACACAAGAGTACACTGAGTTGTAAAAGCAAAAAGTAGTTTACTTTTGAGGTGGTGTAAAAACAAAAATGCAGAGTCAAAAATAAACAGTCCAAGTAGCAATCCAAAATACAAAGTCTTCTTACTGGTCCAGAGGTCAATACACAGTTCAGGTAACAGAGCAAAAAACATTAATAGTAGAGAGCAGTGAATTCAGAGAGAGAAAGAAGCTACGTGACTAGCTCCCTCTTATGGCCATGAGAACACTTACACACCCATTGGCCAATTAACATCTTAAAGACATAACATTATGGTTAATATATTTTCAACCCAACATTGTAGGCTAACACCATATGCCTAACAAGTTTGTTCCTCCACTCTTTGTTCAACTGCACCTTTAGCTGGCATTTCCTCTCCTCAAGAAGCCTGCCTTGGACACAGCTGTATTGAACAACTTTCGTCCAGTCTCCAACCTTCGCTTTCTTGCGAAGGTTGTTGAGAGTGTGGTGGCGCATCAGCTCCCTCTGGTCCTGGATGAAGCGGATTATCTGGACCCTTACCAATCGGGTTTCAGGCCCGGGCACAGTACGGAGACGGCATTGGTCGCTCTGGTGAATGATCTCTGGAGGGCTCGGGACAGGGGATATTCCTCTGTCCTAGTCCTATTAGACCTCTTGGCGGCTTTCGATACCATCGACCATGGTATCCTGCTGCGGCGTCTCAGGGGACTGGGAGTGGGAGGCACGGTCTTTCAGTGGTTCTCCTCCTATCTCCTGGGACGCTCGCAGTCGGTGTTGGCAGGGGGGCAGAGGTCGACCCCTAGGACTCTCGCTTGTGGAGTTCCTCAGGGGTCGGTCCTATCGCCTCTCCTGTTCAACATCTATATGAAACCGCTGGGTGAGATCATTCGTGGTTTTGGAGTTGGGTATCATCAATATGCTGATGATACCCAACTTTTTATTTCGACCCCAAACCACCCCAGTGATGCCCTCGCTGTGATGTCCCGTTGCCTGGAGGCGGTTCGGGTCTGGATGGGGAGGAACAGACTTCAACTCAACCCTGACAAGACTGAGTGGCTGTACATTCCGGCATCCCGGGACACCTGGGATGTTCCATCTCTTTCTATGGGGGGTGAGTTTTTACCCCCTGTGGATAGGGCTCGCAACTTGGGAGTCCTCCTAGATTCACGACTCACTTTGGAGGATCATATAGTGGCCGTGACTAGGGGGGCTTTTGCCCAGGTTCGCCTGGTGTGCCAGTTGCGGCCCTATCTGGACCGGGAGGCCTTATGTATGGTCACTCATGCGCTCGTGACCTCTCGCCTAGACTACTGTAATGCTCTCTACATGGGGCTTCCCTTGAAGACTACTCGGAGGCTCCAACTGGTACAGAATGCAGCCGCGAGAGTTGTCTTGGGAGTTTCCCGGTACTCCCATGTTACACCTTTGCTCCGTGAGCTGCATTGGTTACCAGTTGTCTTCCGGGTAAGGTTCAAGGTTTTGGTTATTATCTTTAAGTCCCTACATGGCATGGGTCCGCGATACCTCGAGGACCACCTGCTGCCGGCGTCGACTCCCCTCCGCCCTGTGCGTGCCCACAGAGAGGGCCTCCTCAGGGTGCCTCCGGTCAAGGAATGTCGACTGGTGGCCCCCAGGGGGAGGGCCTTCTCTGTGGGTGCTCCGGCATTATGGAACCAACTGCCGGTTGAGCTCCGGACGGCGTCGGACCTCCGATCCTTCCGTCGCGGGTTGAAGACCCATTTATTTGAACTAGCGGGTCTGGCCTGATGGGGGTTTATGGGTTTTTTATAGGCTTGTTATTATTTTATCATTCTTGTTTTAATTGGGCATTGGTTTAATTTTCTTTTAATTTTTGTATAGTTATTTATATCTGCCCTGTGAACCGCCCTGAGTCCCTTAGGGAGAAGGGCGGTATAGAAATCTCAATAAATTAAAAAATTAAAATTAAATTAAATTAATACTACAATTATGCTTTCACACTACCAGAATAAAATAAATAAATATTTTACTCAGATTAGTAAATAAGTCTTTTAAAAAACAATAGCTGAGTTAACAGCCCTCTTGGCAACCAATTTACAAGCCAGAAATGCTGTTGTTGCATGCATTACTTCTGGATTTAAAGAGTACAGAGACTTGTGAACCACTTTTACTCATCCTGGGTATTAGTTGGGAATAAGGTATCATCCAGGGTATTAGACATCTTTAGTCTCCTGGGTATTAGTAGGGAGAGTTATGAACCACTTTTAGCCACCTTTTAAAAGTACATAATCAGTAAAGTTATAACCATAAAGTAATAAAGGAAAGTTGTGTCTGTGAAGGATGATTTTATAAAGCAGTTCTAAATAGAAACTTAAATGATCACTGAAAGATAATAATAATAATAATAATAATAATAATAATAATAATAATAATAATAATAATAATAATAATAATAATAATAATAATAATAATAATTGGAAGGGACCTTGGAGGTCATCTAGTCCAAGTACCAGCTCAGGCAGGAAACCCTATACCATTTCAGACAAATGGCTGTCCCAAAGAAACATGTGAAAGTAGCCTGAATTTTCTAGACAAGCTACTGGCTTCCAGTGGTTAAGCTAGATTTTCCAAAAAACTGATCTACCCTTGCTTCTCCTCTTCTACATTGTGACAATGTTAGATTGTGTGTTGATTTTCTGGCCTGGATGATCTGAATTCATCCAGCATCTTTTGATGTTATGTGTTAAGAGGTAGATGACTTTAATCCCATATTTTTTGATCATGCCATAAGGGAGATTTTCTTAAAGTCAGAGTATAACCAATAGAACAATATTTTGCTCTGAGAAATCAATTTTTGAGGAGCTTTCACAAGACAAGGATGTAAACCTTACATGCTGATGCAACGTGACTCTGAATTAAGCAACTGGACTCTGGACTGGGTCTAGGTAACTTTCATAAACTTGTCCTGTGCCAGACCAAGCACACACAAGTAGAGGTGACTGTAGAGAGGTGGTTGCAAATTTCACTGATAAGTTTTATGAAGTAAATAAAAAGGGAAATATGAATACGAATGCACACACAGAGAATGAGAGAAAGAGAGAGAGAGAGAGAGAGAGAGAGAGAGAGAGAGAGAGAGAGAGAGAGAGAGAGAGAGAGAGAGAGAGAGAGAGAGAAATCAAATTCCCCAATCTTTAGTAAGCTTGTCTTAAAGGACTTCCAATCTGAAAGAGAGAGCACAAGAGCATCCAAATGAAGTCCAAATATTGTTCTAGAAGGTTTGTCAGATGGCCTAGGTCCAGAGTCAAAATCATGGGATTTCAAGTGAGAACTTAAGGCACAGGGAGTCTGAGTTAAGGGACAGTTGTTACCAACATTTGCTTTCACCCAGGCATTAGAATGCTACAGGATATTTACAAATGGTAATCCTTAGTTGTCTAGAGCTTGCATTAGAATTTTATATTTGTTTCTCTAAGTAACTGTCACTGAAATCACTTAAGTACATATGTAGGATTGTAGTATCATTAATACTGGCTGCCAATAAAGAAAATGACAACAATTGTGTTCTGTCTTTGGCTCTGTAACTCCCAAACAGGGAAACATGGGTTTTCTTTCAGAAACAAGACAGCTTCCAGAAGGGGGAAAATGATAAAATATGGAGGATTGAGCAGTCATTTTGACCACAACATTACAACAGAAGCTTGAAGAGATGTAGCAACTTTCCTTATGAAGCCAATTCCAACATGCAATCTAGAAACATGAAAAGGGTAAACAATGTGAAGGGTTATTGGAATGTGGATTTCATGAAGGGAATTTATTCTGCTCATTCATTGCACGAATAAAAGAAACCCAGCACAAAAGATTTGGAAAGTTAGCTAAAAAATTACTCTAAAACAATTGTAGATACCACAAAGGTGTTTTTTTTGTAAGTGTGATATAATGCATTTATGGCAAATGAATGGCATGAATATGTTCTCCTAAATTTTGTGTGCAACTCACTTGGAAGTGGCTATTCTTTGAAATGTTCTTTTCATGGCATTTCTAACTTCTTTGTTCCTTAAACTATATATCATTGGGTTGAGCATAGGAATGATCACAGCATAAAAGACAGATACGATCTTGTCTTGCTCCAAGGAATAGCTGGAGCTGGGCCGCAGGTACATGAAAAGAAGAGTCCCATAGAAAGTGCAGACAACAATCAGGTGGGAAGAGCAGGTAGAGAATGCTTTGTAAATACTTTCAAGTGAACGCATTTGGAGGACTGTGACAATAATACAGCAATAGGAGATTACCACTAGGGATGTAGTTGCAACCTCATTAAATCCTACAAAAGCAAAGAGCAGAATCTGAACGAGCTGGATGTCAGAACAATAAAGATGAGTCACAGGAGGTCCATCACAGAAGAAATGGTTGATAATGTTGGAATTACAGCATGTTAGTCTTAAACGAAATCCCACTTGTATGGATGAATTCAGAAGTCCAGCTATATAGCAGAACACCACTAATGGAATGCAGACAGTTCTGGACATGATGATGGTATACTTCAATAGGTTGCAGATGGCCACATATCGGTCATATGCCATCACAGCCACAAGGTAGCATTCAGTAGTTGCAAAACAGCAATAAAAGTATTGTTGTAAGAAACATCCTGTTGTGACTCAGGGCCAGCCTGTGGGTCCGACAGCCGGCTCCGATGTATCGGATGACTCAGATGAGGGGGAGGAGGGAAACGAACCGGCTGATGATGGTTTGGAGGCTTTGCAGAGTCCTCAGCCGGGGACCTCTTCTCAGCTGCGTGAGCCCGAGAGTGCGGAGGAAGATGACCCACAGCTGGCCCTGTTCAAGGACGCCCGACGCAGGAGGCAGTCGAGCAGGAACAAACAAAGAAAGGCTGCGGGACTCCTCGGGAGGAGGCACAGGGAGACCACGCCCTGAGCTCTCTATAAAAGGAGTGTTTGGGGAGGGGCTGGTTGCTGAAAGCAACTTTTCCGCTTGAGAAGACAAGCTCTAGTGTTTTTGTTAACTGCGTAATAAATCTTGGCAGATGCCTTTTAGCCTTGGACGCTCTCCAGTCTCTTCTTTCTGAATAGGGGTTTGCCTAATTACAAGGCCAGAAGAGGGCTGACTCAGAACAGTTTGCTTTCAGCCACCCACCCCTTATTACTACGATGGAGCAGCTTCTTGCCGAGAATGCCCAGCTCACCCAGCAACTCACTTTGCTGGCAGCTCAGGTGGCTCAACTGCAAGCTCAGGTACATGCTGCACCCCCACCCAGGAGGAAATGTCAGATAGCTATGCCGGATAAATTTGCTGGTAATCCAGAACTGTTTCCTGCCTTCCTGGGACAATGCCAGCTTTTTATCAGCGTGAGAGCAGCTGATTTCCCCACTGACCGAGATAAGGTGGGATTCGTGTTGAGCCTTCTGTCGGGAGATGCAGCTCGTTGGGGCACGCCTCTGTTGGCACAGCCTAGCCCTTTGTTGGATAACTTTGGGGGGTTTTGTGACAATATGCGCCTCATGTACGAGGACCCGATTAAGGCGCAGACTGCCACCCGACGCCTGAAAGCTTTGAGGCAGGGTCAGCGCCCTCTACAGGCCTATATCAGCGATTTCCGGCTGCTTAGCCAGGATTCCGCCTGGAATGAGGCTGCGCTCGTGGATGCCTTTCAGGATGGCTTGTCAGAGGAGATGTTGGATGAGCTGGCCCGCGTGGACATTCCCTCAGATCAGAATGGGCTGATCCATCTTTGTCTGCGGATCGATGCCCGGCTGCAGCAGCGAAAGAGTCGCCGTGCCACCCCTCAGACCCCTGCCGCCCCTGTTGTGCGTGAGCCCCCAGTCCAGAGGGTGGAGCCAATGGAGCTGGGTGCCGCCAGGTCCCGTATATCGGTGACGGAAATGGACAGACGACGATCGGAGGGGTTGTGTTTTTACTGTGGGGACCCTGGACATTTGGCTGCTTCTTGTCCAAAGAAGCGTCAGCGGGCATCAGTGACCAAGCCGGCCCCGAGAAAGTCCCCTGCTTTGCTGTCGGGAAACGGCCCGAGCCCGATCTAGACGGTGTGATAGATCGGACGACCCACCACGACCACGCCGAGCGACGCCATTCCGATGGTGCCTGTGAACCTCCACGGCATTTGATTTTGGAGGCACGACTGATCCTTCCTGGCAAGCCAGAGGGGATTCCGGTCCATGCCTTAATTGACTCTGGGGCTACCACTAACTTTATGGACTCGGCCTTCGTGGCCAAATGGGCTGTTCCTCAGTGTCCGGTGGATCCGCCCATGCTAGTGGAGACTATTGATGGTCGAGTGCTCCTGTCCGGGCCTATTACGGCCGCCACGCAACCAGTGAGTATGGCTATCAGTTCCCATGTGGAGGCCATTCAGTTCTACATCACTTCGGATCTGCACTTCCCCGTGGTCCTGGGACTGGCGTGGCTCCGGGCGCATGATCCACAGATCTATTGGTCTCAGAACTTGGTCACCTTCCCAAGTTTGCAGTGCGTGGACCACACCCGCCATATCTGTGCCGGCCAGGTGGAGGGCTCCTCAGGAGTTTCTTTGCCTCCCGAACTGTCCGACTTTGCTGATGTGTTCAGCGAGTCAGAGGCGGACCAATTACCCCCGCACAGACCCTATGACTGTTCCATTGATCTAGTTCCTGATGCGCCTCTCCCAGTGGGGCGTTTGTATTCCATGTCGGAGCCCGAGTTGGCTGCATTGCGGGACTTCTTGACAAAGAATTTGGCTCGTGGTTTCATCCGGCCCTCGTCCTCGCCAGTGTCTGCGCCCGTGCTCTTCGTCAAAAAGAAGTCGGGCGAGTTACGGCTCTGCTGTGACTACCGGAAACTCAACGCCATCACGGTGCATAACCGCTACCCGCTGCCCCTCATCCCCGAGCTCTTGGACCGACTCCGGGAGGCTAAGATCTTCACGAAACTGGACCTGCGTGGAGCTTACAACCTCGTCAGGGTTCGGCCGGGTGATGAGTGGAAGACGGCGTTTGGTACTCGCTATGGACATTTCGAGTACACGGTGATGCCGTTTGGCCTGACCAACGCCCCCGCTGTGTTTCAGCATTTTATGAACGACATCTTTCGAGATCTGTTGGACCAGTTTGTCGTGATTTACCTGGACGACATCCTGATTTACTCCCCGTCGCGTGAAGCGCATCATCAGCATCTCCGTCAGGTCCTGCAGCGCCTCCGGAAACATCGGCTGTTTGCCAAGTTGGAGAAGTGCCAGTTTTACCAGGTGACCATTGATTTCTTGGGTCACCGCATTTCTCCTGAGGGCATCGCCATGGAACCGAGTAAAGTTGAGTCGTTGCAGAGTTGGCAACCCCCACGTCGCGTGAAGGATGTTCAGCGACTTCTTGGATTTGCCAACTACTATCGAACATTCATTCCTGGCTTTGCTGCCTTGACAGCCCCCCTTACCCGGCTCCTGCAGAAGAAGACTCGGTTCCAGTGGAACGCCCCCGAACAACAGGCGTTCCAAGCTTTGAAGGACGCCTTCATCAAGGAGCCCATCTTGAAGCATCCTGACCCGCAACGGCCGTTTGTCGTGGAGGCGGACGCCTCCGACATTGCCATTGGGGCCGTGTTACTCCAGGCAGCGACGCCCAATGGTACCCTTTTCCCTTGCGCGTATCAATCTCGGAAATTGAACCCCTCGGAGCGCAACTATACCATCTGGGAGAAGGAGCTGCTGGCCACCAAGGCAGCGTTCGAGGCTTGGAGGCATCATCTGGAGGGGGTGCGGCATCAAATCGAGGTCCGGACGGACCACAAGAATCTGGAAAGCCTGCAGACCGCTCGGAATTTGAACCAACGCCAGATCCGGTGGTCCCTCTTCTTTGCGAGGTTTGACTTCCGGGTGCGGTACATACCAAGCGGGCACAACCAGAGAGCGGATGCTCTGTCCAGGAAGCCCGAGTACACCCGAGTGGAAGACAAGCTTCCGCCCAGGACAGTGATCCCCGTCGAGTCTTTTGCTGCGGTGCGGGAGCCGGTGGATATACAGGCTCGGATCCGGGAGGCGCAGCAGCAGGAGGCGTGGGTGGCTCAGCGGAAGGAAGAGGTGGGGCCAGATTCGCCTTGGTCGGTCACGGATGGACTCCTGTATTATCGTGACCGGCTCTATGTTCCAGGAGGGCCACTCAGGGGACTCGTCCTCAGCCAATGTCATGATAACCCGGCTGCGGGGCATTTTGGCCTGTTCAAGACTCTGAACCTGGTCTCCCGTACCTTCTGGTGGCCCCGAGTCTGACACGATGTCCAGTCTTATGTCACCTCCTGCGTCCCATGCAGGCAGGCCAAGTCAGCGACAGGGGCCCCGCCTGGTTTACTGCAGCCTTTGCCAACGCCCAAGAGACCCTGGGGGGCTGTGTCCATGGACTTTCTGACGGATCTACCCCCATCCTCCAGCTTCACGACAGTGTTTGTGGTGGTGGACATGTTGACCAAGATGGCGCACTTCATCCCCTGTCGCGGCTTACCGTCAGCTCGCGCCACTAGTCGCATGTTCATCCAACAGGTGTTCCGGCTGCACGGCCTTCCCGATAGGGTCGTCTCCGATAGGGGGGCCCAGTTTACAGCCCGCTTCTGGCAGGAGTTGATGCGGGCGTTGGACATTAAGGTTTGCCTCTCGTCCGCGCATCATCCTCAGACCGACGGGGGTACCGAGAAGGTCATCGGCATCTTAGAGCAGTATCTGCGCTGCTATGTTAACCTGCAGCAGGACAATTGGGTGGACTATTTGGCCATAGCCGAGTTTGCCTTTAACAACTCGCAGCACACCTCCACGCAGATGACACCGTTCTTGGCCAACGTGGGTTATCACCCCCGGTTTTTCCCCCTTTCTCCCGTGGACTCACCGGAGCCGGCAGCGAACGAATTCATGGCGGAATTACAGGCGATCCATCGGTTGGTGCGACGGCAGCTGGAGAAGGCCAAGGCCGACTACAAGAGGTTCGCCGATCGGTCGAGAAGGGATACGCCTCCATTATCGGTGGGGGATCGGGTCTGGCTGTCCACCAGGAACCTACCATCTACTCGGCCGGCGAGGAAGCTGGACCACCGTTACCTTGGACCGTTCCCAGTCGAGGCCGTCATCAACCCGGTCGCCTATCGTTTAACTCTGCCACGTTCCCTGTGCGTGCACCCCGTCTTCCATCGGTCCTTGTTGATCCCCGAACAACCGGCTTGTCCACTTCGCCAAGCGGAACCTCCCCCATCAGGACCTGGTGATGGCGACAGCACCCCCGAGTACGAGGTCGCCAGCATCAGGGATTCCCGCTGGCTGAAAGGTCGCTTCCAGTACCTGATCGAGTGGAAAGGGTACGGGCCGGAGGACTTCACATGGGAAGACGCGACCGCCGTTCATGCCCCTGCGTTGGTGACTGCTTTTCACGAACAGTTCCCATCCCTACCGCATCCGGATCGGCAGACCCGGGGGAAGGGCCCTGCGGTGCGGGATAGTGTTGTGACTCAGGGCCAGCCAGTGGGTCCGACAGCCGGCTCCGATGTATCGGATGACTCAGATGAGGGGGAGGAGGGAAACGAACCGGCTGATGATGGTTTGGAGGCTTTGCAGAGTCCTCAGCCGGGGACCTCTTCTCAGCTGCGTGAGCCCGAGAGTGCGGAGGAAGATGACCCACAGCTGGCCCTGTTCAAGGACGCCCGACGCAGGAGGCAGTCGAGCAGGAACAAACAAAGAAAGGCTGCGGGACTCCTCGGGAGGAGGCACAGGGAGACCACGCCCTGAGCTCTCTATAAAAGGAGTGTTTGGGGAGGGGCTGGTTGCTGAAAGCAACTTTTCCACTTGAGAAGACAAGCTCTAGTGTTTTTGTTAACTGCGTAATAAATCTTGGCAGATGCCTTTTAGCCTTGGATGCTCTCCAGTCTCTTCTTTCTGAATAGGGGTTTGCCTAATTACAAGGCCAGAAGAGGGCTGACTCAGAACACATCCAGTGTATGAGATAACTTTCTTCTGTACCAGGAAATTCATCAGCATCTTTGGGGTGACAGCAGATGAATAGCAAAGGTCTAAGAAGGATAAGTTGCTCAGAAGGAAATACATAGGGGTTTGAAGGTGAGAATCATTTTTCGCAACCACAATGATCCCAATATTCCCCAAAATAGTGATAACATAAATCAGTAAAAATATCACAAAGAGCACATGCTGTAGGGTTACATGATCCGTGAATCCTAGAAGAATAAACTCTTTCACCTCAGTGCAGTTTCCTTCAGTCATCTCACTGGTTTAGTTGATTCTTCATTGAAAGAGAAAAATCACACAAAAATAAGTTCTAAATCTGAAGGGAATTTTCTCATGGGGGTCAAAAATTAAGTTTAGATGCCAGGAAATTGATGTCAGCTCCAAAAAATTTTGCATTCAATATATTTCATCTTTCTGTTAAAGGAAACTTAATTATATATCAATTAAACATTATCTTTAAACAGTTTGGCAGAAGCCAATTTGATAAAAACATCAGCTGCAATACTGTATTTTAGAGGACACTGACATGTTTTGAACAGTGGCGGGGATAAGGAATTTATTTATTTATTTATTTATTTATTTAATTTATATACCGCCCTTCTCTCAAGAGACTCAGGGCGGTTAACAGGGCAATACGTAAAAGACAGATACAAAAGTTAAAATTATTAAAACATGATTAAACAATGCCCATAGTACAAATTTAAAATTAAAGTCATAATAACAAACCCACCCCATCCCATCAGGCCAGGCCCGCTTCCTTAAAGAGATGGGTTTTAAGGTCGCGCCGGAAGGAGCGGAGGTCGGGCGCCATCCGGAGCTCTACCGGAAGATGGTTCCATAAGTCCGGTGCACCCACAGAGAACGCTCTCCCCCTGGGGGCCACCAGTTGACATTCTTTGACCGGTGGCACCCTGAGGAGGCTCTCTCTGTGGGAGCGTACTGGGCGGAGGGAAGTTGACGCCGGCTGCAGGTGCTCCCCAAGGTATTCTGAATCCTGAAGAAGCATTGCAAACAAACCTTTTCTGAAATGTAATTACTGGTTCTTTTATAAATGATCTAGAGTAAAAAAAAATATTACTACCATCTTGAAAAATATTTCATCAATACGTTCATCAAATGTATTGAATACATTTTATTTCATTAATACTATAACATTTCAGTAGAGGTTTACCTTTGTTATTATATTCCTAATTTTGACTGATTGTTGTATTTGTCTAAGTAGACACTGAATGCCACATTGGACAAAGAAATAAATGTGCACTTACCTACAAACACTTCAGGAGAAACAAAATGTACTTCTTTGATTCTTTTTAGAATGAGTTAAGTTGGCTTAGAATGAGGACTTCCATCTGAAGAAGTGGCTATGTCTACCAGGAAGGATGGCATTAATTACCTATTTGTATTTAAACCACTGGGATCCATATTCCTGATAGGCTGTGATACAAAGTTAACTTTCCTGTTTACTCTTGGCATGAAAAAGGAGTAATTTCCCTGCCCCAATGCTACACTTTCAAGGAGGAATAGATTTCCTTTGGGAAAAAGAATTTTCTAAGGAGTGTCTGGGGATTTTCTTTTCTCAGACCAGCATCAACAAGAACCATTTTTCTACCATCTCCTTTCAGGCAGCTGGCATTTCTCTCTAATTTTCTAGAATTTTTCAGCATTTTAGGTATTGCAGAAAGTGACCAAGCTGCTAACACAGTTGCATCTTCTGGCACATGTAACATTATTGTTGTTGGGGGAAAAAGAAATTTTTTGTGCTAGCTACTATTGTTGTCAATGCAATTCATAGTAAGATGGCCCTTAAGAAAGCTGCAGGAAAACACTGGATGAAACAGTCATCTGGATTTAGTACAGAAAATTCTGGAGAAGACTGGAGAATTAATTACCGTTGAAACTTACATCATTCAAAAAAGAGACTTACAACCAGTTCTCAAAGTTATTTGATCAAAATTCAGGCACTTGGCAACAAGCTTATATTTATGATGGTTGCAGCACTCCAGGGTCATCTGATTGCCACCTGTGACCTTCTCAGCTGTGCTCTGACAAGCAAAGTCAATGGGGAAAGCTGGTGTTGTGATTCAGCGTCAGCCTGTGGTTCTGGCAGCTGAGTCAGATGATTCTGAAGAGGAGGAGGAGGGGTTTGGAGAGCCTTTGGTGTCAGAGGAAGGGTCTGATGCACTGCAGAACTCTCAGACTGGCCCCTCCCATCTTGTTTCTCCTCAGACTCAGCTGTGTGAGCATGAGGGATTGGAAGAAGACGATCCACAGCTGGCTCTGTTCAGGGACGCTAGGAGCAGGAGGCAATCTAGCAGAATAGAACAGAGGAAAGCAATGAGGCAACTCAGGAGAAGGCAATGAGAAGCCACGCCTTGGGACTGCTGATAAAAGGGGAATGTGTGGGAGGTGCTGGTTGCTGAAGGCAACCGTTTGAAGGTCTTCTGCTAGAGTCCTGGTCTGTTATTCTTGTTTAACTCTTGTTTAACCTTTTTGGTTTAAGTCTTGTTTGAACTTTTTGTTTAACTTTTGTTTGAACTCTTTGTAAATAAATTTGGTTGGGTTTTTTCCAGCCCGTTGAATATAAAAAGGGGTTGTCCCTAACATTCAAATAGGGCCAGTCATAGGCTGGAACAGAACAGTTTGCCTTCAGCCTCCCACCCCTTATTATTATTATGGAGCAGCTACGTGCTGAGAATGCCCAGTTCACCCAACAACTCGCTTTGTTGGCAGCTCAGGTGGCTCAATTACAAGCACAGGTCCATGCTGCACCACCACCACCACCACCCAGGAGAAAATGCCAAGTTGCAATGCCGGATAAATTTAATGGCAATCTAGAGATGTTTCCTGCTTTCCTGGGACAGTGCCAGCTATTTATCAGCATGAGAGCAGCTGATTTCCCCACTGACCGGGATAAGGTGGGGTTTGTGTTAAGCCTTCTCTCTGGTGATGCAGCTCATTGGGGCACACCTCTGCTGGCCCAACCTAGTCCGTTGTTGGACAACTTTGTGGGGTTTTGTAATCATATGTGTCTGATGTATGAGGACCCCATAAAGACGCAGACTGCTACCTGACACCTGAAAGCTCTGAGGCAAGGTTGAAGCCCCTACAGGGCTATATCAGTGATTTTTGGCTGCTTAGCCAGGATTTAGCCTGGAATGAGGCTGCGCTCATGGACGCTTTCCAGGATGGATTGTTGGAGGAGATGTTGGATGAGCTGGTCTGTGTTGATATTCCCTCAGACCTCAATGGGCTGATTCATCTCTGTCTGCGGATTGATGCTCGGCTGCAGCAGCGAAGGAGTCGCCGTGCCACCCCAGAGACCCCTGCAGCCCCTGTTGTGTGTGAGACCCCAGTTCAAAGGGAGGAGCCAATGGAGCTAGGTGCTGCCAGGCTTTGTCTATTGGTGGCAGAAATGAACAGGTGACATTCGGGGGGGTTGTGTTTTTACTGTGGAGACCCTGGGCATTTGGCTGCCTTCTGCCCAAAGAAGCGATGACAGCCATCAGTGACCGAGTCTGCCCTGAGAAATCCCCCTACTCCTCTGTCAGGAAATGCCCCGAGCCTGATCTAAAAAGTGTGTTAGGTCGGGCGTGCCACAACACTGAGTGACGTCTTTCTGATGCTGCCTGTAGACCTCCATGGTATCTGATATTGGAGGCACGTCTGATCCTCCCCGGCAAGCCAATGGGGATTCCAGTCCATGCCTTAATTGACTCTGGGGCCACCAGAAATTTTATGGACTCAGCATTTGTGGCCAAATGGGCTGTTCCCCAGTGCCTGGTGGAACCACCCGTGTTAGTGGAGACTATCGAAGGTCGAGTGCTCCTGTCTGGGCCAATTAAGGCTGCCACGCAACCATTATGTATGGCCATCAGTTCCCATGAGCAGGCCATCCAGTTCTATATCACCTCAGATCTGCATTTCCCCGTGGTCTTGGGACTGGCATGGCTCCAGACGCATGACCCACAGATCTATTGGTCACAGAACTTGGTTACCTTCCCAAGCTTGCAGTGCATGGACCACACCCGCCATATCTGTGCTGGCCAGGTGGAGGGTTCCCCAGGGGTTTCCTTGCCTTCCGAACTGACTGAATTTGCTGATGTGTTCAGTGAGATGGAGGCGGATCAATTACCCCCGTACAGGCCCTATGACTGCCCCATTGATTTAGTTCCTGATGCACCTCTCCCAGTGGGGAGTTTCTACTCCATGTCGGACCCCGAGTTGGTTGCATTGTGGGACTTTCTGGATAAGAATTTGGCTCGGGGTTTCATCTGGCCCTCATCCTCACTAGTGTCTGCACCTGTGCTCTTTGTCAAAAAGAAGTCCGGCAAATTGTAGCTTTGCTGCAATTATAGAAAATTAAACACCATCACAGTGCACAATCGTTACCCGCTGCCCCTCATCCCCGAACTCTTGGACCAACTCTGGGAGGCTAAGAGCTTCACGAAACTGGACCTGCGTGGAGCTTTCAACCTTGTCAGAGTTCAGTCGGGTGATGAGTGGAAGACGGCGTTTGGCACTCAATACGGACATTTTGAATACACAGTGATGCCATTTGGCCTGACCAACGCCCCCGCCGTGTTCCAGCATTTCATGAACGATATTTTCCAGGATTTGTTAGATCACTTTGTTGTGATCTACTTGGATGACATCCTGATCTACTCCCCGTCGCAAGGGGTGCACCATCAACATCTCCGTCAGGTTCTGCAGTGACTCCGAGAACATTGGCTGTATGCCAAATTGGAGAAGTGCCAGTTCTACCAGGTGACCATCAATTTTCTGGGTCACTGCATTTCTCTTGAGGGCATCGCCATGGAGCTGAGAAAGGTTGAGTCTTTGCAGAGTTGGCAACCCCCACATCGTGTGAAGGATGTTCAGTGACTTCTTGGGTTCGCCAACTATTATCGAGCTTTCATCCCTGGGTTTTCTACCCTGACAGCCCCCCTCACTCAGCTCCTTCAGAAGAAAACTCGGTTTCAGTGGGACACTCCAGAACAACGGGCTTTCCAGGCTTTGAAGGAAGCCTTCATGAAGGAGCCCATCTTGAAGCATCCTGACCCGCAATGGCCATTTGTTGTGGAGGCGGATGCCTCCGACATTGCCATTGGGGCAGTGTTACTCCAGGCAATGACGCCTGGCAGTACCCTCTTCCCTTGCACGTACCATTCGCGGAAACTGAATCCGTCGGAGTGCAACTATACTATATTCCCAAACAGAAGACAGGCTTCTGCCTAGGACAGTGCTCCCCATTGAGTCTTTTGCTGTGGTGCAGGAGCTGATAGATATATAGGCTTGGATCTGTGAGGCACAGCAGCAGGATGTGTGAGTGGCTCAGCGGAAGGAGGAGGTGGGGCACGATTCTTCATGGACGGTCACGGATGGACTCTTATTTTATCATGACCGACTCTATGTTCCAGGAGGGCCACTCAGGGGACTCATCCTCAGCCAGTGTCACGATAACCCGGTGGCGGGGCATTTTGGCCTGTTCAAGACCCTGAACTTGGTCTCCCATACCTTCTGGTGGCCCCAAGTCCAACATGACATCCAGGCCTCTGTTTAGATGCACTGCATGCAGGACTTTGAATGTGTGGTTGCAGCTGCCATCTTGAATTTTTTACATATTTCTCTATGTATAGTATATATAGTATAGATAGTATTTATTAAATTTTCTGAAAACGTTTATAATGGTTGTTTTGATATTGTTACTAGAATATCGCATATACATATGGCTACCTGATGTACTTATTCAGTATTAATTTCAATAGAGCAACAATGCACCATTATGTGTTCACACTACCAGAAAAGATGGAAGATGTGTTGGAGATTTTAAACTATCCCAATTGAACATTTTTTTATTCTTATGACTGTTAATAATGAAAGAACTCTGTACTCTTTGTATCGGGTTGATTAAGGGGAGATTCTGCAGCCTGAGAATGATCAGACTGATCTTGTGTATGCGTGAGATGTTGCTTTTAACAAGTATGGTTTGAGTACCACAGAGTTTGACAAATCTGCTTAATAGAAAGGATTTCTAAAGTTTTAATATTTTCTTAATAGTTCACGGATGTTATACGTATGTATCTGAGACATGTGCATGTATTGAAATATTTTCATTTATGTAGTTCTATCTTATTCCCCTCTTGATGATCTTGTTAAGGGCAGTTCCCTCAGGCAAAATATACCCAAGAAATCAATCAGTCTCTCCCTGATCTATTTTGGCAGAGACATATCTAAAAATGCTCTCTGGCTTCATATACACTAAAGCAGGGGTGTCAAACTCAATTTCATTGAGGGCTGCATCAGGGTTGTGGTTGACCTTGAGGGGGCAGGGGGGCATAGCAGGGGTGGGTGTGGCCAGCTCAACATCGCTCGTGTTGGGGGGTGACTATGGTGGCCCAGGCAGGGCTGTGGGGATCCATTGTCTCCAGCCAAGGAAGGTAAGACCAGGGCAAGCACCATGCCCTTGCCCACCAGAGGGGCCTTGCTGTCCCTCTCAGGCCATGTGGAGGACCCCCTGTGATACAGGCTGCCTGGAGCCCTGGGCAGTGGAGGGCAAGAGCCCAGTCCAGCCTTTCCCAAGGGAGCACCCAGCTGCGCTTACCTTCTTCTCAAGGCTGCTGCTGATTGACTTGCTCTCCTTGGCCAAGTTGCTCATAGTGTGTGTGGGAGGGCAAAATGTGTGGGTCAGAGGGAGACCCACTCCCTCTCCCCGCGAGGATACCTGGCTTTGTAACCAAAGCATTCTCAGTGATAGGATGGGAGACCACCAAGAAAGGTCAGGAGGAGGGGACCAGGGGATGGCAAAAGGGTTTCAGGGTTGCTCGTGGCCAAGTGCTAAGGCAGGACTTCCCTCAGACCCTCCCTCCTTCTCATTATAATCTCCTTCCTTCCTTCCTTCCTTCCTTCCTTCCTTCCTTCCTTCCTTCCTTCCTTCCTTCCTTCCTTCCCCCCTTTTCTTCTTCTTTTCCCCTCTTCATTCTCTTTTCCTTCTTCTTCCTTCCCCTCTTTCCTTCTTTTGGTTTGCCTTTCCTCTTTCCCTTTCTCCTTTCCTGTCCCTTCTTGGATGCTCAAATGCAAAAGGGGAAACATTCCTCGATGCCTCCTTGCCCTGTGATTAAATGCCACTTTTGCTAGTAGTTTGTGGCCACTTAAAAGACAGAACAAACCAGGCTCAGTTTATCTCATGCTTGCATTTAGTGGGGGCATCCACAGACAACAGTACAGCAAAAGTGTCACAGTGGTGACTGAGATAGTTGATCAGAGCTCCTCTGTTTTTTATGTGCAACAGCTTTAGCATTTAGGAACAGAGGTAAGTTAGTTGCTTTTCTATTAATACATAATTCTTAAAAGGGGTCTTGTGTAGAGACTCTGCCATGGTCTAATTCATACTGGAAATATAGCAAAGGAAAATATTTTTCCCCACTCTGCTTTGTCCTGTTTTCCCCACTGGAAATGCCTGTTTGCACCACACAAGGAGGGGATACTTTCTTAAGAGTTCTCAGTTCAAGAATACCAGTGTTAACTTGGATTGCCAACAAAGTCCTGTCTGTGACAAAACAGAATACAAAATTGCTTTCTCCTTTGAACCCAAGTCTCAATGGATCCAGGATTGAAGCAGAACTGTGTGAACTGGGGCATCTCCAACCATGTTGCCTCTCCTTCCTTCCTTCCTCTTTCCCTCCCTCCCTCATTCACTGCCTCCCTCCTTCTCATTTCCATCTCCTTCCTTCCTTCCTTCACTTCCTAGCATTACATTCCCATCTCCTTCATACCTCTTTCCCTCCTTCACTGCTACCCTCCTCCTCATTTCCATCTCCTTTCTTGCTTCCTTGCTTGCATCCTTCTTCTGTTCCCTGCTTCTCAATAAAACATGAATATTCATAAAATACATTCCTAAAACTGGATTATTGCAACATAGATTCCTTCAGTCAAATTTGATTGTTGGTGTCTCTCTGTGCAGTACATCCAACAAAAATATGGATGTGTTTGCCATTGCTTTCTTGTAGGGCGTTATGTCAACTCTCCAGTCTAGATGACCACCCTGGTTACCATTTTAGGGTATCATAAAACCACTATTCAAATCCATCCTATCTTTCAAAAAAAATGCAAAATCAAGTCGGCATTGTCACCTGTTGCACACTGCATCATACTTTGAAGCCACACTACAGGTCTCTGTATGTGGTGGCCACCAGGAGAACTGGCCAAAGAATAGGTCTATGCAACAGTTGTTAGCTGGCTAAAATGAAAAAGTTACATAAAATTTTTTAACAAATTGTTCTGTGATAAAGCAAAACAATCAATCCTTTATTAAGATGTTTTTTCCCTTTCTGAGTTTTCTAGCCTTCCTTCCTTCCTTCCTTCCTTCCTTCCTTCCTTCCTTCCTTCCTTCCTTCCCTCCAGATTACTCAGAAAATTTATTTCACAAACACAAAAGCTTTGAAAGGTCAGGTAAAGAATAACTCTACAACAATTGTACACTTCTCAAAGGTTTTTTGTAAGTGTAATGTAATGCATTTAGGCAAATGAAGAGCATGAATATGTTCTCCTAAATTTTGTGTGCAACTCACTTGGAAGTGGCTATTCTTTGAAATGTTTTTTTCATGGCATTTCTAACTTCTTTGTTCCTTAAACTATATATGATGGGGTTAAGCATAGGAATTATCACAACATAAAAAACAGATACGATCTTGTCTTGCTCCAAGGAATAGCTGGAGCTGGGCCGCAAGTACATGAAAAGAAGAGTCCCATAGAAAGTGCAGACAACAATCAGGTGGGAAGAGCAAGTGGAGAATGCTTTGTAAATACTTTCAAGTGAACGCATTTGGAGGATTGTGGCAATGATACAGCAATAGGAGATTACCACTATGGATGTGGTGGCAACCTCATTAAATCCTGCAAAAGCAAAGAGAAGAATCTGAACGAGCTGGATGTCAGAACAATAAAGATGAGTCAGAGGAGGTCCATCACAGAAGAAATGGTTGATGAGGTTGGAATGACAGCAGGTTAATCTTAAACGAAATCCCACATGTATGGATGAATTCAGAAATCCAGTTATATAGCACAGTACCACTAATGAAATGCAGACAGTTTTAGACATGATGGTGGTATATTTCAATGGGTTGCAGATGGCCACATATCGGTCATATGCCATCACAGCCAGAAGGTAGCATTCAGTGGTTGCTAAACCTGCATAAAAAAAGAGTTGTAAGCTACAGCCAGTGTACAAGATGACTTTCCTCTCTACCAGGAAATTCACCAGCATTTTGGGGGTGACAACGGAGGAGTAGCAAAGGTCTAAAAAGGATAGGTTGCTCAGAAAGAAATACATGGGGGTTTGAAGGTGAAAATCATTTTTCACAGTCACAATGATCCCAACATTCCCCACAATAGTGATAATATAAATCAGTAAAAATATCACAAAGAGCACATGCTGTAGGGTTACATGATCTGTGAATCCTAGAAGAACAAACTCTTCCACCTCAGTGCAGTTTCCTCCAGTCATCTCATTGGTCTAGTGTATTCCTCACTGAAAGAGAAAATTATGCACAATTAGATCTCAAAATTGAAGGGAACTTTCTTATTGAAATTGAACATTAGGTTTAGATTCCTGGAAATCCATGTCAGATTAGAAATTTTTGCACTGAAAATTTTTTCCCTTTGAAAATCTGTTTTCATTTTTCTAGGTTGGGAAGGACATGACAATGAACTAACAGTAACAGAAACTTGTCTTTTGCTTCTACCCATTTGAAAAACAAATATTGTCGATCAAGTTCTTCAGTAATTTCTGTAATTTCCTATTTTTTTGAGCAGGTCCATTTATTGTGATAGTAATGAAAGAGTTTAACTTGAGGTTTATTTGCAGATTAGTCAAAGAAGCTCTTAAGAATCTGTATGGGAAGACAGTCCTATAGATTATAAGTTCTAATGCTCCCTGTTCCTGAGGAGAATATCTGCACACAAAACAGAAGTTATATGTTGTCAGGTTTGGTGTAGACATTTGTCTGTAGATCTATTAAGTATTCTTAGAAAATAAAACTCTAAAGAGTGAGAGATGGCAGTGGAGATTTGATTGAGATCATGGAAACCATTAATGAATCTGCTACTCCTTGTATGAAGGTGACAACCATGTCCATGTTTTCTCCCTGAAATCCAGTGAAGTTGTTTCAAGTTCTGCTAGAATAGCTGTGATTAATAATGGACTTGGAGAAACAAAAGAAACTGCATCTAATATAGATAAGACAGCACTTCTTAGTCAGACAAAAAGGAATTCAGGAAACAGTGATTCTATCTGTGCTAGGAATTGACATGTTTTGAATAGTGGGAGTGAAATCGTGAAGAAGCATTGCAAACAAACATTTTCTGAAATGTAATCACTGGTTCTTTAATAAAAGATCCAGAGTAAAAAAAATATTACTATCATCTTGAAAATATTTTCTATTGATGAATACAGTTTATTTCACTAACACTATATAAAATTTCAGTAAAGATTTACCTTTATTCCTTATTTTGACTGATTGTTCTATTTGTCTAAGTAGAGATTGAATGCCACATTGGATGAAGAAATAATAATAATAATTATTATTATTAATTTAATTTGTATACCGCCCTTCTCCCGAAGGACTCAGAGCAGTGAACAGGGCAATACATAAAAACAAGATGCAAAAATTAAAAATTATTAAAAAGTAATTAAACAACAGTGCCCGTAATAAATTAATACAGATTAAAAGTTAAGATCCATTTATAAAATCCAACCCCGTCCCATCAGGCCAGGCCAGCTTGTTCAAAGAGATGGGTTTTAAGATCGCGCCGGAAGGTGCACTTACCATGATATCCTACAAACACTTCATGAGAAACAAAATGTACTTCTTTGATTCTTTTCAGAATGAGTTAAGTTGGCTTAGAATGAGGACTTCCACCTGAAGAAGTGGCTATGTCTCCCAGGAAGGATGGCATTAATTACCTACTGTATTTGTATTTACACCACTGGGATCCATATTCCTGATAGGCTGTGATTCAAAGTTAACTTTCCTATTTACTCTTGGCATGAAAGAGGAGTAATTTCTCTGCCCCAGTGCTACATGTTCACGGAGGAACAAATTTCCTTTAGGGAAAAGAATTTTCTAAGAAATGTCTGGGGATTTTCTCTTCTCATACCAGCACCAATCAGATCAGTCAATCAGAATAGAGCTGGAAGGGACCTTGGAGGTCTTCTAGTCCAGTTCCCTGCTCAAGCAGGAGACCCTATACCATTTCAGACAGGTGGCTGTTAAGTCTTTTCTTTAAAATGTCCAGTGATGAAACACCTGCAATTTCTGAAGTCAAGCTATTCCACTAGTTAATTGTCCTCACTGTTAGGATGTTTCTTCTTAGTTCCAGGTTGCTTCTCTCCTTGAAAAGTTTCCATTCATTGTTTCTTGTCCTGCCCTCTGGTGGTTTGGAAAATATGTTGACCCCCTGTTCTTTGTGGCAGCCCCTCAAATACTGGAATACTGCTATCATGTCACCCCTAGTCCTTATTTTCTCTAGCCATACCCAATTCCTGCAATCATTCTTCATATGTTTTAGTCTCCAGGCCTTTGATTATTTTAGTGCTCTTCTCCGAACTTTTTTCAAAGTCTCAACATCTTTTTTGTTGTATCTTTTTTGGTTGCAGAATTCCAAGTGTGGTCTTACTAGGATTTTATAAAGCAGTCCTAATATTTCGTGGGATCTTGATTCTATGCCTCTGTTTATACAACCCAGGATTGTATTAGCTTTTTTGGTTGCTGTCGTACACTGCTGGCTCATATTCAAGTAATCATCCATTAGGACTCCAAGGTCCCTATGCAGTTGCCCTATACCAGGTCTCACCTAATCTGTACTTATACCTTTGGTTTTTCCTGCCTAAACTTTGCTTTTCTCCACATTAAAGTTCATTTTATTGGATAAGGCTTGTTGTTCAAGTTTGTCAAGACCTTTTTTGGATCCTGAGCTTGTCTTCTGGGGTGTTGGCTATTCCTTCTAGTTTAGTGTCATCTGCAAATTTGAAGAGTTCCCCTTCTATTCCCTCATCTAAGTCATTTAAGAAGAGTACTGGGCCTAAGACAGAACTTTGGTGTACCTGAGTACATGCTTCCCTCCGTGTAGATGTAATACCATTAAGGACTACTCATAAAGTATGGCTTGTTAACCAGTACAAATCCATCTGATGGTGATGCTGTCTATCCCACATTTTTCTAGTTTAACAAGAAGTAGGTTGTGGTCTACTTTGTCAAATGCCTTGTTGAAGTCTAAGTATTGCTATGTCCACAAGATTTTGTTGATCTGCTAAGTTAGTCACCTTGTCGAAGAATGAAATAAGATTAGTTTGGCATGATCTGTTTTTAACAAACCCATGCTGGCTTCTAGTTATAAATTTATTTATTTAAATGCAACTAAATAAATAAATAAATTTGTTTATAGATGTTCACAGATCAGGGTTTTTTTATTATTTTTTCCAGTATCTTCCTAGATATTGATGTTAGGCTGATTGGTCTGTAGTTTCCTGGATCTGTTTTTTTTTCTTTTTTTCTTTTTTGAAGATGGAAACCATATCAGCTCTTTTCCAATCCTCTGGTAGTTCCCCAGTGTTCCAAGATTTTTTAAAGATATGATACAATGTTTCTGAGATAACATCTGCCAACTCCTTCAGAACTGTGGGATATAATCCATCAGGTCCCAGTAATTTATATTCATCAAGGTCAGACAGGTATTCTCTTACCATTTTCTTGCTTATTTTAATTTTTATTTCTAGTCTGTCTTTTACAGTTATGTTTTTGGTTTGTTGGGCTATAGTTTCTTTTTGTGTGAAGACTGATGTAAAGAATGAGTTAAGCAAGGGTTTGTTAAAAATTATTTTTCCAGTATCTTCCCAGGTATTGATATTAGGCTGGTTGGTCTGTAGTTTCTTGGGTCTGTTTCCCCCCCTTTTTTGAAGATGGGAACCACTTCTGTGATGACTCCCATAGACAATTCCTCAGATACCTCTGTAGAGGTCAGCTTGGAGGAGGATGAACTGGTTCCTGGCATGTCAGAAGTTGGGTTGATTAATGGCTCTGAACAGTTGTCTGGAAGAAATTTGGCTGAGGCTCCAGCTGGGGAAAGCATGCAGTTGCAGATGGTCAGTGAAGAGGAGGAGGAACTGCCTTCTACACCTGATCCAAGGACATGTAGGGCAGAGAAAAGGCAGGAGTAGAAGAGGTCAGCCAGACTACTCGAGAGGAGAAAGCCTTGTCCTTCTTGCTGGGTTGTGCCAGAAGCTGGCTATTTAGCATGTCAGACAGAGGGAAGCATTGCTAGGAACAATGTGTTTCTTTTCTAGCTGTGTGTGTTCTGGTCATCGTCATCCCTGCCTCACTTTGGATTGACATAGTGTTTGGAATTAAATCATGCCTTGGAAACTTTAGACTTTTCTTGCCTTGTGAGCTCTCTTGTGCATGGATTTAAGTTTGTCTGGTGGATTTGAATTTGTCTGGAGGATTTATTTTGTTTGAGAAACTTTCAAGTGCTTTGTGAACTCTTTGGCCATTGCCCTGTGAACTAACATTGGTCTGCTTGTGGCTGGAATTAATTGGGACAGTTCTGGGTTTTGGTGAAGGGAATTGCTGGGGAATATTAATAAGCTGTGTATGCGAGTGAGCAGGGCAGCCCAACATCAGCTCTTTTCCAATACTCTGGTAGTTCCCCAGTGCTCTAGGATTTTTTTAAAGATATGGTACCAAATATGGTTTCACCAAAGAGAAACTATTTTTCTACCATGTTCTTTCAGGGAGTTGGCATTTCTGTCCAATTGCCTAGAATCTTGGTGCAGTGGTGCAGTGGTTAGTACTGCAAGCGAATTCTGCTGACTGCCGGCTGCCAGCAGTTTGGCAGTTCGATTCTCACCGGCTCAAGGTTGACTCAGCCTTCCATCATTCTGAGGTTGGCAAAGTGAGGACCCAGATTGTTGGGGGCAACAGGCTGACTCTGTAAACTGCTCAAAGAGGGCTGTAAAGTACTATGAAGCGGTATATAAATCTATGTGCTTCTGCTATTGCTATTATTTTAGTCACTGTAGAAAATGACCAGGCTATTCACATAATGGTATAATTTTGCACATGTAAAATTTTTCTTGTTGTTGAAAAAAAGGGAAATACTCTCCTACTGTTACTATTGTTGTCAAGGCAGTTCATAGTAAGATGGCCCTTTAAAAAACTGCTGGGGAAATATTTTTTTTTATCAGGAGAACATTGGATGAAACAATCATCTGGATTCAGTGCAGAGAATTCTAGAGAAGGCTGGAGAATTTCTGAATACTACTGTTGTTAGATTAATTCTGAGGAAGTTAACACTTACTAGTTAAAATGTTGACAATTTCTCCAGAGATTTTTATACTATGACCTGAAACATTCTGACATAAAAAATATATTTCCTGCTACAAGTGTACAAATATGCATATGTGCATTTGTAACTCTTGCATTAAATTCTATACAGCCAAAATTCAGTCCCTAAACTGATCATTAAATCTAGACCATACAGGACACATTCCCCAACTTTCACTTCTAGTATATAAAGGCTTTTCAAAACCTGATAGCAAACATATATCTTGAATCCATTCTTTAACTTTAGGAAAATAAGTTTCTTTCCATCTGTGTAAAATTATTCTCTTGAACCCAAGGCTTAGTAAAGCCAAAACTTTTCATAAAATGTTAAATCCTATATTTTAGATATAGAATTCAACATCACATTTATGCCTTAACTATAGGACTGTGTTAACATAATTTGTAATTTGAAACCAAAAGGGAATTATGATAGAATCAAATCATCTGAGTAAAAACAAAACAACCTACCATTGCCCCTCAAATTTCATACAGTGCCAACAGAAACAAAAAAATCTGATATCCAGACTTTTTTAAACATTATTTGATGGTCCAGTAAACATAAAACAATTGTGATTAATTAACTTCATTCTTAAATTGTAATAAATATTTCTATTTCTGAAAATTTGATTTTTCTAAAACTGGGAATGCTTAATAATTATTTCAAGATGTCAGAAGCTTTTTCAAAATGTTTGGTCTGTGGAAGTTCAGCCTTCGCTAACAAATGCTTCCTAATAAATAGATGTTATAAAAAAAAATGAAGAATCTGTTTTGCTTGTTGATACTAAAGAAATAATAATAGTAATAAATGCTTTCACAGGCACAATCTACTTGGAAAATATATGATTCACAAACTATTCATATTTGTATTTAAGAAGCAATGCATTTTTTTAAAAAAATGGAAATATAGCTCATTAACATGTATGTATTGTACTGCCCTATCTTGTCTGTGTTTTGTTTAATATAAACAAAATTCATTTAGAAAAGGCCATTCTTTTTAACATTTTCTTCATACAATTTATAACCTCCTTGTTTTTCAAGCTGTATATTATTGGATTGAGCATTGGGATTATCACTGTATAGAAGACTGACACTACTTTGTCGGTGTTCATTGAATAGCTAGTTGTAGGACGCAAGTACATGAAGAGGAGAGTTCCATAGAAAAGGGTGACAACTGTCAAGTGAGATGTACAAGTAGAGAAAGCCTTGTACTTGCCTTCCACAGAGTCCATTCTGAGGATAGTAAAGAGGATGCAGCAATAGGATACAAACACCAATGATGTGGTAGTGACCACATTAAAGCCAACAATTATAAATTGCAAAAGTTCATTGAGTGTAATATCAGAACAGTAAAGGTAACTCAGAGGGGGGCCAGAAAAAATGATCAATAACATTGGTTTTGCAACACATTACTCGTAAACTGAATCCTGTCTGGATTGTAGAATTCAGGAATCCAGCCAGATATGACAAGCCAACCAAAGAGATACAGATCCTTCGAGATATGATGTATGTATACATGAATGGGTTACAGATAGCCAAGTATCGGTCATAAGCCATCACAGCCAAAAGGTAACATTCTGTAGTTGCTAAACCAGCATAAAAGTAAAGTTGCAAAATGCACCCAGTATAGGAAATGATTTTTTTGTGTGATAGGAAGTTTACAAGCATTTTGGGGGTGACAACCAAAGAATAACAGAGGTCTAAGAAAGACAAATTGCTGAGAAAGAAATACATGGGGGTTTGAAGGTGAGAATTGATTTTCACAACCCAAATAATAACAGTATTTCCCACAACAGTGATAATATAGATCAGCAAAAAGATCACAAAGAGAAGGTTTTTCAGGACAACATGGTCTGTGAATCCCAAAAGAATGAAGTTTTCCATCAGAGTACAATTTTCTTCAGCCATCTATTTGATGTGTGTTATGAAATAGTGGAGTCTAAAAAAGAAAAATGATGTTATGACATAATTATTCATCTGAAGAAATATGTTCTTATGTGTGAGAGGGAAACAGAGCGAGAAAAGGGGACATGTGTTTGTCTGAGAATCCCTTAGAATGTCACTATAAGAGACTGGACAAAGTGAACCTCTCTGCTTACTTTCCTCATTTCTAAAAGAGGAACCTTATAGTAACTGATGGGATTGTGGTATGGAATAATACTTTAAAGTAGTCTTCTGCAACCTAATGTTTTATCAATTTATCAAATCATCCTAACCAGCATGACATTTCTCATACTGTCTGCACTTTATGACAATTCTATTCCAATAAATCTGGAATTCATCAATATGAGAAAGGCTGTTTTCAATATTGCAAGGCATTTTTCATTAGGTAATAAAATTGTATCCTGTCATGTCTTGGAAATCATTTGCCTCTGCTTTTCAACAACAACATCATAGACTGTTCCTGGGCTTTATTAATGGTTGGGAAGATAGCTTATAAAAATCAGAAGCAGATTTGGATAGATAGGATGACAGAATGTTGAAGCACAAAATTCTATGCACGTTTTGTCTGTGTAATCTAATAAGAAACCAGACCAGATTTACCTTGTTGCCTTTTATCCAGAACTAATATTATTTATTAATGTTTATATGATTGTTCTATTCAGCATCTGATTCAGGGCAGCATACATCAATAACAATAATTATTATAAACAAGACAATTCAAAACAACAGCATATAGACTTCCGGTGGCTCCGCGGCGACGGAGACAGCCTTCCCGGGCTGTCCGCGGCTCAGCTGTTGTTTTTTCGCCCGAAACAGCGCCGATCAGCTGTTCGGGCGAATTTGAAGCCCCCTCCTCGGGAGAAGAGGAGGGGGCGAGCTCCCAGGTAGGGGTAGAGTTCTCCAGGGCCGCCTGAGCTTATGGCTTGGGCGGCTGAAGGATTGAACTCCCCCGTAGCCTGGGCTGCTCCCAGCTGGCCGGCGCCTCTGCTCCTGATTCTTGGAGCAGAGCCAGGCGTCTGCGACCACCCCTGCCTGAAGGAATGACTATGGATTAAAGGAGCAGGCAGAGCGATACAAGAGGAAAAGGTGAAGAGGATTATTATATTTTACTCTCCAGCTTGATGGACTTTTTTGAATTATAAATCTGAAGACTGCGTCACATTTGGTAAAAGATGGCGGCTAAACCACCCCCTAAAACTCTTCGGAGTGCTGGAACTTCTCCTGTGCAACAATCATTACTGCAGGCGCTGCATCCTCCTGATGTATTGACATCAAAGGACTTACAAGATGCTCTTGAAAAACATGCCCAGGTAATTTTGGAATCAATTAATGATAGATTTGTACAGATGGAGGAGAAATTGAAGAAATTGGAGGAGAGAATGGAGGAGAGGATGGAACAGAAGTTCAGAGCGATGAAGGTAGACATCTTGTCTTCAGTGTGTAAAGTGGCTCGCTGTGTGGAAGAATTGGAGGAAAAGCTAGAAGATTTGACTCAAAAGAATGCTATATTAGAAGCAAAAGTATTGGAGAATGAAGATAAAGTGGAAAAAGAACTGAGTCTTGCTCAATATTACCAGATGCAGTTTGCCATTAGAGTTAGAGGCTTAAAGGAGAATACCAAGGAAGATTTAAAGCAGTTGGTTTCTGAGGCTTTTGAAGTAGTGTTGAAACAGCCAGCATCTGAAATAAAAGGAAGCATGGATAAAGTGTTTTGTGTGAATTCATGGATTGCTAGACAGAGAAAGTTGCCTAGAGATGTGGTGGTATATTTTGCAAAAAGGGAAACTAGAGATGAAGTAATACGAGCTGCTTATGATACTAAAGTTGTGATTGCTAACCAAGAAGTTTTGGTCTTAAAAGAAATTCCTCCAAAGATCTTAAGGAGAAGGAAGGATTTTACATTTCTTGTGCAAGAGCTCAAGCAACGAGATATAAGGTTTAGATGGGAGATCCCAGCAGGGTTGATGGTGACGCACGAAGGTAAAAGGTACCGTCTGGTTACTGTGATGCAAGCGTGTGATTTCTATAATAATGTTTTAAATGCAACGCCATTAACACTTCTGGAAGCTGAAAAGGGATCTGGAGAAGGAGTGCATCAAGAGGTCGAAGGTGGTCAGATAGAAGACAACGGTGTTGGGCGAGATCAAGATACAACTTCGTCGGATGATTCTATAGAACAGAGGGTGACGCGTGCTGCTGCAAAACGATCTAAGAAGAGAAAATAGCAGGATTTGCAGAAGTCTATGGAATTTTTACGACGTACTCATAGTCAAGTATGGGAGGTGGGAAAAGATTTGGGTGTAGACGCAATATAATTTTTATATGTGGTGGTTTTGTGGATAGGGTGAGGTTTTTTTTGGATTAAAGTTTGGTGGAATATATAGAAGATTCCCAAATGGAGGTTAAAGTTCTGTTCGCAAATTTTTTTTTTTAATTGTTTGGAATAATTATAGATGTGTTGGAAGAGGAACGGCCGATTACAGAAGAGTGGACTTTAAAGTTTTCTGATTTGGTTGAGGTGGCGAAGATTTTGGTTAATTTGAAAGATTATTTGTAAGAACGCTATATGGAATGGACAAAATGAATGGAGTCTATTTAGGACAAGTATAGGTTGAGAAGTATTATATAGTATTTGAATAATTCTTCTTTCCTTTTTTTCTGTTTTTTTTTTCTCTTTCTATTTTGGGTTTTTTTTTGTTTTTAATGTATATTTAATATTATTAAGGTTTGTTTTATTCTATATAAGTTACAAAGTGTTTTTTTTATTTTAGTCTTTTATATATATTTAATATTGCCAAGGTTTGGTTTATCTTATATAAGCTAGAGAGTGATGGATTTTAGAATTTATAATTGTTAGTACATGGTTGCTTATGTTTGCCTTTCTTTTTTTTTCTTTTTATATATATACCTTGTATTCAGCTCTGGGAAGTCGGGGGGGGAGGGGGGGAGGGGGGGACGCAGGGGGGGGAGGAGGGAGGGAGGGAGGGGGGAGGGAGGGGGGGAGGAGGGAGGGGGAAGGGGGTTTTTTAAAGGAAAATTGTATTTTAAAACTTTTCAATAAAAAAAACAACAGCATATAGATATATGAATACTTGGAAAAACCTTGTAAATATCCTGTCTTTTGCAAGAAAGGGAAGGGAAGGGAAGGGAAGGGAAGGGAAGGGAAGGGAAGGAAAGGAAAGGAAAGGAAAGGAAAGGAAAGGAAAGGAAAGGAAAGGAAAGGAAAGGAAAGGAAAGGAAAGGCAATGCAATGCACCCCAGCTCCGGCAATGCAAAAAAAAGTCACAATACGTCGCAACACGTCACATGACACAGCGAGTTTGACACCCATTGTCCTAGAGCCTCCCCAGGAATACAAATGGTTCAAACTTCCTGACCATGCCAGCTTCACAGGACAGCACAACAGCTGCTTCTGCTATCTCCAATACTTTTTTGTCCCATCTTTCTTTTGCTTATTTTCCCATCAATTGTGAAAAGCAGGAGATGGCAACACTTTGTGCATATATCATTTATACACCAGAATTCTAAAAGCCCAAATTTAAATATCCATGACTAATTTGATATATGCATGTCTCTATTTTTAAATTTTGTTTATTTATTAATAATAACTTTACTAGAGTTCTAAAGAAGAAAGAAAAAAAGTAACAAAAATAATATTTAGAATAGAAAATGAAGAAGGGGAAAGGACAAGGCAAAAATGCAGGAAAAAAGGGAAAAGGATAAAAAAGTAACTTCCAATTTTCTTTTACAGTAGTTATAAGTATAACTGTAACTTAACCTCTTGCTTTATGCTACAACCTTTTTTAATATAGCCTTCTACGTTTTTCTAATTGTAAAAATCATATGCAATATTATAAATTCATTTTTTTGCTTCACGCAAAAAGTCTAAAAGGGGGTTACAGTCAGCATAAACCTAGTTAGCATATTTCCTTCAATCACAACTTTCAATTTAGCCATGTCAACTAGTTCCATAATGTTCACCCTCCTTTCCTCCATGGTGGATAATGTCAAATCTTTCCACCAGTGTGCACCTCTTTTCTTTCTTTCTTTCTTTCTTTCTTTCTTTCTTTCTTTCTTTCTTTCTTTCTTTCTTTCTTTCTTTCTTTCTTCCTTTCTTCCTTTCTTCCTTCCTTCCTTCCTTCCTTCCTTCCTTCCTTCCTTCCTTCCTTCCTTCCTTCCTTCCTTTCTTTCTTTCTTTCTTTCTTTCTTTCTTTCTTTCTTTCTTTCTTTCTTTCTTTCTTTCTTTCTTTCTTTCTTTCTCTGTGCCATACATTTCACTGATGCAGCTGCTCTGGGTAGCTTATGATATAATAAAAGTAAAACAGAACTAGAAAACATTTAATAAATAGTCTTGCTGCAATTATCATATATGAAAACAAAATTCCATTGCTTTTTCTCACAGTCCAAAACAACCACCTCTGTAAAATCTTCTAAATCAATGTATGTAATTGAATCCATTTTAAGCATCCAATAAGTATGATAGAAACTCCCTCTTGTTGTTTACATTTCCACCCTAAATTTGAAATACCTTTATAGATTTTACAGTACATCTTTTTATAAAAAATTATCTTTAAGGTTGTAACAAAACCTGTAAATTTCTTTACATCACATCCACAACAATCTCCCATTAGTCCCTTTGTATGTTGTAACCAATTTCATCCCATTTTATCAAACATACTTACCCTTGTTTTTTGTCTGTTCCTTGTTTATTTGCACTGTTATTTCAGTAAAAATCAAAATAACATGTTCATCATTTGTACACAGTTCTGTTTCATATTCAGTCTTTCAATATTCAAAACCAAAAGTTCTTTTATCTTCATTAAATTTCTCTAGTACATAGGAAAACCACTAACAAGTATATCCTTCTATGCCAATCTTCTTTTCACTTCATTTTGCATTCTTCTTGAGAAAATTCTAATATGTCACCAAAAATTAACCATTTGTGTTTAGTTATCAATTATCTTCTGTAATATGCTTCTTGTGCTGAAGGTTCAGATATATTTTTCTGACATAGCCTGAAGTTACATCTATTTCATATTGGCACATCTAACAAAGTGGTTTTCAAAAACCTATTCTCACATTTGCTTTATCATACCATAAAGAACTGATATTGATATAAGCTATTATTTGCAATGAAACATTTAATAATACCATTTCATTTCATTTTTTATTTTACTAAAACCTAGGTTTGGTTGACATTTTGAGGATTTTCAGCCAAATATCGATTGTCTCTGTGGGAAGTCACCCCCCCCCAGAAGGAAATATTAAAAGGGCAGAGTATTATATTTCCTCAAAGGATCTTAAAGAGGCAGAAAAGCATGCCCAGTTTTTCTTAATAGCCCCAAGTCTTCCTCCCACAAGCAGAAACCAGCTCTGTAGAAATGCAGATGTGATAAACCATTCAGGAAGGTTGGAGCCTTCCAGCTAGAAGCTTAGGAAGACAAAGACACCTAAAATCTACATGCCCCACCCAAACTCTAAGGCAGGACATAATAGGATTAACCCACAGATGCAAAGGGGCACACTCAGACTCAGTTCAAAGTACAGGACATAGAAACAGGAAACCACCTCAAGAGCCCCAGAGGGCATAAAACCCCACTCCCTACATGTGCTCTCTCTCTTTTCTTCCAGAGCCATACTTCTGTCTGACTCTCTTCTTCAATAAACTGCAACCTTCTTTCTAAAGCAGTCGCCATGTTGTTTATTCTTGGCTTGGACTGAACCCTGATGAAGTCTTTTCCTTCGGCTTCTCAAATCTGAGCTGAAGCTGCTGGGATTTCCTTTTTTCTCAATCACTCAGTCTTTGGCTTGGGAGGGGGGGCAAAGGTTGTTGTGATTGGCATGGCCAGCAAACTCTGCTACCTCAGCTCCACTTTTTCCTGCCTTCAATTACCCATTGCATTTTGCACCCTGGCTCCAATCATCTTTAGAGCAGACAGGGTCTTTCAGCCCAACCTACCTAACAAAAAGTTATTGAGAACATTTATTTCTGTATTTGGGGAAAAATTGCTTATAGTTTAATTACAACAGAATGCCCCCCTCCAAAAAAAATAAGGAAAAAGAGCCAGTTTGGTGTAGTGGTTAGGATGCTAGCCTAAAAATCAGGAGACTCTGAGCGCCAGTCCTGCCTTAGGCTGAAAGCCCGCTGGTTGAATTTTGGCTACTTATTGTCCCTCATAAGAGGAGGAATGTATATTCACCACCTTGAGTTACTTGTAAAGTAATAAAAGTGGGATAAAAATCTGATGAATAAATAAAGCTGTTATTTTTTTAAAAAAAGATATGATTTATTGTGTCCATGCTCTTGTCCAAGAGCATCTTAAGGCGTCCTTCACCTCCTTGTTTCTCAGACTGTAAATCAAAGGGTTCAGCAAGGGAATGATAATAGTGTAGAAGACGGCAAGAATTTTGTCACTCGCATCTTGGATGGGAGATCCATTACTTGATTTTGGTCGGAAATGTAAAATAAGGATTGCTCCGTGGAAGATGGTAACTGCAATTAGGTGTGAAGTGCAAGTGGAGAAGGCTTTCAACCTGCCTGAAGCTGAGCTGATCCTCACAATGTTGGCAAGGATATACATATATGAAAGAAAAACACACAGCACGGTAGCTGTTTCTACAAGTCCAGCCACATAAAAAATCAGAATTTCGTTTAGGTGAGTGTCAGTACAGGAGACCAATAGAAGGGCTGTGATGTCACAATATACCTGATTGATCTCAGATTGACAGAAGGACAATCTGAAAGTGAAAACAGTATGGAGAAGGGAATGCAAAAAGCCCAGGAGATAGGAACTTGCCATCAGAAGAATGCAGACTCTGGGTGACATGAGGAGTGGGTACAACAAGGGTTTGCAGATAGCCACGTATCGGTCATAGGCCATTGCAGAAAGGAGAAAGCACTCTGCACTCGCCAAGCCTATGACAAAGTACATCTGCATGGCACACCCAATAAAGGAAATGGATGGCTTATCTTCCAGGAGATTTGCCAAAGACTTACAGGCAACCACAGAGGAAAATAATGAATCTATAAAGGACAGATTGCTGAGGAAGAAGTACATTGGAGTGTGGAGTTGGGGGCTGGCCCTTATTAAAGCAATCATTCCTATATTGCCCACCAATGTAGCCATATAAAAGATCAGGAACACTAAAAATAGAGTGATCTTCAGGACAGGCTTGTTGGTGAAACTTATAAAGACAAAATCCTTAACTTTTGTGGTGCTGTTTTCCTCTGTCATTTTCCTTCCAGATCTGCAAAGTTAAAAAAAATGTGGAAGATGAAGAAAAGCAAAAGTTTTTGAATAAATCATATGAGTGATTCAGGGAATTTGTGGATTCCAAATCTAGGGATGGCCACGGGCTTGAGTTACATAGAAATGCAAAGAAATTTATGAAGAATGTAAAGTCAATTTTACTCAAGATGTAACTTGCGTTCTTCTTGAGAGTCTATTTAGAAAATTAGATGGAAAAACCTGCAACAAATTGAGATATATTTTTGAGTTCACTAAAAATATTCTTCCAATCAGCAAGTGAAACTTAAACTTTTCTGCCTCACTTTCTTGCTGCCCAGTATGGTGGGCTCTATTTTCTACCTTTCCACCAGTTACTTTGTCATGATGGTTGTGGGTAGTGGGAGCAATAGTCAAAACATGCAAAGGGCATCAGTCTTTGCATCAAAACATGAAAAGATTGGAGTAGATGGAGAGTTTATGTAAGCTTAGTTGGAAGAAGTAGTCTGACCAGATGTTTGGAAGCAGATTTTTAAATATATTGGGGACAGTGAAAAAAAATTAGCCACAGTGGGAAATGGTAATCATTCATTGTTTCTTTTCATATATGCCATTAATTATTCAACTGTATGAATATCATCGTGGTTTTCTTAAACAGGAAGGAAGGAAGGAAGGAAGGAAGGAAGGAAGGAAGGAAGGAAGGAAGGAATTTAGCCCCTCCAATTATTTGTCTCTGAATTCAAGTTCAAAACCTTCTCCACATCTTTACAATTCAAACTACATGATCAAGCTATGTATTTTTTTTAATAAACACCTGTCTTAATAGGCATTTAAATGCTACTGTCGGGGCTATTAAATAATGATTCAAAAATATTACCTTTGTAATGTTCTCTTAAGGGACACGGTGGCTCAGTGGATTAGGATGCTGAGCTTGTCAATCAGAAGATCAGCAGTTTGGCGGGTCAAATCCTGAGTGTCGCGTAGAAGAGTGAGCGCCTGTTACTTGTCCCAGCTTCTGCCAACCTAGCAGTTTGAAAGCACATAAAAATGCAAGTAGAAAAATAGGGACCAATACGGTGGGAAGGTAATAGCGTTCCGTGCGCCTTTGGCATCTAGTCATGCCGGCCACATGACCACGGAGACGTCCTCAGACAAGCAATGGCTCTTTGGCTTTGAAACGGAGATGAGCACCGGCCCCTAGAGTTGGAAAACGAGTAGCATCCATGTGCGGGGGAACCTTTACCTTTACCTTAATGTTCTCTTTTTTCTCCACTTCCTAAAATTAATAGAGTTGAGACTTTCTGCAATGCAAGGGATTAAATGAAGTATTGATTTAATCTGAGAAACAATGTAGTGCATATTCCAGAAAATTAAATACCTGATCATTTTAATGAGAATGAAGACTCCTGGGATCCTGGTCTGATTTGGGCCACTGTTTGCTTTTTGTAGAATAAACAGAAAGGAAGCCCCTGCACAGTCCATACCAAATCCAAGTTTGGTTTAGCTCTAGCTCCTGGCAGGCTCTTTTTTATAGACAGAATTCCTACTCTGCCATTTTGAATTCACTATACAGAATCCTGCTTCTTGGATGCCTGAGCCACTGGGAAGCATCATCTCTTCTTCTTTCAAAGATCTTTTTCAGCTTCAGAACAAAGGCTTTTCTTAGAAATACCCTAAGCCTCAATCAATAGGGACGCTGTATCACTATACAAAATGTGCATAAAATCAATGGACACAGGGATGAGCAGACTGCCAAGAACCACAGAGGGTCAAAACAATTCCATAATTCAAGGTCCGTAGAAGAGTTAAGGCCAGTGAGGGAGACAGCCATAACATCATGACATCATTGCCCAAAGCAAAAACATTCTTACCCTGAAGCTTCCTATCAAATATATGAACTGGTGTCATAAAATGTCTGGTTTATATGCATATGCAAGCAGAGGTGTCTTTCCCCACAGCACAAACCTCATCTCTCCAGGCTCTGGGTGCTTGGAGAACATCTTAGCATCTTTCACAGTCTCCAGAGAGGCTGTGATACTCTTCAGACTCAAAAGTGTCTTAGGCTACTTAGACTAAACTAGGGTTTGGTTAAGCTATCAGTTGTATGTGAGGAAAGAAAAACACAGAATATATATATATATATATATATATATATATATATATATATATATATATATATATATATATATATATATATATGATAATTTTATTTATTTTATCCCACTTTTATTATTTTTATAAATAATTCAAGGTAGAGAACATATATAATAATCTTTCCTTCTTTTATTTTCCCACAAGAACCCTGCTATCTTTTAATAATTTATCATTTTTTCTGATTTTTTTTATTTTTGTTGTATAGCAATCAGAATTAATAGAATGAGCGGAGTGGCCTTATAAATTATTAAAACAAAAAAAAACATTTAAAAACGTTTAAAATGTTTCTTTCTTTCTTTCTTTCTTTCTTTCTTTCTTTCTTTCTTTCTTTCTTTCTTTCTTTCTTTCTTTCTTTCTCTATGCCATGCATCCCACTGATGCAGCTGCTCTGGGTAGCTTATAATAAAAGTAAAAAAGAACTAGAAAACATTTAATAAATAGTCTCACTGCAGTTATCATATATGAAAACAAAATTCCATTGCTTTTTCCTCACTTTTTCTCACAGTCCAAAAGAACCACCTCTGGCTTCAATTGTATATTACTCTGTAAAATTTTCTAAATCAATGTGTGTAATTGAATCCAATTTTAAGCATCCAATATGTATGGTAGAAACTCCTTCTTGTTGTTTACATTTCCACCCTAAATTTGAAATATA
Organism: Vipera ursinii; assembly: GCF_947247035.1. Lineage (NCBI taxonomy): Eukaryota > Metazoa > Chordata > Lepidosauria > Squamata > Viperidae > Vipera > Vipera ursinii. Next base: position 117,005,540 of record NC_139512.1, on the reverse strand, counting down.
TTTATACAATTTACAATACATCTTTTTATAAAACTTATCTTTAAGGTTGTAACAAAACCTGGAAATTTCTTTACATTACATCCACAACAATCTCCCATTATTCCCTTTGTATGTTGTAACCAATTTCATCCCACTTTATCAAACATACTTACCCTTATTTTTTGTCTGTTCCTTGTTTATTTGCACTGTTATTCCAGTAAAAATCACAATAACATGTTCATCATTTGTACACAGTTCTCTTTCATATTCAGTCTTTCAATATTCAAAACCAAAAGTTCTTTTATCTTCATTAAATTTCTCTGGTACATAAGAAAATCACTAACAAGTATATCCTTCTATGCCAATCTTCTTTTCACTTCATTTTGCATTCTCCTTGAGAAAATTCTAATGTCACCTATTATGTCATGGGCTCTGCTGAGCAGGAATGAAGACACACAGTTGAGTACAGAGAAACTCATTCTTTTATTAAGCTGGAACTCTACTGAGGACTTGGGTGCACCCCGCCACAATATATAGCCAGACCCTCTGGTAGCAACCAATCGGATTGAACCCATGCTTGCTGCCCAAAGTTGACCAATTGCAGGACCAGTGACATCCTGTGTGGGTTGCTGGAGAACCGTTAGTTCTCCAGCAATGCATGTGGTGAGGTACAAAAAGCCCAGTACATAACACCCCTCCTTCCTAAGATCAGACTATAATACCCTTATTAACTTGACAATAGTCAAGATTTATAACTCACTCCCAACAACCAAAATACTAAAATAATAATAATAATAATAATGCTTGTTAAGTCAAATCAGTTAGAATGACATTACGCGACCTTTACAGACGTGCCTTGTAGAATGGACTACAATGAGATTAAACAACGGATAAAATAGCTTGTCAATGCGGTATAACTACAAAGAGATAAAACAACATCTCAGTGAACAAGCTTGACAGCATTTACAATTTACCCCCAATTTCTGTAGGTAGTGGTACAATGTCATAGCATTGCACATCACTTTATTTTACAATATAGTCTGTAAGATATGCTGGGGGTTTGCGTGGTCTGGAGGAATGCCTTGGAGTTCCAGTCACTTTGTGGTCTACCAGCTTACCCTGTGGGCTGGGTAGACCGATGTCCCCTTGTGCTCCATTGTCCAGGGGAATTGGAATGCTCTGGCTGGCCTCTCCAGTTTGGCCCACCCCAGAGTCATACTGTTTTGCAGAGTTGGCACAGCAGTTGCTGAGATACGGCTGGTTCGCCTGGTCAGGGGTCCCATGTTGCACTTCTGAGCTGCCATGTTCCTCCTCGGAATCAAGTTCCACTGAGAAAAGAAAACCCTGGTGGTTCTGGTGTGGGCTGGCTTGGGTGCCAGCTTGAGGACTTCGGGAGGGACTTGTGCCATAGTCCTCACTTAGTGACCATTCTGGAAACCTCTTCCTAAGTTGGTCAATGTGTCTTCTGAGCAGTCACCCTCCCTCCAACCCCACTTTGTAAGATAGAGGTCCAGATGCTTTGGTCATCTGACCAGGAACCCACAGGTTTCCAGGCCCATAGGTGATGACCTATAAAGCCCTAAATGGCTTGGGTCCGGATTATCTGAGGAAACACCTGCTGCTGGCATCAACTTCCCATCGTCCTGTGCACTCCCACAGGGAGGGCCTTCTTAGGGTACCGCTGGTGAAGGATTGCCGGCGGGTGACTCCCAGAGAGAGGGCCTTCTCTATGGGTGCGCCTGCCCTTTGGAACCAACTTCCAATGGAACTTAGGACTGCCTCCGACCTCCGCTCATTCCACCGGGACCTGAAAACTTGGCTCTTTGAGCTGTTGGGCCTAGACTGAGGGGTTTTAATTGGGTTTTAATGTTTTAACTTTTTTAATTTTGGGCTTTAAATTTAATTAACTGTTTTTAAAAAATTTTTAACTTTTGTATGGTATGATTTTAATTGCCCTGTAAACCGCCCTGAGTCCTACGGGAACAGGGCAGTATATAAGTCAAATAATAAATAAATAAAATAAATAGTTTCTGGCCCAAACCCAATCACCTATTTGCAGTCCCCTTGGGGGTTTTGGTCTAGAGGCTTCGGAAGCCACTTTGTCTGGATGCAACCTGTCCAGTTTAGTAATTAAGCGCCTTCCCCAACGAAGGTCAGCAGGACTTTTACCTGTAGCTGTGCAGGGTGTAGAATGTTGACAGAGCAAGAAATCTGCCAGTCTATGATGCCAGTTACCTGTGATAATGCGCTTGAGCGCCTCCTTTGTTGTCCTCACCATGCGTTCGGCTTGTCCATTCGAAGTGGGATGAAATGGTGCAGACGTTGCATGTCTGATGAGGTTAGCTCTAATTAAAGCCTGAAACTCAGCAGCAGTGAATTGAGCCCCATTATCAGAAACCAAAACATCAGGCAACCCATGTGTTGCAAAGAGTTTTCTCAGCACCTGGATGGTCCTAGCAATAGTCATATTAGGGACTAGAACTACTTCCAGCCATTTTGAGTGGCTATCCACTACTACCATAAAAAACTGTCCTTGAAAAGGCCCAGAGTAGTCTATGTGAATCCTGGACCAGGGAGTATGTGTTTCCTCCCACCTATGAACTGGGGCCTGAGGCATTTCAGGCCTAGACCTCTGACAAGTATATCAACCATGAACTTGATCCTCTACAGCCTTATCTAGGCCAGGCCACCAAAGGTAGCTTCTAGCTAAGGCTTTCATCCATACAATGCCTGGATGGCCTTCATGTAAGGATTGTAAGACTCTGTCCCTCAATGATGTGGGGATAATGACTCTGTTGCCCCATAATATGCAGCCCTTGTGTGCAGACAACTCATGTCTCCTGACAAAATAACTTTGGAAATCAGGGCCTGGACTTTTTTGTAACCAGCCCTTGTATACCCATGACAGTACTCTGCTCAGAATTTTATCAGTGGCAGTTTCAGCAGCAATATCCCCAGCATGGAGGGGAAACTCAGGCAAGTCCTGAATATTTTAGCAGCAGGAGCTGGATCAGGATCCATTAGTGGCAGTGGTAGTCTGCTGAGGCCATCTGCATGGCCCATTTCCTTCCCAGGTTTGTGAATTAACTTAAATTTGCATGCAGACAAAAATACAGACCATCTCAGCATTCTTGGAGATAGTATGTGGAGAGTTTGCTTATCTGTTGTGAATATCCCCAAAATGGGTTTGTGGTCAGTGTAGACAGTGAAATCTCTGCCATATAAATAATCATGAAATTTCTTGACTCTAGCCAGTGTGGCTAAGGCTTCTTTATCAATTTGCGCCTAATTACGCTCAGCAGCAGATAAGGTTTTCTAGAATAGAATGCAATAGGAACTTGTTTCTCATTCTTCTCAATGTGGCTTAAGACTGCCCCCACCCCGTAGGGAGATGCATCACATGCAAGACATACAGGTTTAGACTCAAAATAATGAGTTACAGTGGACTTTTCTGAAAGAAGGGCCTTGAGATCCTGGAAACTTTTTTCATGTAAGTCAGTCCATTTCCAATGGGCTTTTTTATCAAGTAGCCTGTGGAGGGGCTCTGCTATTGCAGCCTTATGAGGTAGAAATGTGTGATAAAAATTCAGGAGGCCCAAAAATGCTTGCAGCTCTCCTTTTGATTTTGGCCTAGGGGCCATTTTGATGGCCTTTACTTTTGAATCACCGGGGTGAATTCCACTAACATCGATACGGAACCTCAAGAATTCTGTTGATCATACTACATTTATTTTTCTTTAATTTGAGGCCCGCATTGCGGAGCCTTTGCAAAACAGCCCTGAGCCTATTGGCCAATACTTCTGGGGATTCCCCGGCAATGAGAACATCATCAAAATAAGGACAGACATCCTGTATACCCTTAAGTGTGCATTCCATAATCCCTTGGAAAATACCCGATGCAATGCTGACTCCAAACTGCAAGCATTTGACTTTGAATGCCTCTCTATGAGTTACTATTGTTTGAGCAGCAGCTGTGGCCTCGTCTACCAGCAACTGCTGATACGCCTGTGCTAAATCAAGTTTAGAAAAAATGGATCCCCCTTGCAAAGAGGCTAGAATATGGCTGACTATCGGGACTGGGTACGCATGTTGATTTAAGGCTTTATTTAATGTGCATTTGTAGTCTGCACAAATGCAAACCTCCCCGTTAGGCTTTAGTGGGGTAACAATAGGAGTTTCCCACTCCCCCCCATCAACAGGCTGCAATACACCCTGCTCTACTAACTTATTGATTTTGGAATCAATTTTGTGTTTTAAGACGAAAGGAACCCTGCGAGGCTTGACCCTTATTGGTAGGATCTAATTTAAAAGAAATTGGTGGCCCAGTATACGATCCCAGTTTTGACTCGAAAACATCCGAGTATTCCTCACAAACAGGCTTGAGGTCTGCTGTCTGTGTCCGGTTAATGCGTTATTTTAATGCCCAAAGCCTCAAAACAATCAAGTCCAATAAGACTTGTTCTTTGGCCTTCTACTACTATGACATCCAGGTGCCCCAAAACCCGTTTAAATTTCACCAATAAGGTGGCTTCACCCTTAACTTTAACATAAGCATTGTGAAAATCTGTTAAAATAATATCTGAGGGCCTTAGTTTAGCCCACTGGTTGCTGCGTCTGCACACAAGATTGAATGTGTCCTGTGAAATAATTGAGACTGCCGAGCTGGAGTCCAATTCCATTTTACATGGAACTCCTTGTAGCTCTACCGAGAGCTTGAGTTTAGGCTTAAGGGGGCGATGAGCCCCGGTGCAGCAAACGCTTCTCTGGTTCCTGAAGAACCCCACACTAACTGGACCCTGGGCCTCAGAACCTCTCCTAGTTGGTTCCTCCGACTGGTGCTTGGGTGGCCTGTCTCTCTGGCAGGCTCTGCACACCACCACAATGTGGCCGGTCCTTCCGCAAGCTCTACACGTGGCCAAATGGAATCTGCAATCGGCATGGGAGTGGCTGCCTCCACACCCCTTACATCTAGGTAAGAGAACTACCTTGTAATCATTCTCTCTTTGTTGGTTGCCACAGTTTTGCGTGCTTGGCTGTCTCTGGAGCTTGTTTATTTCGGGTTCTTCATCTTCTGATGATTCTCCGCTGCATTTGGTGACCTCAAGGTGGACAGAATATTCTATTTTTGAAGATTTGGTGGGCTGCACTGTTTGTACTGCACCTCCGGCTGCTTTGTCAGCCATGACCTAATCCTGTGCTTCGGCGAATGTAAAATTTGGTCTGGCAAACAATCTCTGCTGCAGGGTTCTGTCTCTCAGGCCATAGATGAGTCGGTCTCTCAGACGTTCCTCTAAATTTGAAACTTGCAGAGGCATGCGGCCTGCCTTAGGCCTGCGATAAACTCTGATGCTGTATCTCTGGGAAGCTGCACTCGTTGGTTGAATTTAAAACACCATGCCATCTCCGACATTTTGGGCTGAAAACGACCGGTCAGCTTCTTCTTAAGGTCAGCAAAAGATACTGCTTCAATGTGCGTTGGCGTGAAAAGATTTTCCGCTAGATCGAAAGTCACTGGCCCCCACATGCACAGCAACGTTGCAGCTTTTAGGCCTTCCTCTGCAATCTGGTTTGCTCATAGATAGTTCTCCACTTGCGAGAGGTAAGACAGCCAATCTTCTGGATGTTTAATGTTGAACTCTCAGAGTTTGCTGACCTTTGGCATCTTTTCCTCAATTCCTGCATTCTTGGATCCTGCTTCTTAGGCTCAGGGAATGCATCCTCTCAGCACGCGGCCGCTAGTGTAGCTTTACTAGCTGGCCTGGGGGGGGGGAAAGATGCCTCTTCCCTCCAGTGAGTAATGCTGACCCCTCGTGCCTTCAGCCCTTAGGTGGTGAAGCAGGATCCCACCCTCATCGCCACTATTATGTCGTGGGCTCTGCTGAGCAGGAATGAAGACACGCAGTTGAGTACAGAGAAACTCATTCTTTTATTAAGCTGGAACTGTACTGAGGACTTGGGTGCACCCCGCCACTATATATAGTCAGACCCTCTGGTAGCAACCAATCAGATTGAACCCATGCTTCTCGCCCAAAGTTGACCAATTGCAGGACCGGAGACGTCCTGTCTGGGTTGCTGGAGAACCATTAGTTCTCCAGCAATGCACGTGGTGAGGTACCAAAAGCCCAGTACATAACATCACCAAAAATTAACCATTTGTGTTTAGTTATCAATTATCTTCTGTAATATGCTTCTTGTGCTGAAGGTTCAGATATATTTTCTGACATAGCCTGAAGTTACATCTATTTCATAATGGAACATCTAACAAAGTGGTTTTCAAAAACCTATTCTCACATTTGCTTTATCATACGATAAATAACTGATATTGATATAAGCTATTATTTGCAATGAAACATTTAATAATACCATTTCATTTCATTTTTTATTTTACTAAAACCTAGGTTTGGTTGACATTTTGAGGTTTTTCAGCCAAATATCGATTGTCTTTGTGGGAAGTCACCCCCCCCAGAAGGAAATATTAAAAGGGCAGAGTTTCCTCAAAGGATCTTAAAGAGGCAGAAAAGCATGCCCAGTTTTTCTTAATAGCCCCAAGTCTTCCTCCCACAAGCAGAAACCAGCTCTGTAGAAATGCAGATGTGATAAACCATTCAGGAAGGTTGGAGCCTTCCAGCTAGAAGCTTAGGAAGACAAAGACACCTAAAATCTACATGCCCCACCCAAACTCTAAGGCAGGACATAATAGGATTAACCCACAGATGCAAAGGGGCACACTCAGACTCAGTTCAAAGTACAGGACATAGAAACAGGAAACCACCTCAAGAGCCCCAGAGGGCATAAAAATCCACTCCCTACATGTGCTCTCTCTCTTTTCTTCCAGAGCCATACTTCTGACTCTCTTCTTCAATAAACTGCAACCTTCTTTCTAAAGCAGTCACCATGTTGTTTATTCTTGGCTTGGACTGAACTCTGATGAAGTCTTTTCCTTCGGCTTCTCAAATCTGAGCTGAAGCTGCTGGGATTTCCGTTTTTCTCAATCACTCAGTCTTTGGCTTGGGGGGGGGGCAAAGGTTGTTGTGATTGGCATGGCCAGCAAACTCTGCTACCTCAGCTCCACTTTTTCCTGCCTTCAATCACCCATTGCATTTTGCACCCTGGCTCCAATCATCTTTAGAGCAGACAGGGTCTTTCAGCCCAACCTACCTAACAAAAAGTTATTGAGAACATTTATTTCTGTATTTGGGGAAAAATTGCTTATAGTTTAATTACAACAGAATGCCCCCCTCCAAAAAAAATAAGGAAAAAGAGCCAGTTTGGTGTAGTGGTTAGGATGCTAGCCTAAAAATCAGGAGACTCTGAGCGCCAGTCCTGCCTTAGGCTGAAAGCCTGCTGGTTGAATTTTGGCTACTTATTGTCCCTCATAAGATAGTTGTGGGCAAAAGAGGAGGAATGTATATTCACCACCTTGAGTTGCTTGTAAAGTAATAAAAGTGGGATAAAAATCTGATGAATAAATAAAGCTGTTTTTTTTAAAAAGATATGATTTATTGTGTCCATGCTCTTGTCCAAGAGCATCTTAAGGCGTCCTTCACCTCCTTGTTTCTCAGACTGTAAATCAAAGGGTTCAGCAAGGGAATGATAATAGTGTAGAAGACGGCAAGAATTTTGTCACTCGCATCTTGGATGGGAGATCCATTACTTGATTTTGGTCGGAAATGTAAAATAAGGATTGCTCCGTGGAAGATGGTAACTGCAATTAGGTGTGAAGTGCAAGTGGAGAAGGCTTTCAACCTGCCTGAAGCTGAGCTGATCCTCACAATGTTGGCAAGGATATACATATATGAAAGAAAAACACACAGCACGGTAGCTGTTTCTACAAGTCCAGCCACATAAAAAATCAGAAGTTCATTTAGGTGAGTGTCAGTACAGGAGACCAATAGAAGGGCTGTGATGTCACAATATACCTGATTGATCTCAGATTGACAGAAGGACAATCCGAAAGTGAAAACAGTATGGAGAAGGGAATGCAAAAAGCCCAGGAGATAGGAACTTGCCACCAGAAGAATGCAGGCTCTGGGTGACATGAGGAGTGGGTACAACAAGGGTTTGCAGATAGCCACGTATCGGTCATAGGCCATTGCAGAAAGGAGAAAGCACTCTGCACTCCCTAAGCCTATGACAAAGTACATCTGTATGGCACACCCAATAAAGGAAATGGATGGCTTATCTTCCAGGAGATTTGCCAAAGACTTACAGGCAACCACAGAGGAGAATAATGAATCTATAAAGGACAGATTGCTGAGGAAGAAGTACATTGGAGTGTGGAGTTGGGGGCTGGCCCTTATTAAAGCAATCATTCCTATATTGCCCACCAATGTAGCCATATAAAAGATCAGGAACACTAAAAATAGAGTGATCTTCAGGACAGGCTTGTTGGTGAAACTTATAAAGACAAAATCCTTAATTTTTGTGGTGCTGTTTTCCTCTGTCATTTTCCTTCCAGATCTGCAAGGTAAAAGAAAATGTGGAAGATGAAGAAAAGCAAAAGTTTTTGAATAATTCATATGAGTGATTCAGGGAATTTGTGGATTCCAAATCTAGGGATGGCCACGGGCTTGAATTACATAGAAATGCAAGGAAATTTATGAAGAATGTAGAGTGAATTTTACTCAAGATGTAACTTGCGTTCTTCTTGAGAGTCTCTTTAGAAAATTAGATGGAACAACCTGCAACAAATTGAGATATATTTTTGAGTTCACTAAAAATATTCTTCCAATCAGCAAGTGAAACTTAAACTTTTCTGCCTCACTTTCTTGCTGCCCAGTATGGTGGGCTCTATTTTCTACCTTTCCACCAGTTACTTTGTCATGATGGTTGTGGGTAGTGGGAGCAATAGTCAAAACATGCAAAGGGCATCAGGCTTTGCATCAAAACATGAAAAAATTGGAGTAGATAGAGAGTTTATGTAAGCTTAGTTGGAAAAAGTAGTTTGACCAGGTGTTTGGAAGCAGATTTTTAAATATATTGGGGACAGTGAAAAAAAAATTAGCCATAGTGGGAAATGGTAATCATTCATTGTTTCTTTTCATATATACCATTAATTATTCAACTGTATGAATATCATCGTGGTTTTCTTAAACAGGAAGGAAGGAAGGAAGGAAGGAAGGAAGGAAGGAAGGAAGGAAGGAAGGAAGGAATTTAGCCGTTCCAATTAATCGTCTCTGAATTCAAGTTCAAAACCTTCTCCACATTTTTACAATTCAAACTCCATGATCAAGCTATCTAGTTTATTTAATAAACACCTATCTTAATAGGCATTTAAATGCTACTGTGCAGGTTATTAAATAATGATTCAGAAATATTACCTTTGTAATGTTCTCTTTTCTCTCCACTTCCTAAAATTAATAGAGTTGAGACTTTCTGCAATGCAAGGGATTAAATGAAGTATTGATTTAATCTGAGAAACAATGTAGTGCATATTGCAGAAAATTAAATACCTGATCATTTTAATGAGAATGAAGACTCCTGGGATCCTGGTCTGATTTGGGCCACTGTTTGCTTTTTGTAGAATAAACAGAAAGGAAGCCCCTGCACAGTCCATACCAAATCCAAGTTTGGTTTAGCTCTAGCTCCTGGCAGGCTCTTTTTTATAGACAGAATTCCTACTCTGCCATTTTGAATTCACTATACAGAATCCTGCTTCTTGGATGCCTGAGCCACTGGGAAGCATCATCTCTTCTTCTTTCAAATATCTTTTTCAGCTTCAGAACAAAGGCTTTTCTTAGAAATACCCTAAGCCTCAATCAATAGGGACGCTGTATCACTATACAAAATGTGCATAAAATCAACGGACACAGGGATGAGCAGACTGCCAAGAACCTCAGAGGGTCAAAACAATTCCATAATTCAAGGTCCGTAGAAGAGTGAAGGCCAGTGAGGGAGACAGCCATAACATCATTGCCCAAAGCAAAAACATTCTTACCCTGAAGCTTCCTATCAAATATATGAACTGGTGTCATAAAATGTCTGGTTTATATGCATATGCAAGCAGAGGTGTCTTTCCCCACAGCACAAACCTCATCTCTCCAGGCTCTGGGTGCTTGGAGAACATCTTAGCATCTTTCACAGTCTCCAGAGAGGCTGTGATACTCTTCAGACTCAAAAGTGTCTTAGGCTACTTAGACTAAACTAGGGTTTGGCTAAGCTATCAGTTGTATGTGAGGAAAGAAAAAGCACAGAATATATTAATTAATTAATTAATTAATTAATTAATTCTTTGTTAGCAATTTAAAAATTTACACAAATATGAGCTGTCACCGGTGTGACTACTGCCTGCCGATGGCCTTCAGGATAGGCTGACACAGGAAGTAAGGATTTGTCCCATGTTTGGGGCCTAGCAAGGTAATCTAAAAACAGTTAACAAGCATTTGTCATATATATATGATAATTTTATTTATTTTATCCCACTTTTATTATTTTTATAAATAATTCAAATGTCTCCCTTAGCAACAGAAATTTTGGGCTCAGTTGTGGTCATACATCGAGGACTATATATAATGTATATGTAATGGGAAACAGGTCTGCTACAAAAAGATTCTTGAGTCCACTATATATAATGTATATGTAATGGGAAACAGGTCTGCTACAAAAAGATTCTTGAGTCCACTGGGGAAACAACAGAAAGAGACTCTGAGTAACTAAATTTAATTTACCCCAGTTATGAGTTGAGCTGGAGAATTGCTTTGCTTGATTTCTAAGAGTCTGTTACACTACCTTAGAGCAATGATGATCTTCCCAGGAATACAAATGGTTCACACTTTCTGCCTTTTCCAGCTTTACAGCACATCACAGCAGTTGTTCAGCTACTTCACATATACCTACCAGAATGTGTTCTTCCTTTGTAGCTGGATTGCTGGTGTGGTCCAGCTAATCCAGATATGGGAAAGCCCATAGGGGGAAAAAGCAAGAAAAGGGAGAGGAAGAAGAGCCTTGTACTGACACCTAGAAGATTCTCTTTCACATAAGACACAGGTACTAATCTGCCATGAGCCATGGAAACTTATTGTTTGATTTTAGAGCAGTCCATATTTTTCAGCCTAACCTGCCTCTTATAGAAAAGTATTGAGAAAAATAATTTGACAGTGGAAGCTGCCTGAGTACACAGTTCTACACTTCTAAGTCACTGTTAGATTCTCCAACAGCACACAGGGGAGTAAATGGGGTTGTCCTGTGGGCAGCTTCTGGACAATAGCTAAAATGGAAGGTCAGATCAATTCAATGGGTGTGTATTTATATATCTTTTCTTTGTTTGATTTTGAAAGTTAACTCAGCAAGATTGCTTTATGGACCTAGGAGGACCGTGCTTCCAGAGCCTAATAAAGCAAGAAGAGGTTGTGTTCAGTTCCTCAAGTACAGTAATCTAATGGGGCGATACTGCAAATTCAACTTCAGAAACGGCTTGATAGCTGAACTTAGTATTATGGTTATACAAACCCAAAGAGTTACAATTTGGGCAGTAGGGAGAAGGTAATCAGGTAAGAAAGTAGATCAGATTTTCTGCTCATTCATTGGATGGCAAATGAGAAACAAGCCCTCAATTATCTTCTATTTACATGTTTCATAATTTATCCAGCCCCCTCATGACAAAACAACAAAATTCTCACATCACAGAACACCAACAAGGATATCTTTATCCTCCCATTTAGAATTAGGTGGTTTTAAAGTCCAAAAAGAAAAGATATTTTTATTTCTTCCTTTCTAACATTTATTCCTAGGAAATCTAGGAATTTGCCACGTGCCAAAGCTTACTTGCTTTCTTCATTGCCTGCATCAACTTCCAGCTTGCAGTTTGCCAAATAAAAATGGGCCGGGGGGGGTGGGTGGTTGGTTGGTAAATTCCTAGTGGGAGGAGGCTAAGAAATGCATGAGAGCCTTTAAGCTGTGCCTAAATGGATTTTTCCATAAAGCTTTACTCTTGGTAGTTTCTACGTGCCAGGAGTTTCTTCTCTTGGATGTGCCAAATGGGACGGTTGACAACATGTCTCAGGTGGAATGGAGAATGTTAGAGGATCCACCAATTGATTTCACAACTCAGAGTGAAGATGTACATAGATTGATTTATTCATTTGATTTTTAAGGCTTCCTCCTAATCAAATGACTCTGCACAACTTACGTAGGACTAAAAATATCAAAATAACAAATCCAAAAAAATCATTTTTATTTTATATTAGCAATTAGACAATTAACTCTAAAACACTCATAAACCTGGTGGCACAGTGGTTAGAATGAAATATTGCAGGTCGACTTTGTCCACTCCCAGAAGCTTGATCCTGATTGGCTCAAGGTTGACTCAGCCTTCCATCCTTTGGAGGTCAGTAAAATGAGGGCCCAGATTGTTGGGAGCAATATACTGACTCTATAAAACACTCAGAGAAGGCTGTAAAGCACTGTGAAGCAGTATATAAGTCTACATGCTATTGTTATTGCTAAACACGAATGCATGATCTCTTGGCCCTGGGCCTAGAGAGAAAAGAGATCTTCAGAGGAGATCCTAACACTTTGTCATCAAGTACATGGCAAGAAACATAGTTGAGAATACAGTATAGCAAAGAACATTCCACTTTTATATTTCAGAGAAAATATTTACAGATTAACTACAAAACCATGACCCCTCTAAATTAGGAAAGCTGTTGCTTTTTTTAAACAAAAAAATCTAATTATTTTGACCCGGGCTCTTCTCCAAGAACTTCTTAAGGCATCCTTGACTTCTTTGTTTCTCAGGCTATAAATCAAAGGGTTTAGTAAGGGGATAACAATTGTGTAGAAAACAGCAAGAATTTTGTCACTCATATCTTGATGAGGTGATCTGTTGCTAGATCTTGGTTGGAAGTGTAAAATAAGGATCGCCCCATGGAAGATGGTGACTACAGTGAGGTGTGAAGTGCAAGTGGAGAAAGCTTTGATCCTGCCTGCGGCAGAGTGAATTCCTATTACAATGTTGGTGAGAATGTATACATAGGAAATTGCTACACTCAGGATGGTGATTATTTCTACTAACCCAGCTACATAAAAGATCAGAAGTTCATTGATGTAAGTATCAGAACAGGAAAGTGATAAAAGCGCAGTGATGTCACAGAAAAAATGATTGATAACTGAACCACAGAATGAGAGTTGGAAAGTAAAAATAGTGTGTATAAGAGAATGAAAAAGACCAAGAACATAGGAACTTGCCACCAGAAGAATACAGACCTTGGGAGACATGAGGACAGGATACAGCAAGGGTTTGCAGATAGCTACGTACCGGTCATAAGCCATTGCAGCAAGGAGAAAGCATTCTGCACTCCCTAGACCTATAAAAAAGTACATCTGTATTGCACATCCAGTATAGGAAATTGAGTTTTTATCCGCCAAAAAGTTCACTAACATCTTTGGAGCAAACACAGAAGAGAAGCATGCATCCAGAATGGATAAACTGCTGAGAAAGAAGTACATAGGGGTATGGAGACAGGCACTGGTTCCTATTAAAGCAACCATTCCTAGATTTTCAACCAAAGTAGTTACATAAATGAGAAAGAATATTAAAAAGAGGATGATCTGCATTTTAGGACTGCTTGTTAAACCTACAAATATGAAGTCCTTGATGGCTGTGGTGGTATTTTCTTCAAACATCATGTCTAGATTTTTTTTTCCCCATATCTGCAAAAATCCAAAGCATAGATGAGGAAAAGCAACTCTTGTTTTTGTACAACACAAAATGAATGTACAGAGATTATTGCCATCAGTGAGTAAAGATAATTGAATAAGGTGATAGAAATCTTTTGGCAATAAATCTTCTGGGTTCCCAAATGAATAACTATGTTAGTTTATTGCTTGCAGGCAGCAAAACCAATAAGTGATTTTGAACTAGCTTAAGAATTTAACAATTGTATTTAACCTACAACCTGATCTGCCTCAGAATTAAATACTCCTGAAGCAAATTTATATTATATGAGTGAATAAATATACAGGATAATTGGTTAAGCATTCTTTTAATGCTTAAAAAGAATCTTGCACTATTATTGGCATGAAGCTATCTCTTAGGTTTATGGCGCTGTATTCATCCAGCTATCTAATACAAAACCAACCCTAATACAACACTATCTATAGTTTTGGAAAGAGCAGTAAAATTAAGAGATGTTTAGTTTAACACATGGTCATCAAATTAGTAGAATTTTCATCCATATGTTTTCACTTATTTTCATAATTTTATGAATAAGCAACTGAATGTGTTCAGATTTATTTCTGAGCAAAATTGAAAGGTAATAGTCGGTAATTAGAAAAGCCAAGAATAAGCCTGAAACACATGATCATTTATATACATATGCAAAAACATTTTTAAAGCTACTGGAATTTCTTTAAATTTCTAAAATGTAAGCAAAATATGACCATTAAATAAAGACGTCCAGGTAGATATGATCTTCTATCATTGAACAATTACAATTTCCTTAGTTTAAAATAATGGCAGATTTTTCAGAAAATAAAATCTGTTGCAGGTGAACTACAATCTGATCACACCTTTTGTTTGCAGAATGCATACTTTCTGAGGACCAGAAATCCAGCTACATGCAATACTTATATTTGATTTTGGAATTTCCCTCCCTACCATCTCCAAATACCTTCTTCTTTAAAAAAATTTTTATAATATTGCACTGCTTTTGTTTTTAGAACTGAATAAGAAGAATAAGAAAAACAAGACTTTGTATAAAATTCAGAACTTTTCTTGCACCCATCCATCTCCATGCTTGACAGCTACTCAAAACACGTGCTGGATTGAAATGAAAATGAAAAACAAGGGCAAAATGGAAGACCCTGACTGGAAATGGAAAGGGGAGAAAATGGACATTTTAAATGAAGTAGTTCTGGGAAAAATCAATGGAACTGGACTGTACATAGTCTAAATAATAATTTTAAACCCCCATATCATACTGTTGTAAAACAGGATAGTTATTTAAAGTTGTTCTATCCCTTTAAATAATTTCTTTCAGGTTAACAGCTAAAATAACCAAAACTAACATTGTATAAAGCAAATATTTACTTACCTTGGAAACAGTCTTTGTAGAAATTTAATATAATTCACAGTTGGAGTAAGAAGGAAGAGACACTCTATTCTCTTATGCTTTAAAAACTAAATTGTATTGACAGGTTTTCCAGGCAGCAGCCTTTTTTCCCAGCTGTATAATGGTTTGTTGAATAATAATAATAATAATAATAATAATAATAATAATAGCAGTAAAAATCATAAGTTTCAGTCGATTTTATTTGCAGAATCTAATGCAAGCAATAAATGTATTTTAATAATCAATCCTATGATTAATTATATTATTTTAATACCAAAAGGACTGGTTTATTTTCTTCATTAATCTGCCTGACCACATGTGGTTCCTAACGCTTATGCTCAACTATTCTAAGTTCACAGCTGGTTTCTAATTTTCAATCCCTGCTTTTTTGCAGTTTTTAGCACAAACAGAAAAAGTTTGCTGATCTGAATTAGTACGATATGTCCTTGCATAAGTCTCTGAAGCAACTTAGAGAAGTTAAAAGGAATTTAATTTATTCCCTTCTGAATTCCCTTCTGAGGTCCCTACAAAGTTTGTGTCTCAGCAGAATGAAAATGGGATACTGATTTAGTTACTTGATTTCTTACCTACATTTCCTCCAAGAGCTGAAGGCAGCATACTTTCCATAAAATCATATATTTTGGACTACTATGATTTATGCACCTGCTAAATCAGAAGTGCTTGGTCTGCCTTTTTTTCATAAATGTATGTCATGTATCCTTTTTTATGTTTCTTTTTAATTTGGTTTTAGAAATTGGTTTTTCTTTTTTATTTGACTTCCCTGCATAGTTAGACATTTTGCAATAATGATTATAACAGGGCCACAAGCATAAGGATTATATATATATATATACACCAATGATATTTTATGATGCTTTACATATATATCAGAAATCACTCTTCTTAATCTTATTTCAATATGAATTTGGGATTCCACCTGCTTACTGGAAACATTGGAGTAAATTATATTTTATGATAGAAAAAGACCAGAAAAGTATAAGGACTTTGAGGTTATTATCTGACTCCTTTTTTTTTTTGTTCGAACTTGGCATAAGGATTTCAAGAACTTTCTCAACTAGTAAATTTGAACTTGCCTCCTGTTTTGATGCAGTTATTAGATGATCCAGTTAGGTGGCCCAGAACGTCTTTCAGTATTTGGGATGAGGTAAATGTGAAGTATCTAAAGACATAAATGATGCCAAGTCTGATTATATTTTGAAATGCTTTCCCATGTTCATTTCCTCAGCTTCTTGTCAAGACTAAAAAAAAGTAAGTAAAGCAACAACAATGAAGTTATGTACTGGGCTCTTGTGAAACACCACGTGGGTTGCTGGAGCAGCTAATGGCTCTCCAGCAACCCAGACTTTAAGTCTCCTGTGCTGCAATTGGCTATCTCCAGGCGGCAATGGTTGATTCAAACCTATTGGCTGCCACCTAGAGGCTAGACTATATATTGCAGCTAGTTGCAAACATTTCCCCAGTACAGTTCCAGCAAGAAATAAAAGTATGAGTTATCCTGTACTCAGCTTCGCGTCTTCATTCCTGCACCAAAGAGCCCGCTATTTAACAGTGGTGATGAAGGTGGTATCCTGCTTCACCGATTAAAGAGCTGAAGTCTTCAAGGGAAAGGCAGCACATGCTGGAGGGAAGAGGCATTGCCCCTCCCAAAGTCGGCTAGCAACAACAATAGTGACCTTGTGCTCAGGGAACTCACTCCCTGAGTCTGAAGCAGGATCCAGAAGAATGCAGGAACCAGAAAGAAAGAATGCCGAAGGTTGGCAAATTGCGAGAATTTGACATGAAACACTCGGAGGAATGGCCATCATATCTATTGCAAGTAGAAAACTACCTCAGAGCCAACCAGATCGCGGAAGAAGGACTGAAGGCCACAACGCTACTCTGCGTGTGTGGCCCTGCTATCTTTGATTTAGCCAAGAACCTTTTTGTGCCGACACCAATCAAAGCGGTCTCTTATGCAGATCTCAAAAAGAGGCTAACCGGGCACTTCCAGCCCAAGATGTCTGAGATGGCTTGGCGGTTCCAGTTTGACCAAAGAGTGCAGCTTCCCAGGGAGTCAGCATCAGAGTTCATAGCGGGCCTAAGGCAGGCTGCACGCCTATGCAAGTTTTCAAATTTAGAGGAGCGACTATGAGACCGGCTCATTTGCGGCCTACGGGACAGAACGCTTCAGCAGAGACTATTTGCTAGGCCAAATTTAACCTTTTCCAAAGCGCAAGATGAGGTGATGGCCGATGAAGCTGCTGGGGGCGCTATTCAAGCTGTACAGCCCGCCAAATAGACAAAGTTAGAAGAAACGGTCCACCGTGAGGATGCCAAATGCACCATAGAACTCTCCAAGGAAGAAGAACCTGGAATCAACCGACTCCAAAAGCAACCCAACGCGACACACCGCAACGACCAGCCATGAGAGGACAATTACAAGGCAGCTCTCTTACCGAGATGTAAGGGGTGCAGCGGCAACCATTTCCACACCAACTGCAGATTTCATTCAGCCACGTGTAGAGCTTATGGAAGGACAGGCCTCATCGCAGTGGTTTGCAGAGCCCGACAGAGAGACCGGCCACCCAAACACCTGTCGGAAGAACCGACTAGGAGAGCTACTGAGGCCCAGGGTCCAGTTAGTGTGGGATTCTTCAGAAGCTGTAGAAGCGTATGCCGCACTGGGGCTCGACGCCCCCTCAAGCCCAAACTTAAGCTCATGGTAGAGCTACAAGGGGTTCCATGTAAGATGGAATTGGACTCTGGCTCTGCAGTCTCAATAATTTCTCAAGACACTTTTAACTTCATATGTAGGCGCAGTAACAATTGGGTCAAACTAAGACCCTAACGGATTTTCAGAACGCGCATGTTAAAGTTAAGGGAGAAGCCACCTTGTTGGTAAAGTTTAAAGGGTTTTTGGGGCACCTGGATGTAATAGTAGTAGGGGGCCAGAGAATGAGTCTCATTGGACTCGATTGGTTCGATGCCTTAGGCATTCAGATTCCTGGCATAAACTGGACACAAACTGCAGACCTCGTGTCAGTGTGTGTGCAATATGCAGATGTTTTTGATTCAACCCTTGGAACATACACAGGCCCAGCTATCTCATTTAAGCTTGATCCCAACGTAGTTGCAATCAGGGTTAAGCCTCATAGGGTCCCCTTTGCCTTAAAACATAAAATTGATTCCGAAATTGATAAGCTGGTAGAACAGGGTGTGTTACAGCCTGTTGATGGTGGGGAGTGGAAATTCCTATAGTCACCCCACTTAAAGCTAACAGGAAAATTTGCATTTGCTCTGACTATAAATGCACACTAAATAAAGCCCTCAAGCAACACGCTTACCCGGTTCCAGTGGTCAACCGTATTTTAGCCTCCTTGCAAGGGGGTACTACTTCATTTAGCACAGGCCTATCAGCAATTGCCGGTTGATGAGGCCACAGCCGCGGCACAAATGATTGTGACTCACAGGGGGGCTTTCAAAGTTAAACACTTACAGTTTGGAGTCACTGTTGCACCGGGTATTTTTCAGGGAATAATGGAGTGCACACTCAAGGGTACTCAGGGTGTCTGCCCTTATTTTGATGATGTTCTTATTGCAGGGGAATCACCAGAAGTTTTGGCCAGTAGGCTCAAGGCTGTATTGCAGAGGCTTCATGAAGCAGGACTCAAATTAAAAAAGAACAAGTGTAGTATTGGGGTTTCTTCAACAGAATTCCTGAGTTTCCAAATTGATGCTAATGGCATTCACCCTGCTGATTCTAAAGTGAAGGCCACTAAAATGGCTCCTAGGCCTGAATCAAAAGGAGAGCTACAAGCATTCTTGGGTCTCCTAAACTTCTATCACGCATTTCTACCTCATAAAGCAGCAATAGCAGAGCCCCTCCACAGGCTGCTGGATAAGAAAGCTCCATGGAAATGGACTAACTTACATGAAAAAAGTTTCCAGGACTTAAAAGCACTATTGTCAGAAAAGTCCACTGTAACTCACTACAAAGAGTCTAAACCTGTATGTTTTGCATGTGATGCATCTCTCTATGGGGTGGGGGCAGTTTTAAGTCAGATAGAAAAAAATGGGAAACAGGTTCCAATAGCATTTTATTCAAGGACATTGTCTTCCGCTGAGCGCAACTATGCTCAGATTGACAAAGAGGCCCTAGCCATTGTTGCTGGAATAAAAAAATTCCATGACTATTTATATGACAGGGACTTCACGGTCTACACTGACCACAAACCTCTGTTGGGACTTTTCACAATGGACAAACAAACCCCCCACATACTATCTCAAAGAATGTTGAGATGGTCTATTTTCCTATCTGCATACAATTTTAAATTAATTCACAAACCAGGCAAGGAAATGGCCATGCTGATGGCCTCAGCAGACTACCACTGCCAATAATGGATCCAGATCTGGCTCCTGCTGCTAGAATATTGTCCATACAGGACATACCTGAGTTTCCCCTCCATGCAGGGGACATTGCTGCTGAAACTGCCACAGATAAAACACTTAGTAGAGTGTTGTCATGGGTATATACAGGCTGTTTGGAAAAAAGTCCAGGCTCAGAATTTCAAAGCTATTTTGTCAGGAGGCATGAGCTATCTGCACATAAAGGGTGCATTTTATGGGGGAACAGAGTCATAATTCCCACTTCCCTAAGAGACAGGGTTTTACACTCATTACATGAAGGCCATCCAGGCATTGTCAGAATGAAAGCTTTAGCTAGAAGCTACCTCTGGTGGCCTGGCCTTGATAAGGTCATTGAGGCTCAAGTCCATGGTTGTTATACATGCCAGCAATCTAGGCCTGAAATGCCACAGGCTCCAGTTCACAGGTGGGAGGAAACACACACTCCCTGGTCCAGGGTTCACATAGACTATGCTGGGACTTTTCAGGGGCAGCTCTTCTTGATAGTAGTGGATAGCCACTCCAAATGGCTGGAAGTAATTCCAGTTCCTAACATGACTACTGCTAGGACCATCCAGGTGCTGAGAAAACTCTTTGCCACACATGGGTTGCCAGATGTCTTAGTTTCAGACAATGGGGCCCAATTCACTGCTGCTGAATTTCAGGCCTTTCTTAGAGCTAATCTCAACAGACATGCAACGTCTGCACCTTTTCATCCATCTTCTAATGGTCAAGCTGAATGCATGGTGAGGACAATGAAGGAAGCACTCGAGTGCTGGCATCACAGATTGGCAGATTTTTTACTCTGCCAGCATTGTACGCCCTGCACTGCTACAGGCAAAAGTCCTGCAGAACTATGTTGGGGGAGGCGTTTGATTACTAAACTGGACAGGTTGCATTCAGATAGAGTGGCAGCAGAAGCTTCTCGACCAAAACCCCCAAGGGGGCTGCACATGGGCTTGGGCCAGGAACTATGGTCATGGGAATCTGTGAGTTCCTGGTCAAATCACCAAGGCATTTGGACCCCTATCTTATGAAGTGGGGATGGAGGGAGGGCGAGTTGTCAGATGACACATTGATCAGCTGAGGAAACAGTTTCCAGAATGGCCACTAAGCAAGGACTGCGTCATAAGTCCCTCCCAAGGTCCTCAAATGTGTGGCCAAGCCAGCCCTTACATGGGGTCTCTAGACTTTTCCGTCATAACTGAGGTGGAACCAGAGGGAGAACTGGCGAGCTCTGGAGTGCAACATGGACCCCCTGAAGGAGCAAGCCAACAGAACTTCAGCAACCGCTGCGCCTACTCTGCCGATCAGTCTGACTCTGGGGTGGGCCAACCTGGTGAGGCCAGCCAGAGTGCATTGAATCCCCTTGACTCAGGAGCACAAGGGGACACAAGTCTACCCAGCCAACTGGGTAAGCTGGTAGACCACAAAGTGATGGGAATTCTGAGACGTTCCTCTAGGGCACACAAGCCTGCTTCCTATCTTGCAGATTACACTGTAAAATAAAGAGGCATATATTGTTGTAAAACCTGTTGCCACTAGACTACAGAAACTAGTGCTATGTTGTAACTGTCTATTACTGCAAATGGAAGCCTGATCATTGAGACATTGTTTAATCTCATTGTAACCTACATTGTTTTATTTATTTTTATTATTATCACTTTACTTTAGTGTGTTTGAATAATGAGTCTTGACAATTGTTTAGACTAATTTGTGTTGTCATAGTCTGATCTAAGAGAGGAGGGGTGTTATGTACTGGGCTCTTGTGAAACACTGCGTGGGTTGCTGGAGCAGCTAACGGCTCTCCAGCAACCCAGACTTTAAGTCTCCTGTGCTGCAATTGGCTATCTCCAGGTGGCAATGGTTGATTCAAACCTATTGGCTGCTACCTAGGGGCTAGACTATATATTGCGGCTAGTTGCAGACATTTCCCCAGTACAGTTCCAGCACGAAATAAACAATGAGTTATCCTGTACTCAGCTTTGCGTCTTCATTCCTACACCAAAGAACCTGCTATTTAACAAATGAAATCTCTGCCTATCTTAACTCCCTGCACTTATTCTATCTGTTAGGAGGTCTCTAGTTATTTTTGTGATTCTTGACTCTGGGTTATCCAGCATCTTGCAGTTTAGAAACTAATACAGGCCCATAACCCTGTTGAAAATTTGAAGTCCACAGTAGTCCTTATTAGAGAATATACTCCTAATCATAAACAGAGGGTTGAAAGAACACTGAATAATCCCATTAACAGAATAGAAGTTGTTTATTGTATGGCAGTCTTAGATATGAATTTTGAATTTAGTCCATGTATCAATAAATACCAAGTCATTAATTATCTTTGCCATAAAAGACTTAAGAAACAGGTGGGAATAGAAAATCAGATTTTACAGCTTAAAGAAATGGCCTGTTTGGGATAATTAACTAGTTAAGGCAGGCTAGATATCAGGAGACTGTTCTAGTCCCACCTTATGCACAAAATGAAGGAGGTGACTTTGGATCAGTCACCTCTTTCAAATCTAAGAAGAAATTGGCAAGCTTTTCTGGAAACTGCTGCCCAAAAAACTGCAAGATTCAGTTGGCTGGCATTTTTGATTTATTTACTTTACATCTGGAAAAAGGGAAGACTTGAGGGGGAGGAAGAGTTGGAAAAGTTCCTTCACCTCTTAAACTCAAGATCTGTGCAACCCTAAATCTCACCCCTCACTGGATTCTGCCATTCCCAAGGAGGAGAAGAGAAGATGTTAATTGGCCATCCCTATCCATTAGATGCAAGGTTGTTTATTCAGCCTGCCTGGAGGCCATCATCAAAGACCAGGGGAAGAACCTTTGAACTGAGAAGAACAAAGAAAGAGGGGGGAGGGGAGATTCTGGTTTGTATCTCCGATTGGAATCTGAAGGGGAGGAAGTAAGTGTCATAAAGGCATGGAAGATCCCTTTTCCCCCGTGGAAGGTTTTGACACCTGAACCTTAATTGATCCGGGACTGACCAAATGGACTGAGGGGAGGGGTTTTTACTTGGGGACACTTTAAAAGTATCAATCTGCAACACAGTTTCCAGATCCTGTCTAGATTATCCACTAACAATCTTAGTTTCTTTTTTTATATTTTTTTTATTTTTTAAAAAATATGGAACGCTTCACGAATTTGCGTGTCATCCTTGCGCAGGGGCCATGCTAATCTTCTCTGTATCGTTCCAATTTTAGTATATGTGCTGCCAAAGCGAGCACAAGATTATCCACTAACAATCTTGTTTTAGTAAAAGTTCCTGCTTGGACAATCCTGTCTCCAAGAGTTCTTCTTCCCTAAGACGTGGATTAGGGTGGTTCCTGAAAGATACCCATTGAGTTAACAATAGGCCAGATGAAAAGTATGTGAAAACTCATCCCCATATTTCTCTCTCACCATTTGCCCTAGTAGTCAAACAGGCTTCTACTGTAAGTGTGGGTTGCCAGATATCTGAACAGGCAAAGGAGAACACAGACAATTGGGTAGGAGGACAAATAAGAGGAAAAGGAAGACATAATATTTGTTTAATTTTCTTGACATTTGTGACAAGAATTATGTATAAAACTGCAAAAAGATATACTTAAGCCTAAATGTATATGAAATTATGTTTTCCACCATCAGAAAGTCTGGGTTTTTTTTCAATTATAGAAATGTGCTAGAGTTTAGTAGGCAAAAGCCTTTACTATTCAACTGATTAAGTTCTTGTCAGTTTCAGACAGCAGTGCAAGTCATCCCCAGGGACTAATCAACTAATTAAGATCATAGAGTTGAGATGGTTAACTTGCAGTTAGCATTTATTAGGGAAGTGCTGCATCACAGAGAAAAGCTGCTCAGAAAGAGACACTCAAAAAGCCATACAGTAGTTGCTTTTAAGGCGATACCTGCCAAAAGGGGGACATGAGGACAAAATGGAGGACATATCCTCCTTTTGCAGTATGTCTGGTAACACTGCCTAAATGCTAGATGCTAAGAAGTCTTGTAATATTTATTCGTGCCAATTTTGAAGTAGTGTTGATTTTTCAGTGCCTTGTGCATGCTTGTACTTTTGCTGATTATTTTAGTACACAAAAGCAACATTTTGAAAGAAGTGAACATTGAGTGTGGTGGCAGGCCCTCTAGTTGCACTTGTTATCTGCCTGAGCAAAAATAGATTGAGCTAATGCCAAGTCCTGAACATCAGTTGGACCTGCAATAGAAAGAGTCTACATCTTATATCGGTGGATTCCTTTAAATGCAAGACTAGGAATGGCACCATACATCTGAGAACAGTTGAAGATACGATAAAAAATTCAATATGGCCATAGTGTGACATGGATGTGATTGTTTTCTGTAATTTTTCATTGAAATTAATTTTTGCCTAAAGGGCCTGATTCTCCTTTTCTTAGCAGACAAATTTCAATCCAGTTGGAAGAGGACCATGGGTGAAAGACAAAGTCTATACAGAATTTCTACTGCAGCATCATTTCTCCAGAATATAAATGGGCAAACTTAGTTCTCAAGCAAATTGTTTTAGAAATGACTTTCCATCCAGTATAATCATTGCAAATCATTTCAAATGTTTATATTTCCAAGACCTTTCAGTCTGCTCTCTGTTCCTAATACCAAAGCAGGTTCATGATAGTGTATTTTAAGATTACCCTTATGTAGTTTTGGAGGGCAGATTTAATAAAATCCCTTGACATAAATGTGTCTACATGAGAATTCATTGGCTTTGATCCTTCTCTACAAATTTAGGGAACTCTATTAATAACTCTGGTTATTGCGTGTTTCCTAGACTCTCCTGTGACTTTATGTAAGCTTCTTTCTTGCAGGCCAAAATATCAAATATTTTACAAAGTAACTAAATAGTGCTTGATAACTATCAAAACATAAAAACAATGATTGCCTTAAATATATAGAAGCGTCAATTTTAGGAACTCAGTTTTGATTAGATAGTAGTATTTTAAATCATTTATTTTAAAATTGCTAGTAGTTAATCTGTGGAAACAGAACCTTAATATTTTACCAGGAATTGATCCTATTCAAGATTGTAGAATATCAAATGTTATCAGACATCAATATGAGTACTTTCATTAACATCTGAAGATCAATAACTGGTCAAAAATTTTACACCTAAGAACCACAATCTGAAATATTGATCAACTGCAAATAGCTTTAATATAACTGTAATCCAAGAGAGAGCAGAGTTAAAATATCTCTATTGTTCGGCTCTTCCATTTTGCAAGAACAGACTTCCTAATCATTCTTTGAAGCACACTTTTCACCTCTTGATTCCTCAAGGCATAGATCATGGGATTCAGCATGGAGATCATCACTATGTAGAACAAAGATGCCACCTTGTCTTGATCCAGAGTGTAAGTAGAGGTTGGTCATAATACATGAAGAAAATTGTCTCATAGAACATGGCCACCACAGTCTACTCTCTGTGGAGCTTATCCTTAAGACAGCAATCAGGATACAAAAGAAAGAAATGAAAATGTTCATTGTGGTGGTTACACAATTGATACTAACCAGAGCAAATATAATTGTCTCATAAAAATGGGTGTCAGAACAAGAAAGCTTAAGCAGTGGAGGAATATGACAGAAATAATTATTGACTTTATTTGAACCACAAAAAGATAAAGTAAATGTGAATATGGTAAATGAATGAACTGCATAAGAACCAGTTACAGCCAAGCACACATTTTCCTGGACATAGTGACTGGTAATGAAAAGGCTTACAAAGAGCCACATAATGGTCATAGGCCATGTCAATCCAAGAAAACTGACTTCATTTATGGGTAGTATGATTCTGCCAGGACATTTCCCTAGCAAGGGTTCCTGTTTGAAATATGAAACAATGCAGTGAAAGAAAATTTTAATCTGGACCAAACAGTCAAGATCATATCACCATCCATTTTTCTCAGTTAAAACCAGATTTTGTTACTTTTAATATTTAAAAATAAAATGTTAAAATTATACTGTATGTAAAAGACCAATATTAAATCCGATAACTCAAAACCTCTCATCTACCCTACAACTTTGCTGGCAACGTTTTTCCAGATGGTTCTTCCTGTTAGTAGTGTCCTTTGTCAAAAAAGAAGAGTCATGCAAGCAATAGTCTCTCTTTCCGGGTATCTTTTACTCATATATTTACTAGTTTCCATATTTTTCTACTCACTTTTTACTAACCTTGCAGTACCTTGACACTTTTTTCCATCCAAATAACCCTTTTGCTCCTTTGAATAGCTCTCTACACTCTCTTCTTTCCTGAACCATTTTTGGTATCAGCTCCAGCATCACTTAAATCTTTTTGCTTTCCATTCCTGTTCCTGACTCTCAGTTCTGGGCATTGCTCAGCACCCTGTCTTCTTTGTGCAGAATAATATGGAAAACCCTTTTCCCAGCAACTCCACTCCTTGTATAAAGCAGGCACATTTTTGGCCTTAAGGCAAACATGTTTTTCATGTTTGTCTTCCTGAGCCTAGCCTCTTACACGTCAGACCTAAATTTCATTAATAACTAACTTACTTGTGACATGAAGCATCGACATCTCTGTGATTATCTGAGGAGCTACCTCAGCAGCATTTTATCCTAACATATAGCCTTTCTTCTGTGTCACCTGGATGCTCAAGATCTTTGCTGACTTCCAATATAATGTGTTAAAGTCATACTTGTCAATTAACAAACACTGCCTTAAATATACAGTAGCTGCTTTAAGTTAGAAAAGAAGATTGTTTCCATGTATTCACTGAGTTCTACTAAAAAGCTGGTAAATACAAATGTACTTTTCAAGTGGACAGTTATTTGAAGTTACAACTCCCAAAACATCTTAGGGAGATATTTACGAGAGCGAGATTCGAACAGCTTGATACAATGGTCAGATATGGGAGATTTCATGCTATACCGTACAATGAGCGTCTCTGCATTTGCGGAGCGGCAGAAGTAGAGGACCTGGCTCACATCCTATTTGACTGTTGTCTGTATAAGAGGGTGAGAGACAGGTATCGTGGTCTATATACCAAACAAATGACCCATTGGGATCCCCATATCAAAATAACTTATCTTATGTCCGGTCAGAACTTGAAAATAACATTTAACGTAGCACAGTATTTAAACAAAATGATCCGGTTAAGATCTGCATATGTGGGACTGATTGGGGTAGATTGCAAGGGCGACTCCGAAATATAATGTTATCATATTTTATCTATATCTTAAATTTCTATTTTATTACTATTTATCTCAAATTGTATTTTATTTTAATTCCATTTTAAATTGTATTTTATCAAATTCCATTTTGGATTGCTTTTATCAAGTTTTGGTGACAGTTTGTTGCTGGAACTTTGCACTTTGATATGGCCCAAGGGCTAATCAATAAAGTTGTTGTTGTTGTTGTTGTTGTTGTTGTTGTACTAAAAAGCTGACTATCGTTATAGCTTTGTAAACGTTCTATTTATACTAATAACTGGAGATCTTTTTGGTACGTAGTGTTGTTATTGGAATTTACTACATTAAAATGTGTTAAGTTTTGACTAATGTCTAAGCTAACCTCAGCTGACCAAAGACACGATGTAAAGTCAATATCTATGGGTGATATGAGAAACTTAGAGTGAATGTAGAATGTTGATAGGGAGAAGAAGCACAGGTCCTGAATGAAAAAGTATTCCAAGGTAGATAGTTTTTCTAATAAAATGAATGGAAAACAAAGCTAAGAGAAGAGAGGGTAAGGAAGCAGTTTGAAACAATGAGTAAAACACTGAGTAAAAACAATGAGATAGCAGTGATAGCTCAGCTGCTGTTAAGAAGGCAAAAAAATACAAAAAAAGAGGAAAACCATACATAGTTTTGGAGAATAACATGGATATAAAATTACAAATGCTGGAAGAATAAAATAGGTTCTCAAGAATAAAGGAGGTATATTAAGAAGAAAGACAGAATTTGAAACATTCCTACAAAACTAACACCATCTGTTAGGGTGCATAAATACACTTTGATTAGATATGATACAGAGACTAGGCGCATATATGAGAAAAATTGTCTAGATTGTGTAAAGGAACTTCAAATTTTTGTGGACATGAGAACAACAGGAGAGGACACTGATCAGAGGATTTTAAAGATTAATATACAATTGAGATTGTATATTAAAAATTAATATACAATTGAGATTGTAAAGGTAAAGGTAAAGGTAAAGGTTCCCCCGCACATGCATGCTAGTCGTTTCTGACTCTAGGGGCTGGTGCTCATCTCCGTTTCAAAGCCGAAGAGCCAGCGCTTGTCCGAGGACGTCTCCGTGGTCACGTGGCCGGCATGACTAGACGCCAAAGGCGCACATAACGCTGTTACCTTCCCACTGTAGTGGTATTGTCCATCAATTGGGATTGATGGACATACAGTGGGGAAAAAAGTAATGGAGCTTTGTTTATATATATGATAACTGCAGCGAGATTATTGTGTGCACAAATATGGAATCATTTAGCAATACCCACAGTGGAGGAATGGTTGATAAAGATAATGGAGCTTGCTGAGATGGCTAAATTATTTGATCAGAGAAAGACAATATCTATGTTTATTGCTGATTAAAAACCACTTATGGACTTTTAGCATAAAAAAAAGAAAAAATGAACTTATGATTTATGACCTTGATGATTAGACAGGATAGATTATAGAAACAAGAGAATTAAGTTGTAAACATAGAATAAGTGGTAAATTTATAGTTGTACTTTAGCTGCTGTAAAGAAGACTGGAAGCTACATTTTTGCCCTTTTTTTTTTGCTTTTTTTTACATTTTTGCACTTTTACCTTTCTCTTTGATTTTTTGCTTTTTTTTTCTTATATTAGCTTGCCTAAGTTTTCAACTTCCTTTTTGAAACTCTTCAATAAAAATAATAGAAAAAAGATATGATGCAGAGACAGAGCAAATTAAAAACTGTATGATCAAATGGATACAGAATTTTAAAGAATCAGTTACAACATGATGGACTAAATCTTTAAAATTTACACCAAGTTATAACTTTAAAAAATGGCT
The DNA here is from genome assembly GCF_947247035.1 of Vipera ursinii. Lineage (NCBI taxonomy): Eukaryota > Metazoa > Chordata > Lepidosauria > Squamata > Viperidae > Vipera > Vipera ursinii. Next base: position 116,977,094 of record NC_139512.1, on the reverse strand, counting down.
ACAAAATATTGTATAAATGGTGTACAACTCCATCCATAATATCTAAGATAGACAAATCATATAGCAATAAATGTTGGAAATGCCATGACACAGACAGTGGACCTGTAAAAAAACAACAACCCTGAAGCAGTGGCAAGATATACATAGTACAATGCAGAATTTTTTTGAATTTAAGTTTGAAATGAAATCACATATTTCTTTATTGAGCATAGTTTCAAAAAATCAACTAAAACATCATAATTTAATGATACATAGAAAAAGAGATGATGGCTTGTTTCAATCTTAGGAAAAAAATAGAAGTGTGCAGCCTCAGGAATGAAATTTGTTCATGACCATAAAAGGGCCATGTACCTACTAATTAGTGACATTGATATCTGTTTTGAAAGCAAATCCAAAATGATAACTTTTTGGCAAGACCCTTGGCAATCAGATTAATGGGCATTCAGTTCAAAAACTTCTGGATGTTCAGAAAGGTGTATTATGTTTGAATATGGTTGGTTGGTTGGTTGGGTCACATTAAATGTGATTTTATTGACTGGTTCACTCCAAAAAGTGACAGGGGATTTTGGATTTCCATGTTTACTCCCTATCATTGAGTAATGTAAAATGTGAATAGGGGAGCATAACATATTTAAAGAGAATTCTAAAATATTTAAAGAGAATTCTAAATTCTAACAGGCAGCAACTTTTTGTGTACTGAGCTAGAAAGGGTGGTTTCAATATTTTAGGAATGTTGCAAACCCCATTGGTAAGAAATGCATTTGTGGCTTCTAGCTCATTCAAATGCTGTGATCTATATATTCATTTTAAGTACATGCTGGATAATGAGATCATTGCATATGCATGCCAGAACTTAGTAACCATTCCCTAGACAGCACAATGTGAAGGAAACTATGGGCAAGCTGGTTTTCACCTGTTCCTTGATGATTCAAACCTGCATCCACCAGAAGGCAAATTGATATTTTTCTTCAACAAATTAAACTGCATAATATTTGTACAGAGGGGAAAAATAGCTTCTTCCCTAATGTTATATCCTGAAATCATATTTCTCAAAAGTGTATGCATTTATTGGATTTTTGAAGGCAATGTAAGATTTTATTCTCCCATTGCTCACTCAGATACTTAAATAAATATTTAGAGAATGATAATCTAAATAGCCATAGAAATATTTAGGTTTAATAATAATAATCATAAAGTTGGAAGGGACCTTGGAGGTCATCTAGTCCAACCCCCTGCTCAGGCAGGAAACCCTATACCATTTCAGACAAGTGGCTGTCCAGTCTCTTCTTAAAAATTTCCAGAGCATTGGAGCATTCACAGCTTCTGGAGGCAGGTTGTTCCACTGATTAATTGTTCTAACTGTCAGAAAATTTCTCCTTAATTCTAGGTTGCTTCTCTCTTTGATTAGTTTCCATCTGTTGCTTATTGTCTTGCCTTCAGATGCTTTGGAGAATAGCTTGACTCCCTCTTCCTTGTGGCAACCGCTGAGATATTGGAACACTGCTATTGTGTCACCCCTCGTCCTTCTCTTCATTAAACTAGACATACCCAATTCCAGCAACCGTTCCTTATATGTTTTAGCCTTCAGTTGCCTAATCATCTTTGTTGCTCTTCCCTGTACTCTTTCTAGAGTCTCAACATCTTTTTTACATCGTGGTGACCAAAAGTGGATGCAGTGTTCCAGGTGTGGCCTTACCAAGGCATTGTAAAGTGGTATTAGTACCTCACGTGATCTTGACTCTATCCCTCTGTTAATGCAGCCTAGCACTGTGTTGGCTTTTTTTTTTGGCAGCTGTAGCACACTGCTGGCTCATATTTAAGTGATTGTCCACTAGGACCAGTGCTTTTTTTGTAAAAGAAAAAGGTGCCGGTACTCACACATGTCATACAACCCGCCTTGCGTACCCTACAAGGTTCCATCCAAAAAAGGTGCTGGAACTCCGTTCTGAGCGTTCTGTGACAAAAAAAGCCCTGACTAGGACTCCAAGATCCCTCTCACAATTACTACTATTGAACAAGGTACCACCTATACTATACCTGTGCATTTGATTTTTCCTGCCTAAATGTAGAGCCTTACTTTTTTCACCATTGAATTTCATTTTGTTAGATAGCACCCAGTGTTCAAGTCTGTCCAGATCCTCCTGTCTTGTGGAGTGTTGGCTATTCCTGCCAGCTTAGTGTCATCTGCAAATTTGATGAGTTCCCCATCTATCCCCTCATCCAAATCGTTGATGAAGATGTTGAAGAGCACTGGGCCCAGAACAGAGCCCTGTGGCATCCCACTATTTCGATATGCGTTATTGGCAGGATCACATTATGTCTTTTTGTGGCATTATGTTATTACAAGTACCAGCAGATCCAAGTTTAATGCTTCCTGTGAGAACAAATTTATATCTATGGAAAGGCAGAATTTGAAAGAAGAGTTATCCTTGCAGGTCTAATTTAGATCTTATGACCTGGGTCAGAATTCATTCAGTCTCCTGGCTGTGTGTTCAGCCCATAGAGAACACTTTCAGACAAGTAAAGTTGCATGGATAATGTATAAGTATCTACACTTTTACTAATCTTATATTGTACTTTCAAGTTACAGCAATTTTTCCAAAATTTTCTGAAATGCCTCCTTCATATCTTTGTTCCTCAGACTGTAGATGAGAGGGTTCAACATGGGAATCACCACTGTATAAAACAAAGATGCCACTTTGTCTTCCTCTAGTGCATATATAGAACTGGGCCGTAAATACATAAAAAAGATTGTCCCATAGAATAAGCTGACAACAATCAGGTGAGAAGAACAGGTAGAAAAAGCTTTCGATTTGCTCGTAGTGGAGCGGATCTTCAGAATGGTAGACAGAATACAGGCATAAGAAATCAGAATAACCACTGTAGTACTTATACAATTTATACTTACTTGTACAAATATAACTATCTGATTAATGCGAGTATCAGAGCATGAAAGTTTTAGCAGCGGAGGAATATCACAGTAAAAATGATTGATCACATTTGGTCCACAAAAGGGTAGACTAAAGACACACACAATATATAAAACTGAATAACAAATGCTTAGAACATAAGAAACAGCTACTAGCCAGAAACACCATTTTCCTGACATGACAGCTGAATAATTCAGTGGGTTACAGATGGCCACATACCGATCAAAGGCCATCACAGCCAGCAGGAGACATTCACTGCTTCCGCAGAAAACACAAAAAAACATTTGAACTGCACAGCCATATATTCCAATAATTTTCTTCTCCATTAAAAAATCCACCAACATTTTAGGAGTAATAGCTGATGAATAACTTGTATCAGCAAAAGCCAGATTACTAAGGAAGAAATACATAGGGGTGTGAAGCCGGGCATCAAATTTGATTATAAACATAATACCCAAATTTGCTACTACAGTAATGATATACACAATAAAAAACAAAATGAATAAGGGGAGTTTGAGTTCAGGCTTACTTGTAATACCCAGAAAAATAAATTGAGTGACTCTTGAGTGATTGGACAAAGACTTCCCCATCTATCTGAATTTCCTGTTAAGGATTAAAAAAAATAAACATATTAATATACCAATCTGAGCTGCAGAAATATATACTCCTATTCTTTAGTAGTACTATATTTACTCAATTCAGACCATTGCATAAGTAAAACAGAAAATTAAGCTATCAATACGATATTGATACACTGCATGTGCACTAAACATACTTTATTTATAATTTTACCTCTTTTGGGACCCTTAATGTTCTTAGATGTTATGTGTTGGGGAAATTAAAACCAGGAAGGAGATCTTGACACATCTCATAGGTGTACATTTAGATCAGATCAAGAAACCTGCAGCCTAAGGTTCAGTGTGGCCATAGAGTCTCCCTGAGTGATGTGCAGCATTTTATCCTAACTGTGGCCCTCAAATAGCAATGAGATTCTTTTGGTATCAGAGGTTTGTTTGCTTACCAAATCTAATTGCAGCATGAAAGCAAGGAGTTCTTTATGAGTATGCAAGTGATGAAGCTGCAGAGGGAAATACTTGCCCTATCTACCAACTGTGATCCCTGTGTGATGCTCCACTGCATGGCAATTACCCTTGAAGAAAGCATCCCAGAAGATCCATCCAAAGTAGAGAGAGGATTCTTTGCAAGTTTAATTGCTGCATTGGGAAATTTCTTACTCTGGGAATAAAAGAGATTTATTGTGGCTCAGGAGGATTCATTTATGGGTGTAGATAGAGAAAGTAGAAGTGTTTGCATGTGGAATTGTCCACTTTTAACTTTTGCCCCCTTCATTTGGGAAAATGTTTGATGTGCATTTCTCAGAAGACTAATCACAAGGAATGGAACCATCAGAGCAAAACATATTTGGTTAACATATATGGTGGGATACAGACATAAAATGCCAGGTGAATGAGATCTCATGTTTCTTCACAAACTATATATATTAACTACTTCTGCTTGGTCAAATTATATTTTTTGGATCAACTTACCAACAATCATATCACGTAAACTATGTTGCTTTGTAAAAAGTGGACACTCCAATTCTCTGGCTAAATTTTGTTAAAAAATTCAGTGGAATATGCCTTTATTCTGATCTTCTAATTAATCTATGCATTTAGCAAAAGGGGACAAAACTCCTTTAATATCAAGAAAGACAGCATGACTCCTAACATCTGCTTACCCAAAGCTTGTTTACAGTACAAGCCTTCTGAGATTGTGGCATAAAAATTTTCCTTCATAATATCTCTACTTCTTGAGTTTGTACTTTCTTTCAGAAGTAAGACTTTCTGAATGCTAAAGATTTAATTCGATGTTATGCTGTTTGTTCAAAACAAACTCAACAGTGAACATGCACCATGTTGTCATAATTAATGAATATTGCTCCAACTGCAATTGTATAAGTATAGTATATTCAAGCAATATTTAATGATTCCCTATGATAAATCAAAACTATTGAACTTTGTTGGTAAACATGCTGTCTAAATTATTGTTGGATTAGCCCAAAAACAGTGGTGGGATTCAGCCAGTTCGCACCACTTCGGCAGAACCGAAAGCTAATTTTTTGTTGCCCAGGCCCTGAATGGATTTCAATAATAATAATAATAATAATAATAATAATAATAATAATAATAATAATAATAAGAAGAAGAAGAAGAAGAAGAAGAAGAAGAAGAAGAAGAAGTTGTTGAAGGGACCTTGGAGGTCGTCTAGTCCCCCCTCCTGCTCAGGCAGGAAACCCTATACCATATCAGACAAATGGCTGTCCACTCTCTTCTTAAAAACTTCCAGTGTTGGAGCATTCACAGCTTCTGGAGGCAGGTTGTTCCACTGGTTAATTGTTCTAACTGTCAGGAAGTTTCTCCTTAGTTCTAGGTTGCTTCTCTCCTTGACTAGTTTCCATCTGTTGCTTCTTGTCCTGCCTTCAGGTGCTCTGGAAGCGGCATCGACACAGAGAACTGGTTGTTCACATATTTGATTCATGGCATCATCAGCTGTCACCAAAAGGACATGAAGAATTTTGGAAACTAACTTCAAGACTCAGCTTATCAGCTTTCTTTCCATGCCATGCTTTAAGAAAATAAAATAAAATTTACATTTATGCAGTCACCTTTGTTCCATAGAGCCTCCATTTATTCTGCTGTCTGCTATTTTCGGTGTTAATCCCATGTTTTGTGCTGTTTTTACGCTTCTAAATGATGTTTTATTTGATTCATTTTTTATTTCTTTATTTATTAAATACTACTTGACTCCTAGCAACTCTGGGTGGTTCACAAAGTACAATCACAGCAAAAAATAGCAAGAAAGCAGTACAACAATAAGACAGAGACCAAAGATGGCAAAAGCTGGACAACATACCCACACTACCCCAGAGAGGCTTGAACTGTTCAGCCCAAGGCCTTGTGCAAACAGCCATGTCCTCCAAAACACCAATAAGAGGGTACCCACCTGGAACACTTATTCTAGTGGGCAGGTACTGCACACACACACACACACACACACACAGAGAGAGAGAGAGAGAGAGAGAGAGAGAGAGAGAGAGAGAGAGAGAGGATTCTGATTTGCAGATCTTCTTTTTAATTGAAGGAATCCAGAGGATACCTACCCTATAAGATTGATGGGAAATAGACACTCCCTCAAGTGATCAGGTCTTCTGCCATGTAGGGCTCCATAAGCAGGGCTTTTTTTCTCATAGAACGCTCAGAATGGCGTTCCGGCACCTTTTTTGCGGGGAAGAAAAACTTTTCAACAAGCTGTGTAGCAATTCCTATTGGCTTTCAAAATCCAATAGAGGGAGCTCTATTGGATTTTGAAAGCCAATTGCTGCTGAGCCCGCCAAAAAACCCGGCCAGCAAACTTTGCACAAAGAAGTTGTCTGCAGCGAAGGCTAGTTGTCAGGAACTTTGCACCATCTCAACTGGGTAAATAAGAAAGGGCAAGGAGTGGGAGGTGGGTTTTGCAGAGTGCATGTGCACTTCTTCCTTATGCTCACCTGTCAGCCAGCTGGTGGCCTACCCGGTGCTGGACCTGGGGGGTAGTTAGCGTGTGTCTCCGAACCATATCCACGTTGGTCTTTCCCGGCTGTGCCTTCCTTGTGTGATGAAACCCAGACACGGAGCTGCAGCTGGCATTGTTGCTAGAGGGGGACCAAATGGGCAGCGCAGCTGAACCCCAGGGGCTGGGGAGGGAGCTCAGGGAGGCAGCCCGGGGTGTCTTTGTCAGACACCTCGCAGTCCTGCAGCCCATAAATAGCCACAATGTCTAGGAAGTCCCCCAGAGGGTGTCCAGCTTCCTTGGCATGGTGGGGAAGGCAGGGGGCTTGGCTTGCTGTAGACCAGGCTGCTGCAGGGCACCGCCGCAGCCCCCATCATGCAGCCGCTGCCCAGGGCCGGCCCCGGCTGGCCGGCAGTATTGTGGAGTGTGTTGGCCTAGCCGGCGCAGGCAGGCGTCCATCTGGGAGGTGCCGACGGCTCCGGCAGGCAAGTGGAGGAGTGTCCTCCAGGCTCCCGGCTGCCCCGGCTCTTCTGCCCCGGCCGCTATTTGTAGTCTGGGAAGATGTTTGCGGGCTTCTACACCTGGAGGCGCCCGCCAGCGGCTGAGCGGTGGGCCGTTCTAGCCGCCGCCCTGGACAGCCCAGCCGGAGGTGAAGCGGGCGGCCCATGGAATGCCATCATGTCTGGTTGTGCGTGCAGCGGCGGCAGATCACGCAAGAGCAGCTCCGGCTGCACAACTCAGAGCTCTCTAAGCGGCTGAGCGCTGCTTGGCAGCGCCTCGACGCCGCCCAAAAGCAGCCCTTGGGTGGCGTCGAGGAGATGCCAAGCAGCGCTCAGCCACTTGGACAGCTCTGAGTTGTGCAGCCGGAGCTGCCCTTGCGCGATCCCTTGCTACAAGAGAAAGCAGGCTGAAACGGAGTGAGGGAGATTTCCAGGAATGCAAATTGGCTGATCTGGCGCTGCTGCAATCTCGTTTCAGCCTGCTTTCTCTTGTAGCAAGGGAAGCTGAAACTGAGCGAGGGAGTTTGCAGGAGCGTGAGATCAGCCGATTCGCATTTCTGGCAATCTCCCTCACTCCGTCTCAGCCTGCTTTCTGCAAGAGAAATCCGGGCCGCAGGGCCGCCTCCGCAGGTACTGCTCTAACGTGGAGAGGGAAGGACAAAGAGGGAGGGAAGGAAGAAAGGAAGGAATGAAAAAAGGAAGGGACAATGGGAGAAGGAGGGAGAGAGAGAAATAGAGAGAGAGAAAGAGGGAGAGAGAGAGAAGGAGAAAGGGAGGGAGAAAGAAGGAGAAAGAAAGGGAGAGAAATAGAGGGAGAGGGAGAAAGGGAGAGGGAAAGAGAGGGAGAGAAAGAAAGAAAGGGAGAGAGAGTCAAGGAGAAAGGAAGAGGGAGGGAAATAGAGGGAGAGAGAGAAAGGGAGAAATAGAGGGAAAGAAAAATAGGGAGAGAAAGGGAGAGAGAGAAGGAGAAAGAAAGGGAGGGAAATGGAAATAGAAAGAGGGAGAAATAGAGGGAAAGAGAAAAATAGGGAGAGAGAGAGAGAAAGGGACAGAGAGGAGAGAGAAAGAAAGAGGGAGGGGGAGAGAGGGAGAGAAAGAGAAGGGGAGAGAGAGAAATTAAATTAGTAACATGATTGTTAAGTGAATCTGGTTTCCCCACTAACTGCTTGTCAGAAGGTTCCAAAAGGCAATCACATGACCCTGGAACAATGTGACCATCATAAATATGAATCGATTGCCAAGCATCCGAATGTAAATCACATGACCCTGGGGATGCTGCAACGGTTATAAGTGTGAAAAATGGTCATGTCACTTTTTTTCAGTGCCGTCGTAACTGAACAGTCACTGGGCGACTGGTGGTATTCGGACATTGCCTTGTCCTAAAAGTGGTGCAATGGATGAAAAGGTTGAAAAGCCCTGTTTTAGTATACCGGTACTATTTGGTTCAGAATATTTTTTTTCTTGTTTTCCTGCTCTAAAAACTGGGTGTGTCTTATGGTCAGGTGCGTCTTATGGTCTGAAAAATAGGGTAGTTCTTGCCTTGCTCAGCAGTGCAGGTTGATCCCTTTCCATCGTCCCACTCTTCCTTTCCTCACACAGCCTGTTACTTGACCACAAAGAGCTGCTGCCCAGCACATTAGATTACAATAAATTACTGGTTGACCTCTACCTTCTGGAGTGTTCAGTTTCTAATTTTATGGCCTGTATCAATCAGATTATTGAATGGTGTCTGAAATGCAGCCATCTAACACAGAAATCCAAGCCACATGGAGTGGAGCCTTAAGAGCCAGACTAGAGTTTACAGATGCTCATTTTTCATAAACTATAAATCCTTGGCCAGGAGGCAGAATCATGCATCTCCTTCCTTGTGATCAGAGTTACTGATAAAACACACTATGCAAATACACAGATCTGGGTCAGTAAAGAATCCATATAGATAGTCTGACAGTATTTCTTATTTCTTTGAATCCACAACTAATCTTTGAACTGGACAGCATATCACATACCTGTGTCTGATATTATTACAGAGTTATAAAATAGACTGCTGTCACTAAATAATTATATGAGATTCTAGATCTATCAGCCCAGTTCACCGCAGGTCTGAACTCCCATGCAGTGAAAAGGAGAGGGGTTGCAACTTCTGTTTGAAGTTATCCACGTTTCTGCACACTGAGATAATCGGCCATCATACAAATACAGAGCCTATCATGCTTTTATATTTATATATGGAACAAAATGTATGTTAAGAATTGAATATATAATTGTTTAATTATATAAATAAATATATAAATAAAATTATATAAATAAATAACAAGATGAGAGTTCCGGCACCTTTTTTTTTTAAGAAAAAAAGCCCTGTCCATAAGTAACAACATTATCTTCAATTACAGTACATCCAAAAGCATTTTGTGACTATTTGCTATTATATGGACAGTTTGGTATAACGGTTAAAGACACAAAGCTAGAAACTGAGAGCATGAATCCTAGTCTGTTTTAGGCATGAAGCCATCTGAGTTACTTCGAGGCTGGTCACTTTCTCTCAACCCTAGGAATGAGGCAACGTCAAGCCACTTTCTGAAAATGCTGCCAAGACAGCTGTAGGGCTTTATCCAGGCACTCATCTTTAAAAGGACCTAATAGTAATATTTATGATATTTAATATATTTGGGGTTATTGCTATTTGCTGAACTTAGAACAAAACAGGCTGCCTTTGCTGGAAACATGTGATGTATAGATGTCTTACCTTTGAAAATGAATAAGATTTTGTAGACAACCTTTAATGGAGGAAAAATATGATCCACAAATATTTTGTTATCATACATGCCTTTTAGGTGTGCAGAAGTCTGTATTATGTTTCTGAAATAGAGTGACATAATTCCCCCCCCTTAGAACAATCATAAATATATACTATAATAATCTTGAGTAAAAAATTGTACTTGGAGGTACTATACATGAATACATAGAGGTACTATATATGAATACATATATAAATTACTATATATGAATATATAGGGACCATATTCCACAACTGTTCTCCACCATTAGACTGTCTTCCTAAACATTCTCCAAAATGCCTCCTTCACTTCTTTGTTCCTCAGGCTGTAGATGAGAGGATTCAGCATGGGAATTACTACTGTGTAGAACAAAGATGCCACTTTGCCTTGTTCCAAGGAATATGTGGAGCTGGGCCGTAAATACATAAAAAAGATCGTCCCGTAGAATAAGCTGACAACAATCAGATGAGAAGAACAGGTAGAAAAGGCCTTGCGTCTGCTCTGTGTAGAACGGATCTTTAAAATGGTGATTAAAATAGAGGCATAGGAGAACAAGATAGTTACTGTAGTGCCTACACAGTTTATACTCACTTGTGCAAATATTACGGTCTCATTGGTGTGAGTATCAGAGCAAGAAAGCTTTAAGAGTGGGGGGATATCACAGAAGTAATGATTGATCATGTTTGATCCACAAAAGGATAAAGAAAAACTGAGAGTGGTGTGTGAAATTGCATAGAAAATGCCAAGGAAATATGAAATAGCTGCCAACCAGACACAGGTTTTTCTTGACATGATCACTGAATAACGCAGAGGGTGACAAATAGCCACATACCGATCAAAGGCCATCACAGCCAGAAGAAGACATTCAGTGCTTCCACATATAACAAACACAAACATTTGAGTGGCGCATGCAAAGAATCCAATATTTTTCCTTTCTGTTAAGAGAGACACCAACATATTGGGTGTAATGCTTGAAGAATAGTTGACATCTACAAATGCCAAATTACTGAGAAAAAAATACATGGGAATGTGGAGTCGAGAATCTGCCTTGATTAGCAAGATCATTCCTAGATTTCCCATCAGGGTAATAATGTATATCAGTAGAAACAACACAAAGAGAGGCAATTGTAGCTGCTTTTGATCTGTGATGCCCAGGAGAATAAAGTTGGAGACCCGTGTGTGATTCCACATAGAAATTTCTTCTTTGTACATTAATTGCTGGGAGAAAAAAATGCAATTAGACAAAGATTGGAATTTACTACTTGTTTTGTATGGTAACTAAAACACTGGGGCTGATAAAATTTCTGCTTTTCCCATAGAGTCTGTGCATTATTTAAATGAGACTACATTACTTTGAAATCTGTAGGGTGTATGAATTTTTTCCTTCAAATTTCAATGTAACCCAATGCAAGTTTATATGACTTCTAGCCATGGATTCAGTGCCATCCCTTAAACCTGTGGTGGTGTAAAGATGTGTTAAGACAAAGAAAAATGTATAAGAGACAGTTTAACTCAATCCCTAAGGCTATGCCCTTCTTCCAAATTAAGAAGAAACATTGCTCCTTTTAATAACACTAAATTAGAGCACAATATCCAGCTTGAGATCTCATAAATATCATCAGGATGAGATACTACATGCTATATGTTTTCCTTACTGTTCTACTATGATTTACTTCCATTCTCTACCTTTTCTTGCTCACTATAAATACAGATTGTCATAATCCTTGATGTGTAACACTTAGCTATGCCCCAAGCAGATGGCTAGGAAACCATGGTTTTCTGTCTCCTTCTTGAGTCTCACATCACATTTGTCCCTGAAAGCATTCTATCACATTTAGTTGCCATTTGGAAGGTGACTTGCGGGGGATCAGTTTAAGTACACAATTACCATTGGTTGATAACATTGTCTTGGTGCTCTGGCAATTTAATTCAGACATGCTGTTTATCAGGACGTGGACACCATGGTTAATAATCAGCTGATAGTTGGAAAAACCTTTTATCTTCATTTATTCTGAGGCTAGCCAATGATAGAGCAGGATCTATTTTCTGTAAATAAACAGAAGGAGACAAATATGTACTTACCCCCTATTTTCGAAAGAATACCAGAACTTTGGGTATGATGGTTTTTCCAAATATATTGACTCTTTGACAGGAACCAACACTTCCTAAATCTTACCAGAAAGAATAGGAAGTTACTTTTTCCAATACTTATCCTTACAGTAATAGGATTTTTTCCCCCTGAATTTCTTCTATTCCTTCCAGTGGGAGAAGAAATAACTATAATTTCAATGCATCCATTTCTGTCTTCTGAGGGACCCACACAGGTAATCTTGTGGGACTGCTATTGGCTAGAGCTTCTAGCCAAAATTTCCAAGACATCTTTCTGTTAACGCTGTTCTCAGAATATACAGCTTACCTGGGAATGAAATAGTGGTAGCATTGCAGAGATTGTGAGTGGATGAGGGCTCCATTTATTTAAACTCTGATTTAAAATTTCCCTAAAGGTTCTCATTCTCTTGTGACATTTGTTTTTGTGCTTGTTGATGCAGAGCAGGATAATGAAAATAGAGGGGGTCTGTGAGTAATTTATGTCACCTTTCTGTCTGTTGAACCCAATTAGAGACACTTTTGTCCTAAAGGTTTATATATTACAAAGTAGGACAACTTTGAAACATTGTTGATGCTGTTTGAAAGTCATATTTTTTGTTCCTTTGTCAAAAACAACAAAAAAACAAACAAACCAATATTACAAATCCAATGCTGTTTTCTTTTTCTAGTGTTGTATAATAAATGTTAAGGGACATGGAGGCTCAGTGGGTTAGGACGCTGAGCTTGTCAATCAGAAGGTCAGCAGTTTGGCGGGTCGAATCCCGAGTGCCGCGTAGCAGAGTGAGCACCTGTTACTTGTCCCAGCTTCTGCCAACCTAGCAGTTTGAAAGCATGTAAAAATGCAAGTAGGAAAATAGGAACCACTACGGTGGGAAGGTAACAGCGTTTCATGCACCTTTGGCATCTAATCATGCTGGCCACATGACCACGGAGACATCCTTGGACAAGCGCTGGCTCTTCGGCTTTGAAACGGAGATGAGCACCGGTCCCTAGAGTCGGAAACGACTAGCACGCATGTGTGGGGGAACCTTTACCTTTACCTTTATAATAAATTTTACTTTGTCTACATTCTCAAAAACTCTACAGTTCTTGAGGTTTTCATTGATGTAGACAAGATTTAGACGTGAAGAACCTATGCATTTTTAGTATACAGTCTACAAGTTATATTAACAACTCTGTGAGTTAGTCCAAAATGTGGCTATTAATAGGACAAATCTGGCATGAGTTTATGTTTTGACTCTGAAATTACATCTCTCCCAGCAAGGCAATTGCAACCAATCCTTACTGAACTCTTTTGAAGCATCTAAAGGGCATGAAGCAATGTGATTTTGGGTTATCCACCTCATTTTAAAATAAGAGGTCTTATTTATTTTATCTCAAACTGCTTATCAAGTTATGACATTTACGTTCAATATTGAAGAGGTCACGTAATACTGCCTAGTATTCCAGGACAACTTCTCCCCGACTACTGCTGCCAAATGATGGCATCATTCTATGCTTCTGTGTTGTACAGCCCCAATGTGCACTGGCACTGTGCAACAATCTCCCACCAAGAATGCCACGTCTCTGTCCATTGTAAAATATCTGATGGGGAGTTGGCTAGCTACTACTTCTAAAAGGCTCTGCTTGGTCTTGATTGACACAAGAGTTTTGGCTGAAAAGTCAGAACTATGGCCTTTTTATTAATATAGGATAGCATAGCATAATTTCAATAGTAAAATAGTAATTAGTTTTCAGTATCTTAGACCAGGGCTTTTCAACCTTTTCACCCATTGTACCACTTTTAGGATATGGCAACATCCGAGTACCACCAGTCACCTAGCAAGGTGTCAAAAACTTGATGACCAAAAATAAAAGGAAAAAACTGATGAAGTACAGGTAGTCCTCAACTTACAACAGTTTGCTTAGTGACTGTTCGAAGTTACAATGGCACTGAAAAAGTGCCCCCCAAACCACAGCTGAGCAAGACACCTGCTGCCCCCCCCGGCAGCATTCTTCCTCCTCTCCGAGGTTTTCATTGTTGTGAGCATTTCTGTTGAGGATTGGCAGAGGGGGTGGGGTGGGGGTGTTTGGTTTTTATTCCCCCTGTCTGCTGGGTGGTTGGTCACTTCACATGACCCTGGGACACTGTGACGGTCATAAATATGAATCAGTTACCAAGCATCTGAATGTAAATCACAAGACCCTGGAGATGCTGCAACATTCCAGCTGATCGGCGCTTCCTCTGGGCTTCGAAGTGCCAGGTTCAGTGCTGACTCCAGCTGGAGCCTGGCTCTGATCCTGGCGATTTCACTGAGCCGTGACAGCCCTGCAGCTCCAGCCGTCTCTCGCTCAGGCTTGTGCAGTGCTGCCACCAGTTCAGCTCATTCCCCTCCCCCGCTACCACTTTTCTAGGATGGTCACGTGCCACCTACCAGGTGCCAATGTACCACAGGTGGTACCCATACCACTGGTTGAAAAGCCCTGTCTTAGACCAGTTAGCTTGGGGAATTCTGAGAATTGAAGTCCACACATTGTAAAGCAGACATGTCAAACACAAGGCCCGGGGGGCGGATCCGGCCCGCAAAGTGGTTTCATGCGGCCCGCGAAGCCATCCTGGAAACAGTGAGGGAACGGCCCCCACTGCCTTGGCCCTGGCCCAGAGACCCTCCTTCTGCCAGGGACCCTCAGATCTGTCCCACTCCTGCCCATAGGCACCCTTGATGCGAATGATGTAGAGCTGGCCATGCCCACCCAGTAGGCCATACGCACTCTAGCCACGCCCACCCAGTAGGCCACGGCCACCCTGGCCATACCCACCCGGCCCCCTGAGGGCAACGGCAATGCTGATGTGGCCCTCAATGAAATTGAGTTTGACATCCCTGCTGTAAAGTAACCAAAGTTGAGAAACACTCTCTGAGTAAGTAGCCTTGCACCACTGGAATAATTTGCATGGCAAAAACTCTCTCTTTTATTGTTTCAAGACTTTGCCGGTTCCTATTTCATACCCTGCCACTCTCTCTTCCTTGGCATTTGTTGAAAGATTTATCATATGACAGAACAATTATAGCTCATGAAGCTCAGTTGCCTTGCTTTCTGTTTGTCTTCATCTCAGCTTTGCATGGGACATTAAGGCATCAATACTTGTACCATTAACCTAGAATAATATGGTAGTTAATCACTTGGATAGTTGAGAAATTGCTTACAGAAATTTGCTGACACTTGAGAATGTAGAATGTGCATTTTGAATTTATATTTTCTTCATCTCACCATCATTATAGATCTGTTATTTACAAGCTCAGCTCCTCTCCGAGAGGAGTCAAGTCTCACAAGGAAAATCTCTGAGGAGCAGAAGACCTTGAGAAACCTCTGAAAGCAGATTATTAGAGAGGCAAAGGCATTCATACCTAGGCAGATACCTGATGAGGACAAGCATCTGCAAACAATAGATGGAATAGAATATGCAGACACAGGTAGGTTGGGAAAAATACCAAGCTAAAAAGTGCCTCTTAGTCCTTTGCAGTCACATTTAGTTGGGGAGAATCTCAGTAAATAAGGTGCATTTCTCTGGGAATAACCTAGTAATTCATTGGTTTGGGGTTTTTTAGACATCCGTCTCAAATTGAAATAGCTCACAAATTCTCCAAGAACTGCCTTCTGGGAAATAAATTTTTTTCAGGTTTCTTTTTTTTAAAAAAAAATCAAGAAAATGTTCACTATATATTGAAATGGATTTTTTTTAAAAAAAAGTAGTACTGAAACTGTTTTAATATGCATTTCTGAATATTTATTTTTCCTCAGAAAAAAAAATCCATTTCTCAATGCCCTTTTTCTTGAAATACAATTTTCTAAGTCTCCTTTGCTGCATCAAAATTTCAAAAAAGGTATGATGCAAAATGTGGAGAAATCATCCAAAATCAGTTACGTCCCAATGTGTATCTCATTTTCAAAACACAAGCCAGGACAGTTCATAATATCAAGATGAAATACCCTGAGCAGCCTTCATTACATATAGCTAAGTTCTATATCAAATTCTGCTGACAAAGCAACTTTCAGTGAGATGTTAAGTGGCTGAGGTGCAAATTGAAGGTGAAAATCTCATAGGTATCAATTGTTTGTGTGGCCTTGCTTTCTTAGAAGATCTTCTGAAAAGCTACATGATGAAATAAAAATCAGTACTATGAGAACTCTTGCATGTGGTTTATAACTTTTCTAAATATGTGCCTTTTTTCTGTACAGAAACAAGCAACTTGAGAGAAGCAATCAAGATTCTACAATGTGTATGTGAAACTTTATCAGGCAGCTAGTTGAGTCTTGAGCCCAATTCTGGACTTTTTAGTACATCTGATATAAGTGTGGTTCAGCTTTCCTGGTCCATCTTATCATGTATGTGTTGATGCTTGCTTGCTAAGATAAAGTGCCAATGTTCATCATGGATTGATGACTATTTTTTTCCAGCTATTCAAACAGGGCTGAGATGTTTTATTACACATAAGCTGTCTTCCCAGTGTTTCTGCGGCATCCAAGTGCTTTGTGAAGTATAATGGGTTTTTTTATAACGGGAACAAATATTCATGGTATCACTCTAAAATCATTTCAGATGGTGCAGATAAAATGATATTAGGATATCTGCATCAGTAGAATGAATGAGGCAGAACCAAAAGAATTTATCATCACTGAGTACGAGTCATCTGAACTGACTGAACATAAATGGCAGATAGCAATTCAACTGTGAGTACAGTGGAGGAATTTGTTTTATTTGGAATCACCGATCGTCCTGAGCTGCAGATGCCCCTCTTCGCCATTTTCCTCTTGAATTACAGCATCACTCTAATGGGAAATCTGGGCATAATCATTTTGATTCAGACTGACAGACAGCTACATACCCCTATGTATTTCTTTCTCACCCACTTGGCATTTGTTGATCTCTGCTATTCCTCTGTTATTGCCCCCAAAATGCTAACAAACCTGTTAGCAGTTAAGAAAACCATTTCATTCCATGCTTGTGCAGCCCAGCTGGGCTGTTTCTTGACTTTCATGATCACGGAGTGCTTCTTGCTGGCAGTGATGGCATATGACCGCTACGTTGCCATCTGTAACCCACTGCTTTATCAATCCATCATGTCCCAGAGAGTCTGCATCCAGTTAGTAGCTGCACCTTACATATATAGCTTTTCTGTTGCCCTGCTCCACACCATAGTTACATTCCGACTGTCATTCTGTTCTTCAAATGTGATTAACCATTTCTATTGTGATGATCTCCCACTCTTGGCCCTCTCCTGTTCTGATACCAGCACCAAACAAATACTGATCTATGCTTTTGCTGGCTTTAATATGATATTCTCCCTTCTTATTGTTCTTATCTCTTATGTGTTTATTCTGTCAGCCATCCTAAGAATCAGCTCTGCTCAAGGACGACACAAAGCTTTCTCTACCTGTGTTTCTCACTTGACAACTGTCACCATCTTCTATGGAACTTTGATCTTTATGTATTTGCAGCCAAGCACAAATCTCTCCCTAGGTACCGATAAAATAGCTTCAGTTTTCTACACACTTGTGATTCCCATGTTGAATCCTATGATCTACAGCCTGAGAAACAAGGAGGTTAAAGAGGCCCTGAAGAGAAGAAGAGGGAGAATTCTGGTTCTTCATTAAAGAATGGTTACCTCTCCATTAGTATTGGGATCTGGCCAGTTCACACCACTTCGGCAGAACCGGTAGCTAATTTTTTGTTGCCCAGGCCCAGAATGGATTTCCAGAAGCGGCATCCACACAGAGAACATCCACATATTTGAATCCCACCACTGCCCTCATCCATTCCATTCTAAGTATGAAATAAACATTAGCTGTTGATTTGCAGCAGCCCATTGCCCAGGCTCTGATTCTAGGAAGACAGACAATTTCAAAGAGAGCATACCAGGGAAACACATGCTAGCTGAGATGTTCATGTTGATTCATCTTATTAATTCCCTCATCCTTTTCCTTTGAATGCTATTCTGTCTCTACCCATTCCTCAGCTAGGAATATATACTGTAAACACCCACGCCTAACCATATGGTACATGATAAATGTCTTCCAACTGGGTTTTAGCTTTCAAAAAAAATTACCTATATGATTATATTACAAAGGCAAAAGCTGCTGTCTTCTATTTGATATGTTTCTCGTGCTACCTACTGTTTTAAGACCTCTTCACTCCATATTTCTGCCTCAGTTTCTCTCATTAGAGTCACCTGTCTGTAATCACACCACTTTGGATTAAGCTTCCAGGGTGACTTGAATAGCCTGTACAATTAGCTCTGTATGTAGGTTCTTAGATAGGATATTAAACTGGTCAGTTCTTGCCTCTCTATTCCAAGCTTCAACATGAGCACATAAATTTATTTGTATTCTGCATTACCATAAAAATAAATTGCCAAAGTGATCATACCTCACAGTTGCCTGGGCACTAACAACAGCGCACAATTTGACCATTAAATTAGCATGATTTTATATAATAGAGTGGTGGTGTGGTTTTCCTGTAGAAGGTTGATGAACACTCGTGGAGAAAAAAGAATTTTGCAAAGTAAAGAGTTCAATTATAAATATTTATAATTTATAGAGGTAAATTATTCATATCTAGATACCCTAAACGGTTATGATGGAGGTATTCAAGGTGTGCTAAAAGAGATTAAGAAAATAGTAGAGGAACCGAATGCACTCTTTGCTTCTATCTTCATGGTTGAGGGATAAGACAGACATCATGGACAAACTGTCAAGTGAGAGATGAATTTATAATAATCATATAGGAGGAATTTATGAAAACCATATAGGAGGAATACATGGATCATTTTCATACTAGTAAGATGGATGCTTCAGAGTTTGGTATTGGAATAAATGCTTTGAAGATGTTTATAAGTGATTAACAGCTAGGTATAAGCACTGAGGTGGCCATGTTTCTTAACAATGTCAACCTATTTTTAGTGATAAAATTGAAATTGGAATCAGCTTTGTTTTGGTCTGATCATCTGTCACTGTATTAGCAGGTAAATCATTCATCCAGACATAAAGCAATCGGGAGCTTCTCTATTTGTAACAATTTTATATTGAAAAATGCTCTCTTCAATATGTTGGTAGTCAGTTTTGTCTTTCTATTTCAACTAATGCCAAGAAGGTTGTGGAAGCTCTGAATTGTTGGGT
Organism: Vipera ursinii; assembly: GCF_947247035.1. Lineage (NCBI taxonomy): Eukaryota > Metazoa > Chordata > Lepidosauria > Squamata > Viperidae > Vipera > Vipera ursinii. The sequence goes on along the minus strand of NC_139512.1, from coordinate 116,958,077 downwards.
AAGTGCACAGATGTCCTGCATGGGGATTAGCAAACGAAGCGTTCCTCAGGCAAGACAGAAGTTTTACAAATCAGCAGACAAGGTAGTTCAAATCCTGATCTAAAAGGTGTGGTCTGGGAAAACAGATTTCCAGTCTGGTATTGATGATGCTTTTAGCAATGTTTCTGTAGCTCCAAGTAGTTGCAAAAATTGACTTCTATTAAGATTAAAGTGGTGCCTTGATCTCTCTCTGCCTGTATCTAGATAGATAGATAGATAGATAGATAGATAGATAGATAGATAGATAGATAGATAGATAGATAGATACCTATCAAACAAATAATCTGGCTTCTGAGCCCAGAAGAAGCACCGATCAGCTGGAATGTTGCAGCATCTCCAGGGTCTTGTGATTTACATTCAGATGCTTGGCAACTGATTCATATTTATGACCATCACAGTGTCCCAGGGTCATGTGAAGTGACCAAAACCTGCTGCATCCACCCAGCAGATGGGGGGGGGAATAAAAACCAAACACCCCCCACCCCACTCCCATTGCCAATCCTCAACAAAAATGCTCAGAACAATTAAAACCTTGGACAGGAGGAAGAGTGCCACCAGCCAGGCAGGCAGGTGTCTTGCTCGGCTGTGGCTTGGGAGGCACTTTTTTATTGCCATTGTAATTTTGAACAGTTACTAAGTGAACTGTTGTAAATCAAGGACTACCTGTACTTCATCACTTTTTTCCTTTTTTTTTTTTTTGGTCATCAAGTTTTTGACACCTTGCTAGGCATCTGTTGGTACTCGGATGTTACCATATCCTAAAAGTGGTACAATGGGTGTAAAGGTTGAAAATCCCTGATCTAGGAGATCCGGGAATATGTGAATTGAGAGATGCAACATCTAGATTCCTGCATTCTTCTCCTCTGAGCTAAACTTTTGTTATCACCAAAAGTTATGGGTTAAAATTACAACACAGAATGTTAATAATGGAAGACATTCAAAACCAGAAAGAAAAAAACAGAGATCCCTGAAGATGGTGAATTGGGAAGAAATTAAAAAAACAAGGCTGATTATTTTCACTCTTATGGTTTCACATTGATGGCAAAGCACTTTCCATGTGCTTATCCCTCTTACATTTCAACAATATAAAAAGATTGTTTTTACAAAGTGTAAACACAGTGTTTTGTTCCATGTTTTTCCATGGTCTATTCTCCCAACCCATATTTTCACAAAACTAATAACTGTGCCTATTCACGGACCAACTAATTATGAAATTAATACATGTTAGGTGTAGTTCTTTTATAGTAGTATCCTTTCGACTTTCTTCCATCTTTAATTTCTTAGTCCAAAGTAAGTATTGCTGCATATCCTAGTTTTAATAAATTCATTCATTAATATAAAGTTGCAGTCATGACTATTATTAGCATAAGCTTCATATCAAACAACTAGCAGGTGGGGCTTCAGATTCTAGGACCAGAAAACTCAAATCCTCCACAATCCTTTTATCTCCACCTTCTATAATTCCTCCATCAGTTATGCTGGGGAAAGCTAACAGAACTTGTCAACTTGTAAAAGAAGAGATTTGGTTCCATAACCTAAAAGGGCATCCACAGTAGAGAGTTGAACAGCTATCTGACTCATTTTACTTTCATTGCAACATATGGAATCAAGGGACTGAATTTAGATCAGACAATCATGGCTGCCATCTTGACTTTTCTTCCACACACTGATGCCCCTAATTTGGTGTCTTACTTTCCCAATCTGTACATGTAATGTATCACAGCTCCTCAAGATCATCATTCCTTGGCTTCAAACTTTATGATTATCTTCAACCACCACATATTCAGCTACAGTATACATATAAATACCCTTAGCTAGAAGTAAGAGAGTCTTTCAGTTGGGCTTCCTTCCATGTGTGCAGGAATGCAATTATAACCTCTCATTTCTATGTCTAGTTTTACTTTTTAAAAGGTTAGCAAACAAACTGTAGGCTGGGTACTATCCAGATTAATTTTATTAGAAAAGAAGTTACTAAGATCAGCATGTTAAAAATGGGCCAAGTTCATTCAGTTATATATTGGGAGAAATGCACTTTAATACTGTAGTAGTTCTAGAAAAGCAGATATTACACCTTGTTATAAGTGGGGTCTTTAAGAGAAAACTACTTTTGATAGTTGAAGAATTCTAAAAAATGTGACCCCACCCCACCCCCAAGTTTGTATCTACTGTACTTTTTGCCATTCCTCAACTGTATTGCATATTTTTAGCTAGCATGTTTCCTGTGGTTTAAAGTAGTGAATGCTCGAATCAGCTTGCTATTCATGAATACAAAAAATACGGAGGAAAAATTTAAACTCTACTATAGGCCATCCATTTTATAATTCTATCAGAGCATTTTTTAAAAGCAAGTTATGAAAAACATGCATTGGAACTGTGGGAAACCTGATTTTCTTTCTGATTTTCAAGAACAAAAATATTTAATTGGAGATAGATATTCATTCTTCTGCACAGATTTGCTCTAAATAACTTTGGGGACAACTGATCTATCCGGGTCATTATAAGACCTAGATGGGACAAATGTGACAATTCTGTGGAAATGGTAAATTTGCAGTTAAATGTTTGTAAATTAGTGAATTGAAAAAGAAGCTGAACCAATGATTATTCCATCTATCCCTGGGCAGAGTATTAATCATCTGTGGAGACTTCATCTCTGAATAAGATTAGAGAGCTGGCAAATTAGATGCACTGGATAAGGATGTTAGGAATGAACTTGCAGTATTTTCTGTAGGCAGGATAGTTATAGTTATGGCCTTTCTTTGCTAATAAGGAATGATGACGTTTAGGCAACAGCTCTGTTTCTAACTAGCAACTTGTTCAGTTGCTTGTGGCAACCCTATGAGACTTCATTAAGATAAGCTTATGACAGCATGAAACTATGCGTTTACTCCAGGGAAGGCAAACAGATGAAGGTATAATTTTGTATAGATAATATCACTGGTAGAAAATAAGGATTGGGGTTTTTTGTTTATACAGTCATTATTTTTAATTGCAACATAGAAAACTCTGTGGCATACTTCTTAATTATTCCCTGTGAGCTTTACTTTTTCCCCCTGTAGCAAAATAGTCCTTAGTGTATACTCCACACTTAGAAAAGAAATTATGTAAAATGTGTTTAAAGAGCTTGGATGAATGCTGTAAACTAGGCACTAATGGCTTCTGCATTCATTAGTATAAAGAAATATATGCAGATAAATATCTTCATACAAAAGTATATCATTATCACCCAGATACATTGACTTGCCCAATAGACATCCAAAGTTCCTTTTAAGCTTTTATAACTAAATGTCATTAGTTTCATTTTGACTCTTGTAAAATTGCTCAGTAATGTATAATGATAAAAAGCAACAATAAAACTTAGTAATAATGTTAAGGTAAAAGGCAAAACAAAATAAACTTGAAGAAGCATTAAAGGGAATTAATTTCAAATAATCATTAAATATTATAGAATTCTTTAATAATAACAATTTGATAATATCTATAATACCAAGTTAAGTCTTGGAATCATATTGATCAGACAGCTCATAATATTGTTATAAAGTCAAAATATGTAAAATTTGTAGACATGTTTTCCATCCAAGATTTTAGCTCAGGTACAGTGTGGACTTTCTACTAGAGTAAAATAACCTTCCTAGCTGCTGCCTATGCCTATATATCCAAAGTTCTTCATGCTTTCATCAACTCCAAATTTTCAAAATATAATTTAACAAGTCATTCACATACTTGATTTTATGTCATTTTCCTATCCAATTGGCTACCTTATTAAGTGAACACAATACAGGTCCATAACATATGAATCACAGTCCCTTCCCATTTAGTGATCTCCAGTATACAAAAATTGAAACATAATCATTGCTGTACATCTTTTGAGGACAAGCTCAGGAAACGAATCTTCTGTTGAAAAATCAATCTTAACTTCTGATAAGGATTCATGGAAAACTAGATCTCCCTGAAGGAGCAGAGAAAGGGTGGGACTAGAGGAAATAGATGAATATCTAAAGAAACAAAATTTACAACTTATTACAGTATAGGTAGTCCTCGATTTATGCCCGCAATTGAGCTCAAAATTTATGTTTCTAAGTGAGACATTTGCTAAGTGAGTTTTGCCCCATTTTATGATTTTTCTTGTCACATTTTTAAGTGAATGGCTGCAGTTGTTAAATTAGTAACACGGTTGTTAAGTGAATCTGGCTTCCCCAATGACTTTGCTACTTATCAGAAGGTCGCAAAAGATGACCACATGCCCCCAGGACATTGCAACCGTCATAAATGTGAACCAATTGTCAAGCATCGGAATGCAAATCATGTGATCATTGGGATACTGTAGCAGTCATAAGTGTGAAAAATGGTCATAAGTCACTTTTCTCAGTGCTGTTGTAACTTCGGTCATTAAATGAACTGTTATAAGTTGAGGACTACCTGTAATGCATTGCTTCCCGTGAACTCCACAAAAATGATTTGCTAACAATCTTCAGGGTTAAATTGTCCCATAATGTTAGCTTCTCATGAGAGCTTGGATCAAATATGAATCTCCTCTCTGACATATTCCAAGTAGTGTTTCAACTTTTAATGCAAGAGAAGCAATAAGACGGTGGCTAAAATAGAAATAAAATACTATCAAGATATTATTAAGAAGGCAAATATCCTTTATACAAATTTTCATCACTGCATTATTAAAATAATAAGCTTTCAACATATCAACTAAGTTCAATTATTACACTAGGTCACAGGTCTGCAACCCGCGGCTCCGGAGCTGCATGCGGCTCTTTCAGCCGTCTCCTGCGGCTCCCAATCCTCTGCCATGTGCAGTCCAAAAAAAAAAAAGTGGGACTAAAAAAGTTCAACCAATCAATTCAAATATGCAGGGTAGATGCTTATCTCTCCTTGGCTCCACTCTTCAATCAAACCCTGTTTTGCGCATGCGCGCATGTATGCACATGTGCACACATTTTTTTGCGGCTCCCAGTTTTACCTTTTGTGAGGGAACCGGTTCCGAGTGGCTCTTTCACTGTTTCAGGTTGCTGACCCCTGCACTAGGTCATAAAGCTTTTTCACAAGGCCTTGAAGCCATGGTTTTATCACTGGACTTGGGGATCCCATTCAAAGCCAATGAAATAGCTTGTTTTTGTTGGCATCACCATGTGGTGCGAGGGCAAGGGTGAGGATAAATTGTGGGTTTTTAACCTTGGATTTTTAATGTTGTATACTGCCCCAAGTTGTGGGACTATATAAATTTGCTAAATAAATAAATGTTGATTTTTTTTTAATTTATTAAGTACAAACCAACTAAACTGCATTATGGCTACATGTGCCCAATTGCTGAGAAGAACTGGATGTTAGAGAAACTGGATGTTCCCATGAACATCTACATCAACCTCTTCATATAATGTATTTCCTTGTCCCTGACAGTTGGAGCTAATGGTGCAGAAATGAAGTACAGGAATAAAGGGGTGGGTGAATGCTTACAGAAGGAAGTTGGTATAAAAAATATCCTATCCTTTCCTCCTCAAGGGATTTTTTTGAATAGTAGAGAACATTGCATCAGACCTACCATACTTAGGGAAAGGAAATTACCAAGAATGCCATTCCGCTCCGATAGCCTCTTTTTAGTCATGAATGAATACTCACCATGTTGTTGTTGTTGCTGTTAGTTGCGAAGTCATGTCCGACCCATCGCGACCCTATGGACAATGTTCCTCCAGGCTTTCCTGTCCTCTACCATCTTCTGGAGTCCATTTAAGCTCACGCCTACTGCTTTAAGCTCACGCCTACTGCTCACGCCTACTCACCATGACCATAGGGCAAATCCTTCAAACAACAGCTTCACAGTATCTGAAAGTATATATTAAGTACCTCTTTTTGAATTGTTAATGCAGCTATTGCTTTTTCTGGGGACATGTGGCTGCTTCATAAAGGGCTTTCAGCTATCTCTAAATATATACACCACTATGAGAATTAAGCAAACCAACACATTCGCAACAGGCAGTCCATGACACTGGGGGTGAGTCAACATACTGATATTGATTATGCCCTGAATTACTTTCAGAACAGTAAAAAAGCCCTACTTTTATCAATCCAAAAACAAGGATGGCAACCAGCAGTCAGTGGGAAGGCCCCCAGCATGAAAGGCCTTTTCTCCTTCCCAATTGCTACCAATAAATCTCTTTCATTGGTGTTGATATTAGTTAACTAAATATTTCAATTAATTCTAACCACCTTCCCTTGATAAAAATCCATAGAGTACTATTTATAATCCCCCCCCCCAAATGTGGCTGCTTATGATTTTTTGTGGGTAAATGCTGATGGATTATGATAGAGTGCAAAATGATTTATGAAAGGAAATTATAATTGATTTGATGAGTGTCAAATTCAGGTCTAGAATGAAACACCAAATAAAGGAAGTAGGAAATAATCTCAGAGGTCATATGCCGTTTGGCAAAAACTCAGAACCAGACCTTAGACCACACATTAGCTAAAAGCAGTCAGTCCCTTGGGCCAGGTCTAACCTGCTTGTTTACAAAAGCTCTTTCATTAGTTCATAATCTCTAAAAAGGAACACAAAATCACCACCAGTCAGTTGGCAAAAATTATAGTTATTCATTCAAGAAATATAACAGCATGTCTGTTGTGTAGTGGGTTCATTGTGCAGGAATGAAAATGCAGAGAGTGAGTTCAGCAATGGTCATGTTTATTTGCTTGCAGGATCTGAATTGAGGAACTGAGCTGCAGCCTGCAGCAATTTATAGCCTGGCCCCTACGCGGCAGCCAATAGGTTTGAAGTAACCTATTGCCCCCTAGTGGCAGCCAATAGCAGCCCTGGAGACAGGGTGTCTGAGTTGCTGGGAGCCGTTAGCTAGCTCCAGCTTACCACGTGGTGTTACACTTAAGCCCAATACATAACAATGTCTATCCTACTACACTACCTCTTAAGTAAAGAATACCCATATATACCTAAAAGAAGTACAAATATATGTATGAAGGCTTTTCTGGAATTATATTTTCAGACACAGTTAGGATTATCAGTCATGTAAACCCTTTGTGTAAACCAAAATATGTTTGTACTTTGGCTTCAAATCTTCCCTAGAGTAAAGATGAGAAAAACATGATGAACTTCTCTCTCTTTCAACATCTTTGAAACAGAGCATTTTAAAAAGGGAAGATTCCCACAACCTTCTGAATGTAGATATTTCATGCTATAATGCTATAAGATATTTCATGCTATAATGCTATAAGTGAACCATCACAAAATAATCCAAATTCGTGATCTTCTCCAGACAAAGATAATTCTTTTCTCTGAAGTGAGACTTTCTGTCCAATATTCTAGCCTTGGCTTTAAATAACAGGTAGCAATCAAAAGCTTCACAACTTAAACAGAGGTTTGAGGACTGGTGAATTCTGAGGAAATCAACAGAAAACCCACCCATTTTTCATCCATGTCCGAACTGATCAGTTTTTCAGTGGATAGTAGAGCACAAAGGATTGCTCCTTTGCAGCAAAACACATTTCACTCATCAGCAGGTTCAGGGTGAGAAGAGAAAAGCTTCCATCTTTCCCAGTGACCTTGCTTGAGATTCCCAGTTTCCTTGAAGAGTTCTGTCTTACAGTAGTGTCTTTGCTCTTACAATTGGTCAGTTCTCTGTTTGTTTTTTAAAAAAATCAGTACCATTTTCTTGATTGATAATCAAGCATCATTAACAATTATATCTACAAAAACCATTTCTTTCTAAAATTAATGTCCATGTCTCAAAGCTATGATATTGTTATTGGAACATGATCAGCAATTATGGTTAATTCAATATAATATTTCTAAATAAATCAGTCCTGGATCAAGACATCAAGAAAATAATCTAAACATGAATGCCCTTAATAAAATACCTTTCATATGGTATTGATAAAAACATTTGTTCTTGTTTAGTTAAATTTAATTGTCTCCATAAGAAATTGATTTAAGTTGTTATATAGATGTATTATATATGTAGACATATAAATATTGTTATAGATTAAACTTGATTTGGGTGACAATATTATATAATGGAGTAAAAGCACCTTTAAGGAGTTAAACGGCCTAAGGGTGTGGCTGTAATTATTCCACATAAAAGAGAGTTAGATGTTACACGTAGTTGCTCTTGTATATGTGTTTGATGTTAGTGTTTGGATACCTCTTGTTCTCTTGTTTGCTAACTTGATATTTATTCTCTCAAGAATCAACTGCTTGCTACAGTGTATATTGTTTTTGATATTGGTAAGCAGCTTTTGTATTTTGATACTATGTTTTTTATGGACTGACTTTTATGTGCATGATATTGGATTGATACTTGGACTATTTCTTACTGTGTTTCTTTTTGTTGTCTGAGTAAAAATAAGTTATAAAACTCGTGTTAGTGCATTACTGTTTGCCTAAAAGTCCCAGTACAACTTCCACTGTGTATTAATAATACTCTGTTAAACAAACCATTTTTTCAACAACATATTCTAACAATGGTTATGGGCCCAGATCCAGTGTGGTGCTGAGGACAGGCACAGTATTGTATTTATATTTCCTAACTGAGTTTTCAAATTCAGACAATGGCACAAGGACTATTCAATCCATTCTGCATTACCCGGCTTAATGGGTCAAACTACGTATCCTGGTCTACACAATGTAGTTTGCTATTACAAAATCAAGGTCTTTGGAAAATAGTCCATAATCCTCCTGATGTAACTGCCTGGGATCCAACTAATGAAGAAGATAACAAGAAGATTGTAGACTTCCATAAAGACAATGATAAGGCTTTATCTATCATTGGGCTAACATTAGGAGACCAACAGCTAGTCCATGTGCGTGGAGAAGAATCTGCTGCTAAATGTTGGGCTAAGTTGAAAAAGATTTTTGTTCGGGACAGTGTTGGTGCTCATATAAATCTTACCAGAAAGCTATTTAGAGCTAGACTGGAAAAGAATGGCGATATGTTAGCTCACCTTAACTTTATAAAAGCAACTTTGTTGGAACTGCAAGAAAAAGAACTTATTTTCTCAGAGCTTCACCAGGTTTACATCATTTTATCATCATTGGATGAGAGCTACGATGCCTTTGTATCGTCCTTGGAGGTTTTGTCCAAAGAAGACCTAACTGTTTCTTCAATAACTGGAAGGTTGTTGGAAGAATCAAGATGTCGTATGGAGAGAAAACAGTTGAGAGAGCCATTGCAACAAGAAATAAAGAAGACTGAATCTGCTTATATTTTAAGGAAATGCTTTAATTGTGGGTTAAAGGGACATATTGCTAAGTTTTGTCAGAATAGTAATTGTCAGAGAAAGGAAAGCCATAGAAAGAATAAAAAGCTGATTAATGTAGCTGTAGCTAATAGAACTACTAATAACCACAATTGGTGGGTAGTAGATAGTGGAGCTACACACTGTATTTCAAAAATAAAAAGGGATTTTGAGAATATAAGGTCTAGTAAAAAATATATTTCTATGGCTAATGGCTGGAGAGTCAAGGTCTCTGGAGAGGGTAAGGTTTACTGTTCATTTTTAAAACAAAATTTGGAAATGCTATATGTTCCCAGATGTGATTATAATCTATTATCAGTTAAGGCATTATTGGAAGCAGGTTTTAAAGTTACTTTCCAAGGGGAGGAATGTCTTATTCAAAAGAATGAAGTGAACTTAATAGCTAATATGAAAGACGGTTTGTTTGTAATTAGCAATGATCCTATAATAATGGCTACTACTTGTACAAATCAAAAACCACATGATGAATGTATTCATTTATTACATAGAAGATTGGGTCATGTGAATTTTAATACACTAAAAAGAACTGTAGCTTTGTCTAATGGGTTTAAGTTAAAGGCTTGTAAGAAATATCTGCAGTGTAACGTATGTGGTAGAGAAAAGAGCAGGGCAGCACCAGCTAATAGGTTAGATGGATTTAAAACCACAACTCCATTAGAACTGGTATTTATGGATTTGATAGGTCCTATGAAACCCAGTTTAGGGGGTGCTTGCTACATATTAAATATTCTAGACCATTATAGCAGATATGGGTTCTGTTATCTCCTTACGTCAAAAACTGAAACTATACAAACAATATCTAATTGGCTCAAGTTTGTACAAAGGAAAACTCAGTTAAATGTAAAAACCATAATAACAGACAATGGAACTGAGTTTGTTAATAAACAGTTCAATGAGCTGTTAGTTTCAGAGGGAATAGAGCATAGACGTACAGCTCCTTATAGACCTCAACATAATGCATTTGTTGAACGGAGGGGCCAAACATTGCAAGCTATGATTAGATCTATGATTGAAGATTCTGGTTTACCTGATAGCTTATGGGGAGAAGCAGCAAAATGTGCTAATCATATTTTAAACAATGTGGTTAGTTCAGCTACAGGTAAAATTCCTTATACCTTATGGTATAAGAGAAAACCAAATCTTAGTTATATTCACACATTTGGGACACCTGCTTGGGTACATATTCCAAGTTCAATAAGAAATAAAGGAGAACATAGAGCTAAACAATTATTTTTTGTTGGCTATGAGTTAAACCATAAGTCTTATCGGTTCTGGGAGAAAGGTACTAAAAACATTTATTGTAGTTCTAGCGCTGTTTTTCAAGAACAGTTAGGCTGGGAAAGGGTAGAAGATATTGTATATATTCCTCAACAAGATTTAACTAACTCCTCAAATGAAAGTGATAAAGAAGAGGAGGAACCTGCTAGAGAGATCAAACAAGAACCACTGATAGTGGAGACAGGAGAGGAAGAAGATAATAATGTAAATGTACCTATAAGTCCAATAATTCTCAGAAGGTCTAACAGGGAAAGACGACAGCCTGATCGTTTCGAGGCAGGTTTAATTTGTCAAATAGACATTGAACCTTCTAATGTTGAAGAAATAAAAATGTATCCTGAGAATGAAAGAAAGAATTGGAAAGTAGCTATGGATAAAGAAATAAAGTCTTTGTAAGATCTTAATGTTTATCAAGAGGTTAAAATACCTAAAACAGAAAAGTTAATTGGATGTAAATGGGTTTTTAAACTGAAAGAAAGTGTTACAGGAGAGGTAATACATAAAGCAAGATTAGTTGCTCAAGGATTTGCACAGAATAATAGTGATTATGATGAAGTATTTTCCCCAACGTTAAGAGCTTCCACTCTTAGGGCTGCTTTAGTTTGGGCAGCAAATAAGAATTATAGTATAAAACATGTAGATATTGAAACTGCTTATTTGCATGCAACATTAAACCATGATATATATATGAAAGTTCCATCAGGAATAGAAAGTAAGGTAGGGTACTGTTGGAAACTGAATAAGAGTTTGTATGGTTTAAAACAGTCAGGTTATGAGTGGAATAGATGTTTAGTAAAAGAGTTAAATAGTTTGGGATTTAAAGCTAGTATTGCAGATCCTTGTTTATTTATAAAACAGCAAAATAGTGAATTATCATTGTTATTATTATTCACTGATGATATTGCTATTATAGCAAAAGATGAAACAGAAACTGAAAGAATAATTTCAGGGTTAAAAAGAAAATTTAGAGTAAAAGATCTAGGAGCTATTAGTCATTATCTAGGGCTGGATATTGTCAGGACTAGTAAAGGATTTAAACTGTCTCAAGCTAAGAAAATTAATGGTTTGCTGAAACGTTATAATATGGAAAACTGTAAACCAGTAAAAACACCTATGGTTCAAGGTTTTGAGAGTTCAGCAGATAACAGCAATGTCTTTGATAAAAAGATATATCAATCATTAATAGGCAGCTTGATGTATTTATGTAACTGGTCAAGACCTGACATAGCATTTACAGTTAATCATTTAGCTAGATATTGTGAGAATCCTACAACCAGATGTTGGCAAGGTGCGAAAAGAGTTTTAAGATATTTGAAACACACCATACATTATTCTCTATATCTAGAGCCAACAAAGGAATTGGAACTAAAAGCATTTGCAGATGCTAGTTTTGCATCTGATACTGTAACCAGGAAATCCACTTCAGGATTGGTTGTATTATTGGGAAACGCTTTAGTAGGATGGAGGTCTAACAGACAGAAGCATATAAGCTTATCAACAACTGAATCCGAATTTTCTTGTTTATCTTTATTATGTACTGAGCTATTGGTATGGAAACAATTATTGTTTGATATGGGTTTAAATTGTAATGAACCAATAAAAGTGTATGAAGACAATCAAGCAGCTATAAAATTAGCAACTAATGCTGCAGTGAAAACTAGATCAAAACATACGGATCTACGGTATCTAAATGTCAGACAATGTGTTAAAGATAATTTGATTAAACTGGAATATTGTGCAACTGAAGATAATATTGCTGAGCAGTTTACTAAAGCTCAAGGTGCTATAAAGCATAAATCTGTTTGTGATATGTGTAATTTGAGATTGTAAAAATATATGTATAATATGCCACCCAAAAGGGGAGATTGTTAGAGATTAAACTTGATTTGGGTGACAATATTATATAATGGAGTAAAAGCACCTTTAAGGAGTTAAACGGCCTAAGGGTGTGGCTGTAATTATTCCACATAAAAGAGAGTTAGATGTTACACGTAGTTGCTCTTGTATATGTGTTTGATGTTAGTGTTTGGATACCTCTTGTTCTCTTGTTTGCTAACTTGATATTTATTCTCTCAAGAATCAACTGCTTGCTACAGTGTATATTGTTTTTGATATTGGTAAGCAGCTTTTGTATTTTGATACTATGTTTTTTATGGACTGACTTTTATGTGCATGATATTGGATTGATACTTGGACTATTTCTTACTGTGTTTCTTTTTGTTGTCTGAGTAAAAATAAGTTATAAAACTCGTGTTAGTGCATTACTGTTTGCCTAAAAGTCCCAGTACAACTTCCACTGTGTATTAATAATACTCTGTTAAACAAACCATTTTTTCAACAACATATTCTAACAAATAGTCCTGACCGCATCTTCTATGAAAGATTGTGCATTGTATTGGGTATTGATTTGGATAATTTGGTAACATAGTGTCAGGTGCAAATGACTTTTTTATGCCTACCTAGTAATATTTTTACTGGGGCAAAATTTCAAGAGAAAGTGGATCTCTTTAATTAACTTGGCAAAAGTAGAAGTCCTTTGAGTAATGAGTTTTTTAATGGCTTCCTGTGAGCAATACTTACATCAGATGTCTGGGGCTCTGAGACAGACAAATAAATACCTGTGTCTGAATAATTGAAGCACATAAAAACAACAAAGGATGGGCTAATCATCTTCTCACCATCTTCTAACCATCTTCTCTGAGCATCCTCTGACTAATCCACAGTAAAGCATGAAGATTCCTATCATAATTTCCAGGTAGGGCATAATTTTTAGAGAAAGTGAGGCTGGGCATTGCAAAACTAGAATTTGGGAAATCTAAATTTTGAGACAATATAGGAAATGATGCAGTGAGAAGACTCTTCTTGATGAAAGCCAAGAAATGAGATGGATAGATATGCTGAGATGTCAAACTAGTCTTGAATGATAATCAAACATCCCCGGAATAATAACTGTTTCTAAGAAGGATAAGCAGCAGCTATATGAACAATTTCTAAAATGCCACAAAGTAGCAAAAGTAGTGTAATTGAAATGTCTCAGAGTTTCGTGTGCTTGTCATTAGGGCATTCACACAGTCCTTGCATTCTTTTTTTCCATGCAAAGCTAATATTTCAGTGTTTTGTTTTAACGCAGAATATTTGCTTCAGCAGAAATGCCAGCCTGGAAGTAGTACTAGAATATCTGAATGATTACAATGGTCCAGGTTATAACAGGGGGAAAAAATCCAATGGTCTGTTCCATTCTTGTAGATCTCACAAGGAAGACAAAAATAAGATTAGCTCAGAAGAGGAAGAAATGAATGCCATTTGGACAATATGGAGCAGATGTTCCTGTCTGATATCTTCCAGAAATATTGGAGTCAGACCTACATCTCTCAGATTTGGATGATAACTGTGACCCCCAGCACATCGGGAAGGCAACCAGTAGAAAAGGGTTGATAGAGAGTTCTCTCTTGCTCTCTCCCTTCCCCAACACTGGTTATATTTGTAGACCTTTAAGTGACACATTCAGAACACAGAATACTTCTAGCCTAGGAAAAGAAAGGAGAAGGAAATGTCATTCACAGTTATTTAGTTAGAAGCACACTGCCATGATTCATCTCATATGTTATGTGGAAAAGGAACATCTCATATGTTATGCTGGCTCAGGAATTCTGGGAGTTGAAGTCCACGAGTCATAAAAGAGCCAAGGTTGCCTACCCCTGTCCTAGCCTGTATATTCCCACAATACTCTAAGTCATGGGTGTCAAACTCGCCGCATCACATGATGTGTCAGAGCGGGGGCGGGTGCGGCCTCTACATGATGCAACCAACCCGTGGGCCAGTAGTTTATCCCTGCTCTAGGTCAAAACTTCTTTTTGGTATTACATTCTATCACTGAGGACTAGATGAGATTGCTACTGAATTTCCTTCAATCCTTTACTTTGGCTAGTTCAGAACTAGTGAATAGAAATCCAATAATTTTACTGCCTTCTTTGAAAGACAGATGTTATCTTTGATAGTCTGAAGAGTTACCTTTGGATTTATTAAAATATATATATACAAGTGACCAAGGATTGTTTGGCTTTAGCTTTCTTTAAACAGGAAACATAACTTGCACACTGCCAAAAATACTACTTGGTCACCCCTAGAAAGTGCTGCAAAGGAGAGAGATTCATGATGTTGTGAGCCCTAAGGCAATTTTGCTGCTAAAAGAAGAGAAAGCCAAGAAAGTTACTGCCCTTCACTCAGTTTTAAAAAGTAAGTCTAACCTTACACCAGCTGCCAGCCTTCAAAAAGTTTACAACTCTGCTGATAAATTCTGCTTAGGTTTTTCAAAAGCAAAAGAAAACCATGGAATTTGGGACATTGCAGAAAAGACTTGTAAGCTAAGTCAAGTTAAGAGCAAATTAGTAATTTAGCAGCTTTATACATTAGAGAAATTTCTGTCCATACAGAATCTCCATGCAGTATAGGCACTGTGAAGTGGTATGTAAGTTTACGTTCTGTTGCTATTGCTATGTAGGATATAGCCTTTCTGTCTGATCACAGGGCCTGAGAATGCTAATAATTGTACTCCCATATGCACAGAGTCTCTAGATTCGAAAAGTCTAGTCTAAACTGTACAAAATAATTATTTATTTTTGCCTTCACTGAACATTTCATTTCCATAACAAGAAAGCTAAATTTTGCAAATGCTTAATTGTTAAATTCTATTTTAATTTTAAATAATTCTGCCATTTTTATGGAATAAAGAACTGCTTTCTTTTCTTGATACAGTAGCATGGAATGAGTCAAGTTGTGCTGCTTCTGAAGATGCCATCAACAGAAGGAAGTGAAGGGGGACTGAAATGAAGGGTATTGGCATCTCTGCCCAGCATCGGAAAAGCTTCTTGCTCTATTTTCATTTTCTTGAGTCTAGAACAGTTTTTTTCTTTTCCTGAGCTGGGTTTTTTATTTCACCTCAGAATCTCATCTCATCACCTCTTCCTGTCCCTCTGTGAAGATGGCTGGAGACAACCACACGAAGGTGACAGAGTTCATTTTCTTGGGGTTCACAGATAATCCTTACCTAGAAATTGTCCTCTTTGTGGTGTTCCTGACCATTTATTTGGCAAATGTGATAGGAAATGTGGGCATGATTCTCCTGATTCTGCTTGATGAACAGCTTCACAGCCCCATGTATTTTTTCCTTTGCCACCTTTCTTTGGTGGACCTTGGTTATTCAACAGCCATTGCCCCACGTATGCTGGCAGACTTCTTGAGACAACATAAAGTCATCTCCTTCTATAGCTGTGCCACACAGCTTGCCTTTTTTGTAGGCTTTGTGGATACTGAGTGTTATGTCTTGGTAGCCATGGCTTACGACCGCTATGTGGCCATTTGTCGTCCTCTCCATTATAGCACAATCATGTCAAAACAAGTCTGTTTGGTGTTGGTGGTTGGTTCCTACATAATAGGTCTCATAAGCATGGCAATCCACACTAGTCTGACTTTCAGCTTAGATTACTGTGGTTCCAATGTCATCAATCATTTTTTCTGTGAGATTCCTCCACTCCTGGAATTGTCTTGCTCTGACACTTATGTCAGTGAGATCCTCCTCTTCAGCCTTTGTGGATTCATCGATTTTAGCACCATCCTCATCATCCTCGTTACTTACGTCTTCATCTTTGCTGTCATCTTGAGAATCCGCTCAGCTGAAGGCAGGCTCAAAGCCTTCTCTACCTGTGCTTCTCACCTCACTGGGGTCACCCTCTTTTATGGGACAGTGATGTTTATGTATCTGCGGCCACTATCCAGCTACTCATTAGATCAGGATAAGTGGGCCTCTGTGTTCTACACTGTTGTCATCCCTATGCTGAATCCCTTGATTTATAGCCTAAGAAACAGAGATGTGAAGGAAGCATTTAGAAAAGTTATCAGCAAGAAAGTTTTATCCCATAAATAACCATCGTTCAGTTATAACATGCTAAATTAAAAATGTCATAGTGCTTGTTGTATGTAAGATTCCATATTAGGAATCTACAGTTTTATTGTTTGAAAAGCAAATGATAGGGGGTTTTTCACCATGATAATCAAGATTTTGATGTAAGAAAATTTGGCTTCCTGATGTGGTTTCTAAATGGAATATTAGACTTCAAACAATAAACCTATCTCCTGTCATTTTTGCTGGTAAATATATGTTTATTTCACTCCAGTCACACCAACAACCTCCAAATAACAATTAATAGCAACTGATTTCCAAATGCTTTAGCTTTGAAAGACAACAAATTTATTCTACTTTTATTTTAATGTCAAATGCGGAGGGGGACATATAAAAACAATTGTTTCAAGGCTAGTAAATAGTAACGATTTACATTATCACTTGGCACCCAAGTACAATATTAAGGAAAAGTTAGTCATGCTTATCTCCCACTGAAATTAATATGTAGTTAATTACAATTATATACAGAATAACTGTATGATGACACTTCTTCACTGCAGCATATTTATTCCTCAAAGAGTTTATTCATAACAATCTACAGTTCCATGAATTCAGAAACCCCATTTTAAAAAGTCTGAAAAAAGATCCAGGTCTTGGTGGCAGAGTGTGCCTACAAGAAAAGGAAAACTTACTAAATTTATTGATGGATTGATGGATTGATTGATTGATTGATTGATTGATTGATTGATTGATTGAAATGCAAAGTCCTCCAGCCAGCATTTCCCTTATATAAGGTGATATTCAGAAGCTGGAGGGAAATAGAGCTATAATATCCAAAAAAAGAAAGAATAAAAATTAACTTTGCCATGGCTTCAACTAAACCACAGCTGAGTGTGAAAAAGATCAGATCAGCTTTCCAACCCTGCTTATACTGTGGGGACACAAGCCGACATCAGCTTTCAAACTAGGGCAGTACTCTTAGTGATAACAGAACATCATCAGCCCTTGACAACAAGATGCTGATAGTAAGGAAATAGAAGTTACTAATCAATGGTTGACCTAGGTTCAACTCCAGGCATATCCTATCTCATAAGTTGTGTTATCCTAGTGTTCAGTTGACTCTCAGAATGAAAGATGATCATGTATTGGGGTTGATCCTCATGTTCTATTTGCTGTGGCATGAGGACACCCCACTAGCCATTTTTACAGGACACATTATTACCAGCTGTTCTGCATCTCATTGTACAGTAACACATGTTTTAGATTCTAAAAGCTTTTGCACTTACATGCTTTTTCTGAACAGAAAGTCCAGATTGGATCCATTCAATTTTTAAAATCCATTTAGAAATTTGACTTAGATTAAGGCTGATTCACACATCTCTAATTACTAATTAATTCATGGGAACCTCACCAAAGCAGTTAATGATCACAGGTTTTGAGTTATTTGTAAATAATAATAAAGGTGGAATAAAAATCAAATAAATAATAAATAAATAAAATCGA
This sequence comes from Vipera ursinii, assembly GCF_947247035.1. Lineage (NCBI taxonomy): Eukaryota > Metazoa > Chordata > Lepidosauria > Squamata > Viperidae > Vipera > Vipera ursinii. The sequence continues at coordinate 116,940,088 of NC_139512.1, read as the reverse complement.
TGTCTGAGGAATAGCATGACATTTTGAACGTATATTTTATAAATATGAAATCTTATGCAATAATCAATGACTGCATTATATATAGGTTTATGCACATGAAAAGGATGCCATAGCTATAAGATTTACCCTAGTTATTCTGGTTTTCTTTTTAGATTATTTTACCAAGATAAATTTATAAAGCATACATAAATTGTGGGAGTATGTGTGTTGATGAATCAAAGTCTACCAAAAGTAAAGCTCTGTTAGCCAATAGACATTCCAAACGAGACCATCACATTAGAATTTAGAAACATCAGAGAAAATGTTACTATACTTAGGAATGTTCAAATATCTTACATCAAATGAGTAAGTGTTTAGGAGGGGAAAATGGCAAGAAATTAGAACATTTAATGCAATTTATAAAGAGAAGAGATAAAATTACAAATGGAAAAAATATATAAAACTACATATACATATATAACTACATATATGTAGTTAAAAGGTAAAGGTAAAGGTTCCCTCGCACATGTGTGCTAGTTGTTTCCAACTCTAGAGGCCGGTGCTTATCTCTGTTTCAAAGCCAAAGAGTCAGCGCTTGTCTGAGTACGTCTCCGTGTTCATGTGGCCGGCATGACTAGGCGCCAAAGGCACATGGAGCGCTGTTACCTTCCCACCGTAGTGGTCCCTATTTTTCTACTTGCATTTTTACGTGCTTTCGAACTGCTAGGTTGGCAGAAGCTGGAACGGGTAACAGGCGCTCACTCTGCTACACGGCACTCGGGATTCGACCCAAACTGCCGACCTTCTGATCGACAAGCTCAGCGTCCCAACCCACTGAGCCACCGCGTCCCTGCTATATGTAGTTATACATACTGTACATAAAACTACATATATACATGTATAAAAAGAAATATCTAGTAGAGAATGAGTTTAGGGAATGGATTCTCAAGTCTCGTTTCCCATCAATAAAAACAGTTATTTTTTATTGATTTGTCTGTTCATATAATAGTTAACTTTAATCACAGTGTAACTTTGAAGTTATCTCCAATTAAAGAGGTCCCTTGGAGGGTATCCTTGTGAGACAATATGAACTTCTAAATACCGTAAATATCCCTCAACATTTTCCAAACAGCATTTTTAATATAATTGGGTCCATGTAGATTTTTTTTCCCTGCCCTTCATTTGATAAATTAGTTCAGGAAGCATGAGAATTTGTTGTTCTCAATGTATATAATTCCAGAACGCACAAGCAAATTGTTGCAATATATCAGAAGTACCATCGAAAGTCAAAACTGGTTTTGATGAAGAGACTAGTCTCCAAATAGATCCAGCTTGAGTCTAAACAGCGAAGAAAGAAGGAGAAACAACCTATCTTTACACTTCCTTATATGACTACAGGTTTGTAAGAGGAGTGAACATTAAATGCTATGAGTTAACAAATAAAATTAAAAAAAGAAAATGGATATTTTATAAGTCTATGAAATTAAGAGAAAGAGAAAGAGAAAGGATGCAATGCATCTAAGGGAGAGTAGAACTTATATGGTGGAATAGAATTGAAATTCACATGGATAGAAGTGAAATTGTGCATTTAAGTATAAATGAAAGAACTCAAATTTACGTCAGAATATATGAATTTGTGTCATCTAGCGTGTAAGAGTATGGAAATCCACAGGTTGACACCAGTTACATATTTTGCTCCAATAAATGTTAGTAATTGGAAAACCAATGATAGATTTGTGGAAGCTGTACAATCTTCTTAATAAATGTAGTCCAGGGAAAAATTATTCTGTGGGGTGACATGAATGGATGTACAGTAAATGAAGAGAATGAAGAAAAAGTGGACCATCCGAGACCTAGGAACAAATCAGAATGCTTGCCTCAAGAAATGGGCATAAAAGAAAAGTATTCTTTTTTTTACAAAAAGATAATTGCAAAGAATGTATTTAAAGTGAGCAAGTAATACCTAAGACCAAAAAGACAGAGAAAATGCAGAATTAATTTCACAACATTTATGTGGAGGAGAGGTTAAAGAAGAGTAAACGATGACTCTACCTACAATCAAAAGAATATAAAATACAATAATTTTCATACAGTCATACAATTTTCATACAAAGTTATGATTTTGGTGAAATAGAAGTGAGTGGAGACTGGAAGGAGTACTTTAGACATTTGTTTGGGAAAGATAATAATAATTAAAGAATGGGACTGAAACACTTTATATAAACATTACTGTCTAAGAACTATAGTTTAAAAAAGTCATAAATGCTGTAAGGATGGTATAACTGGAGAATATCCAGTTATTTATGGAGTGGCTGGATGACTTATTTATTGTGTATGTGAAGACTGCATCTGTTCCAGATAACAGGAAGAACACTATCATTTCTCCCCTATACAAAGAGCAAAGTTGCACAAGTGAAAGCAAACACTATTTGGAAATTAATGTGTTCATTTTTCAGGGTTCTGACTGTATGGGTGCAAAAGGTGGCCATGAGCAAATTTGGACCATGAGCAATTTTGGGAAGAATAGGGCAGTTTTAGGATAGAGGAAGAGTGTTTAAACTAAGTCAATGAGAAGTGTATGAATATTAAAAAAGGTAGTATAATGTAGGTTTCTTGATTTAAGGAAACCATAGGATAAAGTGAATAGACCTTGATTAAGAAATATTTTAAGTTAATATGGAGTTAAAAAGTAATTGCTCATTAAGAGCTGCATATGACAGAAGGGAAGGGAAGCATGCATGAGAATTAATGGACTGTTTAGCAAATTGTTCAAACTAAGCAGAGAGTACAGAGTACAGAGCCAGTTTGATATAGTGGTTGAGCTAGAAATTGGGAGACCATGGCTTCTAGTCCTGTCTTAGATGAAGCCAACTGGGTGATTTTGGACCAGTCCCTTTCTCTCAGTCCTAGGAATGAGACAGGGGCAAAAACTACTTCTGAAAATTGCAGGAACTTGTTCAGGCAGTCACCAGAAATCAAAACTGACCTGAAGGCACTCCCCACCCCCACACATACATACCACATATTCTGAAAGCCAATAGTAAGACAAATATTATTTATATTCCCAGGTTGATTAGCTAATCAATAGACAGATATATGTGTGGTATTAGAGATATTAGTTGGGGATAAGAATGTGTATTTAGTTTTCTGTACATGTTATTGCCTGAGGACTCCCATGATTTTCAGCAAATTTTTATGATTATGGTATGATATAACAAAGAATATGGATATTAAAATTAATGTAGTGATCTGCCCAATGCATACAACGTAAGGCAATCAAAGCTTAAAGATTTTTTCTTGATGTCTGATAGATAGGTTAGGGGGCTGCTTATAATATTGATGAGGGGATCAGGAGATGACTTGATAGCACTTTAATAAATGGTTAAACACTTTGGTTTTGTATGTAAGTAATACATTTAATCCATTACAAAATAAGATTTAAAAAGAGATGGTTGCTTGACTTTTTAAAATTCCTCCAAAACCAATCAGACTTCACAAAAATACATATTTTTTAAAAAAAATTAGTCATTTTCTGTATATTTTTCAGATCATTGTTTCCTTTCTAGACAAGAACATGTATCAGGAAAGTTTGACACACATAAGATCAGAATGAGGCTAACTGAAACCTAGAGAGGAGATTGTCATGTACACCAGTTTTGTCTCAGCCAGCCCTGTGTCAGGTCAGTTTGGAAACTAAAGGTTGAGCTGGTCTCTAGGAGCCAAATGTCTGGTGATCTTCTTCTACCTGTTTGGTTGAATCAACTTCTATTGCTTATTTGGGAGTAAAGAAGAAATTTTTTTTCTAAATTAATTGATTCAAGCTATGAAGGTATCATAGCTACTAATACTGTGTTTTCCCCAAATAAGACCTACCCCGAAAATAAACCCTAGCTTGATTTTTGGGGACGGGCCAAATATAAGATTCCTTCTGAATCTTGAGACTATCTTCCAAAATATTAGCATTTCCCCCCCAGCTTTATGTCATTCCCAAATGGGATGAGCACCCCTTTAATTCCCTCATCTAGGTCATTTATGAAGATGTTGAAGAACACTGAACCCAAGACAGAAACTTGAGGTACTCCCGTGTATGCTTCCCTCTGTGTAGATGTAGTTCCAATGAGGGCTGCATATTGAGTGCAGTTGATCAGCCATCTGCAAATCCATCTGGTGGTAATACTGTCTATCACACATTCTTCAATTTTACTCAAATTTAGGCTGTGGTCTGCTTTGACTAATGCCTTACTGAAGTCTAAGTATACTATATCCATAGCATTTCCTTGGTTCTTTAACCAATCCCTTGCCTATTTTGACCTGCATTCCTATTTTGTCTTCCACACTGCTGCTTTTGATAGGTTGGACTATTTTTGTAAGACAGGTGCAAAGAAAGAATTAAGCAATTCTGCTTTCTCCCTACTGCCCATTACCCTCTTGCTATCTTCTTTCCTTAATGGACTGTACATTTTTTTTTACTTTCTTCTTTTTCTTTACTTACTGAAAAAAATATTTTTGTTATTTTTGGCATTTGTTGCCTTACTTCTATGCCTTAGCTTTCCTGACTCCATTCTTGCAGATCCGGGGTAATGCCCTTCTTCTCATTTTTATACTCATCCTTTTTTGTCCCTCAGTTTGTCAGAGAGCATTTTGTGTAACCATGCTGATCTCCTCTGGGCTCTTCTCTGATGTATTGTTTTTGTTTGTGGAAGTCAGTTCTCTTAAAGTCTAAAACAGTAATTTGACTTTGTTCAGTTGCCTGTGCCTGCATTATAGTGAATTCTCTGCATTATGGTGAATTCTAGTACGACATGTTCACTCACCCCCAAAGTTCTTACTACTGAAATGTCCAAACACCAGAAATCCTGAAAAGAAAAAATATGTACTAGTTGTTGAGAAGACAGTAAGTTCCACTAAGAAGAAACAGAAGAAACTGAAGTTTTCTGTTTCCTTATCCAAATATTCATTGTATTGTTAGGACATAATCAAACATAGGTGTATTTGTTTCCAAAATTGTTTTTTTTTTTTATTGAAAAGTTTTAGCATACAATTTTTCCCTTAAAAATCCCCCCTCCCCCTCCCTTCTCCCTCCCCCCCTTCCTCTCCCCCCTCCCCCCTCCCCCCCCGACTTCCCAGAGCTAAATACAAGGTATATATAAAAAAACAATCATAAGCAACCATATACTAACAACCATAAACTCTAAAATCTATCACTCTCTAGCTTATATAGGATAAAGCAAACCTTAGTAATATTAAATATATATTAAAAAAACCTAAGATAAAAGAAGAAAAAAAGAAAGAAGACTTATTCAAATACTACATAAAACTTCTTAACCCTATACTTATTCTAAATAAGCTCAATCCATTTTCTCCCTTCCATAATATATCATTCTTGCAAATAATCTTTCAAATAGGCCAAAATCTTCGCCATTTCAACCAAAATGTTTCCAAAATTGTTGTGTGAGTTTTTAAGGGAAATGTTTATTTATTTTTTTGCCATTTGCATGTTAAATTATCGAGAATTTAAGCAAACCTGATGAAATAACAGCAACATTTTTTTAACAGTTAATCCTAATATTTCATGGAGAAAGAAAATCACACTACAGTGAAGAATTTTATCCTTTTGGGATTCACAGCCAATCCAAACCAGCAGCTGATTCTATTTATAGTATTTCTATTAATATATATAGCCAGCCTCACAGGGAACATCACACTAATGGCACTTATCTGTGGCAGCCCCAACCTCCATACGCCTATGTATTTTTTCATTGGAAACTTATCCTTCCTGGATCTCTGGTATTCCTCTGTCTATTCCCCTAAGATCCTGGGAAATAGCATCTCTGAAGACAAGAGCATTTCCTTTGGAGGTTGTGCTGCTCAATTCTTCTTCTCTGCTGGCCTTGCCTACAGTGAATGCTATCTTCTTGCAGCCATGGCCTATGACCGATACACGGCCATTACAAACCCACTGCTGTACGCCACTCATATGTCCAGAAAGTTATGCACAGGATTAGTGACACTCTCATATCTCAGTGGTTTCATCAATGCTACAATAATAACTATCAAAACCTTCACTTTGAGCTTCTGTAATGAAAACATAATTGATGACTTCTTCTGTGACCTACCTCCATTAGTCAAACTTTCTTGTAATGTGCCTGGGAGCTACCAATCAGTGCTGTTCTTCATTCTTGTTTCTAATGTAATTACACCCCTGGCATTTATTCTTGCCTCATATGTCCTCATCCTGGCAGCCATCTTGAAGATACGTTCCACTGAAGGGAGACTGAAGGCCTTCTCAACTTGTGCCTCTCACCTAACAGCTGTCACTTTGTATTATGGCTCCATCCTCTTCATCTACTCACGCCCAAGTTCCAGCTATGCTTTGAAGAGAGACAAAGTTGTATCTGTCTTCTATACAGTTGTGATCCCTATGATAAATCCTCTCATCTATAGTCTCAGGAATGAGGAGGTAAAGAAAGCTCTGAAAAAGAAAGCAATGAAGTGGAAGATATCCTAAGTAAATATGAATGAAAACATGCGCTTTTACTTTATTGCCCTGAAAATATTAATATAGTTTATGTTGCATTAACAAAGATTTATACTCAGAAAAAAAATTACAAAATTTTCCTGTAGGATTTATTCCTTCTACATTAATTGCCTTTTCTTTTCTTTTCTTTTTTCTTTTCTTTTTTCTTTTCTTTTCTTTTACTTTTTCTGTGTTTATTTTATTTTATTTTCAAATAAGCTGTTCTTGCATAGAACAATCCTATACATTTCTTATCCTTTAGCTAGTCTGGATAATCTTAACATTAGTCCAAGAGCTCTGAATTATCTAAAGTCTTACTGCATAGTCCAAGTCTGGCAAAAGAATTGTTTCCATCATCTTCTAACTACAACCCCAACTATTTTTCAGCACCAATGTTAACACAACGTGGTACTTCAACAGTAGATTAAGGGAGCTGGGACACATTGGATTTATATCTTCTCCTGCATCAATTCTCTTCCCCATTCCCAGCTTGCCTCTTTTTATTATTTTCTGAAAAGGGAATCAACAGACTCAGAAGCTCTTAAGAGAGAGTATCTAATTTCCTGTCCATCATTCTATTTTCAAACTCAGGACACACACACATTATTATAATCCTTTCCCCTTCTGCAGTTGTATAGTTCACTGATCTTTTAATTCAGTTTTGGGGACCAGAAAAACACAAGACGTTTGTATGCTTGAAATTAAAACAATTTAAAAATGAAGGCTACATTAAATGATTTTGAACAGATTTAGTTAAAAAGCAGGTGAATTGATGTCAGCTGTGTGAAAAGTGGAGCTGATATTTCCGACCATAAATAGGCAGGCTCTGTCAGTCCTCTCTTTGGGTCTGTGTGCTCTGTGTCTCTTCATTGAAATTCCACTCTGGTCGCTCAGATTTGCACAAAAGGGTCACTATATGGTTAGTAGCAAAGTCATGGGCCAATCACAGATTATTTCTTACCCATTTCATATTTTTGCTTATAACATTAATATGTTCACTTTGGTTACCAGAGTAGAATTTAATTATTATTATAGAAATTCATCCATACTTGTCTTTTATTTCAGCTAATATACTTTTGCAACAGGATAGGAATATAAATTCAGTGATGCCTATGTACTTTTTAATACCCAGTAAATATGAATCATTGTAAAGGGGCTAAAACAATAATAAAATGATAAAAATGAAAACAAAGGCTTTGCTCTTTTCTTTCTTGAACAAAACAATGTTTTGTGGCTTTCTTTTTCTCCCCTTTCCTCCCTCCCTCCCTCCTGCCTCCCCTCCCTACACCCAGCAGGAGGATTCAGAACAAAATTCTACCCAGGGAGATTCTTGCCAGTGGAATTAAATTTATGAACCCACAATAAGACCATATATCACCATGGTTAATTGGAGAAAGGGCAACAGGGATTGGCCTCTGTTATCAAGACCTAATCAGATAAAAAATGGGGGTGAGATTCCTATGTCAGAAATCTAGTGGTCTGTGTTTTGGATTGTTGAATGCTCTGTGCATTCTTGTTTGGAGCTGCTTCATTATGAGACCAGGCAGCATCTTGGGTGCATCTTGAGTGTTGCAGAATCTGGGGCTCCAAGAGCAGGGAGATGAAGTTTTCCAAGAGGGTTCAAAAGACTTCTGAATTGGATTATACTACTGAAAGAGGAGCAGGTTCTACTCTTGGGTTTTCAAGGATCCTGCTCCAAAATGGAGGCCATGGCCAGGAGCATCTTTGGCTTGATTTGGCTGCTGCATCACAGGAAATCATTCCAAGAGCAGGCTGTATTGGCATCAGTTACTCAACTCCTTGGAGAGCCAAGAAGACTGGCAACATGCTTCAGAAGATGGGCAGAACAGTCTCAGCTCTGAACACTGGAAGTGCAGAAATCTGGCCCCAGTCAAGGCTGTTCAAAGTTCAGTAGGTGTCTAAGGTAACTGAGAAATGGTAGACCAGTCTCTCCAAGTCAGGCATCAGAGGTCCGGTAGACTGGTCCCTGCTCAGTCTATCAGACACCAGGTTAATTTGTTCTTTCTGGCTGTCTGAGGTCTGGTAGGCCAGCCTGCCCAGCGACTCTGTGAGCCTAGTAGACCAGACTCTACTTGGGCATCGAGAGTGCAGTGAACTTCCCAGATTAGTGAAATTTCCATATTTTGTTGGTTTGGTTAGAGGCAACTAATTCCATGGTGGCGTACCTATGGCATGGGTGCCATAGGTGGCACACAGAACCGCCTCTGTGGGCACATGCACCATCGCTGCAGTCCTAGGCCTTCAACTAGATTTTATAAAACCTTTTCGCTTTAGGCCTCCACTGCTGTGTGCAAAAAAAAGGTTCAATCAATCCATTTTAACTTTTTGCGGGGGGAAAAAAGATTTTGTAAAGTTGGAATTGATTGATTGAACACTGTTACCACTGCAGCCATGCCCACCCAGTAGACCACACCCACCCAATGGGCCACATCCACCCAATGGGCCACCCCACCCAGCACCCGACGATACATAAGTGGGTTTTTGGTTGCAGTTTGGGCACTCGGTCTCTAAAAGGTTCACCATCACTGCCATAGGCTATAGGAAATGATATCTGTCAGAACTGCAGCTCTCCCCAAAATCTTCTTCATTAATGGACTGCCTTGAGTCAGTCTCAGTTCACTCCATCATTAATATATGACCATTCATACTTTCATATAACAGTTCACAATTAATACATAGTAAATTCAAGACACAAATACAAATAAATACTGAATATATAATTACTAATAACATCTTGGATGAAATAGTCGTGTCACATAAGGAAAATCGTAGTTCATCATTTGCACACCCTTGAGAGTCATACTTATTATTTCAAATGTATTTCAACTTCTCAAAAATTAAGTCAAAATTTTAAAGGAGACTTAGTAATTAAAGACTGTAAAGTTGTAATGCAGTTCCCATTTCTTTTAATGGAAATTTGTTTAAAATTTGTTTAAAATCAAAACTACTTAGCGAATAGCAAATTTTTCCCAATAGAAATAAGATCTCTTGCGCAGAACAAAAAGCAGCTGAAGAAATGCTGTGACCAAATTAAGCAGACTTGGAGCCTAGAGCTGGAAAATGTCTGCATTTCTTTCCAGATGAAAAGAATTTCCTAACTTATTTCATGTAGAAGGAACCTACTTATAACCAGAAAAGAAGGAATGCTTTAAACTATTGTAGATGTCACTGAGATCAAAGTAAATGGGTAAGTTTAGCCTATTCAGAGCTTTGGGGTTTTATCATATAAATCCACCTTTGTGGTGATGAGTTTTCAGTTACATTTTAATCTGGTTCAATTTTATTTTCATTGAAATCATAACTCAATTCTTATCATGAATATTACTGCATTCTTCCAGTTTCCACAGTGTTTCTATGATTCAATGGAAAACACCACACGGGTGACAGAATTCATACTCACAGGGATGACTGGTGATCCACAATTGCAACTCATTCTCTTTGTGACATTTTTTACTGCTTTTATGCCATCACCCTGTTGGGGAATGTCAGCATGATTTTCTTGATCAGGATCAGTCCTCAACTCCACACACAAATGTATTTTTTTCCTCACTCACTTATCATTCTTGGATATCTGCTGTTCATCTTCTATCACCCCAAAGTTCCTATGCCATCTTTTACAAGAGGAGAAAGTTATTTTTCTTACAGGTTGTTTTACTCAACTTTATTTTTATGCCCTATTTTCCACTGCAGAGTGTTTCCTCCTAGCTATCATGGCCTATGACCGCTATGCAGCCATTTGTCACCCTCTACTTTATCTGGGGACCATGTCCCAAATAAAATGTGTTCAACTAGTGGTCGTTTTTTACACTACTGGGCTCCTACATTCTTTAGTGCATATCATTCCTGCATCTTGGTTGTCTTTCTGTGGATCAAACATCATTTTAAAAAAAATTCTGTGAGGGTCCTGCCCTATTAACACATGCCTGTTCAGATATCAGTTTAAATAATCTGTTGAAATTTATATTTATTGGCTTCACATTAATAACAACCAATGTGGCTATTCTCACATCCTGATTACCATTTTAAAGATGTGCTCTGCCAAGGCTTGGTGTAAAGCCTTCTCCATGTGTACATCTCACCTCATGGTCATCACCATTTTCTACAGATATGGTGCTTTTGCATACGAACAACCACAAACTAGCAAGCTTGTGTATGATATCTACTAGTGACTCTGATGATCAATCCCTTGATCTACAGCCTCAGGAACCCGGAAGTAAAGGTTGCGTTCAGAAAAATTCTGGGGAAAAAATTTGCATTCCTTTTTATACCAAAATCTGAATATCCTTAAAACTCCACTAAAATCTAGAAATAGAGGAACAAATAGGTTTATATTAACAGGCTGCTTTATCTGACACATTTCTACTTGGAAGGCTACTTGACTGAATTATGTTTTGCTTTCATTTATAAGGGAGCATTGGGATTCAGAAATATTGTGAGAGCAAACTCCACTTTCACATTTAAAAAAAATCACCAAGTTATTGTATTTTGGTGTGTTATTTAAAAACCTGAGCTATGGTATGAATTGTAAAACACAAATAAACCACAAAACCAAACTGGGATTCTTTTGAATCATAAAGAGAATGGTTGTGATTTTAAAGAAATCGTTTCAACCAAAATCGTATCTGCTCTGTCTCTTGTGATATTCTGACTCAATAATTTATGTAGCATAAATTTATTATTGCTTTTTCTAATAAAATATATACACAGGTGGTCTAAATTTTTAAGTCTTCTTATCCAGAGACTTAGTGCCTACAGACATTGGTGCAACAAGAGTGCATTCAATTATCACACTAAATAAAATATGACAACATGGAAACTGCTATAGTGTCATGGTGTACTGTGTTTCTCGACTGAAATTCCCCATGCTGGTCACTTAGATGGGCACACAAGTGTCACCCTATGGGGAAATGTCAATGTCATAGGCCAATCTCAAAGAACTGAAAAGTACTTCTTACCCATTTCATGTTTATGCAGATGCCATCATTAATATGCTGAAATATTATTTTGTTCATTTTGGTTACAATAGCGGAATTTAATTATTCTTCCAGAATTTTACCTATACTACCACATGCCTTTTACCTCAGCTAATGGACTGTTGCAACAGGGTAGGAGTATAAATTCAGTGACACATATATACTTTTTAATACCCAATAAATATGTATCATTGTAAAAAAAGCTAAAATGATAACAAAAAGGTCACAATGCAAATAAGGATTTGCAAAGCTTTCTTTTTCTCTTCCTTCCTCTCATCCCACCCTCTTTCCTGTCTCCCCTTCCCACAAACAATTCAAAACCAAATTCTACCCAGGAAGGTTCTTGCCAGTGAAATTAAACTTCTGAATCTAAAATAAGAACATACAGCACCATGACTGGTGGAGAAAAGAGCTGGTCTCTATTATTATCAAGGCTTAATCAGATAAAAATGGGGTGGGCTTCCAATGTCAGAAAACTTCAATAGGACTGAGTTTTGGACTGTGGAATCCTTGGTGCTCTCTCAGCTTGGTTCTTGCTTACAGTTGTTTCCTTACAAGACTAGATAACTCAAGGATCTTGCTCCAATATTAAGGACGTGGCTGGGAACATCTTTGGGTTGATTTGGTTGCTGCACCTGGTGCAACCATTCCTAAAACATCAAACTCTCATTATTTTGTAACTAGATTACCACAATATGCTTTACTTAAGATTACCCCTGAAGATTATTTATAAATTCAATATGATTAACAGTGCAAGGGCTTATTTGCTAATCATCCGGAATTGGCTTAGCTTTAGAAAAACGATATCATAGAAACAACATTGGCCACCAATAGATTTCAAATCTTTGTTAGCTCCAGAAATGCAGAGTTCCCCTGCAGTAGATATTCGAACCAGGAAGGAAAGTTGTGGATTCCTCCACTCCAGCTGTTCTGGAGTATGACCCAGATAAGAAAGCCTATTCTGTGGCCATCCCAGCCTAAAGGAGATTATCTCCCCCTTCATGTTAGGTTGAGAGCCACCCAGCATCAATGGTCAGGCATGTGTGAAACTGTGGTGAAGGGGTACATGAATAAAAGGATGATGGATGGAAGAATGGAAGGATAGAAATCGTAGAATAATTTCTTTTTTTATCTGTTGTAAAAAGGAGGGATCCATCGCTATTATTCCAGGAAAAGGCATCTTAAAAATACCGCTTTCCAGGAAAGTGTTCTTTGGACCATCTTAGAACATGAGGACATTAGGGAATTTCATGATGTCAGCAGGCAAAGTCTCATTCAACTATTACAAGAATCAACTTTAATAAATTATTACCTTTACTATTACTATTATCTTGTGGTAAGAAGTGGAGATGACAACTTAATGAGAATAACTTTAAGAGTCAGGTATCAGCACAGGAGCAAGCATTGTCACCATCTCACTACCCCTGCATGCAAACATTGTACCAACACTCAGTCTTCTCCAACAGACCTTACATTGCTGCCTAGTGAAAACAAACTTTTTAATGTTGTATACTGCCCCAAGTTGTCGGACTATATAAATTTGCTAAATAAATAAATGTTGATTTTTTTTTAATTTATTAAGTACAAACCAACTAAGCTGCATTACGGCTACATGTGCCCAATTGCTGAGAAGAACTGGATGTTAGAGAAACTGGATGTTCCCATGAACATCTACATCAACCTCTTCATATAATGTATTTCCTTGTCCCTGACAGTTGGAGCTAATGGTGCAGAAATGAAGTACAGGAATAAAGGGGTGGGTGAATGCTTACAGAAGGAAGTTGGTATAAAAAATATCCTCTCCTTTCCTCCTCAAGGGATTTTTTTGAATAGTAGAGAACATTGCATCAGACCTACCATGCTTAGGGAAAGGAAATAACCAGGAATGCCATTCTGCTCCGATAGCCTCTTTTTAGTCATGAATGAATACTCACCATGACCATAGGGCAAATCCTTCAAACAACGGCTTCACAGTATCTGAAAGTATATATTAAGTACCTCTTTTTGAATTGTTAATGCAGCTATTGCTTTTTCTGGGGACATGTGGCTGCTTCATAAAGGGCTTTCAGCTATCTCTAAATATATACGCCACCAGGGCTTTTTTTTCTCATAGAAAGCTCAGAACGGAGTTCTGGCACCTTTTTTGGATGGAACCTTGTAGGGTAGGCAAGGCGGGTTGTATGACATGTGTGAGTTCTGGCATCTTTTTCTTTTACAAAAAAAAGCACTGTACACCACTATGAGAATTAAGCAAACCAACACATTCGCAACAGGCAGTCCATGACACTGGGGGTGAGTCAACATACTGATATTGATTATGCCCTGAATTACTTTCAGAACAGTAAAAAAGCCCTACTTTTATCAATCCAAAAACAAGGATGGCAACCAGCAGTCAGTGGGAAGGCCCCCAGCATGAAAGGCCTTTTCTCCTTCCCAATTGCTACCAATAAATCTCTTTCATTGGTGTTGATATTAGTTAACTAAATATTTCAATTAATTCTAACCACCTTCCCTTGATAAAAATCCATAGAGTACTATTTATAATCCCCCCCCCAAATGTGGCTGCTTATGATTTTTTGTGGGTAAATGCTGATGGATTATGATAGAGTGCAAAATGATTTATGAAAGGAAATTATAATTGATTTGATGAGTGTCAAATTCAGGTCTAGAATGAAACACCAAATAAAGGAAGTAGGAAATAATCTCAGAGGTCATATGCCGTTTGGCAAAAACACAGAACCAGACCTTAGACCACACATTAGCTAAAAGCAGTCAGTCCCTTGGGCCAAGTCTAACCTGCTTGTTTACAAAAGCTCTTTCATCAGTTCATAATCTCTGAAAAGGAACACAAAATCACCACCAGTCAGTTAGCAAAAAATATAGTTATTCATTCAAGAAATATAACAGCATGTCTGTTGTGTAGTGGGTTCGTTGTGCAGGAATGAAAATGCAGAGAGTGAGTTCAGCAATGGTCATGTTTATTTGCTTGCAGGATCTGAACTGAGAAACTGAGTTGCAGCCCGTAGCAATTTATAGCCTGGCCCCTAGGTGGCAGCCAATAGGTTTGAAGTAACCTATTGCCACCTAGGGGCAGCCAATAGCAGCCCTGGAGGCAGGGTGTCTGAGTTGCTGGGAGCGTTAGCTAGCTCCAGCTTACCACGTGGTGTTACACTTAAGCCCAATACATAACAATGTCTATCCTACTACACTGCCTCTTAAGTAAAGAATACCCATATATACCTAAAAGAAGTACAAATATATGTATGAAGGCTTTTCCGGAATTATATTTTCAGACACAGTTAGGATTATCAGTCATGTAAACCCTTTGTGTAAACCAAAATATGTTTGTACTTTGGCTTCAAATCTTCCCTAGAGGAAAGATGAGAAAAACATGGATGAACTTCTCTCTCTTTCAACATCTTTGAAAGAGAGCATTTTAAAAAGGGAAGATTCCCACAACCTTCTGAATGTAGATATTTCATGCTATAACAAGTGAACCATCACAAAATAATCCAAATTCGTGATCTTCTCCAGACAAAGATAATTCTTTTCTCTGAAGTGAGACTTTCTGTCCAATATTCTAGCCTTGGCTTTAAATAACAGATAGCAATCAAAAGCTTCACAACTTAAACAGAGGTTTGAGGACTGGTGAATTCTGAGGAAATCAACAGAAAACCCACCCATTTTTCCTCCATGTCCTAACTGATCAGTTTTTCAGTGGATAGTAGATCACAAAGGATTGCTCCTTTGCAGCAAAACACATTTCACTCATCAGCAGGTTCAGGGTGAGAAGAGAAAAGCTTCCATCTTTCCCAGTGACCTTGCTTGAGATTCCCAGTTTCCTTGAAGAGTTCTGTCTTACCATAGTGTCTTTGCTCTTACAATTGGTCAGTTTTCTGTTTTTTAAAAAAATCAGTACCATTTTCTTGATTGATAATCAAGCATCATTAACAATTATATCTACAAAAACCATTTCTTTCTAAAATTAATGTCCATGTCTCAAAGCAATGATATTATTATTGGAACATGATCAGCAATTATGGTTAATTCAATATAGTATTTTTCAAATAAATCAGTCCTGGATCAAGACATCAAGAAAATAATCTAAACACGAATGGCCTTAATAAAATATCATTCATATGGTATTGATAAAAACATTTATTCTTGGTTAAATTTAATTGTCTCCATAAGAAATTGATTTAAGTTGTTATATAGATGTATTATATATGTAGGCATATAAATAGTCCTGACCGCATCTTCTATGAAAGATTGTGCATTGTATTGGGTATTGATTTGGATAATTTGGTGGGATAGTGTCAGTTGCAAATGACTTTTTTATGCCTACCTAGTAATATTTTTACTGGGGCAAAATTTCAAGAGAAAGTGGATCTCTTTAATTAACTTGGCAAAAGTAGAAGTCCTTTGAGTAATGAGTTTTTTAATGGCTTCCTGTGAGCAATACTTGTATCAGATGTCTGGGGCTCTGAGACAGACAAATAAATACCTGTGTCTGAATAATTGAAGCACATGAAAACAACAAAGGATGGGCTAATCATCTTCTAACCATCTTCTCTGAGCATCCTCTGACTAATCCACAGTAAAGCATGAAGATTCCTATCATAATTTCCAGGTAGGGCATAATTTTTAGAGAAAGTGAGGCTGGGCATTGCAAAACTAGAATTTGGGAAATCTAAATTTTGAGACAATATAGGAAATGATGCAGTGAGAAGGCTCTTCTTGATGAAAGCCAAGAAATGAGATGGATAGATATGCTGAGATGTCAAACTAGTCTTGAATGATAATCAAACATCCCCGGAATAATAACTGTTTCTAAGAAGGATAAGCAGCAGCTATATGAACAATTTCTAAAATGCCACAAAGTAGCAAAAGTAGTGTAATTGAAATGTCTCAGTGTTTCGTGTGCTTGTCATTAGGGCATTCACACAGTACTTGCATCCTTTTTTTCCATGCAAAGCTAATATTTCAGTGTTTTGTTTTAACGCAGAATATTTGCTTCAGCAGAAATGCCAGCCTGGAAGTAATACTAGAATATCTGAATGATTACAATGGTCCAGGTTATAACAGGGGGAAAAAATCCAATGGTCTGTTCCATTCTTGTAGATCTCACAAGGAAGACAAAAAGATTCTCCAAAATAAGATTAGCTCAGAAGAGGAAGAAATGAATGCCATTTGGACAATATGGAGCAGATGTTCCTGTCTGATATCTTCCAGAAATATTGGAGTCAGACCTACATCTCTCAGATTTGGATGATAACTGTGACCCCCAGCACATCGGGAAGGCAACCAGTAGAAAAGGGTTGATAGAGAGTTCTCTCTTGCTCTCTCCCTTCCCCAACACTGGTTATATTTGTAGACCTTTAAGTGACACATTCACAACACAGAATACTTCTAGCCTAGGAAAAGAAAGGAGAAGGAAATGTCATTCACAGTTATTTAGTTAGAAGCACACTGCCATGATTCATCTCATATGTTATGAGGAAAAGGAACATCTCATATGTTATGCTGGCTCAGGAATTCTGGGAGTTGAAGTCCATGAGTCATAAAAGAGCCAAGGTTGCCTATCCCTGTCCTAGCCTGTATATTCCCACAATACTCTAAGTCATGGGTGTCAAACTCGCCGCATCACATGATGTGTCAGAGCGGCGGCGGGGGTGGCCTCTACATGATGCAACCAACCCGTGGGCCAGTAGTTTGACATCCCTGCTCTAGGTCAAAACTTCTTTTTGGTATTACATTCTATCACTGAGGACTAGATGAGATTGCTACTGAATTTCCTTCAGTCCTTTACTTTGGCTAGTTCAGAACTAATGAATAGAAATCCAATAATTTTACTGCCTTCTTTGAAAGACAGATGTTATCTTTGATAGTCTGAAGAGTTACCTTTGGATTTATTAAAATATATATATACAAGTGACCAAGGATTGTTTGGCTTTAGCTTTCTTTAAACAGGAAACATAACTTGCACACTGCCAAAAATACTACTTGGTCACCCCTAGAAAGTGCTGCAAAGGAGAGAGATTCGTGATGTTGTGAGCCCTAAGGCAATTTTGCTGCTAAAAGAAGAGAAAGCCAAGAAACCTACTGCCCTTCACTCAGTTTTAAAAAGTAAGTCTAACCTTACACCAGCTGCCAGCCTTCAAAAAGTTTACAACTCTGCTGATAAATTCTGCTTAGGTTTTTCAAAAGCAAAAGAAAACCATGGAATTTGGGACATTGCAGAAAAGACTTGTAAGATAAGTCAAGTTAAGCTAAGCTAAGAGCAAATTAGTAATTTAGCAGCTTTATACATTAGAGAAATTTCTGTCCATACAGAATCTCCATGCAGTATAGGCACTGTGAAGTGGTATGTAAGTCTTCGTTCTGTTGCTATTGCTACGTAGGATATAGCCTTTCTGTCTGATCACAGGGCCTGAGAATGCTAATAATTGTACTCCCATATGCACAGTCTCTAGATTCGAAAGGTCTAGTCTAAACTGTACCAAATAATTATTTATTTTTGCCTTCACTGAACATTTCATTTCCATAACAAAAAAGCTAAATTTTGCAAATGCTTAATTGTTAAATTCTTTTTTAATTTTAAATAATTCTGCCATTTTTATGGAATAAAGAACTGCTTTATTTTCTTGATACAGTAGCATAGAATGAGTCAAGTTGTGCTGCTTCTGAAGATGCCATCAACAGAAGGAAGTGAAGGGGGACTGAAATGAAGGGTATTGGCATCTCTGCCCAGCATCGGAAAAGCTTTTTGCTCTATTTTCATTTTCTTGAGTCGAGAACAGTTTTTTTCTTTTCCTGAGCTGGGTTTTTTATTTCACCTCAGAATCTCATCTCATCACCTCTTCCTGTCCCTCTGTGAAGATGGCTGGAGAAAACCACACGAAGGTGACAGAGTTCATTTTCTTGGGGTTCACAGATAATCCTTACCTAGAAATTGTCCTTTTTGTGGTGTTCCTGACCATTTATTTGGCAAATGTGATAGGAAATGTGGGCATGATTCTCCTGATTCTGCTTGATGAACAGCTTCACAGCCCCATGTATTTTTTCCTTTGCCACCTTTCTTTGGTGGACCTTGGTTATTCAACAGCCATTGCCCCACGTATGCTGGCAGACTTCTTGAGACAACATAAAGTCATCTCCTTCTCCAGCTGTGCCACACAGTTTGCCTTTTTTGTGGGCTTTGTGGATGCTGAGTGTTATGTCTTGGCAGCCATGGCTTACGACCGCTATGTGGCCATTTGTCGTCCTCTCCATTATAGCACAATCATGTCAAAACAAGTCTGTTTGGTGTTGGTGGTTGGTTCCTACATAATAGGTCTCATAAGCTTGGCATCCCACACTAGTCTGACTTTCAGCTTAGATTACTGTGGTTCCAATGTCATCAATCATTTCTTCTGTGAGATTCCTCCACTCCTGGCATTGTCTTGCTCTGACACTTATGTCAGTGAGATCCTCCTCTTCAGCCTTTGTGGATTCATCGAGTTTAGCACCATCCTCATCATCCTAATTTCTTATGTCTTCATCTTTGCTGCCATCTTGAGAATCCGCTCAGCTGAAGGCAGGCTCAAAGCCTTCTCTACCTGTGCTTCTCACCTCACTGGGGTCACCCTCTTTTATGGGACAGTGATGTTTATGTATCTGCGACCACCATCCAGCTACTCATTAGATCAGGATAAGTGGGCCTCTGTGTTCTACACTGTTGTCATTCCTATGCTGAATCCCTTGATTTATAGCCTAAGAAACAGAGATGTGAAGGAAGCATTTAGAAAAGTTATCAGCAAGAAAGTTTTATCCCATAAATAACCATCGTTCAGTTATAACATGCTAAATTAAAAATGTCATGGTGCTTGTTGTATGTAAGATTCCATATTAGGAATCTACAGTTTTATTGTTGAAAAGCAAATGATAGGGGGTTTTTCACCATGATAATCAAGATTTTGATGTAAGAAAATTTGGCTTCCTGATGTGGTTTCTAAAAGTAATATTAGACTTAAAACAATAAACCTATCTCCTGTCATTTTTGCTGGTAAATATATGTTTATTTCACTCCAGTCAAACCAACAACCTCCAAATAACAATTAATAGCAACTGATTTCCAAATGCTTTAGCTTTGAAAGACAACAATTTATTCTACTTTCATTTTAATGTTAAATGGGGAAGGGGATGTATAAAAACAATTGTTTCAAGGCTAGTAAATAGTAATGATTAACATTATCACTTGGCACCCAAGTACAATATTAAGGAAAAGTTAGTCATGCTTATCTCCCACTGAAATTAATATGTAGTTAATTACAATTATATACAGAATAACTGTATGATGACACTTCTTCACTGCAGCATATTTATTCCTCAAAGAGTTTATTCATAACAATCTACACTTTCATAAATTCAGAAACCCTATTTTAAAAAGTCTGAAAAAAGATCCAGGTCTTGGTGGCAGAGTGTGCCTACAAGAAAAGGAAAACTTACTTTATTTATTTATTTATTTATTTATTTATTTATTTATTTATTTATTTATTTATTTATTTATTCATTCATTCATTCATTCATTCATTCATTCATTCATTCATTCATTCATTCATTTATGGAAATGCAAAGTCCTCCAGCCAGCATTTCCCTTATAGAAGGTGATATTCAGGAGCTGGAGGGAAATAGAGAAATAAAGAAAGAATAAAAATTAACTTTGCCATGGCTTCAACTAAACCACAGCTGAGTATGAAACAGATCAGATCAGCTTTCCAACCCTGCTTATACTGTGGGGACACCAGCCTACATCTGCTTTCAAACTAGGGCAGTACCCTTACTGATAACAGAACATCATCAGCCCTTGACAACAAGATGCTGATAGTAAGGAAATAGAAGTTACTAATCAATGGTTGATCCAGGTTCAACTCCAGGCATATCCTATCTCATAAGATGTGTTATCCTGGTGTTCAGTTGATTCTCAGAATGAAAGAAGATCATGTATTGGGGTTGATCCTCATGTTCTATTTGCTGTGGCATGAGGACACCCCACTAGTCATTTTTACAGGACATGTTATTACCAGCTGTTCTACATCTCATTGTAGAGTAACACATGTTTTAGATACTAAAAGCTTTTGCACTTACATGCTTTTTCTGAACACAAAGTCCAGATTGGATCCATTTAGAAATTTGACTTAGATTAAGGCTGATTCACACATCTCTAATTACTCCTTTCATGGGAACCTCAGCAAAGCAGTTAATAATCACAGGTTATTACATATGTTTACTGCTTTGAGTTATTTGTAAATAATAATAAAGGTGGAATAAAAATCAAATAAATAATAAATAAATAAAATCGATGTCTGAGGAATAGCATGACATTTTTGAATGTATATTTCATAAATATGAAATCTTATGCCATAATAAATGACTGCATTACATATACATTTATGGACATGAAAAGGATGCCATAGTTGTAAGTTTTACCCTAGTTATTCTGATTTTCTTTTTATATTATTTTACCAAGATAAATTTATAAAGCATACATAAATTGTGGGAGTATGTGTGTTGATGAATCAAAGTCTACCAAAAGTAAAGCTCTGTTAGCCAATAGACATTCTAAAGGAGACTATCACATTAGAATTTAGAAACATCAGAGAAAATGTTACTATACTTAGGAATATTCAAATGTCTTAAATCAAATGAGTAAGTGTTTAGGAGGGAAAAATGGCAATAAATTAGAACATTTAATGCAATTTATAAAGAGAAGAGATAAAATTACAAATGGAAAATATATATAAAACTACATATACATATATAACTACATATATGTAGTTATACATATATAAAACTACATATATACATATATAAAAAGAAATATCTAGTAGAGAATGGTTTTAGGGAATGGATTCTCAAGTCTATTTTCCCATCAATAAAAACAGTTATTTTTTAGTGATTTGTCTGTTCATATAATAGTTAACTTTAATCACAGCATAGCTTTGAAGTTATCTCCAATTAAAGAGGTCCCTTGGATGGTATCCTTGTGAGACAATATGAACTTCTAAATAAATATCCCTCAACATTTTCCAAACAGCATTTTTAATATAATTGGGTCCATGTAGATTTTTTTTCCCTGCCCTTCATTTGATAAATTAGTTCAGGAAGCATGAGAATTTGTTGTTCTCAATGTATATAATTCCAGAACGCACAAGCAAATTGTTGCAATATATCAGAAGTACCATCGAAAGTCAAAACTGGTTTTGATGAAGAGACTAGTCTCCAAATAGATCCAGCTTGAGTCTAAACAGCGAAGAAAGAAGGAGAAACAACCTATCTTTACACTTCCTTATATGACTACAGGTTTGTAAGAGGAGTGAACATTAAATGCTAGGAGTTAACAAATAAAATTGAAAAAAGAAAATGGATATTTTATAAGTCTATGAAATTAAGAGAAAGAGAAAGGATGCAATGCATCTGAGGGAGAGTAGAACTTATATGGTGGAATAGAATTGAAATTCACATGGATAGAAGTGAAATTATGCATTTAAGTATAAATGAAAGAACTCAAATTTACGTCAGAATATATGAATTTGTGTCATCTAGCGTGTAAGAGTATGGAAATCCACAGGTTGACACCAGTTACATATTTTGCTCCAATAAATGTTAGTAATTGGAAAACCAATGATAGATTTGTGGAAGCTGTACAATCTTCTTAATAAATGTAGTCCAGGGAAAAATTATTCTGTGGGGTGACATGAATGGATGTACAGTAAATGAAGAGAATGAAGAAAAAGTGGACCATCCGAGACCTAGGAACAAATCAGAATGCTTGCCTCAAGAAATGGGCATAAAAGAAAAGTATTCTTTTTTTTACAAAAAGATAATTGCAAAGAATGTATTTAAAGTGAGCAAGTAATAGCTAAGATCAAAAAGACAGAGAAAATGCAGAATTAATTTCACAACATTTAAGTGGAGGAGAGGTTAAAGAAAAGTAAACGATGACTCTACCTACAATCAAAAGAATATAAAATACAATAATTTTCATACAGTCATACAATTTTCATACAAAGTTATACAATGATTTTTGTGAAATAGAAGTGAGTGGAGACTGGAAGGAGTACTTTAGACATTTGTTTGGGAAAGATAATAATAATTAAAGAATGGGACTGAAACACTTTATATAAACATTACTGTCTAAGAACTATAGATTTTAAAAAGGTCATAAATGCTGTAAGGAAGGTGTAACTGGAGAATATCCAGTTATTTAGGAGTGGCTGAATGACTTATTTATTGTGTATGTGAAGACTGCATCTGTTCCAGATAACAGGAAGAACACTATCATTTCTCCCCTATACAAAGAGCAAAGTTGCACAAGTGAAAGCAAACACTATTTGGAAATTAATGTGTTCATTTTTCAGGGTTCTGACTGTATGGGTGCAAAAGGTGGCCATGAGCAAATTTGGACCATGAGCAATTTTGGGAAGAATAGGGCAGTTTTAGGTCAGAGGAAGAGTGTTTAAACTAAGTCAATGAGAAGTGTATGAATATTAAAAAAAGGTAGTATAATGTAGGTTTGTTGATTTAAGGAAACCATAGGATAAAGTGAATAGACCTTGATTAAGAAATATTTTAAGTTAATATGGAGTTAGAAAAGTAATTGCTCAATAAGAGCAGTATATGATAGAAGGGAAGGGAAGCATGCATGAGAATTAATGGACTGTTTAGCAAATAGTTCAAACTAAGCAGAGAGTACAGAGTACAGAGCCAGTTTGATATAGTGGTTGAGCTAGAAATTGGGAGACCATGGCTTCTAGTCCTGTCTTAGATGAAGCCAACTGGGTGATTTTGGACCAGTCCCTTTCTCTCAGTCCTAGGAATGAGACAGGGGCAAAAACTACTTCTGAAAATTGCAGGAACTTGTTCAGGCAGTCACCAGAAATCAAAACTGACCTGAAGGCACTCCCCACCCCCACACATACATACCACAAATTCTGAAAGCCAATAGTAAGACAAATATTATTTATATTCCCAGGTTGATTAGCTAATCAATAGACAGATATATGGGTGGTATTAGAGATATTAGTTGGGGATAAGAATGTGTATTTAGTTTTCTGTACATGTTATTGCCTGTGGACTCCCATGATTTTCAGCAAATTTTTATGATTATGGTATGATATAACAAAGAATATGGATATTAAAATTAATGTAGTGATCTGCCCAATGCATACAACATAAGGCAATCAAAGCTTGAATCATTTTTCTTGATGTCTGATAGATAGGTTAGGGGGCTGCTTATAATATTGATGAGGGGATCAGGAGATGACTTGATAGCACTTTAATAAATGGTTAAACACTTTGGTTTTGTATGTAAGTAATACATTTAATCCATTACAAAATAAGATTTTAAAAAAGATGGTTGCTTGACTTTTTAAAATTCCTCCAAAACCAATCAGACTTCACAAAAATACATATTTTTAAAAAAATTAATCATTTTCTGTATATTTTTCAGACCATTGTTTCCTTTCTAGACAGGATCATGTATCAGGAAAGTTTGACACACATAAGATCAGAATGAGGCTAACTGAAACCTAGAGAGGAGATTGTCATGTACACCAGTTTTGTCTCAGCCAGCCCTGTGTCAGGTCAGTTTGGAAACTAAAGGTTGAGCTGGTCTCTAGGAGCCAAATGTCTGGTGATCTTCTTCTACCTGTTTGGTTGAATCAACTTCTATTGCTTATTTGGGAGTAAAGAAGAATTTTTTTCCTAAATTAATTGATTCAAGCTGTGAAGGTATCATAGCTACTAATACTGTGTTTTCCCCAAAATAAGACCTACCCCGAAAATAAACCCTAGCTTGATTTTGGGGGTGGGCCAAATATAAGATTCCTTCTGAATCTTGAGACTATCTTCCAAAATATTAGCATTTCCCCCCCAGCTTTATGTCATTCCCAAATGGGATGAGCACCCCTTTAATTCCCTCATCTAGGTCATTTATGAAGATGTTGAAGAACACTGAACCCAAGACAGAAACTTGAGGTACTCCAGTGTATGCTTCCCTCTGTGTAGAAGTAGTTCCAATGAGGGCTGCATATTGAGTGCAGTTGATCAGCCATCTGCAAATCCATCTGGTGGTAATACTGTCTATCACACATTCTTCAATTTTACTCAAATTTAGTCTGTGGTCTGCTTTGACTAATGCCTTACTGAAGTCTAAGTATACTATATCCATAGCATTTCCTTGGTCCACTCATTTATTCATTTTATCAAAAAAGGCAATAAGATTTGTCTGTCATGATTTGTTTTTAACAAACCTATGTGACTTCTAGTAATCTTGACAAATCCGCTGCTTATTGTTTCGGGGTTGTCCCAAGGAATGATGTCAAATTGATTAGCCTGGATCCACTTTTATCCCTTTTTAAATATTGGAACCACATCAGCTCTTTTTCAGCTCTCTAGCAGTTCCATGTTCCAGGAGCTCTGAAAGATTATGTTTGGTGGTGCCTCCCATCTGTTAGCTCCGTCAGTGTCCAGGGATGTAAACCATCTGGTCCAGGAGTTTGAACTCATTTAAGGAGATAGGTGTTCGTTAACTAATCCCTTGCCTATTTTGACCTGCATTCCTGTTCTGTCTTCCACAGTGCTGCTTTTGATAGGTTGGACTATTTTTGTAAGATAGGTGCAAAGAAGGAATTAAGCAATTCTGCTTTCTCCCTACTGCCCATTACCTTCTTGCTATCTTCTTTCCTTAATAGACTGAACATTTTTTTTACTTTCTTCTTTTTCTTTACTTACTGAAAAAAATCTTTTGTTATTTTTGGCATTTGTTGCCTTACTTCTATGCCTTAGCTTTCCTGACTCCATTCTTGCAGATCCGGGGTAATGCCCTTCTTCTCATTTTTATGCTCATCCTTTTTGTCCCTCAGTTTATCAGAGAGCATTTTGTGTAAGCATGCTGATCTCCTCTGGGCTCTCTCTCTCCCTCCCCCCTCCCTTTCTCTCTGAAGTATTGTTTTTGTTTGTGGAAGTCAGTTCTCTTAAAGTCTAAAACTGTAATTTGACTTTGTTCAGTTCCCTGTGCCTGCATTATGGTGAATTCTCTGCATTATGGTGAATTCTCTGCATTATGGTGAATTCTCTGCATTATGGTGAATTCTCTGCATTATAGTGAATTCTCTGCATTATAGTGAATTCTCTGCATTATGGTGAATTCTCTGCATTATGGTGAATTCTCTGCATTATAGTGAATTCTCTGCATTATGGTGAATTCTCTGCATTATGGTGAATTCTCTGCATTATAGTGAATTCTCTGCATTATGGTGAATTCTAGTACGACATGTTCACTCACCCCCAAAGTTCTTACTACTGAAATGTCCAAACACCAGAAATCCTGAAAAGAAAAAAAATGTACTAGTTGTTGAGAAGACAGTAAGTTCCACTAAGAAGAAACAGAAGAAACTGAAGTTTTCTGTTTCCTTATCCAAATATTGTATTGTTAGGACATAATCAAACATAGGTGTATTTGTTTCCAAAATTGTTGTGTGAGTTTTTAAGGGAAATGTTTATTTATTTTTTTGCCATTTGCAAGTTAAATTATCAAGAATGTAAGCAAACCTGATGAAATAAAAGCAGCATTTTTTTTAACAGTTAATCCTAATATTTCATGGAGAAAGAAAATCACACTACAGTGAAGAATTTTATCCTTTTGGGATTCACAGCCAATCCAAACCTGCAGCTGATTCTATTTATAGTATTTCTATTAATATATATAGCCAGCCTCACAGGGAACATCACACTAATGGCACTTATCTGTGGCAGCCCCAACCTCCATACGCCTATGTATTTTTTCATTGGAAACTTATCTTTCCTGGATCTCTGGTATTCCTCTGTCTATTCCCCTAAGATCCTGGGAAATAGCATCTCTGAAGACAAGAGCATTTCCTTTGGAGGTTGTGCTGCTCAATTCTTCTTCTCTGCTGGCCTTGCCAGCAGTGAATGCTATCTTCTTGCAGCCATGGCCTATGACCGATACACAGCCATTACAAACCCACTTCTGTATGCCACTCATATGTCCAGAAAGTTATGCACAGGATTGGTGACACTCTCGTATCTCTTTGGTTTCATCAATGCTACAATAATGACTATCAAAACCTTCACTTTGAGCTTCTGTAATGGAAACATAATTGATGACTTCTTCTGTGACCTACCTCCATTAGTCAAACTTTCTTGTAATGTGCCTGGGAGCTACCAATCAGTGCTGTTGTTCATTCTTGTTTCTAATGTAATTACACCCCTGGCACTTATTCTTGCCTCATATGTCCTCATCCTGGCAGCCATCTTGAAGATACGTTCCACTGAAGGGAGACTGAAGGCCTTCTCAACTTGTGCCTCTCACTTAACAGCTGTCACTTTTGTATTATGGCTGCATCCTCTTCATCTACTCACGCCCAAGTTCCAGCTATGCTTTGAAGAGAGACAAAGTTGTATCTGTCTTCTATACAGTTGTGATCCCTATGATAAATCCTCTCATCTATAGTCTCAGGAATGAGCAGGTAAAGAAAGCTCTGAAAAAGAAAGCAATGAAGTGGAAGATATCCTAAGTAAATATGAATGAAAACATGTGCTTTTACTTTATTGCCCTGAAAATATTAATATAGTTTATGTTGCATTAACATACAGATTTATACTCAGAAAAAAAAATTGCAAAATTTTCCTGTAGGATTTATTCCTTCTACATTAATTGCCTTTTCTTTTCTTTTTTCTTTTCTTTTTTCTTTTCTTTTTTCTTTTCTTTTCTTTTACTTTTTCTGTTATTTTATTATTTATTTTATTTTATTTTATTTTATTTTATTTTATTATTTTATTTTATTTTATTTTATTTTATTTTATTTATTTTATTTTATTTTATTTTATTTTATTATTTTATTTTATTTTATTTTATTTTATTTTATTATTTTATTTTATTTTATTATTTTATTTTATTTTATTTTCAAATAAGCTGTTCTTGCATAGAACAATCCTATACATTTCTTATCCTTATTTCTTATTCAAGTATCTTGCTGCGGCGTCTCAGGGGACTGGGAGTGGGAGGCACAGTTTTACAGTGGTTCTCCTCCTATCTCTTGGGACGTTCGCAGTCGGTGTTGGCAGGGGGGCAGAGGTCGACCGCGAGGTCTCTCATTTGTGGAGTTCCTCAGGGGTCGGTCCTCTCGCCTCTCCTGTTCAACATCTACATGAAGCCGCTGGGTGAGATCATTCGTGGCTTTGGAGTTGGGTATCATCAGTATGCTGATGATACCCAACTTTTCTTTTCGACCCCAAACCACCCCAGTGATGCCCTCAACGTGATGTCCCGTTGCCTGGAGGCGGTTCGGGTCTGGATGGGGAGGAACAGACTCCAGCTCAACCCCGACAAGACTGAGTGGCTTTGCATACCTTCATCCCGGGTTTATTCGGACATTCCACCTCTGGCTATGGGGGGTGAACTATTACCCCCCGTAGATAGGGCTCGCAACTTGGGGGTCCTCCTAGATTCACGGCTCACCTTGGAAGACCATATAGGAGCTGTGACTAGGGGGGCCTTCGCACAGGTTCGCCTGGTGCGTCAGTTGCGGCCCTATCTTAGCCGGGATGATCTATGCACAGTCACTCATGCGCTCGTGTCCTCTCGTCTGGACTACTGCAACGCTCTCTACATGGGGCTGCCCTTGAGGACCACCCGGAAGCTCCAACTGGTACAGAATGCAGCCGCGAGAGTGGTGTTGGGAGTCTCCCGATACTCCCACGTTACACCTCTGCTCCGTGAGCTGCATTGGTTGCCAGTTGTCTTCCGGGTGAGATTCAAGGTACTGGTAACGGTGTTCAAAGCACTCCATGGCATGGGGCCGGAGTACCTCAGGGAACATCTGCTGCCGGCATCAAGCTCCCTGCGCCCTGTGCGTTCCCACAGAGAGGGCCTCCTCAGGGTGCCACCGATCAGAGAATGTCGATTGGTGGCCCCCAGGGGGAGATCCTTCTCTGTGGGCGCTCCGGAGCTGTGGAATCAGCTACCGGTAGAGCTCCGGATGGCGCCCGATCTTCGCTCCTTTCGTCGCGATCTTAAGACATTTCTTTTTGTACAAGCTGGCCTAGCCTGATGGGGATTGCTGGGGTTGTTTTATCTTTGGTCTTTTAATTTTTCTTGGGGTTTTTAGCACTGTATTTCCATTGTTTTTAACTAGGGCAATTGTTTAATCTTTTTTTTTTTTAATGTTTGTATTTGCTATTTTATTCTGCCCTGTGAACCGCCCTGAGTCCTCAGGGAGAAGGGCGGTATATAAATGTTATTAAATTAAATTAAAATTAAATTAAATCCTTTAGCTAGTCTGGATAATCTTGGCATTAGTCCGAGAGCTCTGAATTATCTAAAGTCTTACTGCATAGTCCAAGTCTGGCAAAAGAATTGTTTCCATCATCTTCTAACTACAACCCCAACTATTTTTCAGCACCAATGTTAACACAACATTTAATTTAATTTAATTTAATAACATTTATATACCGCCCTTCTCCCTGAGGACTCAGGGCGGTTCACAGGGCAGAATAAAATAGCCAATACAAACATTAAAAGGTGATTAAACAATTGCCCTAATTAAAAACAATAGAAGTACAGTTCTAAAAAACCCCGAGATAAAATTAAAAAACCAAAAATAAAACAACCCCACCAATCCCCATCAGGCTAGGCCAGCTTGTACAAACAAAAATGTCTTGAGATCGCGACGAAAGGAGCGAAGATCGGGCGCCATCCGGAGCTCTACCGGTAGCTGATTCCACAGCTCCGGAGCGCCCACAGAGAAGGATCTCCCCCTGGGGGCCACCAATCGACATTCTCTGATCGGTGGCACCCTGAGGAGGCCCTCTCTGTGGGAACGCACAGGGCGCAGGGAGCTTGATGCCGGCAGCAGATGTTCCCTGAGGTACTCCGGCCCCATGCCATGGAGGGCTTTAAACACCGTTACCAGTACCTTGAATCTCACCCGGAAGACAACTGGCAACCAATGCAGCTCACGGAGCAGAGGTGTAACGTGGGAGTATCGGGAGACTCCCAACACCACTCTCGCGGCTGCATTCTGTACCAGTTGGAGCTTCCGGGTGGTCCTCAAGGGCAGCCCCATGTAGAGAGCGTTGCAGTAGTCTAGACGAGAGGACACGAGCGCATGAGTGACCGTGCACAAATCATCCCGGCTAAGATAGGGCCGCAACTGGCGCACCAGGCGAACCTGGGCGAAGGCCCCCCTAGTCACAGCTCCAATGTGGTCTTCTAAGGTGAGCCGTGAATCAAGGAGGACTCCCAAGTTGCGAGCCCTATCTACGGGGGGTAATAGTTCACCCCCCATAGCCAGAGGTGGAATGTCCGAATAAACCCGGGATGAAGGTATGCAAAGCCACTCAGTCTTGTCGGGGTTGAGTTGAAGTCTGTTCCTCCCCATCCAGACCCGAACCGCCTCCAGGCAACGGGACATCACGTTGAGGGCATCACTGGGGTGGTTTGGGGTCGAAAAGAAAAGTTGGGTATCATCAGCGTACTGATGATACCCAACTCCAAAGCCACGAATGATCTCACCCAGCGGCTTCATGTAGATGTTGAACAGGAGAGGCGAGAGGACCGACCCCTGAGGAACTCCACAAATGAGAGACCTCGCGGTCGACCTCTGCTCCCCTGCCAACACCGACTGCGAACGTCCCAAGAGATAGGAGGAGAACCACTGTAAAACTGTGCCTCCCACTCCCAATCCCCTGAGACACCGCAGCAAGATACCATGGTCGATGGTATCGAAAGCCGCCGAGAGGTCTAATAGGACTAGAACAGAGGAATGCCCTCTGTCCCGAGCCCTCCAGAGATCATTCACCAGCGCGACCAATGCCGTCTCCATGCTGTGCCCGGGCCTGAAACCCGATTGGTAAGGGTCTAGATAATCCGCTTCATCCAGGACCAGAGGGAGCTGATGCGCCACCACACTCTCAACAACCTTCGCAAGAAAGCGGAGGTTGGAGACAGGACGAAAGTTGTTCAATACAGCTGGGTCCAGGGCAGGCTTCTTGAGGAGAGGCCTCACCACCGCCTCCTTCAAGACGGCGGGGAAGATACCCTCACTCAAAGAAGCCGATATAACTGCCTGGAACCAGCTGCGTGTCCTCTCCCGGGCTGCATAGACCAGCCAGGAAGGGCACGGGTCCAATAAACATGTGGTGGTGCTCAGCCTCCCCATGATCCTGTCCACTTCCTCCGGAGTCACAGAATCAAACTCCTCCCAGGTGATATCGACAAGACCACCCGTGTCCTGATCGTCAGACTCTGCCCAGTCAGAGTCCAGACCGGTCCGAATCCGAGCGATTTTGTCCGACAGATGTTGGTTAAACTCCTCGGCACGGCCCTGCAAGGGATCCTCCCTCACCTCCTGATTTAGGAGGGAGCGAGTCACCCTAAACAGGGCGGCCGGGCGATTATCTGCGGACGCGATAAGGGTGGCGAAGTGGTTAGACCTCGCCTCCCTTATCGCAGCGAGATAAGACCTAATATAGGCTCTTAGTCGCAATCGGTCGGATTCTGATCGGCTGGACCTCCAACCGCTCTCTAGGCCCCGTCTCCGACGCTTCATCTCCCGAAGCTCCACAGAGAACCATGGAGCTCGACGGGATCTGCACCGGGTCAGGGGCCGCAGGGGTACAACTCGGTCAAGAGCCTCAGTGGCCGTCCTTTCCCAGGCTTCCACTAAGGCATCTGCCGAGCTGTGAGCAAGGGAGGCAGGTGGGGACCCCAGAGCTGCCTGGAACCTCTGGGGATCCATTAAGCGTCTGGGGCGGTACCATTTAATTGGTTCCAAACACCCACGGCGGGGGGTGGCAAAACGGAAGACCAGCCGCAGGAGATGATGATCGGTCCATGACAGGGGCATAATAATTGGAGAGCCCCCACCAAGATCATCTAACCACCGTCCAGATAAGAAAACTAGGTCAAGGGTGTGGCCTCCCTCATGAGTCGGTCCCGAAATTACCTGCGTCAGGTCCATGGCCGTCATGGAAGCCATGAACTCCCGGGCCAACTCAGATGATCCTCCCAGCGATGGTAGGTTGAAGTCCCCCAAAACTATAAGTTTCGGGAACTCAACCACCAGCCCAGAGAGGACATCGAGCAGCTCAGGCAGGGCTGCTGCTGCGTGACTAGGCGAAAGGTACACCAGCAGCAAGCCCAACTGCGCACCAGGGCCGCATCTCAAAAAGAGAGACTCACACCCGACTATCTGAGGAACAGTGGCCTCCCGCGGACACAAGGTCTCCCTCATAACAACAGCCACACCCCCACCCCTACCCTGAGCCCGAGGCCGGTGCAGCACCCGGAAACCTGGTGGGCAAAGATCAACCAGAGGAATCCCGCCCTCTGGGCCCAACCAAGTCTCCGTGATGCAAGCCAGGTCCGCCTGCTCACCCTCGACCAGTTCACGAACGAGAGGAGCCTTATTAGAGACGGACCTGGCGTTCAAATACACCAGCCGGAGCTCAGGGGGCTGCACACCCTCACTCCCGGGACCTTGGGGTAGAGCCAGAGGGTCGGAGTGTCTCACCGCTTGTAAGCAGCGGAGAGGCCTTCCCTGAGATCGATACGGCCCTCTGCTCCTCCATCTGCTGCCATTCCCTGATGTCGTGGGAATAGGTAGCCCCACGACCAGCCCTGGAGCCCCGGAGGTGACCGACCCCCGCTCCTCCCCCCTGCGATCTCCGTCGGCCCTAGCCAGAACAGCGGTAGTTGGGTAGCCCCCCTTATCCAAACAACCAAAAGAACCCTCCCGCCTCCCTAACCCCCTAAAAAATTTTGAAAGAAAAATAATCAGGGGCCTCTTATTAGGTCTACGTCGAAGGCCCCTACCCGTGCCCAGCCAACTCTCAGGGTCCCAATAAATGGGCCCTTCCTCGAGGTTATAATCGGCTGGCAAGGCGGGTCGCACCCAGGAGGGGGGAGCACCCCTGAGGGCGCACAAGTCCGTGGACGAATATTTAAAGGAAGGCATAAATAGCAGTCCGAATCGCAGGCAGTCCATAGATGATAGTCCATGAGGAGGATCTATTCGGAGTGGGAGTCCCAGGCCTCCGTCCAGCCGCTGCCACTCAGCTGGATAAGCCCCCTGGGCAGGCCTACCACCGTCCTCTCACTACGGCCACAGAGCCAATTCTCGGGGGGGATGGAAGTCTGGAGCAACCCCACTGGGTATGGCCTGCCCCATAGAGCTCTCACCTCTAGGGGCAGGAGATGTAAATTCGGCCATCCTCTCACAATGGCCAATACCCAGAATTCTCTGTCCTTTGGGGTATAAGGGGCAATGCGCAGTCGATTATAAAAGCAAAAACAAGCCATCATAGTCAATTCTGATAACAGCCAAGTCCCCCGTTGTCTCGTCATTCCCAGAGGTTGTAACTGACCACCAGTCCATAGGCCCTCAGTTCGATAATTATTGGGGCCTTCCAGACTGTGGTCAACAAAGATTGGCTCCCCCAGGTCCATTAAATTCCCCGCCGATCTTCCAAAGTCCTTCAAAATGGCCCAAGTCCACAAGGCCCCACTGGGCTCCACCGGGATCAACCGGCTAGCCCAGGAACCTTCAGGGCCATCAGAAGCAGTGGGGGTGCCAACCCATCTGGGATATGCAAAACCAACCGGGGGGCCGGCAAACCGGGCATAACGCCATCGCTGAGTCATCGAAGCCGCTGCCGCTGAGCCGCTATGGGCACAGCCGCCACCATCACCGTAGCCACCGTAGCCATCAGAACGCCGCCAAGGCTGCAAACAATCCGGAGAGAGCCACCGCCACCGCCGATGAGAAACGGGCCAAAAAGGCCCAGGGGGCAGAGGGACAAACGGTTCAGTAAAAGCAGGCCAGACCACAATAGTCGATGGTAAAGTGGCCCGAAAACGGCCCGGGAACAACGCCGCCGCCGCCGCCGCCGTCGTCATCGCCATTAGGCTGATGCAGGCAGAAAGCAGGCAGAAAGCAGAGGCAGGCCCGTCGAAAGGAAAACGGTAGAAAAGGCGGGCCACGCAGATCGCAAACAGCTCCGTCGCCGCCGCCGCAGCACCGCCGCCGCCAGCCGCCGGGAACTCCAAACACCGCCGAAGAAGCCAAGACCGCCCGACATAGCTGGAAACTCCCAACGACCAGCTGAGCAGCTGAGCAGAAAGCAAACCGGCAGCCCAGCGAAACGCCGGTCAAGCAGGTAAAAAGACCTAGACAATTGCAAAATTCATCGCTGCCATCCTTCCCCCAGCCCAGGGCATAAAGAAAAAAGCCCTGAGGGGCTCCTAAGACGCCTATCTTCTCGGACCTGCAGAGCTCAACCTCACACGGCCACCCGCACGTCCGCCATCTTTGATTCTATGATGATTTACCTTTAAGATATAGAAGTATAGAAGTAACATGGTACTTCAACAGTAGATTAAGGGGGCAGGGACACATTGGATTTACAGTATATCTTCTCCTGCATCAATTCTCTTCCCCATTCCCAGCTTGCCTCTTTTTATTATTTTCTGAAAAGGGAATCAACAGACTCAGAAGCTCTTAAGAGACAGTATCTAATTTCCTGTCCATCATTCTATTTTCAAACTCAGGACACACACACACACACACACATTATTATAATCCTTTCCCCTTCTGCAGTTGTATAGTTCACTGATCTTTTAATTCAGTTTTGGGGACCAGAAAAACACAAGACGTTTGTATGCTTGAAATTAAAACAATTTAAAAATTAAGGCTACATTAAATGATTCTGAACAGATTTAGTTAAAAAGCAGGTGAATTGATGTCAGCTGTGTGAAAAGTGGAGCTGATATTTCCGACCATAAATAGGCAGGCTCTGTCAGTCCTCTCTTTGGGTCTGTGTGCTTTGTGTCTCTTCATTGAAATTCCACTCTGGTCGCTCAGATTTGCACACAAGGGTCACTATATGGTTAGTAGCAAAGTCATGGGCCAATCACAGATTATTTCTTACCCATTTCATATTTTTGCTTATAACATTAATATGTTCACTTTGGTTACCAGAGTAGAATTTAATTATTATTATAGAAATTTATCCATACTTGTCTTTTATTTCAGCTAATATACTTTTGCAACAGGATAGGAATATAAATTCAATGATGCCTATGTACTTTTTAATACCCAGTAAATATGAATCATTGTAAAGGGGCTAAAACAATAATAAAATGATAAAAATGAAAACAAAGGCTTTGCTCTTTTCTTTCTTGAACAAAACAATGTTTTGTGGCTTTCTTTTTCTCCCCTTTCCTCCCTCCCTCCCTCCTGCCTCCCCTCCCTACACCCAGCAGGAGGATTCAGAACAAAATTCTATCCAGGGAGATTCTTGCCAGTGGAATTAAATTTATGAACCCACAATAAGACCATATATCACCATGGTTAATTGGAGAAAGGGCAACAGGGATTGGCCTCTGTTATCAAGACCTAATCAGATAAAAAATGGGGGTGAGATTCCTATGTCAGAAATCTAGTGGTCTGTGTTTTGGATTGTTGAATGCTCTGTGCATTCTTGTTTGGAGCTGCTTCATTATGAGACCAGGCAGCATCTTGGGTGCATCTTGAGTGTTGCAGAATCTGGGGCTCCAAGAGCAGGGAGATGAAGTTTTCCAAGAGGGTTCAAAAGACTTCTGAATTGGATTATACTACTGAAAGAGGAGCAAGTTCTACTCTTGGGTTTTCAAGGATCCTGCTCCAAAATGGAGGCCATGGCCAGGAGCATCTTTGGCTTGATTTGGCTGCTGCATCACAGGAAATCATTCCAAGAGCAGGCTGTATTGGCATCAGTTACTCAACTCCTTGGAGAGCCAAGAAGACTGGCAACATGCTTCAGAAGATGGGCAGAACAGTCTCAGCTCTGAACACTGGAAGTGCAGAAGCCTGGCCCCAGTCAAGGCTGTTCAAACTTCAGTAGGTGTCTAAGGTAACTGAAAAATGGTAGATCAGTCTCTCCAAGTCAGGCAGCAGAGGTCCGGTAGACTGGTCCCTGGCTCAGTCTATCAGACACCAGGTTAATTTGTTCTTTCTGGCTGTCTGAGGTCTGGTAGGCCAGCCTGCCCAGCATACACCAGCCAGAAGAGCCACGGGTCCAACAAACAGGTGGTGGAGCTCAGCCTCCTCCTCATCCTGTCCACATCATCAGGGGAAACAGGATCGAACTCAGTCCAGATAACACGCTCAAGACCGTCCGATTCCTCCACATCAGACTCTGCCCAGTCAGAGTCCAAACCGGTCTGGATCTGAGTGATTTTGTCCGTCAAATGATGACTAAACTCCTCGGCCCGCCCCTGTAAGGGATCCTCCCTCACCTCCCGGTTGAGAAGGGAGCGAGTCACCCTAAACAGGGTGGCCGGGCGATTATCTGTGGACGCGATGAGGTCAGCAAAGTAATTAGCCTTTGCCGTCCTCATCACTGCAAGATAAGACCTTATAAAGATTCTTAACTGCAATCGGTCAGATTCGGATCGGCTGGATCTCCAACAGCTCTCTAGACCCCATCTCCTACGCTTCATCTCCCGAAGCTCCACAGAAAACCATGGAGCCCATCGGGATCTGCGCCAGGTCAGGGGTCGCAAGGGTACAACACGGTCAAGCGCCTCGGTGGCAGCCCTTTCCCAGGCATCCACCAAGGCGTCGACCGGGCTGTGAGTGAGGGGGATAGGTATAGACCCAAGCGCCCTCTGGAACCGTTCTGGGTCCATTAGGCACCTGGGGTGGAACCACCTGTTCCGCAGCCCAGCAGTGGGGGGGGGTGGCATAGCGAAAGACCAACCACTTTCACATTTAAAAAAATCACCAAGTTATTGTATTTTGGTGTATTATTTAAAAACCTGAGCTATGGTATGAATTGTAAAACACAAATAAACCACAAAACCAAACTGGGATTCTTTTGAATCATAAAGAGAATGATTGTGATTTTAAAGAAATCATTTCAACCAAAATCGTATCTGCTCTGTCTCTTGTGATATTCTGACTCAATAATTTATGTAGCATAAATTTCTTATTGCTTTTTCTAATAAAATATATACACAGGTGGTTTAAATTTTTAAGTCTTCTTATCCAGAGACTTAGTGCCTACAGACATTGGTGCAACAAGAGTGCATTCAATTATCACACTAAATAAAATATGACAACATGGAAAGTGCTATTGTGTCATGGTGTAATGTGTTTCTCGACTGAAATTCCCCATGCTGGTCACTTAGATGGGCACACAAGTGTCACCCTATGGGAAATGTCAATGTCATAGGCCAATCTCAAAGAACTGAAAAGTACTTCTTACCCATTTCATGTTTATGCAGATACCATCATTAATATGCTGAAATATTATTTTGTTCATTTTGGTTACAATAGCGGAATTTAATTATTCTTCCATAATTTTACCTATACTAAAGGTAAAAGGTAAAGGTTCCCCCGCACATGCGTGCTAGTCGTTTCCGACTCTAGGGGCCGGTGCTCATCTCCGTTTCAAAGCCGAAGAGCCAGCGCTTGTCCAAGGACGTCTCCGTGGTCATGTGGCCGGCATGACTGGACGCCAAAGGCGCACGGAACGCTGTTACCTAAACGTCTCATCTTAACTCCGATCTTCAAGTTAGAGACCTTGTTCTGTTCAACGTCCAACGAGTTCAAGACTCGAAAGACACCAAAACTTTCACCAGACCATCACAGAACGTCTCCTGCTTTTGCCTCTTGAACATTGAACTTGTTGCTTTCACTGTTGAATCCTGCCTTCCAGAAGAAAAGTGCCTTCAACCTGATCCAGACTATTGAAGCCTGAAAAGGCAATTGTTATTGTTGCAATATATATGTATGTTCTTTTATATCTTTCAGGTCTTGAATGCAACAAGCAAAACCTCAGCCTGAAATGGCAGTTTTATTATTGCAATATGTATGCATGTTTATTTTATATATATTCAGGTTTTTATGTCCTATATGGACGCATGTTTACCTCTTATATCTCTCAGGTTTTTTATGCCTCATATATCATGTTTATTTTTTGTATATCTCTCAAGTTTACATTTATATGTATGCATGTTTAATTTTTAAGGATTTGCAAAGCTTTCTTTTTCTCTTCCTTCCTTTCATCCCACCCTCCTTCCTGTCTCCCCTTCCCACAAACAATTCAAAACCAAATTCTACACAGGAAGGTTCTTGCCAGTGAAATTAAACTTCTGAATCTAAAATAAGAACATACAGCACCATGACTGGTGGAGAAAAGAGCTGGTCTCTATTATTATCAAGGCTTAATCAGATAAAAATGGGGTGGGCTTCCAATGTCAGAAAACTTCAATAGGACTGAGTTTTGGACTCTGGAATCCTTGGTGCTCTCTCAGCTTGGTTCTTCCTTACAGTTGTTTCCTTACAAGACTAGATAACTCAAGGATCTTGCTCCAATATTAAGGACATGGCTGGGAATATCTTTGGGTTGATTTGGTTGCTGCATCTGGTGCAACCATTCCTAAAACATCAAACTCTCATTATTTTGTAACTAGATTACCACAATATGTTTTACTTAAGATTACCCCTGAAGATTATTTAGAAATTCAATATGATTAACAGTGCAAGGGCTTATTTGCTAATCATCCAGAATTGGCTTAGCTTTAGAAAAACGA
Source organism: Vipera ursinii (assembly GCF_947247035.1). Classification (NCBI taxonomy): domain Eukaryota; kingdom Metazoa; phylum Chordata; class Lepidosauria; order Squamata; family Viperidae; genus Vipera; species Vipera ursinii. The sequence continues at coordinate 116,901,957 of NC_139512.1, read as the reverse complement.
TATCATAGAAACAACATTGGCCACCAATAGATTTCAAATCTTTGTTAGCTCCAGAAATGCAGAGTTCCCCTGCAGTAGATATTCGAACCAGGAAGGAAAGTTGTGGATTCCTCCACTCCAGCTGTTCTGGAGTATGACCCAGATAAGAAAGCCTATTCTGTGGCCATCCCAGCCTAAAGGAGATTATCTCCCCCTTCATGTTAAGACCATCCACCTTAGGCTGAGAGCCACCCAGCATCAATGGTCAGGCATGTGTGAAACTGCGGTGAAGGAGTACATGAATAAAAGGATGATGGATGGAAGAATGGAAGGATAGAAATTGTAGAATAATTTCTTTTTTTATCTGTTGTAAAAAGGAGGGATCCATCGCTATTATTCCAGGAAAAGGTATTCCAGGAAAGTGTTCTTTGGATCATCTTAGAACAGACATGTCAAACACAAGGCCCGGGGGCTGGATCCGGCCCGTGAAATGGTTTCATGTGGCCCGCGAAGCCATCCTGGAAACAGTGAGGGAACGGCCCCCACTGCCTTGGCCTAGAGACCCTGCTTCTGCCAGAGACCCTCAGGCTAGGCTCCCATAGGCACCCTTGATGCGAATGATGTAGAGCTGGCCATGCCCGCCCAGTAGGCCATACGCACTCTAGCCACGCCCACCCAGTAGGCCATGCCCACCCTGGCCATACCCACCCGGCCCCCTGAGGGCAACCGCAATGCTGATGCGGCCTTCAATGAAATTGAGTTTGACACCCCTGTCTTAGAACATGAGGACATTAGGGAATTTCATGATGTCAGCAGGCAAAGCCTCATTCAACTATTACAAGAATCAACTTTAATAAATTATTATCTTTACTATTACTATTATCTTGTGGTAAGAAGTGGAGATGACAACTTAATGAGAATAACTTTAAGAGTCAGGTATCTGCACAGGAGCAAGCATTGTCACCATCTCACCACTCCTGCATGCAAACATTGTACCAACACTCAGTCTTCTCCAACAGACCTTACATTGCTGCCTAGTGAAAACAAACTTGATGAGTATGAAGCTGGGGAAGTGATTAGATTAAGCAATTGTAGTTGGAAATGCTTAAAGCTTCACAGAGACTGCCTGCTGTTTTCCCCAAGTACTTCATTCCTACATAGGATCCCAATATTCCAATAGGAAACAATAGCATAGAAAGACATGTGTGTTAAACATTCCCTGGCAGTAAAAATTTTAAGAATATTCCTTCTCCATTCTACTTTCCAGGCAATGTGGAAAAAGTTGCTTCTGAAACAAAACAAAACAAAAGGACAGTTGAATGGAATTTCTTGGTTATATCCAAGTCTCACAGGGATACTATAGTAGGCAGAGGTATCTATCCTGTACAATTATAAGATCCTGCAAACTGATGTCTTCTTGGGCCTTGGATCTTTTATTGCATTTTTTCTCAGAGGGCAAGAGAGAATATTTTGCGGTGATCTCCAGCAATACCTATTCTTTTTATTCACATAGACACATATAGATCTTTACACAGTTTGATATTCTACACTTATGGCTTACATTCCTATCTAGTTGTCTCACTGATGTTCATTATCACATTGCCTTGCTGGATGTATATTCCAGTAGAGTTAAGTCACGAACTCCACAATATGTAGTTCATCATTCTGGTTCATATGTTCATATGTTTCTAAAATAATGAAGTTCTCACATACTTTATGAGCTTCCCATAAAGATAGGATAGGTCCAGCTTTGGCCCCTATTCATTTTCTTCAGTATATTTCTACTGTCCTTCCCAGATTGGTGAGGTTTCCATATTATGTAGGTTTAGTTACAGGTAGTTACTGAGGTTTATTCAAAATTTATTTATATTTATTTAAATATAAATTTATTTATATAAATTTATTTATATAACTTTCCTTCCTTCCTTCCTTCCTTCCTTCCTTCCTTCCTTCCTTCCTTCCTTCCTTCCTTCCTCCCTCTCCCTCCGAAAGCAAATTTCTTTATCAATAGGGTACTGAAGTACTTCATCATTAATATACTGTATCACCATTCATATTTATATTTTAATACTTGACAGATAATAAGAAACAAATAAAAATATATACAATAGTGTACAACAGTGGGAAAACACCATGGTTGTGTCATATAAGGAAAGTTCTAGATATTCATTTCCACACTCAACTGAGTCATATTAACTATTTCAAATGTAGTTCAACTTCTCAAAAGTAAATTAAAATTTTCAAGGGAGCTTATTAATTAAACATTGAAAAATTGCAGTGCAGTTCCATTTCTGATAATGGGAATTAATAGAAAGCATTTGTCTAAGTTTGGAACTATTTAAGGACTGGCACGTTTTCCCACTAGAAACAAGATCTCCTGCATAGACTAAAAGACAGCTAAGGAAATGCTGTGACCAAATTAAGAAGATCTGGAGACTGGACCCAGAAGATATCTGCATTTCTTCCCAGATGCAAAGAACTTCCTAACTCATTTCATATACTGGTAAAAGCAATTCATCTACATTCAGAAAAGAAGAAATGCTTTAAACTATTGTAGATGTCACTGAGTAAATGGGTAAGTTTAGGCTGTTTATGTGCTTTTGGGCTTTATCAGAATAGGGCAAAAATTTTAAAACTGTTGTGTATTAAAGACACAGAGATCATTGTTTTTACACCTAATTCTGGTAGAAACTACTGATAAATGATTGTACCATGTCCAACATTCTGAAGCAACAGAGAAGAAGATTTTTTCTTTTTTTATTATTATTACTTTTTCAGGTATTTGAGGAATACAGCAATAACAACATGTAGATTTACCTTCCCAGATTTTAAATATTTCCAGTTTTCCCTTCTCTCAAAGACAAAACTGTCTTCTCTCATCCTTTGAAGATTTTATTTTAGATCACAATCTTCCTATCTTTTACTACATTCCATTTGATTATTCTTTAATTATATTAATTAAAAAATATTGTTATTGTCACATCATCTGAAGGTGACTTTTCATTCTTGGTCCATTTGTTTTTTCAGCATGTCAGTTTCAATGATTTGTATATTTGGTCAAGCATAAGATGAAAAACATGGATGTTATGTAATATACTCTCATCCTTCTGATGCATCCACCTTGGGTGATGTGTCCTAGGCTATATTTTAATCAGGTGCAATTTTATTTTGATTGAAATCATAATGCATTTCTCATAATGAATATCTTATTCTTGTTTGCATCTTTCCATTGGTCAAATAGCATATAATCCTGACTACTTCATTGCTTCAGTTTCCAAAGTGTTTCTATGATTCAATGGGAAACAGCTCACAGGTGACAGAATTCATACTCACTGGATTGACTGATGATCCACAGTTGCAATTCATTCTCTTTGTGACATTTTTTACTCTTTATGCTATCACCTTGTTGGGGAATGTGGGCATGATTGTTTTAAATCAGGATCAGTCCTCAACTCCACACACCAATGTACTTTTTCCTCACTCATTTATCATTTGTGGATATCTGCTTTTCATCAACTATCACCCCAAAGTTCCTATGCCATCTTTTAAAAGAGAAAAAAGTTATTTCTTTTGCTGGTTGTTTTACTCAACTTTACTTTTATGCCCTATTTTCCACTGCAGAGTGTTTCCTCCTAGCCATCATGGCCTATGACCGCTATGTGGCCATCTGTCACCCTCTACTCTATTTGGTCACCATGCCCCAAATAAAATGTGTACAACTAATAGTCATTTCCTACATTACTGGGATTGTACATGGGTTAGTTCATATCATTCCTGCATCTCAGTTGTTTTTCTGTGGACCAAACATCATTAAGAATTTTGTCTGTGAGGGTCCTGCACTATTACAGCTTGCCTGTTCAGATATCAGTTTAAATAATCTGTTGAAATTTATATTTATTGGCTTCACTTTAATAACAACAATGCTCATTGTTCTCACATCCTACATTTATATCCTCAATACCATTTTAAAGATGTGTTGTGCCAAATCTCAGAGAAAAGCCTTCTCCACATGTACATCTCACCTCATGGTCATTAGTATTTTCTACGGATGTGCTGGCTTTGTGTATGCACAATCACAACCTAGCAAGTCTATCTACATTAATCAAATAGCTTCTATGTTGTATATGGTAGTGACTCCGATGATCAATCCCTTGATCTACAGCCTGAGGAACCAAGATGTAAAGGTTGCCTTCAGAAAAATTCTAGAAAAAAAAGTTGCATTCTTTTTTATACCAAAAACTTAATACCTTGAAAACTCAAGTAAAATATAGAACTATAGAAGCAAATAGGTGTGTATTAACAGTGTGGTTATCTGATACATTTCTTCTTGGAAAACTATTTGACTGAATTAGTTTTGCTATCATTTCAGGGACTATTGCATTTTAGCCCAGGGGTATTTTGTATAATACATATTTAAAACCAAACTGGGATTCTTTTGTAATCATAAAAAGAAAGACTGTGATTTTAAACATCCATGTTAAAGAGAAATCATTCAACCAAAATCTGATCTGGTCTGTCCTCTCTGATATTTTGACTGAATAAATGCTGCTACAATTTATATGGCACAAATCTCCTATCGCTTTCTGTAATAAAACCAGGAAGGAAAGTAGCAGATTCCTCCCCACCAGCTGCTCTGGAAAATGACCCAGAAAAGTAAGTTTTTTTCCTGTGGCCATTCCAACCTTCAATAGTCAGGAAGATGTCAAAGGTCAGGAAGGTGTGAAAATACAGTGAAGGAGTATATGCATAAAATGATGATGGGTGGAAGGGTGGAAGGGTAGAAATGGAAGGATAAGCCCAAGAAATAGATTTCCAGGCAGAAAAAAATATATAGATTGTAAGACTCTTTATTTGTTGTAAAAAGAAGGGATCTATAGCTATTATTCCAGGAAAAAGCTTCTTAAAAATCCCACCTTCCAGGAAAGTGTTCTTTGGATTATCTTAGAACATGAGTACATTAGGGAATTTCATTATGTCAACAGGCAAAGGCTCATTCAACTGTTACTAGAATCAAATTCAATAAATTATTACTATTATTATCTTGTGGTGAGAAGTGAATAAGAATCATGTTGAAAAGTTAATGAGAATGTTACACACATTCAGATTCTGCAGAGGAACAAGATTTGTCACAAGACACCATCCCTGTAAGCAAATACTGTGCAAAGACTCAGTCTTTTCCATCAAACTTTACACTGTGGCTAATAAAAAAAGCATGGCGAGTATGAAACTGGGGAAGTAACTAGCTTAAGCAATCGTAATTGGCAATGCTTAGAGCTTCAGGGACACTGTCTGCACTTTTCTTCTCAAGTTCTCAAGATCTCAATGTTCCCATAGCTAACATTACCATGCAAGGAGAATATGAATCAAACATTCCCTGGTGCACTTCAGTGAAAGTCTTCAAGAACATTCCCTCCCCATTCTGCATTTCGTGCAGTTTGGAAAAGTTGCTTCTGAAACATAGAACAACAGGACAGTTGAATATGGATTCCTTGTTATATTTCAGGCTTAAGGGATGGTAGGCAAAAGCATCTGCCGTTCATCTCTCAGACTGTGCAATCATAAGATCTTGCAAAGGCGGGGTTTACTGCTGCAGTCTCAGGCCTTGGTGCTTTAATTGCACTTCGTCATGTCTATCAGAAGGTAAGAAATAAGATATTTAAGCCCACAGTCACCTTATAGGGGGGAACTTAATAAACAAAAAGACAAGCAAACTTTACGGAGATCTTCAGCCGTTATTCTTATATAAGTTGTATAGAGATACTAAATACAGCTTTACCCAGATTAATATTCGACACTAAAAGCTTTACATCTCAAGCTCTTTCACCAATAATTCATTATCACATTGCCTTGCTTGGCCAGGCTTGGTGTGTATTCCAGGAGAGTTAAGTTTAGAATTCCACAATATGTACTTCATTTGGGTCAATATAAAAGGGGGAAAAATGACATTGCCATAGGTGTATACTATAGGCCGCCCAACCAAGCAGAGGAAATAGATGAACTTTTTGCTAGTCAGCTAACTGAGGTATGTGGGAAGCACATCACGATAGTAATGGGGGACTTTAATTACCCTGATATCAACTGGGAGACAAACTCTGCACCAAGTGGAAGATCAAACAGATTCCTGTCAATCCTAGCAGACAACTTCCTCTCCCAAAAAGTAGAGAAGGGAACTAGGGGATTAGCCATATTGGATTTAATTCTCACAAACAGAGATGAAATGATAGAAGGTGTTGAAGCCACAGGAACCTTGGGGGGAAGTGATCATGCAATATTGGAATTCAACATTCTGGAGGCACAAGCAATAGAACACAGCCAAACTAGAGTCTTGGTCTTTAAAAGAGCTAATTTCAATAAACTTAGAGAGACCATGGGAAGAATTCCATGGGTGAGAATCCTAAAAGGGAAAACAACTCAAGAAGCTTGGGAAATTTTGAAAAGTGAGATAATAAAGGCCCAGTCTAGTACAATACCAACAAAGAAGAAAAATAACAGCTCTCAAAAGAAACCAGCATGGCTGCATAAAGAACTCTCTGATAAATTGAAAGATAAAAAGGACAAGTATAAGAATTAGAAAGAGGGGCACTTAACTAAGTCAGAATATCATCAAATAGCCCGTGCCTGCAAAGATGAAGTGAGGAAAGCTAAGGCTCAAAATGAACTAAGGCTTGCGACCAAAGTCAAAAATAACAAAAAATGCTTCTTTCAACATATTAAAAACAAGAAAAAAGTGAAGGAAATGATTGGTCCATTAGTGGGGGAAAGTGGCAAGAAGGTGACAAGCAATAGGGAGAAAGCAGAACTATTTAATTCGTTTTTTGCATCTGTCTTTACACAAAGGGAAAAAACAGTCCAACCTACCCAAACCAGTGCCATAAAAAACAGAATAGAAACGCAAGTTAAGATAGGCAAGAAAATGGTAAGTGAGCACCTGTCCAGGCTAGACGAGTTCAAATCACCAGGACCAGATGGATTACACCCCAAGGTTCTCAAGGAACCGGCAGATGTGATCTCAGAACCACTGAACTATATTTTTCAAAGATCCTGGAGCACTGGGGAACTACCAGAGGACTGGAAGAGAGCTGATGTAGTTCCCATCTTCAAAAAAGGGAAAAAAATAGATCCAGGAAACTACAGACCTAGCAGCCTGACCTCAATACCTGGGAAGATTCTGGAGAAAATAATCAAACAACAAATCAGCAAACACCTTGATGCAAACAAAGTCATCACTAAAAGTCAACATGGGTTTGTCAAAAACAGATCATGCCAGACAAATCTTATTACATTCTTTGACCAAGTGACAAAACTAGTGGACCAGAGGAATGCTGTAGATATAATTTACTTGGGCATCAGTAAGGCATTTGATAAAGTAGATCACAACCTACTACTTGATAAGATAGAAAAATGTGGGTTAGATAGCATTATCACCAGATGGATTCGTAGCTGGCTGACAGGGCGTACTCAGCGTGTGGTCCTCAATGGAACCGCATCTACATGGAAGGAAGTGTGTAGTGGGGTGCCCCAGGGCTCGGTTCTGGGCCCAGTGCTCTTCAATATCTTCATTAACAATTTGGATGAGGGGATAGATGGGGAACTCATCAAATTTGCAGACGACACCAAGCTGGCAGGAATAGCCAATACTCCAGAAGATAGGCTTAAGATACAGAAGGATCTGGACAGACTCGAATACTGGGCACTATCTAACAGAATGAAATTCAATGGTGAAAAAAGTAAGGTTCTACATTTAGGCAGGAAAAATCAAATGCATAGGTATAGTATATGTGGTACCTTGCTCAATAGTAGTAACTGTGAGAGGGATCTCGGAGTCTTAGTAGACAATCACTTCAATATGAGCCAGCAGTGTGCTGCAGCTGCCAAAAAGCCAACACAGTGCTAGGCTGCATTAACAGAGGGATAGAATCAAGATCAAGTGAAGTACTAATACCACTTTACAATGCTTTGGTAAGGCCACACCTGGAATACTGCATCCAGTTTTGGTCACCACGATGTAAAAAAGATGTCGAGACTCTAGAAAGGGTACAGAGAAGAGCAACAAACATGATTAGGGGGCTGGAGGCTAAAACATATAGGGAACGGTTGCTGGAATTGGGTATGTGTAGTTTAATGAAGAGAAGGGTGAGGGGTGACATGATAGCAGTGTTCCAATATCTCAGGGGCTGCCACAAAGAAGAAGGAGTCAAGCTATTCTCCAAAGCACCTGAAAGCAGGACAAGAAGCAACGGATGGAAACTAGTCAAGTAGAGAAGCAACCTAGAACTAAGGAGAAACTTCCTGACAGTTAGGACAATTAACCAGTGGAACAACCTGCCTCCAGAGGTGGTGAATGCTCCAACACTGGAGGTTTTTAAGAAGAGACTGGACAGCCATTTGCCTGAAATGGTATAAGGTTTCCTGCCTGAGCAGGGGGTTGGACTAGATGACCTCCAAGGTCCCTTCCATATTATTATTATTATTATTATTATTATTATTATTATTATTATTATTATTATTATTATTATTATTATTAATTATTAATTATTATTATTATTATTATTATTATTATTATTATCATCATCATCAT